>NC_139228.1:53141054-53741054 GCF_055691185.1 Crinia signifera
CGGTGAGAACTTTATTTATCTATTTAGAGATGAAATCACAAAGGGATATTTCCAGGCTGCAAATTCTGAATTACACATACAGGAAATCAGTTTGGGAAGATTATGGAGAAAATTGGGTCGGACAACTGAGCAATGATTGTTATTAAAAAAATAAATAAAAATCCCCAAATTAAATATGTACTAAAGTTGTACAAATAATAAAATGTACATTTCTAACATAAACATTGTGATAACCTAAATTGTCTTTTTTAACCAACTGTTTGGTAATCAAAAACTTCTGTCAGCTCATGAAAAACATCTGTGCACAAGGATACATTAAAGGAGACATCAGCACACAAGGATACATTATAGCAGACATCAGCACACAAGGATATACTATAGCAGACATCACACAAGGATACATTATCAAGGTCAAGGATACATTATAGCAGACATCAGTGCACAAGGATACAGTATAGAAGACATCAGTACACAAGGATACATTATAGCAGACATCGGTACACAAGGTCAAGGATACATTATAGCAGACATCAGTACACAAGGATACATTATAGCAGACACCAGTACACAAGGATACATTATAGCAGACACCAGTACACAAGGATACATTATAGCAGACACCAGTACACAAGGATACAGTATAGAAGACATCAGTACACAAGGATACAGTACAGAAGACATCAGTACACAAGGATACATTATAGCAGACATCAGTACACAAGGATACATTATAGCAGACATCAGTACACAAGGATACAGTATAGAAGATATCAGTACACAAGGATACAGTACAGAAGACATCAGTACACAAGGATACATTATAGCAGACATCAGTACACAAGGATACATTATAGCAAACATCAGTACACAAGGATAAATTATAGCAGACATCAGTACACAAGGATACAGTACAGAAGACATCAGTACACAAGGATACATGATAGCAAAAATCAGTACACAAGGATACATTATAGCAGACATCAGTACACAAGGATACAGTATAGAAGACATCAGTACAGAAGGATACAGTACAGAAGACATCAGTACACAAGGATACAGTATAGAAGACATCAGTACAGAAGGATACAGTACAGAAGACATCAGTACACAAGGATACATTATAGCAAAAATCAGTACACAAGGATACATTATAGCAAACATCAGTACACAAGGATACATTATAGCAACATTATCTGCACACAAGGATACAGTATAGAAGACATCAGTACACAAGGATACATTATTATTAATAAACTTCACACAGGTACTTTTATTACCAAACAGCTACTATTTCTAAAGTTGATGTTTAGTAAAATGATCTAGATCCCTCAGATTACACAGCAAGGTTGCTCAGCACAAAGTGTTGCACAGCGATGTGTCAGTGCTGTGCGATTTGTCAGGGCCAGTGTTCTCACCCCTGACCGTCGTTCTCACTAGATTTATCCTGCATGCTGAATAGTGACGCACAGGGCCGTGCATTGCTATGGCCCCTACACACAGAACAATATAGCAGCATTTTCTAAGTGATCGAGTCAAATTAAGTCAGATCGCTTAGAAAATGCCCTGAAATCCCCCTGTATGTACTCCCCATGAGACCAGCCAGCCCCTGTCACTCGCTATCAGCCACAAATAAAATGTTAATCCCTTGAACCATCCAAAATCCAAATGATCTCTTCAGTTTTCCACCTAACAAGCAAGCACAGCAGCAGCCCCGCCACGTTCCGTGTCCCCCAT
Source organism: Crinia signifera (assembly GCF_055691185.1). NCBI lineage: Eukaryota > Metazoa > Chordata > Amphibia > Anura > Myobatrachidae > Crinia > Crinia signifera. The sequence continues at coordinate 53,142,789 of NC_139228.1, forward strand.
CATTACTGATTGGTGTTTGTGAAAACTTTCCGGAAACTTTCTGCGACCTTCTGTCTGTGGAATTATAATACATTCACAACTGGCTGTTCTTTATTTGTAGCTGTAAATGAATAGAAAATGAGCAAATGTTATTGCTAGAATAATTTATTATCCACAATGAATAATACATAGGGAGAGGGCATAATTCTGCATGTCCTGTAATGAGGAGAGCGCATGGACGCCTATTCTACACGGGAGAACGAGGGGCAGGAGAGGGCAGATGGATGTGAATATTGCCCCCTAGATTGTGGATGTGTCCACAGACTGCTCCACTGATTGTGACACCTAAAGAACTTCAGGCTTGATTCAGGCCTGTCCGTTAGGCTGCATATACTCACAGCCTCGCAAACAGTTCATCGCCGCCCACCGCTCCCCTGAAGGATGCGCCTGTCTCATGTCACTTCCGCTCATATGCTGAGAGGGTCATTCATGGGGCTGTAATACTTATATGTTGGGGGAGGAGGGGGCTCATGCGAGGATGCAGTTGATGCTCTAGAACAGGGCTGGGCAATAGTGGCCCCCCCAGCTGTTGATGAACTACACATCCCAGAATGCTTTGCATTAGTTTTGCTATGTGGCCATGCTGAAACTGATGCAAGGCATGCTGGTATGTGTAGTTCATCAACATCTGGAGGGCCGCTATTGCCCAGCCCTGCTCTAGAAACTCCTAATAAAGGCTGTGATTCTAGTTTGCTCGGTAAGCTGCAAACATTGCAGTCCGAAAGAACCAGAATGAGAGCCTACATGTATAGCTAAACCATGGAATTACCTAATACTTGCTTACTTTTGAAAATTAGTTTCAGGGAGATTATAGTTGGTAGAATTTTGCACAGTGCCCCATTGATAGGACATGTCATGCTCCACCCGAAGGGTGTGTCTAGTTCCATATATGGAGATTGTGAACGTGTCACCTAGAAGCGTGGGTGTGCACTGCTACATCTGAGAGGAGTCTATTAAAATTACTTAGATCCAAATGTAGATGAGCCCCAAAGCAGTTAGTAAGAGCTACTATACTTGGTATAGTGCTGGGAAATGGCGCTGATGATTCAATGTAACTATATCTGTCTCATTCTTTTAATGTGGGCTAGGTGAAATGAGGGGGATTGCTAGACTAATGGGGGAGAGAGGGAGATTACTGCTATTTCAGGGAGTCTCCTGCAGAATGCAGGAGGGTAGGCAACTATGATTTACCTGGTTCTTCTGTGGACGAGCTGTCCTGCGATGAGTCGGACAAGAGATGGTAACTTGTGTAGTGATCCGGGTGGCTACTATATACTGAGTCATTATATTTACTCACCAATTGTTAAATATATCGCTCAGTCTGTTGGGCCTGATTCAGTAAATAATGTAGTTTTGTGATTACTTGCAATACTGCACCCCCTGGTGGCTGCATGCTGGGGGCTGCCCAGTACAGGGCAAGGTACAAGGCCTCCGCACATTCCCAGTTAACCAGGCTGTAATTTTTGCAGATGGTCAAAACCATGCTGCACTGCAGGTGGGGCAGATGTAACAGGTACAGAGAGAGTTAGATTTGGGTGAGTTTTTTTGTATTCTGTGCACGGCAAATGCTGGCTGCTTTATTCTTACACTGCAATATAGATTTCAGCTTAAACACTCCTGTCCAAATGGTACTCTCTCTGCACCTGTTACATCTGCCCCACCTACAGTGCAGCATGGATTTAAATATCTGCAAAAATTGAAGTCTTGCAAACAGGTGCGAACCAGGCCCATAGTCTCCCCCCAGTTCCTAAGTGATGGCCAACAGAGGATCAAATAGCACCTAATCTTCCTAATTTACTGGAAGATCCCCAACGTGACATTATTTATGTGAGGGGAAGCGGTGCTACATTCCAGTGTCCATTTCGACTGTGTCGACATTCGGGGACAAAAAAGTGAAAAACCCCATGTCTTCCTTTTGACTGTCAACCTTCTCCATGTCGACCTAATGTTTGTGTCAACCTAATGAACCTGTCAACCTAACCCATGTCAACCTTCAGTCATGTCGACCTTCCTGCATGTCGACCTTCAGTCATGTCGACCTAATGCTTGTCGACCTAGTTCATGTCTATCCAATGATCCATACCCTTATGTACAGCATGTTTGTACTTACACGTTTGTGTATATTCTATCTTATATCGGAACTATAAGGCTCAAAATGTGATGAAGGGCGTTTATCTTGCCCGCAATACACAGTATTATACTCAGTGCCGCCGTCAGAAATTGTGGGGCCTGACAAAATCCCCCCCCCCACCACGACATCCCCCCCACCTTCCCCTACCAACACCCCCGCCTGCCGTCCGGTGTCCACCGTGTATTAAATGCTTACCTGTGGCCACGGTGGTGGTCCATCAGAGTCCTCTATGACCTTGCTGCGGCATGCTGGGTGCCCACACTGTAAGCTGCAGGATGACGTTAAAATTACGCGCGGCTTACAGTGCGGGTGCCCGGCATTCCCGCTGCACCTGTGCGCTGTGCAGCAGGAGGATCCAGCCAGGCCCTGGGGACTGTCTAAGTGTTTTTGTGCGGCGGGCTGCCCGCCGCTGTGTAGTGGTGAGGATGGCTAAAGTGAATGGGGGTGCTGGCGGGCTGCTGCCCAGGTCCTACTGTCTGTCAGAGCGGCGGGGCCCAGGACAGTTGTACCCCTAGCACCCCCCTGTTGGCGGCCCTGATTATACTTATGTGAAGGTTGGAAACACAGGGTCTTCTTTCCTCATTATATTCAGTTTTCGATGGGAACAACTTGTATATACAACTGAACATAACTAATACTCTGCATAGTGAACGTCCCACATCCCATGCATTATACTGGGCATGTGTGCAATTATATAAGGTCTCAGATATAAATGCTTCTCATTTCTTATGTTGGGCAGATGGTTCGTATGTTACAATTAAGCCTAAAATAACTTTCTTCTACAGAATTGGCTGCAACATAATCCTTTGAGGTATTGTGACAAAGTAACAACAGGTGTGCTACTTATATCACCCATCAGTAACCGGCTGCCTCCGCTCAGCATGGGTCCAAGTACTATCAGATCTCACGTCTCCTCTCGTCGGGATAAGCTTAATAAATTGAACCTGGCTCTACATTTAATTACGCACAATAGGAGGAGGCAGGCCAGGTTTAGGCAATCAGGATCATTAGTGATATAAATGAGAAGCCATAAAGCTAAACACAAGTCAATTGGATTCCAGGTGAATTAATGAGTCCTTCTTGCAGCACTGGGGCCCTGCGTGCGGTGTATGTATTAATGTAATGAGTATAATGGGGAATAACGATCAGGTGCTTCGCCTTTCAAAAGGACATGAAACTGTATATGCTGCAAGCTCAGGAGATCACGTCCGAGTATCATGGGGGAGATGTATAAAGGGTTTGAGAGAGGCTACCAAAATTGGGTGCATTCTCCTCCAATGGGTGCGTCTTTGTGTCATAGGCACTTCCAGGACCTGGGCTACACTCAGCAGGTGTCATCCCCGGACAGCTCCCCTAGATCATCATCAGCGGAGGAAGTCCTAGATAACCCCTGGCAACGAGCATGCAACCTCTGGAAATGAACATGCTACCTCTGGCAACTAGCATGAAACCCCTGGTAATGAGCATGTAACCCCTGGCAATGTGCATGCAACCTCAGGCAACTAGCATGAAACCTCTGGCAATGAGCATGCAACCCCTGGTAACGAGCATGCAAACTCTGGCATCTAGCATGTAACCCCTTGCATCTAGCATGAAACCCCTAGCAACTAGGATGGAATCCCTGACAAGCATGTAAACCCTGGCAATGAACAAGAACCCCCTGGCAATGAGCATGTAATGCTGTGTACACACGGGGGCGATAGGGGCTATAATCACTGGGAATATGGTCGCAGGCGACCATATTGCCAGTGATGGAAGTGTGCCCCTGCAATAAATCGCCGGGTGCGCGCTCCCGTTTTCTGCCCCATTGTAATCGCTGGTCGCAGGAGCTTGCTCCTGCAACAAGCTAATTACCTCTGCGGCTCCCCCAGCAGAGATTCCTTTTCATCAGCGACCATCTCTGGTCACTGATGAAAAGGAGACACTGAGCAATATATTGCTCAGCCTTATATTGCTAGCAATATCTCTCCCCCCCCCCCCCCCCCCATGTGTGTACGCACCTTAACCCCTGGTAATGAACAGAAAACACCTGGCAATGAGTATGCAAACTTTGACAACTAGCATAAAAACCCCTGGCAACTAGCATGAAACCCCTGGCAATGAGCATGTTACCCTTAGCAACTAGCATAAAACCCTTGACAATTAGCATGCAACCCCTGGCAACGAGCAAGAAACAAAATGCTAAATATTGTATGGGGGGGGGGGGGGTTGAGCTGTTGAGCTGGAGGACACAACATTTCTAGTTAGGCCTGTGCATGGTCTGCTCTTCAGTGGCATAACTACTGTAAGGCAGACCCAGCTGCTGCTTGGGGGAGCAAACCACAGTGGGGTCTATGTGGGTGCCAGCACCCGCTGGACGCTCTGACATGCTCCTGCCTGCCACTGCCCACTAGGTGAGCACCGGAGGGGCAGAGACGACAAATCCCCTCCTACTGATTCAATTGACTGTACACAGAGCCGGCTATTGGCTACTGTGTACAGGATGAGGGTGGATGGGCATGCTGGGGTGGCCTGGGATGTGTCAGAGCCAAGGAAATCAGCAGTATCTGCTGGTTTATTTTCCTCTATCCTGCTTCAGCTCACATGCTGGGGAAACACTCTGGAGAGGAGCCCGGGGGGGGGGGCTCTCGGTGTGACATTATTAGGTCTAACCCCTGTGTTCAGGGTGCGGAGGAGGCCCAGTCTTAACCCTGTGTTCGGGGTGCGGAGGAGGCCCAGTCTTAACCCTGTGTTTGGGGTGCGGAGGAGGCCCAGTCTTAACCCTGTGTTCAGGTGCGGAGGAGGCCCAATCTTACCCCTGTGTTCGGGGTGTGGAGAAGGCCCAGTCTTACCCCTGTGTTCGGGGTGCGGAGGAGGCCCAGTCTTATCCCTGTGTTCCGGGTGCAGAGGAGGCCCAGTCTTACCATTGTGATTGAGATGCGGAGGAGGCCCAGTCTTTCCCCTGTGTTCGGAGTGCAGATGAGGCCCAGTCCTACCCCTGTGTGTGGGATGCGGAGGAGGGCCAGTCTTACCCCTGTGTTTGAGGTGCGGAGGAGGCCCAATCTTACCCTTGTGTTCGGGGTGCTGAGGAGGCCCAGTCATAACCCTGTGTTTGGGGAGCAGAGGAGGCCCAGTCTTACCCCTTTGTTCAGGGTGCAGAGGAAGCCCAGTCTTACCCCTGTGTTCAGGGTGCGGAGGAGGCCCAGTCTTAACCCTGTGTTCGGGGTGCGGAGGAGGCCCAGTCTTAACCCTGTGTTCGGGGTGCTGAGGAGGCCCAGTCATAACCCTGTGTTTGGGGAGCAGAGGAGGCCCAGTCTTACCATTGTGATTGAGATGCGGAGGAGGCCCAGTCTTTCCCCTGTGTTCGGAGTGCAGATGAGGCCCAGTCCTACCCCTGTGTGTGGGATGCGGAGGAGGGCCAGTCTTACCCCTGTGTTTGAGGTGCGGAGGAGGCCCAATCTTACCCCTGTGTTCAGGGTGCAGAGGGGGCCCAGTCTTACCCCTGTGTGTGGGATGCGGAGGAGGGCCAGTCTTACCCCTGTGTTTAGGGTGTAGAGGAGGCCCAGTCTTCGGGGTACGGAGGAGGCCCAGTCTTACCCCTGTGTTTGGGGAGCAGAGGAGGCCCAGTCTTACCATTGTGATTGAGGTGCGGCAGAGGCCCAGTCTTTCCCCTGTGTTCGGAGTGCAGATGAGGCCCAGTCCTACCCCTGTGTGTGGGATGCAGAGGAGGGCCAGTCTTACCCCTGTGTTTGAGGTGCGGAGGAGGCCCAATCTTACCCCTGTGTTCAGGGTGCAGAGGGGGCCCAGTCTTACCCCTGCGCTACTGTGTTGTGTAAGGAGAACAGGATTTAGCACATGTTCACCCATTTCACAGCTGTTTCTCCTTTCTGGAAATAAGACACAATATTGAGCACATATTGACTTAATGTCTTCAGAGTCATGCACACTTTGCTATGTAGCGCTCAGTTCTGAGAATCCCATTTATGAAACACTTTATTTGATAGCCTTGGTTCCTCAGCTGTGTGAGTCAATCTGCTTTCAGGTCGCGTAGCCTCTGACCCTTGTAGTGCTAATTAATATGAAAGGTTCAGACGAAGGGCTTGCTAACGACTTGGCGCAGAGCTGACCGTTTCTGCTTGGTTCATCGTTAAAATAAAGGATTACTTGTAATTTGCTGGAACTTGGTAACTAAGTTTGTAGCATCTAATGAACTCCCTAAAGTAATTGTCTCCATTTGCCCTCTTTGCTAAATCGCCCGCTTTCCTGTTTCCATGGAAACACAATCTGTTTTGTGACTTGTAGTTTTGCATCTGTTATGCATATTTTGTTGATGGAGACACTAATAAAGGAAATGACTGATTTAACCTTTGTAACAACATTTATTGGGAATTAATATAATTTAATAGATGGAAAATATTCTGTACAGAGGGTTTTCTTAGGGAAAACATGAAAGTAGTGGACCAGGAGATTGCTTAGCAGTCGCCAGTTGCAGTACCAGTAATTTGGGGTCTGGTATTAATGTTGCGCTGGTTTGTTTTAAGTAGAATAAAAACAAACTGCAACAAACAGTTAATAATGATCTTATATGAGTCTCTTTTTACCCTGTAAACATTTAATCATAGTCTGCTTCCCAGTTGTATCCAAATACTGTATGTACTCAGAAGTTAATTCTCTAATGCACTAAACATTCCAAATGTACCATTAGAGGTCTTCATGTCAGACTTGGCACCAGAGATAATCAGAATCAGCTTTATTGGCCAGGTATACTTGTGTATATGTCAGGATTTTGTTCTGGATTGCTGTGCAACAGCCAGGTACAGTAGGCTACAGGTAAACAGTGACAGCTCAGATATATAACACACGTACAGATATACACTAGATGTACCCTGGAGAGGGTGATGGACAAGGACAGGAGAGACATGGGGAACATATTTTGGCTGAGCTGCTCAGCACCCAGGCAGCCATCATCGGCGCCACTTGGTCATTGCAACAGGCCAGTAGGTAACAGTAAAAAGAGGCAGTACAGATATATAACACATTGGGCTGAGCTGCACAGCTTCTAAGCATCCATCAGTGGCGCCATCTTGGTTGTTGCTACTTCCAGGGCTGCAGCAAGGCTAACGGACCATTTTCTCCATCAGCACGCCACAGTGACTGAGACCCTAGGCTGTTCCCTTAAGAAACTAAGCGTGTCCGGGGGCATTAGTTGGAGCTGTGGCTGGGGGAAGAGTCAGTGTGTAGGGAGAGAAGTTAGGCCAGGGGCCGAAGCTGGGCTGCGGGCCCATCGTCGCTATCCTCTGAGGCAAGAGCCTTACCTCCTCCAATTGGGGAAATTCTCTTGTGAGGGCCACTGCTCCACTGTGGTCATGTGGGGTGGACGAGCTACCTCTGCATCTGGAGGTTGCAGCCTGGAATCCTGCAGGCCGGGGATGCCCCCACCCCCACTGCGGTCTTGGTCAGGTGTCTCCAGGCGGAGGCCGGCGGGGCGTCCTCGCATCTTCGCCGGGGGTCACATCTGTGGATCACGCTGGCTGGGTTGTTCTGCCTTCGGGAGTCCCAGTCTATGCATATGAGAATTCAACTGGTAACAGGTCGCCATATTAGATTATGCCTATGTATGCAACTATACTGTTTGTAAGCTTTGCCATTGCTATGCGGCCCAATGTCTAAGGGGGCCCTGCTACTGGGGCACAGAAAAGTTACTGGGGCACTTTATGAAATGGACGCACTATAATGTGGCCTAATATGAACTGGAGAACACTATAATGTGGTATAATATGAACTGGAGGGCACTCTAATGTTGCACATTATGAAGGCAGGGCACTGTATCTATAGTGGTTGTCTTACAATATGACATCATGTCAACTTGGGAACAACGATGGGTCATAAAAGTAATTCTGAACTGACTTATCATGGCTGGAGATGCGTGAATTCGGGGTGGGCACTGACGTCATGTGGCGTCAGCTGCCGCCCTGAGCAGACATCAGCACACCTGCATTGGCAGGGGAACACCCATAAAACTTTTGGTGTTCCCCTGCTCCAGCCCCCTACCCGCCCCCTTCCCTCCCCTCACAGTGCGAACACCTCGCGAGTGCGATACTGACCAATGGTGTTCTCACAAGGGGTTTGCACATGCTCAGACCCCACCATTGAAAACGGGGATGAATTTGGAGCCTAGAGAATGGGCCCGGATCGGCCCCAATGTTTCTGCACAAACACATGCAATATGTTATTTTATGTCCTACATTGGCCTCCGGTAGAATGAGCCCCTTTGTAGATGAGTCTCACTGTCTGATTTCGGAATTTGACCCATTTCTCATTTGTACTAAGCTCCGGTTTGCAATGCTCACTAAGACTTGGATGCAGAGCCGGCCTTAGGCATAGGCCAACTAGGCAATTGCCTAGGGCATTTGGAATGCCTAGGGGCATCAGCAGCTTCTGCTGATTAAAATGATATGCAGCATGCCTATATTCTGTGTGTGAGTGAGGCTGTATCTGCATATGAAATAGTGTATTCATGGAAATCACTGTAACATAGCATTCCGTATGCAGGTACAGCCACAGTCGCTCACAGAATATAGGCATGCCACATATAATTTTAATCATTGGAAACTCCTTGTGTGTGCTGGTCATAACAATGCAAATAAGATGAATTTTCAGCAAAAAAGGCACCCAACGTTAGCAGAACTGGCCAGGAGCTGCATGGCCTATTGAGTCAAGATGTATGAGGAAACATCTGTATACAAGCAGAGGCAGAGGTCACAGTGTTAGCGGCTGTGCGAGTGCTGTCTGCGGATGGGTTGGCTGTGCAATAGTGTTCGGCATATGTGTAAGGGGCATTATTTGTGTCATGTATAAACGCATTATTAATGTGCGAAATATGTCTAACAGGCATTATGTGTGTCATGTGTATAAGGGCATTAATAATGTGCAACATATGTGTAAGGGGCATTATGTGTGTCATTATGTGTATGAAGGGCATTAATAAAGGTTGGCATAATATGTAAGGGGCATTATGGTTATAAGGACATTAATAATGTGTGTCATGTGTAAGGGGCATTACTGTGTGGTATTATCAGGGATGCTAAGAGAAAGGGGTAGGGGGTACAAATTACCCAGGCCAATGTCTGGTGGAAGGGCCCAGTGGGGGCCCCGGGCCCTCTCCCCTTAAGTCAGCAGCAGCTGAAGCTCTTCTCCTCTGCCCAGCACACACTGCTTTTTGCTGGGTTGCAGTGTGGCCATGGAGGTGCTTAAAATACAATATTTTCTCAGGATTTTTTTCTAAGGGTATAATGTGAATAATGTGAGGAAAAATGTATATAAGGTAAAGTGGTACTACTGTGTGATGTAACGTGAATAAGGGACACCATCACATGATATAATGTGAATAAAGTTGCACTACTGTGTGACATAATGTGAATTGGGGGTACTATTGTGTGGCCATGCCCCTTCCCAGCAAAAACACACCCCTGTTTGGGCTGCGCACCAAATGTGTGCACTGTTTCTATTTAAAATATTGCGGGTAGGAGCACCTAAATGATGACTGCTATGATGACTGTTGATGGTACTGGGAAAGGGAAGCAGGGTCAGAGGCGGAACTAGTGGCGGTGGTAGGGGGCACCAACCAAAATCTTGCCTAGGGCATCATTTAGGCTAGGGCCGGCTCTGCTTGTATGCAGGGGATTTCTCTGGCATTATCCTACAGAATCCTATGGACTTCTTTCCAGACATTCGCCCGAGAGGGATCCAATCTGATCCTTCCTGTCAACTCCTGCAGCCGCTGTGTTCCACTGTGCATGTGCTCAAAGACCAAGTGGAAAAAAATGTGGATTCATGTGAGCTACTGGGTCTCTACCATTGATGGCAAATTCATCGGCCATCCTTAGTTAGCCATTGATGTTTGGCAGATATTAATAGCCATCCCCATTATAGTCCACTAAAACAAATATATACTAATGCTGGGTACACACCAGGACGACTAGGGCCCGATCCCCTCAATCTAGATCCAATCCCGACCAATTGGATGTAGATTGTGTGGTGATTGGGCCCTTTTCTGTCCTGGTGTGGACCGATACCGATCCGATGCGCGGTCCCGTGGGTCGGTCGGTCGTTATTCAGATGATCCTACCTGCTGCAGGTAGTATCTGAATAACGACCATACTGCCGGGTGTGGGTCGCCATCGGATCGGACCCACTCACGGTGCACATCGTGAGCGAGTCGTGCACCCCTGCATCATCGTGAGCGGGTCTGAAGAAACACTGACGACCCGCTCACAATGTGCATCGTGAGCGGGTCGTCGTGGTGTGTACCCTACATAAGACAATCATAAGCCACCCTATGCTAATGTTAAGTACTATGCTAAGTTCTTGTTCGGCCAAGTAAGAAAGAACTTGCATAAAAGCTTTGAGGACAGCGAATGTCAAAATAACCTGCAAATTATCATCATATAATAGTTTCCCATTGTTTCATTTTTCAATGCACTATTTTAATAGAGCCGGCATTATTCCCCGTGGGTAATGAGAGAGGGGAAGGCAAATGGGTGTCCTTGGACCTGCCACACGATCTCCTGAGATAGTCCGAAAATTCACAGATTGCAAAACTTCCTCTTTCTGAGCTGATTGCAGGAATGCGGAGCCTCATAGCGGACTACCGGCCGAGGTCCAGGATGGCCGATGCTAAGGGACCATCGGTATCACCTGTAGTGGTTCCCAGGCAAGCTGATTTATACAGCAAAATGTTTCCGTTGACAAAGCCAAACTCACATTTGTATGCAGACCCAATTAGAGGCACATGTGCAGAATGGGCCGTGTGATGTCACTCGCAGCTCTGTGTAAATCACGCTGTGGCATTTGGGGGAGTAGAGTGAGGGCAGCTCAGTATTTGGGGTGGAGGGGGAATAGAGCAGGGGCACCACTCAGCATAAATGATCTGTGTCATTAGATGCTAACTTCCTGGACTTGGATATCCAAATTCAATGGTCAACCTCAGTAAAAAAGCTTAATCAGGAAGACCGGTGCTGAAAACCATTGACTGATCGATGGTTGCGATGGTGATCTGAGACTCTGCCCTCAGTCACAGCACTCGGGTAGTAGTTACTTGAAACAGTAGGCATCTATAGACTCCGCCTGCTCCATTATTTGGTCTGTCCTAGGACCCACAGGGGGAAATTTACTAAGAATACAAATACAATATTTCGTATTCTTAATACGAATAAATACGACTGCATACGGCTGTTTCAGCCGTATGCAAATTCGTGTTCCGGAGGGTAATTTACAAAGCAGTCAGATACAACTGCTTTGTAAACCCCCGATGGCGTATACATTCGTATTAGCGGCCTTATATAAGGTCACTAATACAAATTCGTATAGGCAGCCTGCACGGGTCAGTCAGATCCATGCAGGCTGCAGTGTGTAAAAAAAAATAGAAAAACAAATAAATAAATAAAAACAGCATGGGGTCCCCGCCACGGCCGTAACCAGCACCAGGCTGAAAGAGCGGGGGCTGGTAATAAAAAATCAGGAATCCGGCCAAATAGGGGCTGCGCTGAATTTTTAAAACCAGTGACAGTCTCAAGGGTCGGGGCTGGTTCCCAAAATACGGGGGACAAAATGACTAGGGGTCCCCCGTATTTTAAGAACCAGCCCCAGGCCCAATCAGCCAGCAGGGTAATGTCACAGCCGGGGGACACTTATTATTAAGGTCCCGCAGCCAAAGCATTAACCCTACTGACCAGTCAGCCTAGGCAGGGGTCCTGGGGGAGTGGGGACACCCCCCCCAATTAAGCCCACCCCCCCTCCAGAACTTACCTGCCCAGGCTGAAGCCTGGTGCTGTCCCCGGTACCCCTGGGCATGTGTCATTGTGTGTTTTTTGTAACTATTTCTATTACTGTGGAACTACAAGTTCCAGCTGGCCCGTTAATGCTCTGCATGCCGAGACTTGTGGTTCTCCATGTCCCAGCATGCAGGGGAGGCTTGCTGGGACTCATAGTTCCACAATTTTAGACAATGGTTTATAATTCTATTTTTTTACACTATTAGCCCGGTGGCCACCTCTATGCATTTTGTTCTTTGAGCCTGGTGCTGGTTTTTTATTTAGTTTAGTTTTTTTACTCTCTGCAGCCTGCACGGATCTGACTGATACGTGCAGACTGCCTATACGAATTCGTATTAGCGGCCATATATACGGTCGCTAAGATGAATTCATACGAATGGATATGCCATCAGGGATTACAAAGCAGTCGTATTTCACTGCTTTGTAAATTATCCCCCGGAACACGAATTTTCATATGGCTAGAATAGCCGTATGCATTCGTATGAAGAATACAAATACGAATTTTCGTATTTGTATTCTTAGTAAATTTCCCCCTTAGTGTTTTAGGGGCACTACTGTGGGTATTATGTGTATAAACAGCACTACTACTGTGAGCATTATGTGTATAAGTGGCACTAGGCATTATATGTATAAGGAGCAATACTAGACATTGTTTATAAGCGTCACTACAGTTAACATTGTGTATAAATTTCACTACAGTGTGGTGTAATGTGTATATGGGATACTACTGTGTGTTGTAATGTGAATAAGAAGCACTATTGCATGACAATGTGAATAAGAAACATTACTGAAAGACATAATGTGGATAAGAGGGGCTAGTGTGTCATAATTTGAATAAGGGGCAATACTGGGTGTTTTAACGTGAATAATATTGTGCTACTGTTTGGCATGATTTGAATTAGGGGTACTAATGTGATGGCACATCCTTTCTTTGTGAGAACACATCCATTTTCTGATGTAAACCTTCTTTTCTTTTATTAATTATGGTAGAGAGGGCACAAATTTATAGTTTGCAGGGAGGCAACAAATGCCCTAGCACCGGCCCTGGGCGGTATGCAGTTAGGAGGTGGTGTGCAGGCAGGGGGTGGAATGCAGGCAGGAGGTGGTATGTACACAGCTTATCATATGCAATTAAGTTGAATGATGGCCGATGTTATATAAATGCTATAAAACGAAGCATCCAATAACCTGTGTGGAGGACTCACCATTAGGTACAGTAAGACCAGCATGAGTAATTTCCATAGTCTGGTTCCTCTGTCACACGCCTCCAGTGCAGGGAGGATAATCAGACTCAGCAATGCTGTCAGTCACAGGGACTATGAAGCATTGTGGTAACACAGAGTCAGTAAGTGGCAGGTAATTGTCACATCCAGCAATGGGGAAATGATTTTGCAATTTATCAGCTGCCGCAGTGAGAGAGTCTCCGGCACATGGAGAAGGTACAGCAGCTTCTTCCGCGCTCCGGATGAGCGCATGGCCGACAGTATACAAATCTACATGTTTCTCCTCCAACATCACAATTCACAAAACAAAAGATGACAATTGTCACCGAAGGTGACCTGAGTTAGCAGCGCTGAGCAAATGACCCGTACATGGGGCTCATGTGGACTGCGGTGTCAATGCATTTACTTGGCTTTTGTGTCCCGTGTATTTGCAGAAATACGCTATTCTTATCTTTGTGTATGGAAAGTTGGGATCGTTTTGCGATTACGGCTCTTTTGACTATTGCGTTATGGAAGAGTTGGGGACTTGTAGTCACTGACCCGGGTGGTGTAATGGTTAGCATTACTACCTCATAGCACTGAGGTCATGGGCCCTAACTGTGTGGAGTTTGTATATTCTCTCCACGCTTACGTATATTTCCTATAAACTTAGAGTTATGCTGCTAGAAAGGAGAATTAGGGGGACTGGGGGAGAGGGCCGGGGTGCTACTGAGCCCCTGTCGGGATTGTCATATTCAGGATGCCAGGGCCTGTGTTTTGACCTTCAGCATAAACGCCCGGATCTCATATACAGTATATCCTGATTATTTGAGAGTGCTCAACCTCTGGCGCAAAGATCTAAAGGTGGCCATACACACGCACATTTATATGCAGATCTGGCTGGTTGGAACAAAAACATGGTTATGGATGAGAGCAAATGACAGTTGACCTTTTGCTTGGAAATGCTGAAAACTGACACTGTCACTCATCCATAACCATGTTTTTGTTCCAACCAGCGAGATCTGCAGATAAATCTTACTAGTGTATGGGCACCTTATCTGTGACCATATTGATAACCAGCTGCTTCTGATTGGCTGGCTGTGACTTGTACCCTCCCACTGATACTGTATCTATGGGGGTAATTCTAGTTCATTCTTTCTGACAAATTCCTTCTTACAGTAGATGGGCAAAACCATGTGCACTGCAGGTGGGGCAGATATAACTTGTGCAGAGAGAATTAGATTTGGGTGAGTTATTTGGTTTCTGTGCAGGGTAAATACTGGCTGTTTTATTTTACACTGCAATATAGATCTCACTTTGAAGTAAAACCCCACCCAGATCGATTTCTCTCTGCACAAGTTACATCTGCCCCACCTGCAGTGCACATGGTTTTGCCCATCTACTGTAAGAAGGAATTTGTCAGAAAGAATGAACTAGAATAAGGGCCTATGTTATTGTTACAGTTACAAATCTGTCTTGATTATACCTGGGGGTAATAAGTGAAGGCTATCACCTTCCAGCCTCATAGGCTGCATGTATGGCACGGTATATTGGAGAGATCTAGAAGGTTGTGCTAAGCAGAGGCGTTACAGTGCCGTCCAGTCAGTGATTCTGGTTGTAGGATTCCTCATGACAATAGCAATAATGCAGAACACTCCTGGATGAACAGATGGTGCTCAGAATATAAATGAACTATTGGGGAAATTCTACACCTGTACCCCGGTCTTTTACATGTACTGTAGAATTTGATACTGAAGACAAAATGCAGCGTGATCTGTCCATGGGACAAGGTCTAAATGGGGCAGTATGCATGGTGTAATGGTTAGAATCACTGCCTCACAGTGCTAAGGTCATGGGTTCAAGTCTCTCCATGGCCATAACTGAGCGGAGTTTGTATATTCTCCTCGTACTTGCGTGGGTTTCCTCCGGGTACTCCGGTTTCCTCCCACAATCCAAAAATATACTGGTAGGTTATTTGGCTCCTAACAAAATTAACCCTAGAATGTCTGTGTGTGCGTGTACATGTGGTAGGGAATATAGATTGTAAGCTCCACTGTGAATGTTCAAATATTCTTTGTAAAGTGCTGTGGAATATCTGTGCACTATATAACAAACTGTTAGTAAATAATAAATAAAATCTACAGTATAATGTGCATTATAACCTTTGTTGTATACAGCACAGTAACTGTGACCTACTTATAGGAGGGGGCTGGTGTAATGTTAAATAGCATTAAGTGGTATAAACAGAACATAACGTGCCATATAGGCAGTTGCATGTAGCGATAAACTAGGCACAGTCTAGTTGAGCAGCATTGGGAGGGTAGTGTGGGCATGGGGTCACCTCTGTCTTGTGTGCCCTGACTTCCTCCTGGGCTACAAGCACCAGGTATTGGAAAGGGTTCCCAGATCTTAGTGTTGAAGTTATACCTTATGCGTTTCATCAGTAAGGACTTCCTCGTCAGGTTATGTTTGGCAGAGTGGTAAAATTGGGTACGGACTGGTCCCATTTCCCCGAACACAAGCCAACATTAAATTTTTATGATCACATTGGGAACCAGAGTAAAACCTATGTAAATGTACAATAACATCTTCCCGTTGAACCAGATCTTGTTGACAGAAAAGAGACAACCCTACAATTTAAGATGTCACAGTACGTTCTGCGTACAGACAGGTCTTCCACATAAAAGCACAAAGTAATTCAGTAAAAGGAATAAATGCTTTGAATTTCCTGGTTACCCAAGAAGAACGGAATTAAGATCTTCACCCTGGCCAAAGCTTGTGTCATCCAATTAGCCTGATTTAAATGAGTAGTGATACAGGTTGCGCAGCTGGAGAGTCCCTGGAAGAATTGTATTTATGACAGCTGACGGTAAATGGGTTTCGCAGACTAGATTTTAATTCTTCCAAATTATTGTCTCTATGATGAAGATTAAAAGTGACAGATGTATTAAAAACATCCTTTGAGGCTCTGCAGTTACAAAGACCCAGGATTCCCAAAAATTACATCTTTATGATTAAGAACATTGTCAAATTAAAGAGAAATCCTTAGCTTGAAAATACTGGTTTGCACTTAGATCTGTCAAAGCCAATCACCAACAAGTGAGGATGTTCTGCAACACTCAATGCATATAAAGTGGTTTATCCGGCCCGCAATGTACTGTATGCTATAAGGTTCTGCAAAGTACCAATGCATGTAAGGAGGTTCTGCAATACTCAATGCATATAAAGAGATCTGTCAGTCCAAAGCATGTGAGTAGGTTCTGATGTCCACAGTGTGTGTAAGGAGATTATCCAATCCCAGGCCATGTAACAGGGTTCAGTAGTCCCCAGTCCCCAATAAATATAAAGAGGTTTGGTAGTTTAGCAATGCATTGTATACGATTAGGTTATTCAATTGTCCAATACACATCAGGAGGTTCTTGTTCATATGATTGATCTTCAACCCTTGTTAGGAATCCTTTGCTATTAACATTGCCGTTCATCCCTTGTCAGGAATCCTTTGCTGTTAACATTGCTCTTTAACCCTTGTCAGGACATTCTGCCCTGATCCAGTCGGATCCCTATCAGCATCCCCCGTGTTTGCTGTATCTCATAGCACATGCACAGAGCGACACTCAGGGCCTAAACTCATGACAGCTGTCCTTTGCATTACCGATTGAATATGTTAGTACACGCACGCGCACAAACACATACACACACATATATATATATATATATATATACCCTTTTGCTGGCCGTCATGCATGCAGTGATTCCAACAGTGTTGGAAAGTAGTGTTGGGAGGTATGCCTTGGTATAACATAGGTGCCTCAGGAGTTTTCAGAAATGTTTGCATATGCGCAGTTGCAAATAATCACTGTATACTGATATCAGCATAATACGCGGATTGCTTGTGACTCAGGCCTATAGTATCACCAGTCCTGGCTGTCACATAAAGAGCTGTGTTATCAGTAAGTATTCCTCTGTAACGGAGCTGTTTCTGTACCTGCAGCAGGCGCCGTGGATCACTCACTTACAGCTGTAATCAGTAAAGTGCAGGAATAATGTGTCACTGTACCGGTGGCCTGAAGCAGAACGCTATTCATAACACCCCGGGCTTCTGATCAATTGGTCGAGTCTGAGAAACTTTATTACATTATTCAGAAAGTGGCCAAAATAACCGTCATTAATCTGCTTGATGTCCTCTCTCCCGGAGGAGAGTATTCGGTTTAACTATCTGGAAACAATAAATGAACGCTGGTGAATGTCTGAGGGAGATGCATGGAAAGTTTCATAAACCATAACCCAGCAGCTCTCCGAGGACAGCGTCTCAAAGCAGGATGGTTAGTGAGCGCCGTATACAGAGCCTGCTGTGGGGTGGCCAGCAGGGGGCGCCACCAGTGCCTGGAGGGGCAATTGCTTCTAAGATCTTTCCAATGGACTATTGGTGTCCTTAATTTTTTTTTAAAAACACGCCGATAAATCTGACTAAGTACTCTGTGTTTGATTTCTGGTGTTGGTGTGTTTCACCACAGCATTTATATCATCCTGGCCAGTTGTTTCTTGCATATGACACGGCTCTATACCACAGTGCTGCTCTGTGCACACCCACAAAAATAGCAGCTTTCCTTGATGATTTAAATCTTTGATGAAAAACATGGGATGGAAAACTAATTTTGTGATAGTGAAGCAAACAAATATGTGGCTGTATAAATAATGTAACAAGACCTCTCGTTGTGCAAAAGATTCAACTCATACATACAGATGTAGTGCCCGTCATGCATTGCCGGCGCCCGCCAGATCCTCCCCTCTGGCGAGTGCCGGCGGACGGGGACTGGTCCCAGTATCACTGCGGTTGGGCAGCGTCTCCCTGCCCGTCTCCGCTTCGGGGAGATGGGCAGGGTTGGGGGGGTCGGGCGGCGACGGGGACCGGCGGGGGAAGCAGGGGATGGCAGCGGGCATCTCTGTTGCCACGGGGAGCGTGAGCATCTTGTGTGTGCGCGCCCCCTGGCGGGGGCTGGCGATAATTTCGCCATCCCCTACAAGGAAGACAGAGGCTCCATCTGTACATACATACGGCCTGGGTACAAATTATGGGGGTTATTCTGGTTGATTCGTAAGGCTGCAAATTGGCAGCGCCCGCCCCCCTCGCAGCATGTGTTCCTACGCACAGGCTGCAAAAGGATGTTTAACACAAACATCCATTCGGATGCTGCGGGGAACACCCACATCTTTCCATGTTGCCAACCACTGAAAGACGTGGAAGGTGCACGCATATAAAAGTGACTTTCAAGTCACTTACATATGCGTGTACACTGAGATGGAAATGGTCTGGCAGCTGACATCCGGTGATGTCAGCTGCCCACCCCCCGTCATGGCGCCCAGCGGTCTCATGGGAACGACCATGAAATGCTGGGTGTTTCCATATGGTAATGAGACAGCCCGGCCCCCAATGCCCCTCTCCTGTCCTGCATCGTGCAGGTAACTCCCCGGACCTCACCCAGCCTGCATCTTGCAGGTAACTCCCCAGACCTCACCGGTCCTGCATCTTGCAGGTAACTCCCCAGACCTCACCAGTCCTGCATCATGCAGGTAACTCCCCAGCCCTCACCCGGCCTGCATCATGCAGGTTAACTCCCCAGCCCTCACCCGGCCTGCATCGTGCAGGTTAACTCCCCAGCCCTCACCTGGCCTGCATCATGCAGGTTAACTCCCCAGCCCTCACCTGGCCTGCAGCGTGCAGGTAACTCCCATGAAATGCTGGGTGTTTCCATATGGTAATGAGGCAGCCCGGCCCCCCATGCCCCTCTCCTGTCCTGCATCATGCAGGTAACTCCCCAACCCTCACCCGGCCTGCATCATGCAGGTAACTCCCCAGCCCTCACCCGGCCTGCATCGTACAGGTAACTCCCATGAAATGCTGGGTGTTTCCATATGGTAATGAGGCAGCCCGGCCCCCCATGCCCCTCTCCTGCATCATGCAGGTAACTCTCCAGCCCTCACCCGGCCTGCATCGTGCAGGTAACTCCCCAGACCTCACCTGTCCTGCATAGTGCAGGTAACTCTCCAGCCCTCACCCGGCCTGCATCGTGCAGGTAACTCCCCAGACCTAACCTGTCCTGCATCGTGCAGGTAACTCCCCAGGCCTCACCTGTCCTGCATCTTGCAGGTAACTCCCCAGACCTCACCGGTCCTGCATCATGCAGGTAACTTCCCAGCCCTCACCCGGCCTGCATCATGCAGGTAACGCCCCACACCTCACCTGGCCTGAATCGTGCAGGTAACTCCCCAGACCTCACCCGGCCTGCATCATGCAGGTAACTCCCCAGACCTCACCCGGCCTGCATCATGCAGGTAACTCCCCAGACCTCACCTGGCCTGCATCTTGCAGGTTACTCCCCAGACCTCACCTGTCCTGCATCATGCAGGTAACTCCCCAGCCCTCACCTGGCATGCATCTTGCAGGTAATTCCCCAGATCTCACCCGGCCTGCATCGTGCAGGTAACTCCCCAGACCTCACCCGGCCTGCATCATGCAGGTAACTCCCCAGACCTCACCCGGCCTGCATCTTGCAGGTAACTCCCCAGACCTCACCGGTCCTGCATCATGCAAGTAACTCCCCAAACCTCACCCAGCCTGCATCTTGCAGGTAACTCCCCAGACCACACCTGGCCTGCTCACACTCAGGCTTACACTCAGGATTATTGGCCTGGCTTCTACCCAGTACACACAGCTCAGTGCATTCTGCAGAATGGATCTTGTTAACGATGTGCTCCCTTGTCTGTACATGAACAAATGACGGAGAGGTCACTAACGACCCGAGGGAGCGCGCATCGTTCCTCGGCCAGCGCGTTGGCGATATAATAAACGCTCAGAAGAGTCAAAATGAGCATTTTGCTTGTGTCAAACTTTTTGCAATATCGACCTAAACCATGTCTTCACTTTTTCATGTGTCAACATTTTCACTGTTGACCAATAGTGGTCGACTTACTGACTGTCGACTTAATTATTGTTGGCCTTACGATCCAATCCTGTCTTTTCAATCCCGAATCCTACTCAATACATACTGTATGTGCATGCCAGGAACACGGATCACTAGCATGTAAAATAACATTGCACATGAAGGTACATTACATGACAACATCATGTAGTGCTAATGATATATGTATGAAGTGGATAATGAAGCAGATTATTCCAGGCCCTCAGCATTCTCTTACTTGTTGCCAGCAAACGGGATTCGTTCCGTCCTTTCTTCTCCACGTTCATATGTGTAATTGTCCTTTTTGTACAGTGCGTCCTGAAAACGTTATTTTTGGACTCACCCCAAGATTCCTCCACATTTTATGGAGTCCATGATAAATACGCTCTGAGAATCGGCTCCCTCGCTACAAGCCGCTACATTTGTAAAACTACTTAATCTGACCGCACAGTATTATTGAAGTCAGCACATTAATTTTTATTACGTCTTCCATATGCTAAGTTCTGTACCACTCCTACAACATAAATACATCATGATCTTGCGTTACTTTTAATATATAGAGAATTCTTTAAATAATCAACAGTGGGGCTCATTCTGATGCAGATGGTTCTGTCTCCAGCGTCCAGCTGGGAGCTCATGGTCGGCACTTGGAGCCGGTTTAGAGAGGGCGGACTGCAGTAATGACTCCCTCAGGCCTCAGTACTCTCTCTGCCTGCGTGCTGAACACTACATTTTTGCCCATAGCCTTACACTGACTTTGATGCCAGGAGACTTGATGTAAATCAGTCACAAGTGAGTCCATCTATCGCAGCCAGTCACACTCCATTCTCCAGATGCTCTCTGCTCATTTGCACTTAGAAAAAAGCTGTCCTAGAACCTAATTAATGAGGAACGAGAGATGGGAAACAGACTGAAACATTGTAGCGGAACTTCTAGTGGGATAACAGAAGACATCTGTTTGTGCATTCAATAATTCAGAAGTTCCTCAGTACACGCTGCCATACAGTATTCCTGCCCCTGGCCCCAGGTACACACGTGCAGATGGCATCAGTCTGCACAACCATTTATCTGACTGGAGGTCATGTATCAGGCATCCCAGGCAGATGAGTTTGGAACCTCTTTACATGTAATTGAATGGTTAAACACTACAAGCTGTCTCCGATATTGGAGACCACAATAGCATCACATGTCTGAGTCACCAGAGTATAAGGTCTGGCCGATTTGCCTGGAGGTGCACATTGTTTATTTGACTCTATAAAAAAGGGTCTGTATATGTTCAAGCCAATCATAGTTCATTATAGTGCTACAGTACTTAGCCTACGTTAGACTGATAATGCATTATATTGATTGCTATTTATCTTTTATATTTTTTATGTAATCTGCTCTGGTATGGAGTCAATGTGTGAACTAACTGCTATGCCGAAATGTACTATGCACCTCCCAACTTATATGCATCTGAAAATAAATCTTACCTCCACCTCTATGTAGCATTCAGTTCCAATGATGCACCCTCACTTTGCCTAAGTCTCTGTCCAGCCGCCCCCCTCTAGCCAGTCGAGAAATAGATTCTGTCACTAGGAGACACTGTCCCAGAGTACACTTCGCATGTGCAGGTTTCCAGAGAAATTGCTCCATTTTCCCAGTGATTTTCCTACTGCGAATTCATGAAACACAAAGAAAATGTCCACCACGTTCTTATCCTGGTGGTTTCTGCTGCGCTGCATTTGAAGCAGGACTCCGGGGGATATGTACCCCAGGGGCTTGTGTGCACTGCACAAACTGCAGTCATTATGGGCTCGATTCTGGTTTGCACACAATGCTGATGTTTATGACATAAAAGGGATGCATCAGCAGCAAAAGGGTCATATTGAATCTGGATTTGTCTCTAAGAATGCAGCAGTTAACTCTGAATGTGACAGTCACATGACAGCCTCTTTGAGCCAATGCCTGCTCCAATGGCTTTACCCGCTGTGACATCACAATATCTAGAGGTCATCAGTGCAGGATAGACGAATATGAAGTACAGTACTATAGAGGCCTCCTGCCGAAACAACCAATCAGATTAGGGCCACTCCTTAGATTATACATGTAGATGAACCCACCTGGGGAGACAGTGCACTATATATATAAATATATTGGGGGGCACCTGTAAATCTCTTTCATACTTAAGAGTACACATTATTTCTGTGTATTTACCAAACACAGCCCCTTGTCTGCACCCAGATCGATATTTCAAAGCAGAGACACAAATATGTAAATGTAATTAATTTAATTTGATTTGAGCTGTTCATTAGACCCTATCAAAAGTGGATTTTAATAAGACCTACCATTTCCTTATTTATACTCCCAGCTTCAGTGATCAAAGGCTCCTAATTAGCAAAGATTAATCTAGTAACAAAAAATCCCAGAGACAGTAAATTGTGGAAGTTGCTCACAAAACCGTGATGTATTTCATATGACTTCTGTAGATGACGGGAGGATTAGACAGATAGAGGGGAAGTGTACATGCGGACGGCCTGCTTCACTGCGCACATAGGAAACAAAGTCCACCCTCACATGCCAACGCAGGGATGGAGGAATTTAGTGCTGGAGCTGGATTTGGACATAAAAGAGAAATGATTTACTTACTGTAAACCCAGGAAAATATTCCGGTTACAGGACTTTTAAATGAAAAATACAGATTGGGTCAATAGGAAAGAAAAAATAAAACTATATAAAAGTTTAACCCTTTGAGTTCCAAGTGAATTTGTCAAAATAGGTGTGAAATTTGCCACTGTTACCTTATATCGGAAATATAATTTTTGGTACTTGTTTCCTAGCACGGCACCCGTCGGGTCCCATTGCATACCATAACTTAAGGTATGCGATGGGACCCGATTAGACCCGACAGACCCGATTTTTGGGTTTTAAAGACCTTCCGATACAATTAAAAAATCGGTCGCATCGCATGCCATTACAATGGCCTTCGACCTTTTCATACCCCCACTATACACGTGGGCGTGGAGCTGATTTTATATAGTGTGGCGAACGCAGTAAGCCACCGAGCCTAAAGCGTGGCGAGTGGACGATGTATTCCGCGTGCGCTCGCCACGCTTCGGGCTCGGTGGCTCGCCACACTATATGAATTCAACTCCATGCCGACGTGGATAGTGGGGTATGAAAGGGTCGGAGGACATGTACCGCCACCCCTCGCGGGCTCGCTGCGCTCGTCACCCTTCGGGTTGGCGTGCCGTTAACAATGGGGGAGGGGGCATTTGACATAGTAATTACCCATCAGGGTGGGTATACAATTAAAAATTATACAATTAAAAATCTGGGTCTGGGGGGCATTTAACATTGTAATCAGCCATCAGGGTGGCTGTACAATTAAAAATCGGGTCGATTTGGTCGCATCGCATCTCATGCGATTTGGTCGCATGTGATGCGATCGGACCGATTTTTCCAACCCGATGACATACAATATAAATCAGTGGCGCCGTGCTAGGAAACAAGTACCTAATTTTTCTTATACAACATTTTTTTATTTGAATTTATATAACAAATGTAAGCGACGTTGGTATTTTTTGCTGATATTTTGCACTTCTCTCACAGAGATATCAGCACTCAAAGGGTAAAGCATGGAATTCACTTCCGCACTCAGGGGGTAGATGTTTGAAGCAGTGATTTATTTATTTATTAACAGTTTCTTATATAGCGCAGCATATTCCATTGCGCTTTACAAAGGGGACAGTGATACAACAAAACAGGGTATTTACAGACAGTCAAAATGTAGGAGGGGAAAAAGGGTGTATGGGGTCTGTGCGCACTATTCACCTAATCCTAGTGTAGCAGCCTCCTGGTGGCCTAGAAAGAGTACACACCACTCTTCAAATAGATACAGAGAGAAAAGAGGTGGTCACCCTGAATGGCGCTTACACTGGATCAGTGGATATACCTTTTTTCTGGACCCAAATGAGGGAGTAATTTATTGTATATACCAGAAAAATTTTTATTAGACACTTAAAACATCAAAACAAAGAACACTTTGCATACAAAGATAAAACTTTTCTCAATAAAGTGCAAATGCGATGGGTTGTTATACTATTAAATTGTTATACAACCATGGTATGACGGGGGCAATATAGGCTCAATCTCACCATTCCAAGGTGGTGCGGTGGGCTGTGGTGCTATAGATGGTATGTCCCGGGATATAGCATAAAGGTGCGCACCACCGCACAGGCTTAGATGGAGACCCAGATCTTTCAAATGTTGTCCTCCCGTCAGCGTGTTGGCATCCTCATAACATGTTTAGGATCAATAGTCCTTCTTCAGATGTGGATGCCAACATGCTGAAGCTCTGTGTATTTATGGTGGATCTATTACAACTGATAGCTGACACCTGTGTGGCAATCAGAATCCGGAAGTGGTAATCATTGCTGGGAGGAAGTCTAACAGTCCGTCCATTAAACAGCCCCCTCCAAACATAGCAACACATTCACCAAGGTTCCAGGCACAGTGGATAAGGTTTCTAAACGGGACTCGCTCCGGCAAACCCGGAAATGACGTCAGCGGATGTGACGCTGTGCGTTACATTCACCCGGTATTATGAGTTCCACTCGTTTGGATGACGCCAGCGGATGTGACGCTGTGCGTTCCATTCTCCCGGTATTTTGCGTTCCACTTCTTTAGTTCTAGTTTCTTCGCTTTATGGAACATCCGGATTGTCAGAAGAATATTTGTATCACGTCCCCATTTGTGAACTGAAAGTTTCTCATGTTTTCTCTCTTTTATTTCATCTTTTCTTATGGCCCCGTAATTCGGAGGTTCACAGTCCACCATCCAGCGGTGTAGCTAGGTGCCATGGTGCCCGGAGCAAGGGCATATTTCACCCCCCCCCCCCCCCCGGGGAATGAATTGGGGGCGTGGCTAACGTGTTGGCATGTTACATTTGAAATATAGAAGACACTGTAACGGAATCTGCTGCGCTATAGAAGACACTGTAGCGGAATCTGCTGCGCTATATAAGACACTGTAACCGAATCTGCTGCGCTATATAAGACTCTGTAACGGAATCTGCTGTGCTATATAAGACACTGTAACCGAATCTGCTGTGCTATATAAGACTCTGTAACGGAATCTGCTGTGCTATATAAGACACTGTAACCGAATCTGCTGTGCTATATAAGACTCTGTAACGGAATCTGCTGTGCTATATAAGACACTGTAACCGAATCTGCTGCACTATATAAGACGCTGTAACGGAATCTGCTGCGCTATATAAGACGCTGTAACGGAATCTGCTGCGCTATATAAGACACTGTAACGGAATCTGCTGCGCTCTATAAGACACTGTAACGGAATCTCCTGCGCTATATAAGACACTCTAACGGAATCTGCTGCATTATATAAGACACTGTAACGGAATCTGCTGCGCTATATAAGACACTGTAACGAAATTGGCTGCACTATATAAGACACTGTAATGGAATCTGCTGCGCTATATAAGACGCTGTAACGAAATTGGCTGCACTATATAAGACACTGTAACGGAATCTGCTGCGCTATATAAGACACTGTAACGGAATATGCTGCACTATATAAGACACTGTAACGGAATCTGCTGCGCTATATAAGACACTGTAACGGAATCTGCTGCGCTATATATATGACACATACGTCAACATAAAAACGGGGGACACTCCTCTACAAAGACAGGCGTGTCGATGCCTGCTCAGGCGGTGGTGGGCCGGCGGACGTCACATGACATCAGCACGCGCCCTGACTTTTATTACGGAAGGAGAGAAAAATCATTCTCTTCCTTTTGGCCACAACCTATCCAACAGGTCTGAATCAGGCCCTTGCTCAGATGCTGTCCTATCCATTCAATTATAACAATGTGTCCTACAGCCACCCACAGTGCAGGCGGGATGTACCCAGGCCAGTACACTAGCAATCCCCCTCCATGACCTAGCCCCGCAGCATCAACCCGCCACCCCCCCCACCCCCTTCCCGTGCAAATGGCACTGTGTACTCGAAAGAAGTTTTAAGTATTTAATGATACACCCCCACCTCTATCACTGGCGTCCGTCAAGGTCCACCGTCCGCTGAGGCCAGGTCTCCTGTTCGCGTGCACCAAGTCTCCTGTTCGGCACCGCTGGTTCTTCCGTGCAGAGCCGGCCGGGTGTCACCTCACTCACCTGCCTCTTATCTCTGGCTGCCGCCCGGGTCTCCTGTTCACTGATGACGGGTCTCTTGTTCGGCGGCCACCTGCTACCAGGTACCAGCGCGCGGGGGGGGGGGAGAGCAGAGGAGAGGAGTACAGGACTGCAGCAGCATCACTTGCGGTAGAGGAAGCGTGGGGCCATGGCGGCGCCGCTGGCAGAGAGAGCGCGGGGTCAGCATTTAAATAACTTCAACTCCATAGTTGCGCCACTGTGTGCAGGGATCATTTGCGGAGGGGAGTGGGGGGGGGGGGCGGCCGGCGGCGCCATTCGACCAATCGCCGCCCGGAGCATGAGCTCCGGTGGCTCCGCCCTCCCTACGCCTCTGCCACCATCTTAGAAACTGGCAAGATTCCCTTCTTTCTTTTCACTGTATGTGTATAGGGTAAAATACATGGCCATCATCTATATCTAAGCCCTACTTCATTCAGGCTGAGTCCATCCCTGATGTGGCCATGCATCAACCCCATATTTGGCATTCGAAGGGACATAATGAAGAAATGGAGACAAAATAAATAAATATATATCAGTAACATAATAATTTGCACTAATAAATATTTTTAAAAAACATGCTGAGAACAGTAAAAAATATTCATAAAAGTATTCATAAAAATATTAAAAATAAAATGACAGTAATGATTAATCTAAAAACCATTTTAACTCAAAATCAATGTTGAGTCCTAGGCGAGTGAATGTATCTAAGTTGAAAATCCATTTCATCTCACTTTTGTGCAAGTCTTTTTTCCACATTGCGGTCCCTCCAGTTGCTTTTAATGGCTTGAATTCCTAAAAATCTTTTAATAAATTTTTCATTACTGTTATGCTTATTTTTAAAATGTTCAGACACAGAGTGACTCATTAGGCCTTTTCTGATATAAAAAATATGCTCGGCAAGTCTAACTTTAAGATTTCTAGAGGTCTTACCGATATATATAAGGCCACAGGTACATTCCAGCAGATAGACTACATTTCTTGTGTGGCAAGTTATAAAATCATTTATTTTATAGGTCTTGCCCTTAATAGTAAAATCAGAATATTTCCTTTCTATGTGCGGTTTAGTGGTAGCTTTGCACATAGTGCATTCTCCGCATCTATGAAAGCCTAAATTCCTGGCACTAGGTGTTTTTTTTGAGAGTGCACTCTTGACCAGTTGATTCTTTAAGGAATTTGCTCTTCTGTATATGAAGGTTGGTTTTACTGGAATGATGTCCCCTATAATAGGGTCATCTTTCAGAATTCTCCAATTATTTTGCACTATTTTCTCCAGTTTTTTATAATGACTACCATACTGACGAATAAAAGACCAATCAGTATTTGTTATTTTATTTATACGTTTTTGTTCTTTTCAATTAATAACGTATTTCTATCAACTTTTTCTAATTGATTTAATGCTCTTTCCAGGATAGGTTCCTGGTATCCTTTTTGTTTAAAACGATTGGTCATGTCATTAATCTCCTCTTGAAGGATGGCTGGATCCGCACAATTTCTCTTGAGTCTTTTGAATTGACCCAGCGGGATATTTTCCAGCCACCTCCTGTGATGTTCACTTTGTATATCTATATAGGAGTTGGAGTCAGTTGGTTTTTTATATGTCTTTGTGCAAATCGCATTATCCTTAACATAAATAGTTAAATCTAAAAAATGTATTTCTTCCTGGCTAATAGTAAAAGTCAAATTAATATTGAAAGCATTGCTGTTAAGACCTCCACAAAAATCATTCAATTTGGTTTGTTCACCTCCCCAGATAAAAAAGATATCATCTATGAACCGCCACCAGCACACCAGGCTCGCCCCTTCAGTTTTTAGGTCATCTATATTTTTCAGTTCCCAATATGCCATAAATAAATTAGCATAGCTCGGGG
The DNA here is from genome assembly GCF_055691185.1 of Crinia signifera. Taxonomy (NCBI): domain Eukaryota; kingdom Metazoa; phylum Chordata; class Amphibia; order Anura; family Myobatrachidae; genus Crinia; species Crinia signifera. The sequence continues at coordinate 53,170,994 of NC_139228.1, forward strand.
CGAACCTGGTGCCCATGGCGGTTCCTCTGATTTGAAGATAAAAAAAAACATTAAAATAAAAATAATTGTTGGTTAAAATAAATTTAATACTCTTCAACAAAAATTCCTTCAACTCAGGGGAATAAGTACTTTTGTTCAGGAACCATGAAATGGCTTGGAAGCCTATTTCACTTTCAATGATGGTGTACAAAGTACTTACATCAGCGGTTACCAGATACTGGTTAGATTCTCATTTATGTTTTTCTAGTTTTCTCAGTACATCCCCAGTATCTTTAAGATGAGATGGGGTTTCCGTTACAATGGGCTGAAGGTAAAAGTCTATAATCTCTGAGAGATTCGATGTGAGACTGTTGGTCCCAGTGATTATAGGACGCCCTGGGGGCTCTGTTAAATGTTTATGCATTTTGGGGAGTATATAAATCGTGGGGGTGGAGGGTGAATCTATATTAATGTATTCCATTTCAGTTTTGGTAATACTCCCATTTTCCATGGCTCTTTTCGTCAGATCCTGCAGAGCTTTTATCATGCTCTGAGTAGGGTCACTTCTGAGCTTTTTATATGTCAAATGGTCTTCTAATTGACGATTAATTTCAGCAATATATTTGGTTTTGCTCATTAAAACCACCCCCCCACCTTTATCGGCAGGTTTTATAATAAGCTCTGGATCTTTTTGAAGAGTTTCGATAGCCAATTGATCTTTTTTAGAAATATTTTTCTTATAACATTGGTGATCTTTTTGATTTCTTTGGTCACTATAGAATTAAAGCTATCTATATTATTACCTCTTATATGCTTCGGGTAAAATTTTGATCTCTTTTTGAACTTACTTATGGGTGGTGGTTCTTCTGGCTCTATAATGGTGGTTTCTTCTGATTTTTTTGTTTCAAAAAATTTCTTTATGGTGATTTTTCTGACGAATTTCTGCAGATCTACATACATGTCAAAAGGTTTAACCATAGCAGTAGGGGCGAATTTTAAGCCCTTATGGAGTACTTTTAACTCTGTTTCTGTGAGAATATGCTCAAGAACACCTTGCTTGTTTCCTGAATGGAATTTGGTTCAGGGGATGTTACATCCTTAGAGGCTCTCTTTTTTATTTTTTTGAACTTTTTTTGACCACCTCTCTTTCCTCTATGTGTTTTCTTTAGGGTTTTAGGAAGGTCAGTTAAGGTCTCCTTGGAGTTGGATATCTTTGTTCTAAAAAAGACAATCCGACATTATCATTAGTCTCTCTTAAGGGTTCAAACCTATTCCTTAAAGGAACATAGTTATCCCTCTCCCATCTATTGTGTCCCCAATTATTTTGCATATTTTGATGGTTACGTGTTTTGTATACATCTTTTTCTTTATTCCGCCAATTTATTGTCTCCATTTCTTCATTATGTCCCTTCGAATGCCAAATATGGGGTTGATGCATGGCCACATCAGGGATGGACTCAGCCTGAATGAAGTAGGGCTTAGATATAGATGATGGCCATGTATTTTACCCTATACACATACAGTGAAAAGAAAGAAGGGAATCTTGCCAGTTTCTAAGATGGTGGACTGTGAACCTCCGAATTACGGGGCAATAAGAAAAGATGAAATAAAAGAGAGAAAACATGAGAAACTTTCAGTTCACAAATGGGGACGTGATACAAATATTCTTCTGACAATCCGGATGTTCCATAAAGCGAAGAAACTAGAACTAAAGAAGTGGAACGCAAAATACCGGGCGAATGGAACGCACAGCGTCACATCCGCTGGCGTCATCCAAACGAGTGGAACTCATAATACCGGGTAAATGTAACGCACAGCGTCACCTCCGCTGACGTCATTTCCGGGTTTGCCGGAGCGAGTCCCGTTTAGAAACCTTATCCACTGTGCCTGGAACCTTGGTGAATGTGTTGCTATGTTTGGAGGGGGCGTTTTAATGGACGGACTGTTAGACTTCCCCCCAGCAATGATTACCACTTCCGGATTCTGATTGCCACACAGGTGTCGGCTATCAGTTGTAATAGATCCACCATAAATACACAGAGCTTCAGCATGTTGGCATCCACATCTGAAGAAGGACTATTGATCCGAAACATGTTATGAGGATGCCAACACGCTGACAGGAGGACAACATTTGAAAGATCTGGGTCTCCATCTAAGCCTGTGCGGTGGTGCGCACCTTTATGCTATATCCCGGGACATACCATCTATAGCACCACAGCCCACCGCACCACCTTGGAATGGTGAGATTGAGCCTATATTGCCCCCGTCATACCATGGTTGTATAACAATTTTATATTATAACAACCCATCGCATTTGCACTTTATTGAGAAAAGTTTTATCTTTGTATGCAAAGTGTTCTTTGTTTTGATGTTTTAAGTGTCTAATACATTTTTTTCTGGTATATACAATAAATTACTCCCTCATTTGGGTCCAGAAAAAAGGTATATCCACTGATCCAGTGTAAGCGCCATTCAGGGTGACCACCTCTTTTCTCTCAAAATGCGGGAGGGCCCTGCTCGCAAGCTTACAATCTATAGGGAAATAGGCATTGATACATAAGGATAGATACTGTATTCTTTATTGCATCGATTCCACCAGAATGCAAGGTTCTATGACTGGTTCTGGAATTTGATAAGCTTGCCTGAAGAGATGAGTTTTTAGGGAACGCTTATAGGTTTGGAGACTGGAGGAAAGTCTTATTGTGCTTGGGAGGGCATTCCACAGAGTGGGTGCAGCCCGTAGAAAGTCCTGCAGTCGGGAATGGGAGTGAGTAATGAGTGTGGATGAGAGACGCAGATCTTGGGAGGAGCGTAGAGGTCGTGTTGGATGATATTTTGAGATAAGAGAAGATATGTATGTTGGTGTAGTTTGGTGTATGGCTTTGTGTGTAAGTAAAAGAATTTTGTATTGAATACGGTAGAATACAAGTAACCAATGAAGTGACTGACAGAGTAGCTTTGCAGACGATGAACGTCTGGCTAGGAAGATTAGCCTTGCAGCTGCATTCATAATGGACTGTAGTGGTGAGAGTCTGTATTGGGGAAGGCCAATAAGGAGACTATTGCAATAATCAATGCGTGAGATGATGAGAGCATGGATTAGATTTTTTGCAGTCTCTTGTGTAAGGTAAGGGCGAATTTTAAATATTTTTTTTAGGTGCATGTGGCATGATTTTAAAACAAATTGAATGTGGGGTACAAAGGAAAGTTCTGAGTCAAGGATAACACCTAGGCAGCGAGCTTGAGAGGTAGGAGTGATTGTCATCTTCTCAACAGCGATAGAGATATCAGGTTGGTAACTACTATTTATTGGTGGAAATATAATTAATTCTGTTTTTTAGATATTTTTTGAGGTGGCGAGATGACATCCAGGATGAAACAGCAGAAAGGCATTCAGAGACACGGCTCAATACAGATGGGGACAGGTCCGGGGAGGATAGGTAGAGCTGAGTATCATCCGCATACAGATGATACTGAAATCCAAAGGAGCTGATTAGTTTGCCAAGAGATGAGGTATAGATTGAGAAAAGCAGGGGACCTAAAACTGAACCCTGAGGTACTCCAACTGAAAGAGGTAGCGAAGAGGAGGTAGAATCAGAGAAACAAACACTAAAGGAGCGGTTAGATAGGTAGGATAAGAACCAAGAGAGGGCTGTGTCTTTAAGACCTATGGATTGTAGTGTTTGTATGAGAAGTGTGTGGTCAACAGTGTCAAAAGCAGCAGAAAGATCTAGAAGAATTAGTAGTGAGTAGTGGCCTTTAGACTTAGCAGTGACCAGATCATTCACAACTTTAGTCAGTGCTGTCTCTGTGGAGTGTTGGGCACGAAAGCCTGACTGATGCGGGTTCATTAAGTTGTGCAAGTTAAGAAAGTGTGTGAGGCGAGTATGGGCAAGTCTTTCAAGTAGTTTGGAGGTGCAAGTAAGTTGAGAAATGGGACGGTAGTTTGAGAGAGAGCTTGGATCAGAATTCTGTTTTTTCAGAATCGGAGTAATAACTGCTTGTTTGAACAATGAAGGAAAGACACCAGTAGAGAAAGAGAGGTTACAGATTTTAGTTAAGATTGGGATGAGCACAGGAGACAGAGATTTACTTATTTGTGAGGGTATAGGGTCAAGAGGAGAGGTAGTAGAGTGGGAGGCAGAGAAAAGTGCAGATACTTCATCTTCATTAGTGGGATCAAATGAAGCAAATGCTTCAGAGGGCTCAGGTATGGAATTGAGCATATCACCAACTGAGTTGGAGCATACCAATTCATCTCTGATCTTGTCAATCTTATCCCTGAAGTAGGAAGCAAGATCTTGTGCATGGATAGTGGTTGGTGGCTTGGGTGAGGGAGGGTTGAGAAGGGATTTAAATGTATTAAAAATACGTTTTGGGTTAGAAGCTTGAGCAGAAATGAGAGTTTGGAAATATGTTTGTTTGGCAGTTTCCAGGGCATAACTGTAGTACTGGTAGATATTCTTATATGTAAAGAAATCCATTGGACTGTGAGATTTACGCCATTTACGCTCAGCTTTGCGTGAGATATTTTGTAGGTGTCTCGTTAATTTAGAGTGCCACGGTTGGCGTCTAGGCCTACATGGAGTGTGGTGGGTAACTGGAGCCACTTCATCCAGGGCTGTTTTGAGGGTTAGGTTTAGGTGTGATACCGCCATCTCAGGAGTAGTGAATGCAGAAATAGGAGCAAGCTGTTGTTGCAGTGAGGAGGAGAGTACTTGAAAATTAATATCATTAATATTTCTGCGGGCTTGAGGTGGATTAAAGGATTTCTGTGTTTTTGAGTTAGAAGTACTAGAGGACAGCATGCAGGAGATAAGGTTGTGATCTGAGAGAGTGATAAGGGAGAAGAAGTGATAAAGTGCTCGGTACTTTATCACCGGCCAATCATCTCCCACTGTTATGTTACAGGCTGGGTTTAAAAAGGGACAGTCAGGAGCTGATTGGCAGTGATGAAGTACCAGGCACTTGATCACTTCTCCTCCCTTATCACTGCTTCATACACCTCAGTTCGAGATGCCTCCCCTTTAGAATCCTCCAGACTTACCTGTAACTTAAGGCCACGCATGCGATTTATCACATGTAAAGAAAAAAACTGGGAGCTGCATGGCGGTGAGGAGCAGTGGGGGCGGGCGGCAGCGGCTCTCATATAAGTGATGGGTGGTGGGTGCCGGTGAGGAAGCAGTGCGGCCGCGGCGTTAATCAGCACAGTAGGGCAGATGTCGGTGATCATCAGTGTCCAGCGCCGCAGTGGGCAGGCGGGTGGGCAGCAGCGGCAATTACAACTTTAAAATAATGACTGTCTGGCTTTTAAATGGCTGGGACAGAGCACTCTCAGCCAATTAGCGGTCTCCCTCCACGACCGCTGATTGGCTGAGATTGCTCTATCTCAGCCAATCAGAAGCCAGACAGTCATATTTTGACACATTATTTTAAAGTTGTAATTGCCGTTGCTGCCCGCCCGCTGTTCTGATCACCGCCACGGCCGCACTGCTTCCTCACGGGCACCCCTGCTGCACCCACCGGCCACTCATTTAAGAGCCGCCGCTGCTGCCTGCCCGCTGCAGGAGGATGGACGTGATCTTACATGCTGCACGTCCGATTCCTGATCTGGTCAGATGCGCACGGTACCGCGCATCGGATCGGATCAAATGTCAAACACATGCGCAAGTGCCGAAATTGCGTGGAATCGGGGCCTTTACACTCGGCTGCTTATTTATGGAGTCCTGTGATCAGATAATCGCTGCCTGGCCAGAGTGAAATCCAACCCCATGCAAATTGCTTAGCACGGCGTGCGATAATATCAGGCCTGCGATTATCAGCAAATACATTCGCAAGCCACACACTAAATTTTTTTTCCAGGGTGTGTAGGACTTACATAGCAGCTGCAATAGAGGCTGACCAGCGCCAGAGCTGACGTCACACGCCTTGCCCTCAAATGCCTGTCTATCGATAATCGCACAGCCTGCAAATTTGCATCTTTGCAATCATTTCTGAATTAGGCCCAGAGTTTTATTACAATAAAAGGTTTGGGAACTGTACTGCGGCAGAGCAGGCCACATTGGATCGGCGTGCTCTGGATCGGGTAGTAAAAACTGCAGGCCGCATTGGATCGGGTGGTCAAAACTAATAGTAAAATTATTGGGGTGTCTTTGCCACGCACCCAAGAAGTGTATAAAAATAGAGTGTTAAAGAAAGCTAATTGTATTCTAGCAGATCCAAGTCATCCAAATTATGAGGTTTTCGACATTTTGCCATCGGAAAAACGGTTCCGTAGTGTCCCAGCACTTACAAAACGCATGCTAAACAGTTTTTTTCCAACTGCTGTACCTATGCTAAATAACAAACACTGAAATTATAATTGTTTTTGTTGCTTTTATTTTGTGCAAGTACTTGACAGTGCATTGTTGTAGTGTATTGTTAATGACAATAAAGTATTCTTCTGCAATGCAGTGAATTATTGCATTACGAATTTGGACAATATTATCACATCACATCTGCAGGTGGGATACATCGGTCCCTGAGGTTGAGAACTCAATTCCTAGTACAGATTTTGGGGATTATTTTGATTCACTCGGAAAGGCACAATCACTCTCTAATGGACAAAACCATGTGCACTGCAGGTGGGGCTGATGTAACATGTGCAGAGAGAGTTAGATTTGGGTGGGGATTTACTTCAAACTGATATCTATATTGCAGTGGAAAAATAAAATAGCTAGTATTTACCCTGCACAGAAACAATAAAGCACCCAAATCTAACTCTCTCTGCACATTTTACATCAGCCCCACCTGCAGTGCACATGGTTTTGTCCATTAGAGAGTGATTGTGCCTTTCCGAGTGAATCAGAATAACCCCCTTTGTTATTTTGCTATCTTAAAAAACACAAATATATAAAGTCACAAATAATAAAAATCTGGAATAAATCTCCGTACATGATGCTACGGCTTAAATACTGTATGATGAAGTATAAAAAATGCTTAACGATAAAATAAAATCTCAGGTAAGACCGCCGCGTTGATGTTACCAGGTTCTATGCAAATCCCAATCATCGTCCTACATTACTTCTCATTTCTCCTGCAGGTAAACTTTGTTAATATGTATAATTATTGGATTCCAACATCAATTATTTTGATTCCATCTAGAATCAATACACGTCGTACTTTCCATGCAGCACAAGCAAATTAGTCTATTTATGTTTTTATGGAGAGCTCGTACTTTCAGATCGATTGAAGGCACAGCTTGGGATATATTAAGAGATTGATCAATAACGCTACACAAAAGTACTTCAAGCTTTGAACCAATGATATTACTGTTTGATGCAAGCTTCCAATATAGCTTTCATGTGTGTGTGTCAGTGTTTATATATATATACCAGGTGATTCATCGCACCCTACGGGTGCTCTTCACAACCCCTTAACCTGTAAACACCTTTATTGCGTGAAATATGGTTTAAGGGTGTCATTTAGACTTGATTGTATGGCTGCCTATTTTGCTTGACTGCAATCTGAACCAAACTGGACATGCATATGCACCGCATACCTGCCGTCTTTTGAAAATTCCTCTCCGGGAGGAGAATCCCGGAGAGGAGTGAAGGGGGGCTGGACGAGGCTTCGTTTTGGGGGCGGGGGGAGGCTTATGTCACTAAGCCCCGCCCCCACGGCCGCCAGCCTCATTCATTTGAGGGTTTGTGGGTTGGGGGAGGTGCTAAAATGACAGAAAATTATGCGATTCGCGTCATTTAGCCCCACCCCCTCCCCAGCAACTCATGACATTTATACCGCGGGGAAGGGGGGGAGTAATGGCTGTGGCTAGAATGTGGGAGACTTGCCCACCTTCCCGGGGGGCCGGGTGGGGGACCCGATTTGCGGGACCCTCCCGGCCATTCCAAAAGGGTAGGAAAGTATGATGCACCGCAATTCGTAAGCGCGTTGCACCCACACAAAGCGGATCGCCGCTGGGCGAGGGGTGTGTGCGAAGATAGTGTTCACACAGTCCTTCGCTAGGACAGTGACAGAAAGATGGAGGATATGGGTGGAAGAAGGTGTCAGCTGGCCGTTTATCACACTCACGCACTCCCTCACCCTACGGCCTGCGCTCTATCACAGTGACACACTCCCTTACCCCGCAGCCTGCAATCTATCACACTCACGCACTCCCTCACCCTATGGCCTGTGCTCTATCACAGTGACACACTCCCTTACTCCGCGGCCTGCGATCTATCACAGTGATGAACTTCCTCACCCTATGGCCTGTCTGTGCTCTATCACAGTGACGCACTCCTTAACCCTGCAGCCTGCACTCTATCACACTGATGCACTCCTTCATCCTGGGTCCTGCACTCTATCACACTGACGCACTACCTTTCCCTGCAGCCTCCATTCTATCACACTGATGCACTCCCTCACCTTGTGGCTTGTGCTCTATCACACTGATGCACTACCTCACCCCATGGCCTGTGCTCTATCACACTGACACACTACCTCACGCAACGGCCTGCACTCTATGACAGGGATGCACTACCTAACCCTCCATCCAGACCCCCCGCAGGCTAGTTCTACACCTCCCTGCTAGTGCTTAACCCTCCTACCATGCGGCCTAAGCCTCCCCCCTCCCCCCCCCTTGCACTAACCACCCCACATAAATGCACACATACAGCACTCAGTCTAGCAGGCTGGCTGGGTGGGCCCGGAATACAGAAGAAAGAAATAGCTACATGTAGCTCCGCCCACAGCTGAATCCCCTCTAGCCACACCCCCATTGGGACCCATGTAGCCACGCCCACCAGGCAGGGCTGCCTGGCTGTTGGCTGCCCATTTCAGGGGGGGGGGGGGGGAGAGCCATAGGTGGGACAGTAACAATGACACATATACAGCACTCAGGCTACCTACAGTATCTGCAGAGTGCAGGGCAGACTGGCTGGGCTGGCCTGGAATACAGAAACCTCTCATCTCCCTCATGCTGCAAAAGCAGCAGTCACCTGTTACTATGCCTTCTAGTCCCGCCCCCATCGGGTCCCATGTAGCCCCCCCCATCCGCCAAGCAGGGTAGCCTGGCTGTTGGCTAGCAATCTCACCACTTCATCACTGACCGCTCTATACCCGCCACTATATCACTGACCCCTCTATACCCTACACTACATCACTGACCCCTCTATATCCTACACTATATCACTTACCCCTCTATACCCGCCACTACATCACCGACCCCTCTATACCCTACACTACATCACTGACCCCTCTATACCCTACACTATACTACTGACCCCTCTATACCCTACACTACATCACTGACCCCTCTATACCCTACACTATACTACTGACCCCTCTATACCCTACACTACATCACTGACCCCTCTATACCCTACACTACATCACTGACCCCTCTATACCCGCCACTAGATCACTGACCCCTCTATACCCTACACTACATCACTGACCCCTCTATACCCTACACTACATCACTGACCCCTCTATACCCGCCACTAGATCACGACCCCTCTATACCCTACACTACATCACTGACCCCTCTATACCCTACACTACATCACTGACCCCTCTATACCCGCCACTAGATCACTGACCCCTCTATACCCACCACTACATCACCGACCCCTCTATACCCTACACTATACTACTGACCCCTCTATACCCTACACTACATCACTGACCCCTCTATACCCGCCACTAGATCACTGACCCCTCTATACCCTACACTACATCACTGACCCCTCCATACCCTACACTACATCACTGACCCCTCTATACCCGCCACTAGATCACGACCCCTCTATACCCTACACTACATCACTGACCCCTCTATACCCTACACTACATCACTGACCCCTCTATACCCGCCACTAGATCACTGACCCCTCTATACCCTACACTACATCACTGACCCCTCTATACCCTACACTACATCACTGACCCCTCTATACCCGCCACTAGATCACGACCCCTCTATACCCTACACTACATCACTGACCCCTCTATACCCTACACTACATCACTGACCCCTCTATACCCGCCACTAGATCACTGACCCCTCTATACCCACCACTACATCACCGACCCCTCTATACCCTACACTATACTACTGACCCCTCTATACCCTACACTACATCACTGACCCCTCTATACCCGCCACTAGATCACTGACCCCTCTATACCCTACACTACATCACTGACCCCTCCGTACCCTACACTACATCACTGACCCCTCTATACCCACCACTAGATCACGACCCCTCTATACCCTACACTACATCACTGACCCCTCTATACCCGCCACTAGATCACTGACCCCTCTATATCCTACACTACATCACTGACCCCTCTATACCCGCCACTAGATCACGACCCCTCTATACCCTACACTACATCACTGACCCCTCTATACCCGCCACTAGATCACTGACCCCTCTATATCCTACACTACATTACTGACCCCTCTATACCCTACACTACATCACTGACCCCTCTATACCCTACACTACATCACTGACTCCTCTATACCCGCCACTACATCACTGACCCCTCTATACCCACCACTTCATCGCTGACCCCTCTATACCCACCACTACATCACTGACCCCTCTATACCCGCCACTAGATCACGACCCCTCTATACCCGCCACTACATCACTAACCCCTCTATACCCGCCACTAGATCACTGACCCCTCTATACCCTACACTACATCACTGACCCCTCTATACCCGCCACTACATCACTGACCCCTCTATACCCACCACTTCATCGCTGACCCCTCTATACCCACCACTACATCACTGACCCCTCTATACCTGCCACTAGATCACGACCCCTCTATTCCCCCCACTACATCACTGACCCCTCTATACCCTCCACTACATCACTGACCCCTCTATACCCAACTTTTTCATTACCCCACTATCCACGTTGGCGTGGAGCTGATTTTATATAGTGTGGCGAGCGCAGCGAGGGGACGCGTAATACATGTAAAGTAATCGGCGTCCCCTCGCCACGCTTCGGGCTCGGTGGCACGCTGCTCTCGCCACACTATATAAAATCAATTCCATGCCGAAGTGGATAGTGGGGTAATGAATTCAAGTGTGATAAGGAGAGATAAACGTCCAGCCAATCAGCTCCTTACTGACTTTTTTCAAACACAGCCTGTAACATGGCAGTTGGCAGGTGGCTGGACGTTTATCTCTCCTTATCATGCATTTATCGGTACTTGTTTCCTAGAACGGCGCCCACTAAGCAATTTGCTTAGCGGGCTATTCTGCGTAGGAAAATCGCATCGCATGGGTCATTTTAGTGCCATGCGATGTGCGATGCGATGCAATTTTCCTATGTAATTTATTCACTGCTCTCTCAGCCCCGGGCCATCGCATCGCATCTGCTGCAAAATCGCATACGGTTACATGCGATTTTATAGGGTGTACGGTGCCATGACATTAGGTATACAATAATATGATTGTATGTCCCAAAATTAGGTTTAACGCACCCCCCTCACTATCCTCCGACATTTTCATTACCCCACTATCCACGTCGGTGTGGAGTTGAGTTTATATAGTGTGGCGAGCGCAGCGAGCCACCGAGCCCGAAGCGTGGCTAATGCAGCTAGCCCCGCGAGGGGACGCGTAATACATGTAAAGTAATCCGCGTCCCCTCGCCACGCTTCGGGCTCGGTGGCACGCTGCGCTCGCCACACTATATATATATATATAGTGGATAGTGGGGTAATGAAAAATTCGGAGGACGCGTTCCACTGCGCTCGCCACGCTTCGGGGTGGCGTGGATAGTGTGGGGGGGGGGGGTGCGTTAAACCTATTTTTGGGACATAGAATCATATTATTGTATACCTAATGACATGGCATCGCACACCCTAGAAAACCGCATGCGATTTTGCGGGACATGCGATGCAATGCAATGCGATATACTGGGGTACAATGAGCATAGAAAAATTACATAAAAAAATCGCCTCGCATGCCGCTATAATGGCCCATGCGATGCAATGCAATTTCCCTACGGTGCCGTAGGTAGGAAAAGTGGGCGCCGTGCTAGGAAACAAGTACCCATTTATCTCTTGTTAAGGCTTAATACATCTGCCCCATTATGGGATATCCTCAAACATTTTCCCTCACCAAAGCACTCACCCAGGCCAGTAGCTCCTGTAATGTGTGACTGTGGACCGTGGAGAAGGGAGGGAGCAGGTTTGAAGCTGCCCGAGAGGAGAGAAGAGGAGGAGCCTGAGGTCAGGACACAGGAGGGGAGGGGCTAGCCTGTGTGGCTGTCCCAGGGAAAGAGGGACTGCACAGCTGTGTAGGCTCATGTCATGGCTGCGTTCAGTGCACTGCGTCTCTGACCCGACTACTCCAGCACTGACGGTTGTCAGGAGCACACGCTGCAATGCCTTCCGGGAGGGCCGTAAGTAGGGGGGGGCTAGGGGGTCACGCGCACCGGGCGCTGGAGGCGGGGGGGCGCTAGGGTGAGCAGCGGCAGCAGCGGGGAGCTAGCGCCGCAGACATATGTGGCACCCCAGACCTTTGCAGGGCACAAGGAGGCGTCCCCAGGCTGATTGACAGCACTGGAGGACGAATGGGGGGAGGCAGGAAGTGAGGCGCGCGGTGTGTAAGGAGGAGGTCGGAGTTCAGCGCGAGGGGGACGGCGTGACTCCGCGCGTGTGAGGAGGAGGGAGAAGAAGGAGGACGGCGCGGAGACCTGACGAGGGGTGAAGGGAAGAGGACGGCGTGGAGGAGACGGTGGCGTGGAGGAGACGGTGGCGTGGAGAATACCGAAACTTCTAGCCCCGCCGCACAGAGAGAGGGAGACGCGTCCAGCCTGGCATCCAGCAGCCGGGGGGGGGGTGACTGAGTGCGGCAACGCTGCGGTGCCCACACTAGTACGCCCTCTGGCCGAAGACGGAGGGGACCCTGCTGATCGAGGGACGGAGCTCCAGACAGTGTGGAGGAACAGCCGACCAGTGACTGTTTGGGAAGAGACGTGACGGGCAGGAGCCTGCGACGTGATCCTGCCATCAGGTATTGACTGCACCAGCCACCCCACACACAGCCAGGCTGCACCCCATACCCCAGTAAAGTGCCCTAACGCTTTCTCCAAGGAACCCATCCCACACCTACCATCCCACCCGGAGTGTCTCCCGCTTGGGCCGCACGCCAGCTAATACACCACCTGAGGGACCAGAGGGGAACAGGCCCAGGACCTGGAGGGCCATTAGAGTACCTGCTGCCACTGTGGAGCCCCATTCCACCTTGCCTAACTAAGGGGAACTATTCAGGCCTGTATTCTGCCCCTATTGGGAGATTGCTCCCTTCCCCCATGTGTGACACCTTGTCCCCTGTTACCCCCTTCCTCTGTGTCTGTGACCCTATCTGCCCCAATTTCCCTGGTGTCTGATCCCCTCTTCCCCTTATGTGTGTGTGTGACACCTTTTACCCAAATAAAAATGTGTAATGGGCATTACGGTGTGTGGTATAAATTGTAATGGGCATTACGGCATGTGATATTAAGTGTAGTGGGCATTATGGTCTGTGGCATTATGTGTAATGGGCATTACAGCATGTAATATTATGTGTAAGGGGCATTGCAGTGTGTAAAATTATGCGTAATGGCCATTAGCGTGTGTGGCATATGTGCTCTGGGCATTACGGTGTGTGCTGGAATGTGTACTGGGCATTACGGTGTGTTCTATAATGTGAATTGATACTACTATGCGACCACACCGCTCCCCCCCCCCCCCCCCCAAAAAAAAAATGCCCTAAATTTTTAGCGCACTGTCCCTGTTTAATGTCACCCTTCTGCTGTCTGTAAGCACATAAATGGCTTCTGATTAATGTTTTTCTTTCTGTGCAAAACCAAATGCCAAATGTGTGCCTGCTTCTGAACAAAAAATAAATAAATAAATAAATATATATATATATATATATATATATATATATATATATATATATATAAAAATTGGGGGGGGGGGCACTAAATGTATGTCTTGCCCCGGGCACCAGAAACCCTAGTTTCGGCCCGGCTTCCGGCCACAGGTATACATATGCACGGCACTTCTGCCATACCTCCCAACATGACCCTCTCAGGGAGGGTGACATTGCTCTGTTTCTGGACTTCCCTCTACATGTATGATTGCCATCACCTGTTTCACACAGGTTAAATGATAAGAAAGGTGCTTCAACACAGGTCATGGCAATCATACATGTAGAGGGAAGTCCAGAAACAGAGCATTGTGTCCCTCCTGGAGAGGGTCATGTTGGGAGGTATGCATCTGCGGTCCCAAACAGTTCCATTACACTGGCCTGGGGGCAGCTGGCACCCTGCCCAGCCCGCCACTGCTGTCTATCATGGCCAGCGCGGGGGCAGCGGCACTGCGGCAGCAGCATGTCAGATTAACAGTGTTCCGGGCAGATGCTGGCGCTCACACAGACCCCGTTGCCGCTCGCTCCCCCAAGCGGCAGCAGGGGCTGCCTTGAGCTAGATACGCCACTGACACTGACAGGTATTCATTCCTAGTGCCAGTGGGGTTTTAAACAGGCAGGAGGTGGTATGTAGACAGGAGGTGGTATGCAGGCGGGAGGTGGTGTGCAGGTGGGGGGGGGGGGTATGCAGGCGGGAGATGGTATGCAGGTGGGAGGTGGTATGCAGGCAGGAGGTGGTGTGCAGGCAGGAGGTGATTTGCAGGCAGGAATTGGTTTGCAGGCAGAGGGTATGCAGGTGGGAGGTGGTGTGCAGGTGTGGGGGGTATGCAGGCGGGAGGTGGTATGCAAGTGGGAGGTGGTATGCAGACGGGAGGTGGTATGCAAGTGGGAGGTGGTATGCAGGCAGGGCGTGGTATGCAGGCAGGAGGTGGTGTGCAGGCAGGGGTGGTATGCAGGCAGGAGGTGGTATGCAGGTGGGAGGTGGTATGCAGGCAGGATGCAGGCGGGAGGTGGTGTGCAGGTGGGGGGGTATGCAGACGGGAGGTGGTATGCAGGCAGGAGGTGGTATGCAGGCAGGAGGTGGTGTGCAGGCAGGAGGTGGTGTGCAGGCAGGGGTGGTATGCAGGCAGGAGGTGGTTTGCAGGCAGGAGGTGGTTTGTAGGCAGGGGGGTATGCAGACAGGAGGCGGTATGCAGGTGGGAGCTGGTATGCAGGCAGGAGGTGGTGTGCAGGCAGGGGGGTATGCAGGCGGGAGGTGGTATGCAGGTGGGAGGTGGTATAAAGGCAGGAGGTGGTGTGCAGGCAGGGGGGGTATGCAGGCAGGGGGGTATGCAGGCGGGAGGTGGTATGCAGGTGGGAGGTGGTGTGCATAGGGCTGTGAATGGAAAGGACCCTGCCAGCCCCATCTATGCCATTGCCCAATTTATATTTAGCTGCCCTTTTAATACATGTAAAAATGTCATGCCAACAAAAGCGAGAAATAGCTACAGCATTATCAGCTTAAAAATGAAATAAATGTTTCATGAGGGAATGAAAGTTTCCGCTGAATACATCTGTCAGCGGCGATACCCTCTCTTGATGGACCAATTGCTACAAATTACACCAGGCTCATATGGGGCAGGTGACAAATGCGGCTCCTTCTGGGCTGTCAGAACAACATGACAGGTATTGCAATAATCACTGTATTAAGAAAACGCTCACACAGTGCGGTGGAAGTAAGGTCGTTAAGTGGCTTTAATCAGACGTGAGTGAATCAGCCTAAATTAGGTTTGTCAACTAATGTTATGAAAGCATTGCGGGATGAATGGAGGTTCTATGGCAGCAATCAGCAAAAGGATCCTGCATTCACAGAAAGAACGGCCAGGAAATAACCGCTGATAATTAATCTGTTCACAATCTGAGGAGCAAACATCCAAAGTGACAGGAAGAGCGAGGGACGTTCTCATACAGACGTCAAGGAAACGCATCCAAAATATACATCGCACTGCGCTCTACACACTGACAGCCCATCTAGGCTGGTGCAATGCGGTCATACATGTCCCTCTGTCCTTATATAGACAGGGGCGGATTGGCATCTAAATCCGGCCTGGGAAATTTTCTTAAGCAGCCCGGGGAGGGGGAGTGGCATTGGTGGTGGCGGCAGTGGTGGTAACCCTACTGACGGGGGGACGGGGGGGGGGGGGGGTTGTAACGCTACTGACCCAGGGGGGTGTAGGGCAATGGTACTGACCAGGCCGCTTCCATCGATCGCACTGCCATGGAAGCCACTCGCTGTGCTCATTATAGACAGCGCAACTTCACTGTCCTGTGTGAGAGGGAGCCCGTGCTGTGATTGAAAAGCTGTCAGCGCGCCTTCTAGGTGAGCTGTCAGTGCACCCAGCAGAGAGAGAGTGTGTCCCCGCAGTGTAGTCTTACAGGATGGCACCTTAGTGTGATAGTGTGCCGCAGCCTGGTTACAAAGAAGGGCAGCAGCATAGCCCAAAACAAATATGGCCGCAGGTATCTTCTGTTCTGTTCCGCCCCATAGCATGACGTCAGCTCTGCAGCACCACCAGCCCTGGTAGCACGGTCGGCAGCCCAAGGGCCAAATCTGGACCGGCCCACCGGGAAATAGCCCGGTTTCCCTGTGGACCAATCCGACTCTCCCGACATTCTCTGGGGAGGTCCCCGCTCTGATCTGTAGGACTTTATTGGTTACTGTATAGGTCCATGCACAGCATGATGGGGAAAACAGGTGGACTGAAAATCGCTCAGTACATACACATTGAGCGATTTTTGCCCAACTTTCCATAGCAGGACAATGTAGAAAGCCATCCACCCCATCACTCATCTGGTGGGAATACCAGCAGATAAGCGGCCGGGCCAGCGATGATACGGGAGCATGCATCACGCTCACCGCTCATCGCTGCCCTGCATACACTGGGCGGCTTTGGAGCTCAAACGAGTAAACTCAGCGGTTTTCAGCTTAAATCACCCAGTGCAATATTTTGCATTGCAAACCGCTTGGGTCACTTTACAAATCAAACGATAAATGATTTGGCCATAGATGTAAATGCCAATAAAACTCTTATCGCTAAGACCTGTAAACAACCATCTGTGCCCTCTCTATTCATGGCAAGACCTATAACATTGCCTGTATGGAATACCTTATAGGTTGCCTACAAGATATGGACTGGACTTCAGGAGAGAGACAGAAGTTTACTCATCTCTTGTACATACAGTGCATCCGGATAGTATTCACAACACCTCACTTTTTCCACATTTTGTTATGCTACAGCCTTATTCAAAAATGGAATACATTAATTTTTTCCCCTTAACCCCTTCCCGACATATGACGTACATTTACGTCATATGTCGGTTGCGGGGGAATCAAGCCAGCTCACGGAGTGAGCTGGCTTGAAAGAGAGCAGGTAATGGCTGTATATTACAGCCAGGTCCCTGCTCTCACGGCCACGAGCGGCGAGTTCGCCGATCGTGGCCGTTTAACCCTTTAAGCACCGCGGGCAAAGCGACTGCAGTGCTTAAATAGCTGATCGGAGGGGGGGCGCCCCCCTCCGGCGCCGATCGGGGCCCCCCGCAGCGAGATCGGAGGGTGCCGATCGGTTGCCATGGCAGCCAGGGGTCTAATGTAGACCCCTGTGCTGGCCATGTCAGCATACCTATTACATCCTGCCTGAGGCAGGATGTAATAGGAAGTGCTGAAAATCACTAGGTTCAGCCATAGAGCTCTATGGCTGAACCTAGTGATTTTCAGCACTTCCTATTACATCCTGCCTGAGGCAGGATGTAATAGGAAGTGCTGAAAATCACTATGTTCAGCCATAGAGCTCTATGGCTGAACCTAGTACAGGCGATCGCGCCCCCTAGTGGTCAAGTACACTAGGGGGCCTTGTAGTAAAAGTAAAAAAAAAAAAAAATAAAGTTTAAAAATAAAAAAAAAATAAAAAAATATTAAAAGTTCAAATCACCCCCCTTTCCCCATTTCCCAAATAAAAATAAATAAAAAATAAAAAAATAAACATATTTGGTATCGCCGCGTTCCTAAAAGTCCGATCTATTAAAATATAACATTAGTTATCCCGCACGGTTAAAGGCGTAAACGGAAAATAATCCCCAAACTACGTTTTTTGGTCGCATCGCCTACCCAAAAAAAAATAGCTAAAAGAGATCAGAAAGTCGCCCATATCCCATAATGGTATTAATTAAAAAGTACACTTCAGCCCGCAAAAAATGAGCCCTCACCCAGGTCCGTAGGTGGAAAAATAAAAAAGTTATAAGCCGCAGAACATGGCGACGCGACGCAAATTCGAAAAACCGTAACATTTTCTATTTTTTTTTTTAGTGGTAAAATGTAACGAAAACTATATAAGTTTGGTATCACCGGAATCGTAACGACCCATAGAATAAAGATAACCCATCATTTTAAACGAACTATGAACTCCAAAAAAAACGTAACCAGCGCAAAATTGTGGAATTGCGTTTTTTTTTCTTTTTACCCCACATTGAATTATTTCCTGATTCCCCAGAATATTATACGGTATAGTAAATGGTACCATTAAAAAGTACAACTTGTCCCGCAAAAAAAAAGCCCTCATGTGTCTATATAGCCGGAAAATTAAAAAAGTTACGCTTATTTGAACGCAAGGAGGAAAAAAAAAAAAATTACCATAAAAGGCAATGTCGGGAAGGGGTTAAAATTATTTTTTGGGAGATTTTTGCATATCTAAGAAATCAACTAACATCACATCACATGTACATAAGTATTCACAGCCTTTGCTATGAAGCTCAAGCCCAGGTGCATCCTGTTTCCACTGATCATCCCTGAGACGTTCCTACAGCTTATATGGAGTCCACCTGTGGTAAATTCAGGTGACTGGACATGATTTGGGAAGATGCACACATCTGTCTATAGAAGGTCCCACACTTGACAGTGCATGTCAGAGCACAAACCAAGCATGAAGTCAAAGCAATTGTCTGTAGACTCTGAGACAGGGAGGCCTGTAGAGTAAATACTGGCTCCTTTTGCATGTAGCCTACAGCTTTTATTCTAACCCTGCCATTTAGATTTCAGTTTGAACACTCCCACCCAAATCTCTCTCTGCACCTGTTACATGTGCGCCCTGCAGCGCAGCATGGTTCTGATCATTTGCATGTCTTACATTTTTGCTAAATGACCAGGGCCGTCTTTTCCATTGGGCTTAATGGATAGTTGCCCAGGGGCCCAAGGATTGTAGGGGCCCACCCCAATGGGGAAGATGACCCTGCCCTGGGGAAGGGCCAAGGGCGGCAGGGATCCGGGCAATGGGGGGCTGGGAGCTTGATGTAGCGATCTGGGTGGCGTGTGGAGGGGATCCGGGCAGCATGTGGAGGCAGATCCGGGCGGCGTGTGGAGGCAGATCTGGGCCGCGTGTGGAGGCAGATCCGGCCGGCGTGTGACGGGGATCCGGGCGGCGGCGTCGACTCAGACCTTGATGCTATTTGCCGAGTGGGAAGTGCTGCTGATTTTGAAAAGACTGGCCGGAAGCTGATTGACTGGATGCTCAGCCAATCAGTGTCCGGCCACTCTTTTCAAAATCTGCAACGCTTTACGCCCGGTGGCAAATAGCGCTACATCAAGGTCTCTGAGTCGCCGCTGCCTGGACCGACCCTGCCACGCGCTGCTGTGCCCGGATCGCTACATCAAGCTCCCAGCCCCCCACCGCTGCTGCACAAAGGTGGGTGGAGGGGGGGCCCTCAAATTATTTTGCCCAGGGGCCCATTGTATTGTTAAGACGGCCTTGAAAATCACCGTCCATCCATTGAGTGTTACAGTGTATATATTTGGTCCCATACTGATTTTAGCCCAAATCTCTCAGTAACTGTGATGCACAACTTGTGATTTTAATACTCAATTTAAGAGATCTTCAGCTTCCTTCACCGACTAACAATTATCAGCCACCGTTCAGTTAATCATTTTCGGGTTCTTGTTATTATTCCACCTATATCGCGTCTCAGCTGATAATTATAAAATGCGTCGCCTCTACAACAAGAGAGAAACAATGGCGTATTACGCAACACAAATACCCAGACATTAAATAACACATCATAAAATAGGCGCACTTATTGACAAGACGACGATTCTATAATCTCTCAGATTTACACGATTAAGTTAATTTAAAGCTGCGAATTGAATAGAATTCATTTATGGAAATGAGATTGTGAAACGTAATATTCACATATAATTTATTCTGTAAGCGAGGGCCGGGGGGAGAAGATGAGATTCTGTCACACTCACTTTGAATGTTTAGCTTTTTAAACAAAGAATAATTACAGGACTTGTGGAGCAGCCATAACAATATGAAATTGCACAAAAAAGGCCGATATGAACCGGCAAACAGCCAAAGATATGTGTTCTAGATAAATAGACAAACGCTTCATAAACTCACCATCGGGTATCCCCTTGGTCCCACCTGCTGTTGATACCATTACTTATCTAACTTATATATAACCTTATCTTAACAAACTTATCCTAAAATAAAGACACGACACAAGTGCTGGCGTTTCAAAACAGAATGTCAAATTTATTTGACAAGTTAAACTAAACTAAGACTATGAATGGTGGCGGCACCAAAGAACGGTCATTATAGGAAGGAGGGGGTTAAAGATCACTAAGTCATACATACAACGCTGGATGACCACTCTCCCTGGTCGACCACCAGGCCTGGTGGTGACGGCCATCCCCCGGGCAGAAGCGTGGCCCATGACAATCGTTGTCGAGGGAGAGTGTACCCCACTACCTACACACATACAGAGTTCTTAAAGCATGACCGTTCTTTACCGCCGCCGAAGAGGAAAAGAAAAACAGGGAAGGGTGGGTGGGGCTTCTTGGACAGGGGCAGATCACTCTAACAGCGTGATCCTTCCTACCCTGCTTGGACCCTCCCCCCTGTCCTGATAGGCCTTATGCCCATCCTCATCAACATAGTCATGTGACCAACAGCATGGTGTACCCTATGAGAACCCTTAGTGGTTTATGTCCCTTCAGGCTTAATCAGCCTTCTGTGTTTCTTAAACTCACCATCGGGTATCCCCTTGGTCCCACCTGCTGTTGATACCATTACTTATCTAACTTATATATAACCTTATCTTAACAAACTTATCCTAAAATAAAGACACGACACAAGTGCTGGCGTTTCAAAACAGAATGTCAAATTTATTTGACAAGTTAAACTAAACTAAGACTATGAATGGTGGCGGCACCAAAGAACGGTCATTATAGGAAGGAGGGGGTTAAAGATCACTAAGTCATACATACAACGCTGGATGACCACTCTCCCTGGTCGACCACCAGGCCTGGTGGTGACGGCCATCCCCCGGGCAGAAGCGTGGCCCATGACAATCGTTGTCGAGGGAGAGTGTACCCCACTACCTACACACATACAGAGTTCTTAAAGCATGACCGTTCTTTACCGCCACAGCCAGGCCCTAGGCCGCAGCCACCGCCACCACCAAGAAAAAACGCTCAGCACCGTGTCGCTAACCAGGCAAAAATATTGCCTAAAAACAAAGCCATACCTTCCGGGCTCAAATGTACACCGTCGCTCCTGTAGAGCTCGGGGCGCTGGAAGCTAATGGCGTTGTGCCAAATGACACCCCCGCCATTAGCTAACAGGTATCTCGCCACCATAGAGTTCACCTTCTTGCGTGAACGCTCTATGCTGGTGCATGATCTCGCTGCCCTCCACACTATCCTGGATATCATGGAGGACCACACCAACCTGCATGACGGCAACACCTGGGCTATGATGTGGAGGTCCCGGACAATCATGGAGCGCAGCTCCAGGACGGATCCCCGTCCGAGGTCATTCCCGCCAAGGTGGAATATGATGACCTCCGGGACCCCAAACTGCTTAACGGCACTGATCATTCGGGCCTGCAGTGAACACCATTTCATGCCCCTCACACCCAACCACCTAACCTCCCCAGCTTGTGGAAACATGCATACATCAGAGGCGTTCATTGCCTGCGAGGCCCAATACACAAATGAATGGCCCAACATCCACACGGACTTAACGTCCCGTCGATCTGAAATATGCACACAAAAAGTTAGTTAGTTGGATGAAGTACTCGTCATCGCACTCACACGCTGCACAGGTTATGAAGAAGGGAGGAGGAAAAACCGTGGCCGACCAGCTCTTGAGGCACAAAACACACCGCCCGGAGTAAACTACCAAGTACGCCATGCCAGATTGTAATTATAGCCAAATTGTGCCCCCGGGCGGATGCGAAAACACACCTCAAGGCCCCCACTGGAAGTTGGCGAGCGCTTATGCGTCCAGTCGACCATGGTGATCAGTGATAGATAGAGACGGCCGAATGTACCTTCGGAATGCTGCAGAGCGCCATCGACCCAGAGATTGAATCTCTGCGTCGGAGCGGCCCTCCGCAGCCGCCGAGGTAGCAGCCCCGATCCGGAAGGAATGCGACCCAAATTCCTTCGGATCAAGGCCTATGGCCTCCAGCGCCCGTCCCAAGACGTGCCCAAATTGGTATTTGGTGAGAGGCGACCCGTCCTCATGCATCAACCAAGCACCAGGCAGATCCGGGCGTGCCTGTGTCCAGGCCGTGGCCAGCGCCACAGGGCACGCCCCCTCCACCGTACATGGGAGCAGGGACAGCCATCTCCCCCTACCAGCCTGGTCTGTCTTGGATCGTCGCAGGTGACACAGCACCGAATCCTCTTGGACCACTAAATCATCCACGGACAAAGGTGAAGGAGCCCGTTTCGACGGAGCCACCAGCTCTCCAACCCTGAAGGCCCCGTGATATGCCATTGCAAACGCCGTTCGGAACAAAAGGACCTCGTAGGCAGGCCAACAAATGTCCCCTAGTGCGTCCAGCAAAGCTGGTAGCAATGCCATATCAATCGGGCGTCTCCGGTCTGGGGGCGCCGGCGAGGCTCTCCGCCAGCCACGTAATGCTCTCGACACCAAAACGACCGGGACGGGTCCGCCCTACCCTGCAAAGCAGAAAAGAAAGACACCCCTGCCAGTATCCTGCGCACGGATGCGACAGAACGACCTAAGGAGTATAAACTCCATACAAAGGCCACCATGGCCGCATTAGGTGTCTTACCTGCTTGAGGGGCAGACAGCCGAAACTGTTCCCACTCCTGCCAACCTGCCCGATAGCACTGCAGCGTTGTGGGCGCAATAGCCCGCATGGCTAGCCCCTCCATTCCGGCCTGATCATCTGCCAAACATAAGAGGGACAACATTCACCAACAGGAGCAGCATGAGGTGCCAGGGCCCGGAACTTTGCCCAGTCAGCCCTGGACAAGGCGTCCGCCACGGAGTTATCCACCCCGGGAATATGTCTTGCCACGAAGTGAATGTTTAGCAGCAAACATTTTAGCACCAGCCGCGCTAGGAGGCGAACTACTGGAAGGGAGGAGGAACCCTGGCGGTTGATAGCGTGCACTACTCCCAGGTTATCACACCAAAATACAATGCTAGCATTGCGCAGCCTGTCACCCCATATCTCCAAAGCCACCACTATGGGAAGCAGCTCTAGGAGCAACAAGTTTTTTGTGAGGCCTTCGGTGAACCACTCCGGAGGCCATGGTGCTGCGCACCATGACCCGTCCAGGAATGCTCCAAAACCCACCCCTCCCGCGGCATCAGTAAACAACTGCAGTTGGTGATTGTCGCAGGGGGGGGAAGGCCATATGAGGACCCCATTGAAATGCTCTAAGAAGGATAGCCACACTCGCAGGTCCCTTTTCAGCTCGGCTGAGAGCCGAATGAAGTGTAAGGGATGTCTGACCCCAGAGACGGATCTCTCAAGTTTTCTACAGAAAACCCGCCCCATGGGAATCACCCTGCACGCAAAGTGTAGCAGACCCAACAAAGACTGCATTTGGCGCAGCTGCAGCTTACCTGTGGAGAGCGCGAGGGATATTGCCGCCCTCAGACGGGCCAGTTTGTCGAGAGGCAGCCTGCAGCATCCGGCAATAGTGTCGATCTCGATGCCCAAGAAGGAAAGGCAGGAAACCGGCCCCTCCGTCTTGTCAGCTGCCACCGGTACCCCTAGATACTGGAACAGGCCCTGCATGTATGCTAGCAAAGTTCCACAGCGCGATGATACCGCGGGGCCCACACACAGGAAGTCATCCAGATAGTGGGCCACCCCGGACTCCCCCGATCCCGTGACGACGCACCAGTGCAAAAAGCTACTGAAACGTTCGAAGAAGGCGCAGGAGATCGAACAGCCCATGGGCAAGCACCTGTCCACGTAAAAACCCGTGGGGAGGCGAAAGCCCATGAACCGAAAAGACTCCGGGTGCAGGGGAAGAAGGCGAAAGGCCGACTCGATGTCAATCTTTGCCAGCAGTGCCCCTAGGCCATAACCCCGAACCATTGTTAAAGCCTGTTCGAAAGATTGGTATCGAACTCGGCACAATTCTTCGGGGATGGCGTCATTCACCGAGCTGCCCACAGGATGCGACAGGTGTTGAATGAGCCGATACTTGCCCGGGGCCTTCTTGGGAACCACTCCCACTGGTGATAAGACTAAATTGGCCACTGGGGGGAACTGGAAAGGACCTATCATCCTACCCAGTGAAACCTCCTTAGCCACCTTATCCAAAACCACCCCGGGCATCTGTATGGCAGATTTTAAATTTCGGGGTGCCGAGGTCGACACCTCCCCGTCAATGGGAAGGCGGAAACCTACGTCGAATCCTGACCGCAAGAAGGAAGCCTCCTCCTTAAGAGGGTATGCCGCCAGCCAACTGGCCATGCGGTCGAGTCTAATTGGGGAAACGGCCTTAGTGAGGGTGTCCACCTGCTGCTTGCGCAGCTGGCGGGCCTCCCTGCTTTCCTTTTTTGCATTCTTTGGCCGTGTGGGGGCCCCAACACTTAGTGCAACAGTGCTTGTATTTGCATCGCGCCCCCAGGGAACAGCCTGCCCCGTTGTATCCATAGCAGCGACCAGCGGAGGGTCCCCCAGCCCCCCCTCCTGCGCGAAAGGGCGTCGTGGCCTTCTTTGGAGGAGGGGTGGGGGCCGCGGTCGGTGGAGCTGCGGGTTTTGGGCCCATCCAGATCTCCACATCCTTGCAGCCTAGGTTCATGATTGCTAGCCCTGACTGTTTCCTTCTGAAACTCTCGTCATAGGATCGCCATGTCGAGTCCCCATCAGTAAGGAACATAGAGTGCATCATGTGTATGTAACGCATTACATTCATGTGTTCCTGGGGCCTAGTTTCCAGGTAACAGGCTGCAAACATGAAGAGGCCCGCTTGCCACCTGTGGTAGGTGCAAAAGGCCTCCTCCCCAATCCCCCCTTTCCGCATAGCTGCGCGATAATCTTTTTCATCCTGTGCGGTCATTTCAAAGAAATTCACGTATTTCCCATCTCTAATACGCTCTTGCACGCTGCGTCTCAGGCCTCGAAGCACAGCGGTATTCTCGCACTGCACCACCTGACCTCTAGGGTATAAAGGGGACCCTGAGCTACCGCTGGAACTGGAATGACGGCGACGTCGCCCGTGGCGACGCCGACGTCTCCTTGACTTTCGTCCTCCCTCCTCCCCGGACGTCTCTGAGCCTGAACGTCCCGAGGATGAGGATGAGGTGCGGGAGTCCCTACGCCTGCGCCGTTTGCTCTTTCTTTTTGACCCACCTGAAGTGCCGTCCCGAGGCACGAGGCTCAATTCCGAGGGTCCACCGTGGGCAGGGGCATCCGTGGAGGCTGGCCGGACAGCTGCAGCCGTGGATGTGGAAGCTTCTGGAGCTTGAATGACACCTGCTCCCAACGATGCTTGGGCCGACGTGGTGGGCACGGGCAGGGGAGGGGGGGATGCCACAGGGGCAGGCGCCGCGTTTTGAGGTTGCCCCAAGAAAGATGACAGCAGCGCCAGGAACTGTCGCGCATCCTCCCCCTCCATAGGGGCACGGGGGCCCGGGGTTGCCTGGGCTACTGCTGGGGCCCCACTAACGGGAGCCACTGAGGGCCCTCCCTCTGTATGCTGTTGCGGGATTCTCCTAGCAGCCTGCAACAGGCGCCGTTTTGCCAGACGCAAAGGGGCTAACGCTGCCATCCTCCTGGTGGGGGTGGCAGCGGGGGCACTTAATGCATTAACTGCCCGTGTAGGGCGCGTGACTGAGGGCTGTCTATATCCCGCCCCAGGCTGCGTTGGTCTAATCGCCCGCCTGGGGACGCTGGGAGCGTCCCTAGCCCTTATGCTGGGCCCACCCCTTGCCTGCCGTGGTGTAGGAACGCTGGGGGCAGCAGGTGCGACCAGGCCTGAATCAGGCCCCGCCTGGCGGGTGCCTGACCTGGTCGCCACCCTGCGAATTGATGTCCCACGCGGGCCGCGGGTCTCCTGCCCGCGCCCGCGACTATCAGCACCACGGGCGCTACCCCCGCCCGACCCCCCTGTAACTGGAGAGGCTGCGGCGCTGCGGCCGCGGCCTCTCCTCTCGTGTGACGCGGTCGGATGCCCGGCCGCGTCATTTTCTTGCGCCCTGGCCGCGTGCGCTACCATCCCCCGGGCGTTAGCGCTGCCCGACCCCCTTGCTGCCGGAGAGGCAGCGGCGCCACGACCGCGGCCTCCCCGCGCGTGTGACGCGGCCGGCCGCCCGGCCGCGTCATCCACTCGCGCCCCAGCCGGCTCATCGCGCCCACGTGCGCTAGCCAACGCCGGTCCCCGCCGTGACCCCCCCCGGGTTACAGGACCCGGAGAGACCTCAGAGCCGGACCCAGCGCGACCCCTGCACGTGAGCGCCGACTCTGCCAAGCGGGCAGGCAGCCTGGAGACCCTTGAAGGACGGGGCATAGCCGCAGCGGAGCAAGGCCTAAGGCAAGGTAGGGATAGAGACAGAAGGGGGGAACAGAGTATGCTCTATAAAGATATAGAAAGGAGAGATCAACAGCTAGTAATTTTTAGAGAAAACCTGACTCAGAGGGGAAGCTGCACTGGAGGTCTTGCCTGGTCAGCAGCTTCTTGGACAGGGGCAGATCACTCTAACAGCGTGATCCTTCCTACCCTGCTTGGACCCTCCCCCCTGTCCTGATAGGCCTTATGCCCATCCTCATCAACATAGTCATGTGACCAACAGCATGGTGTACCCTATGAGAACCCTTAGTGGTTTATGTCCCTTCAGGCTTAATCAGCCTTCTGTGTTTCTTTCTTCTAATTTCTGTATTTGCCAGATGAACCAATTTATATTCATAACGTTGTTGCACAATGGTTTTGTCTCTGTAATTATTGGGCTCCTGAATTGGTGGATTTCGTCTTCAGTTCGGCAGCTAGTGGATAAAACAGGCGTCGGGTACACAGCCGCCGACACGTGTGTGCCTGGGAACCAGAGCGTCTACATACCCATTTTGTATACATGGACAAGGTCTAGGTTCAACACCATACGGTCAACATGGTCAAAAGGTCACAAGCAATATGTCAATGTGGCGATGGTCGACACATAAAAAGATTGATATGACAAAATTATGTTGACCTTTTCGTGTCAACCTTTTGCTTGTATCGACCATTTTCCAGTGCTGGCCTTGTGTATGTCAACCTTTTGGCGTCAACCTAATGACGACGACCTAGACACTGTCTGTGAATTATACCACACCGTTCTGTCCTCCATAAACATTCTCTGGGAGAATAGGTCATTGATTTTTCGGCAGCATGGATGGTGTAATGCAGTGGTTCCCAACCCTGGTCCTCAAGTACCCCCAACAGTGCACGTTTTGCAGGTCTCCACACAGAATCACAAGTGCTATAATTAGCTCCACCTGTGGATCTTTTCAAATGTGCCTGAATAATTAGTGCACCTGCCGGGTGACCTGGAAAACGTGCACTGTTGGGGGTACTTGAGGATCAGGGTTGGGAACCACTTTTGTAATGGATAGCATTGCAGCCTCATGGCACTGAGGGCATGAGATTAAAAAAAGCGATGATCTTATATGTGTGGAGATTGTATATGCTTCCAGTGCTTGCATAGGTTTCCTCTGGGTACTCCGGCATCCTCCCACACTTCAAATATATACTGGTATGTGAATTGGCTCCAAACAAAAAAGCTATCCTAGATTTATGCTTGTCTACCCTTCCTGGGTGGCTGGGAACCCTCCTAGGCACCATGGAAAAGTGGACAACTCTCCAGCATTCCCCCCCTCCCTCCACACACATACCCTCACCCCTCCCCCCATTTACAGAGCAAAAGTGGGCAGGCCAAAGGGAATCCAATGACACAATTTATGCGCCTGTTTTACATTGCTGTAAAGTGGGGGGAGGGGCCACAATGACACATTTGTGTTACAACCCCCCCCCTTGCAAAGCGCATCTTCCCACTGGTCATGGTCCAGACTCTCCCGTTCGGGGAGGGAGCAGAAAAGCAGGTATTATACTATATACTATTGGGAGCTGGTCGGTCTGTACTTTTTCAAAGGTTTAATGCATAGACTTCTATATCAGGTACAATATGTGCAATCGCGCCTTTATTTTGGAAAACTTTTATGCCCAATCGGCTGGTATTATGTAGGAATATGTAGGAATTTACCATTATGTTTCCTTCATGTCTTAAGGAAGTTGCAGTGAGAGGTGAGAGCGGTTTATCTTCATATAAGAGTGCTCTCGTCCTCGGAGTAATCTCCCAGTGTAGTCTCTTTAGCGCACTCCCAATAAATCAGCGGAGAGACAAGTAAAAGTTCACCTGAAAGATATTAAAACTACCCTGAATATTATTCATTCTCTTGTTCTTACAATGGATATTTTTCTTGATTCATCAGGAAAGTGCCTTTAAAATTTGCCGGAGTAATGATAATGCGGCTGCTATTGAATTCCTCCCTAATCAAACTATTTGTCATCTGTCGGGGGATTGTTGCGCTGAATTATCTGGGAGCAGTAAAAGCTCTAACGCACAACCTGCATAAAATATGTTTAATCCCACAGACTCATTCTGCACCATCAGCCGTCGCAAGACATGATTAAAAACACTTCATTTCTTTTATATTTATCCGTATTTGGGTAATTAAGGTGACTGCGGGGAACTTGCTGGAAGAAGCAGAAATAGTTCAGATCAGTAAAAATGTTCCATCGTACTGACATTCTCAACTCAGCTATGTTGGGTCGGAGTAATGCTGGGTACATGCTGGCCGATATATCGCTGGACCATCGGCCATGTCTGTGAATGGTGTTGTTTGCAGATATTTTGCTTCGGCTATCCAACACAGCTGATGCCCGATATATTTAAAAATATCTGCCAACCGTCCGTACACCATTACCAGAGTGGATTCAGTATGGAATCCCGGCAGTTAAAATCCCGACCGCCAAAATCCCAACAAGGGGGGGGGCGAGGATTGCCCCCCCCCCCCCCTTGCGTGCTCGCTGCGCTCGGCACACTAATTTATTCTCCCTCTATGGGTGTCGTGGACACCCACGGAGGGAGAAAGTGTCGGGATTTCAGCGGTCGGGATTCCGGCGTCGGGATTTTGACTGCGGGGATTCCGACCGCCGGGAAATTGACCACATCCCACCAGAGTCAGTGGTGATTGGCAACTCAATGGGCAGTTGCGTTTAAATTCGCCGACCCATTTGTGACATCCGTCCTGACCTATCAGGCAGCGGATATGGAGCATGGACAGCCCTAGGCATCTGTAGATATATCTGTTAGTGTGTACACAGCTTAAGTGTCTTCACTAACAGTTTTCTTGACCACTTTTGGCCTAGTATACAATATTCTTATTCTGGTGACCAATATATATATTTGCCTTCCTACCAGAACTGCCATTAGGTTTCCGGAAATCGAGTGCTCCGTCCATCCCTTGAAGTACATGCCCGCATCTCCTCTCCGAGCAAAAGCACAGTGGGCCTTATTCTGGTTGGTGCGGCCGGGCCGTACGCGTACGTCCCGGGGTTTTTAATGATCTGCGCATGCGTACATTCGCTAATGCGCAGGCGCGAACACTCCACAACGCTTACGGACGGGTCTCTACGTGCGAAAAAACCTGTACGCGAGTGTACGGGCATTGGGGGCGGCATAGGGGCGTGATGAGGGGAGCGGCCGAAATAATGAGGGAAAATGGGCGTAAATATGGGCGTACACGGGGGTGTGCACCAAAAATGAGCGGTGCTACTACCGCACGATCGACTAAAGCACCGTTCATTTCGGACACAAAACAGGCGGCCGCCAACCGCCATCTCAAACCACCCCTACAGATACCGCATGCCAGCGTGCGCCTGGGTTTGCTAATTTACGCTGATTACTACCAAACACATACACCTGAATGTAATAACCAATGCTGCAGTCTATTAAGTCCAAACCATGATTTCACTACCTGCAAGCCACACACAGCACTCAAACACATTGGAAGCTTATCTTTCTATACTTCTCTACATTTAAAGGTTTGTTTAATTTAAGGTAAGAATCTTTGTAAGACCTGCTTATATATGCTAAGGTAGGTATTTGTTAAACAGTTAGACACATTCACTACGTGCTTTCATAGACTTTACACAGTAGCACACTCAATCTACACAAGTCGACATGTGTCAACGTGTTCACTCTAATACAAACATAGGTTTTGTATTTATGATACAATAACATAAACCACATCTAACACCTACAAAGGATGTTTCAGCAATGTTTTAAGCCCATGGCCACTATTTTGCACATTAATTAATTCAATCAATTAATTAATTTTCATAATTATAGTTGAAAGGCAAGATTTGCAGGTCCATATATGTGAAGGGTATGTCAGCGTACACGGACGTACGCTCACTCTCACGAGCGGTGACATAAGCTGACTTTTCTATTGAAAACAATAGGGACCCGTCCGTGCAAGCTGGCGTACGCTCAGATAGCCGCAAGAAGTCGGTGGGAAGACGGCCGAGAGACGTCCGTAAACGGTGGTGTACGCTCAATTGTACGCCAGTTGTCGGAGTGTAAGGGCTGGCCCGTCCGTGTACGTTGGCGTACGCTCAATTGTACGCCACTCCCCTTTGCCGTTGTTTCTGGCCGTACGAATGCGGCTGAGTTGTGGGTGGACTTAACCCCAACGGCCGCGTACGGATAGCGTACGTTAATAGCGAACGTACGCACGTTTGGCCGCTACGATCAGAATAAGCTCCAGTATGTCAGTATATGAAATAGATCACATTGCTGTAAATAGTATACAATACAGTGCCTATTCTGATAAGAGCTGTATTTACAAAGCAGAGACTTGGAGATAAAAATGTAAAGTGGCACTCATCTTCAGTGTAAGCATACCAGCATATACACTGAGTGCCCACTTTAAAATTTCAGCTCCTAACCACCAAGAAACGTCAGCTTACAAAACCAGTGGCTTCATAAATATAGCCCCATGAGTCTCACCTGGTTATTATTGATACAGGTAGTGGAACCCCATCTAGTGAACCCAGGTAATTAGTATAACATGTAATTGGTAAATGAAGATGAGCCCAGTCTGGTGGATAATATACACAGCTGGTTAGAAATAACCTGAAAACAGTATACTGTATGTTGAAAATACACAGGCGTGAGGAAGTAGCGGCGTCTCTGTACAAAGCAGCAAATCCCTTATATGGAGCAACAACAGGTTACTTAACCAGTGGAGTCATTTTAGAGAAGATAAAGTAGGTACAGCCGTACTCACTGTTGCACACACTGATAGTTGGAGCAGAGTGGAGTGCCCTTCTGACAGTTTGAGCCTGGCAGTCAGTGTCTCCAATGTCTCTGGGAGTTACAGTACTTCGCTACATTCAGCCATGAGCTCCATTGAAAGTTGCAGGAGATACTTACTGGTCATGTCTGTAAGTGAGACATTACCATGCAGGAGATGCAAATTCATTGATTTATTTTCAAATAAAAAATTCTAAAGAGCGACTCCCATAACTCGCACTCTTAGCCTGATGGCGCAAATACATTCTTGGGATAAAACGAGTGAACTTGCTACGGAATGTCGTGTGTAAGAGACTGCGCAATTGTCAGTCAGACTGTTAGTTCCCAACCTTTCCTCTTCTCCTACCTCTGTGCATTTAAACCTGCAGGTGATTAATGGCAGTCATTACGCATCTCTTTGCCGTTACCCTAGCGATGAGAAATTGGGGTCAGAACACAATTAAAATCCCTTATAGACAAAGCCATGTAATTATAACTTAAGGTAATTACCCATCACCCATCAAAAGTGTCTTGTAAAAATGAATACTTTATTATGTGTGTGTTTGCAGTATATATATATATATATATATATATATATATATATAGTCAAGCGGTTGGTAGCTCGGCACTCTGGATGAACAGAAAAAGGATTGCCGGGGTGCCTTCCACAAAGGATAATATAACAGCAGACGTCACACACTAGCCACAACGTGTGTGAAAAAGATAGGCAGCACTCCACGGTCTTGTAGAAACAGTTGTCATTTATTCAATAGGTGGGTACATAGAGGATTGACAACGTTTCGAAACCGGGACGGTCTTTTCATCAGGTCAAAGGCCCTTATTCAGATCGGTGCGGATATTCCCGCATTCTTACGGAGCGGTCCGCACGCCACGGTGTTTTGCCGCATGCGGCCATCGTCCGTAGAAACGCCCACGTGTCCTCCGCATTCGGACGGACTCACTCTTTAAGAACAGGGCGTGTTTACGGACGACATACAAACCATGCGTGTGCGGGAGAAACACTTAGATTCTGCACGGTATTACAGAGTATTACAGAGTATGCTCGGAAATACCGCATCCGACCGGGAGCCAAGCGGTGCTACCGCACGTAAGCGGAGTATTTACGCCAAACAACCCACTATTATATATCTTCTGTATTGCTAGTATTAATATTCAGTCATGTCCATTGTTAGCAGTTTTAAAGTGTGTGACAAGTACAGCATATGTGGGGGATTAGTACGGTTTCCTTGAAGCAGCAATGGTTTCAATTAAAGCACTGACAAGCGTCCTATTAGTGAGTAATGAGTAAAGGAGTCGATTCTATTGGGTTCAGGTGTTAATGCTTGTAGTCATTAGGCGTACGTTCGCCTACCGCATGAACGAGTGGTGTCCGCAAAGCAATAGTACACTTGTGGACACCGCACATTTCTTCCCTTTTTGATCGCGTGCATTCGGAGTGGTATCCGAATGTACGCCCCCCAACATAAGTGTACTCCCCCGTGTCCGCCCATGTTTCCGCCCCGTTTTGCCCACTTTGAAACTACGCCCATGTGTCATTCCGCATGACGCCCATAATACGCCCATATTTCCCGACTGATTGCGGGGAACAGTTTTGGACGGGATTTGGCCGAACAGGTACGGAGTCAAGGCGTGACACATGCGCGTTGCGTTCTCCACGCATGCGCAGACGCCGTAAAGACGCGATCCGAAAGTATGCGGTAAAGTCCGCGTCAATCAGAATAAGGGCCAAAAGTACAAACGTGAACAATATACAACAGCGTCTTACCTGTGTGGCTATACTTATAGCAGTGCACGCGCTGAACACCGGTGTACACAGGAGGTGGGGATTTCCGGGGTCTGAGCGCCGCCCCGAAGGGGGGTGTATACTCTAGCCGCCTCTGTCCTCCCGTCTCCATGGCAACCCGGGTAAACTAAGTGAAAGAAAAATATATAAACCACACGTAGTGCATGAACATATTTAAAAACAAGTGCAGGTGAATCATATTGCGGAGGTGCACATGTATAGGCAAACAATAGGCAAACAATATACCAATGATAAAACCAAGGAAGCATATGTTACATGTAATCGCTATGAATAGGGCTTGGTGGGAGTATCCCTAACTGGCCCGTTCAATTATATATCTATATTGGCATCTATTTGAACATGCCGACATGTGTCGCCGCCTGGATAGCCCGTCACCCTGTGATCAATTATAAACCATTAACTGCCACTTCTTGTATTCAAGTATCACAAAAAGATGTTCCACGAGAATTTCTCGTTTAAGCCTTTTGGGGCAATACAGTTCAGTGTATAAATCCACTTGGATTCACACTGGGATAGTTTTTTCAGCCGGATTGCCACCGCGGGCCATCGGGGGAACGTGATCAATGATTTTGCAGCGAAGGCTGGAGAGAGTATGACCATGAGTTTTAAAATGCTTCGCGACAGGTTGGTCCATCGGTTTTCCTTCTAAAGCTGCTTTTATCGCGGACCGGTGGAGCACCATTCTGGTACGGAGATTCCAGATAGTTTGGCCCACATACACGAGCCCTCAAGGACAGATGATAATGTATATTGTATATGCAGTTGTACATGTTAGAGCATATTTAATACGGTACTGCTGTCCCGTATGTGGATTTTTGAAGTAAGGATCTGCTTCCATATAATTACATGTGGTACATGACACACATTTAATGCTTCCCAGTTTTTGTGGGATAGGTTCATTGCGTGTTGGGGTTAGATTGGTTTTAACCAGTATGTTCTTTATACTGCGTCCACGTTTGAAAGCTGGCATCAGCCGGGAGTTTTTGAAGCAGCCCAATTCTTTGTCCTTAGCGACTATCGGCCAGAGGGTCCGTGAGAGCTTGGATAAAGATTGACTAGTGGGGGTATAGTCAGTAATGAAGGGAATTTTTTGGAGCAACGTTTTTTTTTCCACTCGTTGTACAAGTTGGCACGTGGTATTTGCATTATCTCCAACTTGTTTTGCATCAGAGTTTTGTAAGGATACCCTCGAGCTGAAAATTTAGCTATCATGTCGTCCAGTGTAGCCGACAGAATTGCCGGTGTACTAGAGATTCGGGCTGCCCGGAGCATCTGTGAACGAGGTAAACCCCGTTTCTGTTAGGATCCGTAGAGTCCCCGCCAACCCTAACTCCGTTGCCTCCGGATAGAATTGACGGACGCGTGCAAGGGCTAAGGCTTCACCTATAATAGCCGCGTTTGACAGAGCCCGTTAGTCAGGCTCCGCCCCCGATGCCACCAGGTCTTACTTGTGACAACGCGCCCGTCAAGGCCAACAGAGGACAAGGGGAACTACTAACTGTAACCACAGGCGAGGACTCCCTAGACTAGGAGATGATAGAACTTGCCAGCAAGGCACTGGGAGTAACAATACTCTACAGATGGTATTAGCAGCAATAAACGATATATGCAAGTAACAATACTCAAATGATGGTATAAGAACAATAACACGAGTACAGGAGTAACAATACTCAAAGGATGGTACGTAACACGAAATGGCATACAGGAGTAACAATACTCAAGGATGGTATTACAAATATTACAAGAATGACCAGGAACAAAATGAGATGAGGATAACCCCCCACTTATCTGAGAGAGGTGGAAACAGAACGGGAAGGGTTAATTCTCAGCAGCAACACAGGAACAGACACTGGAGTGCTGGAAGCAGGACAGGAGCCAAGACCACCAGAGACCAGGGAACCGGGAGCACTCTGACCAAGCAAGGAAGGACTATCACCGGCGTCAGAGAGTGGTGCCCGGGAGTTTAAATAGGGCGCCAAAAGGCATCCCCGGCAGCTGCTGCAAATCAGCTGCAGACTGTCCCCTCCTCTCCGCGGCCGCCTGGCGTCCCCCGCCGCCTAGGCAACCGTTGCGGCAGAGGAGGAAGGAATTGAGAGGACACCGCTGAGCGCGCGTCAACGTCCGGCGGAAGTGCGGGACTGATGACGCGGCGGCGTCCCGGCTGCCTGGCAACAGCCGGGGCGCAGGGAGAAAGACTAGCCGGAGCAGTGCTACTTGCACCCGCATCCGGCGGAAGCGCAAAGGGAATGACGCGACGGCGTCCTGGCCACCTAGCAACAGCCGGGGCGCGTCGCCCATGGGCCACCGGAGCCGCGCAGCCCGCGCTGCTCCTAACAGTTTTAAGGCTGGAGGATGGCAACTGCTATTTAACAGGAACATGTTCCTGTCCGTCTCCTTCGTATGTACTGCTGTGACGATTTGATTGTCCACTATTTCAATTGACACGTCCAGGTAATTGATGGTTTTTGAACTCATACAAGATGTGAATTTAATTGGTGAATGTCGGGCGTTGATGTCCTCGATTACTGTGGACAACTCAGCTTCCGACCCCTGCCAGAACACAAGCAAATCATCTATATAGCGTGTATATAGACAGATTTTTGTTGAAATAGACGGATCATTAAAGAATAGTTCTTGCTCCTGTTCGAACATGAATATATGCTTGGGTGGATATAGATTATCTATATCCACCCAAGCATCCGGTTCATCAAATACGTACAAAAACCTGTCTAAAAAGGAAAACACAGCATTAAAATACTTGGCTGCAAATAATGATCTGATAATACGCCCCGCCGACAAGGGTGGGGGGATCGTGCTCCAAGATCGCTCCGTGTATGTACAGAACCTCCACAATCTGCTGGGAGACTCGTTTAAGTATCAAGCATTACGCTCTAACCCCACTGTCCAATTCAACAAAGAATTGAGAGCTATTCTGAAATCAGCACTTGACACCGGACAAATCACATCCAAATTACTCCAATCTTTAACCACAGACCATCCAAAAATTCCTGTGATTTATTCCATCCCAAAACTCCACAAAGACGCTATAAATCCGCCTCCCAGACCCATTATATCAGCCATTGGGTCGTTACCACATCCCATTGCTCAACTGCTTGATGCTTTCCTCCAGCCCCTTATCATACAAGAACCCACTTTCTTACAGGACATGACCCACTTGCTTAATATTCTCAGCAAGGTATCCAGAGTTCCGGATGACATCATTATGTGTACCCTTGATGTAAAGAATTTATATTCAGTGATCCCCCATGCCGCAGGCTTATTGTCCATTAAGACTTTTCTCCATAAGAAAAAATTTGATGCGATCTCAATTCCATTATTTTTGGAGCTCCTTGAATATATACGTTGACTAGGAATTATTTCCTCCACAATGGTCACTTTTTTGTACAGAAGACTGGGTGTGCGATGGGGTCGCCAGTCGCCCCGTCGCTAGCGAATATATTCATGTTCGAACAGGAGCAAGAACTATTCTTTAATGATCCGTCTATTTCAACAAAAATCTGTCTATATACACGCTATATAGACGATTTGCTTGTGTTCTGGCAGGGGTCGGAAGCTGAGTTGTCCACAGTAATCGAGGACATCAACGCCCGACATTCACCAATTAAATTCACATCTTGTATGAGTTCAAAAACCATCAATTACCTGGACGTGTCAATTGAAATAATGGACAATCAAATCGTCACAGCAGTACATACGAAGGAGACGGACAGGAACACGTTCCTGTTAAATAGCAGTTGCCATCCTCCAGCCTTGAAACGGGGTTTACCTCGTTCACAGATGCTCCGGGCAGCCCGAATCTCTAGTACACCGGCAATTCTGTCGGCTACACTGGAGGACATGATAGCTAAATTTTCAGCTCGAGGGTATCCTTACAAAACTCTGATGCAAAACAAGTTGGAGATAATGCAAATACCACGTGCCAACTTGCTACAACGAGTGGAAAAAAAAACGTTGCTCCAAAAAATTCCCTTCATTACTGACTATACCCCCACTAGTCAATCTTTATCCAAGCTCTCACGGACCCTCTGGCCGATAGTCGCTAAGGACAAAGAATTGGGCTGCTTCAAAAACTCCCGGCTGATGCCAGCTTTCAAACATGGACGCAGTATAAAGAACATACTGGTTAAAACCAATCTAACCCCAACACGCAATGAACCTATCCCACAAAAACTGGGAAGCATTAAATGTGTGTCATGTACCACATGTAATTATATGGAAGCAGATCCTTACTTCAAAAATCCACATACGGGACAGCAGTACCGTATTAAATATGCTCTAACATGTACAACTGCATATATAATATACATTATCATCTGTCCTTGCGGGCTCGTGTATGTGGGCCAAACTATCCGGAATCTCCGTACCAGAATGGCGCTCCACCGGTCCGCGATAAAAGCAGCTTTAGAAGGAAAACCGATGGACCAACCTGTCGCGAAGCATTTTAAAACTCATGGTCATAATCTCTCCAGCCTTCGCTGCAAAATCATTGATCACGTTCCCCCGATGCCCCGCGGTGGCGACCGGCTGAAAAAACTATCCCAGTGTGAATCCAAGTGGATTTATACACTGAACTGTATTGCCCCAAAAGGCTTAAACGAGAAATTCTCGTGGAACATCTTTTTGTGATACTTGAATACAAGAAGTGGCAGTTAATGGTTTATAATTGATCACAGGGTGACGGGCTATCCAGGCGGCGACACATGTCGGCATGTTCAAATAGACGCCAATATAGATATATAATTGAACGGGCCAGTTAGGGATACTCCCACCAAGCCCTATCCATAGCGATTACATGTAACATATGCTTCCTTGGTTTTATCATTGGTATATTGTTTGCCTATTGTTTACCTATACATGTGCACCTCCGCAATATGATTCACCTGTACTTGTTGTTTTTAAATATGTTCATGCACTACGTGTGGTTTATATATTTTTTTTCCGCTTAGTTTACCCAGGTTGCCATGGAGACGGGAGGACAGAGGCGGTTAGAGTATACACCCCCCTTCGGGGCGGCGCTCAGACCCCGGAAATCCCCACCTCCTGTGTACACCGGTGTTCAGTGCGTGCACTGCTATAAGTATAGCCACACAGGTAAGACGCTGTTGTATATTGTTCACTTTGTACTTTTGACCTGATGAAAAGACCGTCCCGGTTTTGAAACGTTGTCAATCCTCTATGTACCCACCTATTGAATAAATTACCACTGTTTCTACAAGACCGTGGAGTGCTGCCTATCTGTTTCACACACGTTGTGGCTAGTGTGTGACGTCTGCTGTTATATATATATATATATACTGTGTGTGTGTGTGTGTGTGTGTGTGTATATATATATATATATTTGTATATATATATATTTGTGTGTGTATATATATATATATATATATATATATATATAAAACTATTCTTACAACAGGTTTGCTCTGTTAAAGTGGACAGTGTGATACATATATTGTGTGAACTGCAAAATCTTTCATTATTCTCAAAATCATCATCGATAGCTCCAATATTTTTTATTAAATGTCTGGAATTATAAATGACTTCCATATTTGTTGAAGATGTTCCATTATATGACAGAACCGTCTCTCGTGCTGTTACTATGTATGATTTACTTCTGGGACATGTTGGGAGTTGTCTCAACTGATTTAATCATAACAGACGGAACCTGATTGATTTGATTCTTCTTCATTAGATGACTGAACCGGACCACAGAGCCCCCCACCCCTACCACACACACCAACACACACACACACACACACAAACACACACACACACACCCCATTGGTCAATGTAATTGTTTATGATACATAATAAGTTTAATAAAGACTTCTGGACAGTTTATGGTTATATAGATATACTGATGCATATTCTGTGGGGAATTCAATTAGGCCAATAAGTCCTAAAATGCTTTAGTTGACAGCTATTATCAAGGATTTTATATTTCTGGTCCTCAGCAGGTTCCAAATAAAGGGTGTAATTCAGATGGGCTCACTATGCTGCGGTATATTCAGAGCCTAGTAAGCAGGTTAATGCTGCCCCACCGGCCAGATCCCCTCGATACACTGCGAGTGGATGTGTACACTTACATTTGATGGTTGCTCACCATCGGATGACTGTTCCTGTGTTAGCAGCAGAACGGTAGCCAGGACTTACTGTACTTTTCTGCTGCACGTTGTTCTCCGATTGGGGGTGAACGACATAGAACTACATATAACTAAATAGAACTACATAGACCTAAATAGAACTACATAGAACTACATTGAACTCCATAGAACTACATAGAACTAAATAGAACTAAATAGAACTCCATAGAACTATATAGAACTACACTGAACCATATAGAACTACATACTGTAGAACTAAATAGAACTACATAGAACTACATAGAACTACATAAAACTATATAGAACTACATAGAACTACATAGAACTACAAAGAACTATATAAAACTACACTGAACTATATAGAACTACACAGAACTATAAAGAACTACATAAAGCTACATAAAACTACATAGAACTATATACAACTACACTGAACTATATAGAACTACACAGAACTATAAAGAACTACATAAAGCTACATAGAACTCCATAGAAGTCCGCCAGGTCCAGCTACTGAGATACTTAGCGTTATGATTTAGATTGAGTTCTTCTTCGTCGGGTCTGGGTGGAATAAACACTCTTCTCATCTCGCTACACTTTCCATTAGACTGAATGTAATTACAAAACGCGATCCGACGCTATGGGGCTGAGATTAGGTTTTCGGTCAGTTAAGAAAAAATATGGAAATGCCATCAAAATAAATGAGCTTGTTCCCAGCTACCTGTGGACAAATGAAATGACTCTTACGCCGCGTACCTGATCCGTATCCATCACACCGTCAGCTCTGATGGAGAGACAGCAGGAACCTGGCAAACACATAAATGGCGCGCTCATTTTTTTTCTGCTGCTTTATTGCTAATTGCTATAATTGCTATATTGAACGGAAAAAGAAATGTGCGTCTGGCCTCTTATCATTGGCAGCAAATGTGCGACATCGATGTGGAGTTGGACGTACAGTATGTGGGACTATTTGTTTCTGACCAAGTCTGGAGGCATCTTACGCTTACGTGCAGGAAGGGTGCATTCCTGCAGCAGGAGGATGATCTTTTTAACAGCCGTTTCTGATTGGCTGATTCCTGCCCCCTGAAAAAAAAAAGCATATTTTTTTGCCACCATCGATGGTAAAAGTATTTGTCACTGACCATAGACCACTGATGGTCAATTCTGTGACCCTGGCAGCGGTTGGGGGGCGGAGAGGGGTGTGTGGCGGCCCCATTAGCATATGGTGAATCCCAGCATTTCATAGGCGTTCCCATACTAATGAGGCCATGACACGGGTGTGGGGGGCTGGCAGCTTATATCACCGGATGGCCGCTGCCTGCCCATTTCCTTCCCAGTGTGCATGCATATGTAAGGTTACTCAGAGCATCCTTACATATGCGTGCACCTTCCACATCTTATGATGGTCGGTTCCCCCTACCCCCCTACCCTGCGAATGGATGCTAATGTGTAACATCCATTTGCAAGCCCCTGTGAGCGAGTCGCCCTTGCAAATGGGTGGCACCAGCCATTACTATATTGCAGGCATCTTATTGGATGCCTGCAGCAATGTCTCAATCTGTGATGGGTGTTTATCGCGCTGTGCGATATTATAAAGTGACGGCAGCTCAATGGAAAAAATAATTCAGCCATCATTTCTTATCTATTTTTTGCTTTTGAAATCATAGATGGAAGATTATGTCTATGCAAATCCACCATTGTCCTCTGTGGTCACAATACAGATAGGACAATACTGTACAATATAACGAATCAGGTCTTCGCCGTCCCATGTTCATTGTGAATGTTCCATCATTGAATGGCTGCGTTACATACAGCATCGCTGATGGGCCATCTCCCTATGCGTCATTACCTCTGTGCAATGTACAACAGTGTGGATGGTAAGGTAGACAGTCCATAGGTCAACGCTGAAATTTCGACATGCAAATGATCGACACAAGCAAAAGGTTCACATGGTAAGGTCGATTTTGTCAAAGGGTTGACCCAAGCAAAAGGTAGAAATGAAAAAGTTGACATGAAAAAGTCAACAATATTTTTTGGAGGGGGTCGATGTTCACAAATAGTTTAGTGAGTTCCCTTGGATGGCTCGCTTCACTCACCATGTTTTGGGCAATTTTACTGTGGTCAATCGGAGTCCACGTGAATGTTAAAGTATGAAAAAGTCCCCAAAAATGTGAAAACTCGTGTTGACCTTTTCATGTGTCGGCCCTTTTTGTGCTTGCATCATCCTTTTTGAAATGTCAGCCTTTTGCATGCTGACCTTTTTTGTCCGTGTCGGCATTTTGGTGTCCACCTTTTGACTGCTGACCTAGACAGTGTAGACCTATCAGCCGCATACCGCTTGGAGTAGTACGCGCGGCAATGACGGTGTGGTGATGTCGCTATCTGAGTGCTGCGTTTTTATCGTGTCATTTACATAAAATGATCGCAATGTTAAGTGTGTCGAATTGTGAGCAATGGGCGTCGGCTTCATTTGCGATGATGTCACAGTGACTGCAGATGAGATTGTAGGGTTTGCAGATATGCAATTGCATCTCAATCTATGTGCGGTTGATGGCACCTGCGTGCGGCGTGCTGAATAAGGCCCTGCGATTCACTGGTGTATTTATAATGAGTGCAGTGCAGAACAATACTTTTCTTCTACGATCCCATGGCAGCCATCACATTGGGATATCGCCCCACTCCTTGAGTTAGACAGGTTACCTTTTTTCCCAGGCTCCTCCCCTCTTGGGTATATAGCACTGCTCCTCCCTTCCCCTGGTGTCTTTTTTTCCTGTCTCCTTGTTAGTTAGGGCAGGAAGGTTACTTTATTTTGGGCTCACCTTTTAGATACAGGGGTCACTCAGGGTGGTTGCAGCTTGGGAGCGTGACCCTTATTAGGGTTCCTGTCCATGCCATCGGAGATACAGCAGGGAGCAGTTGGTAAGCCTCCTCTCTCCTTCATAACACCAGCACACTAGCGCCTAGCAGCGCGTGCACGCTTCCAACGGCAAAGATTACAGGACTGGGGCTTCAGCGTAAGGCTACAGCGCGGACGCCGGGATTTGGACTACAGGAGCCAGAATCCCTTGCGTCGCGTCTTCCTGGAGCGTACTTCCGGTTTCGGCAGTATGCGCTGAGACTACAGGCCCCAGGCTCCTTTGCGTTATTTCGCACTTCCGGACGCCAGACGGCGTTTTGCACGCTTCCCAGCGCGCTCTGCTTGAATAAAAAGATGAAGCTGTCAGTGTCTGCTGTGAGGCAAAGCAGCAGCAGTGGAGTTCTGTGCAAGCGGCTGTAAGGTAGGACGCTGGGTTACCTTCTGCTATCAGCTTCTGTAACGCAGTATGTGGATATATACCTTATGGGTTTTTTTTTTTTGTTGCTGCAGATATTGGTGTTGTGAGATGGATCTGCCTTCCCCCAGTATAGAAAACAGTGCCCCTGTGAGGTGAGCCTTATTCGTTTTTGTGATAGGAAGTTTTAGAGTTTTATTTCAGATTAGTAATAGGGTTTGTATTGTTGTTATAGTGTGCCTTCTGAAGCAAGGAAGAAAGTTGTTAAGAAGAAGCATACAGAGATACGCTGCATGGCTTGTGATAAAATGATTGATGCTGCACTTGACAAAACTATATGTGACAGTTGTGAACCACAGCCTGAAGCTTCTGATAATCAGTCTATAATGCTGGAGAAGTTAATGGACTGGATGAAAAAATCCTTTGTGGCCAAAGAGGAGTATTTAGAGCACCAAGGGTCTAAAAGAACAAGAGACCAGGCAGGATTGGCGTATGAAGGAAATAATACATTTGATGATGGGGAGGAATTTAAGGATTCCTCGGATGAGCCAGGGGAGATTAAAGAGGATACAAGAGTGTTCAATTTTGAAACAGTGGAATATATGCTGAAGCATATTTATAAGTCTATGAATTATAAAGAGACTGTCACACCCGTAGAAGGGGCTGATTTATTGTTTAAGGACAGATCCAAGAAGGGTCGTTCCTTCCCGGTTCATCGTGTTATGAAGGAGACTATTGTGAAAGAATGGTCAAATTTGGAGAAAAAGCAAGGGAAATTATTTCGTGTTGATAAGATGTATCCTATAAAGGATGAGGAATTTCTTAAATGGTGTGGTATACCCAAGATAGACGCGGCTGTGGCAGAGGTTACATCTTGCACTACATTACCATTGGAAGATGGAGCCTCATTCCGGGATCCAATGGATCGGAGAATGGAGGGTTCATTGAAGAAGCTGCACCTTTCCACAGCGGTATCTTTGAAATTAGGGGTAGCGATGGCTTCAGTCACAAGGGCGTTGAGGATGTGGTGTACTACACTTCATACAGACATAGAGGAGAAGATCTCGAGACAATACATCATGAAGAATCTAGAAGTTATTCAAAAGGCGGTTGAATTTCTTTGTGAAACGTCATTAGATGTTACCTC
Organism: Crinia signifera; assembly: GCF_055691185.1. Lineage (NCBI taxonomy): Eukaryota > Metazoa > Chordata > Amphibia > Anura > Myobatrachidae > Crinia > Crinia signifera. The sequence continues at coordinate 53,214,902 of NC_139228.1, forward strand.
CTTTGCAGCCAGAGCTATGGCAGCAGGAGTAGCAGCGAGAAGGGCTCTATGGTTGCGATCCTGGTTGGCTGATTCTCATTCTAAGAACCGTCTGGTCTCGTTACCATTTGAGGGATCATTTCTCTTTGGCACCAAGCTGGATGCCCTGATTCACAGGCTTACGGGGGGCAAATCCCTAAAGCTTCCTCAGGATAAAAAGAATAAATTCCCGTATCCAAGTACCTATAAACAAGCCTTTAGAGATGCCAAAGCATACAGGCCGGGTAGGCCGTACAGTCAGAGAGGCTCCTTTTCCGGCTCCAGACAGTCCTTTCGGCAGAATTATAGAAGAGGTGGAAGACAATGACAACCAGCTATTTCCCCCGGTGGGAGCCCGTCTGGCCCAATTTCCACATGTATGGGACATTTCAATTCAGGACAGATGGGTACAGAGGATAATTCGAGAGGGTTATTCTTTGGAATTCAGTCAGATTCCCACCACAGATTTTTTCCAGGTGTCAAGAAGACCCAGGTCGGCCCTAGAGAATTAGAGAAGATTCTGACCAATTTGCTGTCCATCGAAGCAGTGGAGACGGTGCCGAAGAACCAGTGGGGGAAGGGGATGTATTCCAATCTGTTCCTCGTAGAAAAAAATACGGGGGGGGGTTCAGAACTATTACAGACTTGAGAAGACTGAATCAATTCTTAATAGTAAAAAAGTTTCGTATGGAGACCATGAGAACCATTATGGCAGGAATAAGAAGGGGGGACTTCATGGTGTCCCTGGACCTAAAAGATGCTTACTATCATGTCCCAGTACATCAGCTGCATCGAAAGTACCTCAGGTTTTGCATAAAAGGGAAGCATTACCAATTTACGTGTCGGTACTTGTGAGTTATCCGGGCTGCCGTATTTGTCCTTAAGTTTAGTTAACTTAAGGACACCCGACCGACGCGATGCCCGCGATTTAGCCCCAAATCGGGGGCATCGCGTCGGTCGTGGCCGTTATAAGGGGCCGCGACGCGATGCCCGCGATTTCCCATAGACAGTAATGTTAAAAGACACGATGGACCCGATTTCCCATAGACAGTAATGTTAAAAGACGCGATGGACCCGATTTCCCATAGACAGCAATGTTAACCCCTTCCTGACAGAGCCAGTTTTTGCGTTCCTGACAGAGCCATTTTTTTCAAATCTGACATGTTTCACTTAAGTGGGGATAACTTTTTTTTGCTTTTACTTATCCCAGTGATTTTGAGATTGTTTTCTCGTGACACATTGTACTTCAAGTTAGTGGTAAATTTGGGTCGATACAGTCTGTGTTTTTTTGTGAAAAATACCAAAATGTCGTGAAAAAATGGAAAATTTAGCAATTTGCAAAATGTCACATTTTCTGCTTGTGAGACAAATAAACATACCACTCAAAATAGTTAATAACTAACAAAGACCATATGTCTACTTTATGTTGCAATCATTATTTCAACCTCCTTTTCATTTTTTTGGACACTAGGAGGCTTCAAATATGAATAGCAAATTCTCAAATTTTCAAGAAAATTTCAAACTCTGATTTTTTTAGGGACCAGGTCAGTTATGATGTGACTTTGAGTGACTTGTATGTGAGACACCCCCATAAATGATGCCATTTCAAAAACTGCACCCCTCACAGTATTCAAAACAGCATTTTGGAAGTTTGTTAACCCTTTAGGTGTTTCACAGAAATTAAAAGAAAGTGTAGGTGCAATTTCAAAATTTCATTTTTTTTGCAGATTTGCAATTTTAATACATTTTTCTAAGGAACACAGTAGATTTTACTAGAGAAATGTGACTAAAAATTGATTCCCCCAATTCTTTGGTTTTCATAAATATCCTATATGTGGCCCTAGTGTGCACGGTGACCAAACCACAGGCTTCATAATAGAAGGAGCACCTACTTGATTTTGGAGCCTCCTTTTTATGAGATTATTTTTTAGGCACAATGTAGGTTTCTAGGCACCATAAGATGCTAAAAGTTAGGTACCCCCCCACAAGTGACCCCATTTTGCAAACTACACCCTTCAGGGAATTCATCTAGGGGTATAGTGTACATTTCAAACCCCCAGGGGTTTCACCAATTGTGGTACAACTGGGCAGTGAAAATGAAAAAAATTAATTTTTCATTTTCACAGCTCAGTTGTATCAAAATTGGTGAAACCCCGGGGGGTTTGAAATGTACACTATACCCCTTGATGAATTCCCTGAAGGGTGTAGTTTGCAAAATGGGGTCACTTGTGGGGGGGTTCCACTGTATGGGTGTTTCGGGGGTCATTCAACCAGAATCTGTGCTGCAAAATCCAAAAATCACTCCTTCCCTTCTGAGTCCTGCCATGCACCCAACTGGTATTTTTTGGTCACACATGAGGCATTGCCGTACTCGGGAGAAATTGGGGCACAGATTTTGGGGTGCTTTGTCTCCTTCATTCCTTGTGAAAATGAAACATTTTGAGCCAGATCTGCATTTTTGTGTAAAAAAATGTAATTTTTTACAGAAAAATGCAGTTCTGGCTCAACATTTTTTAATTTCACAAGGAATGAAGGAGACAAAGCACCCCAAAATCTGTGCCCCAATTTCTCCCGAGTACGGCAATGCCTCACGTGTGACCAAAAAATACCAGTTGGGTGCATGGCAGGACTCAGAAGGGAAGGAGTGATTTTTGGTGGTGGAATGAATGGTGGGTGCTATGTCGCATTAGCAAGACCCCCGAAGCACCAATACAGTGGAACCCCCCCACAAGTGACCCCATTTTAGTCACCAGCTTTGGGAGGGGGGCTGGCGCTGCGGCTGGCGGGGGGGTGGGAGGGGTGCTGGCGCTGCGGCAGCCGGGTGGGTGGGAGGGAGGGGGGCTGCCGGGTGGGAGGGGGGGGGGCTGGCGATCGGTGGTAAACGGTGCGGTATACACACACACACACACATATATATATATATATATGTGTGTATATATATATATATATATATACATATATATACACACACATATATATATATATATATATATATATATATATATATGTGTGTGTATATATATATATATATATATATATATTATAAGGGCACGGTAGTGCCCTTATATTAAGGCTGAATCCAACGAACGGATTTTTCCCATAGGGAACTTTTCGGATGGGGGCATGGTGTTTGAGGGACTGCACCTCAAAAGTGACTGGGCGTACTGAGCTGAAATTTGGCAGGTACGCGTAGAATCGTCAACCGGTGCTGTGTGCCAAATTTCAGGGCGAAATATTAAAAAATGAGCAATTGGGAGCGATCTAAACTTCCAACTGCCAGTTTTTTTCTGAGACTTCAGAAATGACACTTTGTCACCCATGTTAGTCTATGAGGGGTTTTTTGGGAAGGCATAACTCGGGGTAGGGGAACAATTGAGACTTGGGGTTTGTTTTATTAGGTAGATATTGTCCCAGTGGAGTGCCTTTTGGGGTTGAGGATTTTCAGATAGGTACAGTTTTTTTATAATTTAGTGAAACATGCCCCATTATAGAGATAGGAGCTCCAACTTGTTGCGCAGCCGCAGTACATAGCCGCCTACAGGGGGTGTACAGTGGCTTCAGTTGGGTGCACAAACATGGCCGACTCCTGCTCGCAAACAGAAATTATTTTATGTAAGTAGAATTAGCTGTGTTTATGTTATACATGGGGGTGGGGTGGGGGCTCTGTGTGAATATTAGCTCTGACACTACTAATTAAACATAATTTAGTAAGGTCCGTGCTGTGCTGGCTGTGGGCGTGAACTGAGTGATGTCATCTAATTTATTCACTGCACCACCAGCACTGCCGGGAAGTTCAAAACTGAAAGTGCTTTTTGTGGTGGAGAAGTGCTCCCAGTGCTGGGCTGTCCTGCCGCTTAGCAGGTACTGCGTGCTGGCCGAGTGACTTTCCAGGTATGTGTTATATGCCGGGGGTGCTGGTACTGGAGGGGCATTTTATTTTACATGTGCGCGGCATGCCGCGCCGTGTGTTGGGAAAGGAGGGTAGGCGGGCAGCGTGGGGATCGCGGGTGGTGCGGAAAAGTTCCCCCAACTGCCGGATAAGTAGGCAGAAACTGACTAGCAGTGTCCGCCTACTACTGACCTGCTGTAACCCAGTCACTGCCCCGCCACCACCCCAGGTCCTGTAGCCAACTCACTGCTGCAGCCGCTGGGTCCAGGTTCCATCATCAGATTCCCATCCATGTCCAGGGATACACTGCATCCGGCGGCACCTGGCAATCATTCTGCACTCCCTGCACCAGCGGTTCAAGATCAGCCTGTGACTCACGCTGCTGCCGGGACCCACTATCACTCTGCGCCCCCCCACAATAATGCTGCCTGACCCCCCCCCCCCTCTCCAAAGCACAGCCGCGGCAGCAGCGCATTCCCCCCTCTAACACCACAGCCACGGCAAGCACTGCCCGAGCCCCCTTCACCTAGCCGCGCTGCCTGACACACACCCCCCTCACCTAGCCGCACAGCAGCGGGCAGTGCTGCCTGACCCCCCTCCCCCCCTCTAACACCACAGCCGCGGCAAGCACTGCCCGAGCCCCCTTCACCTAGCCGCGCTGCCTGACACACACACACACCCTCACCTAGCCGCACAGCAGCAGGCAGCGCTGCCTGACCCCCCCTCCCTCTCCTAACAGCACAGCCGCGGCAAGCACTGCCCAAGCCCCCTTCACCTAGCCGCGCTGCCTGACACACACACACCCCCTCACCTAGCCGCGCTGCCTGACACACACACACCCCCTCACCTAGCCGCACAGCAGGAGGCAGCTCTGCCTGACCCCCCTCCTCTGCTAACACCACAGCCACGGCAAGCACTGCCCGAGCCCCCTTCACCTAGGCATGCCTGACCCCCCTCACCCTGCCGCACAGCCACGGGCAGTGCTGCCTCCCCTAACAGCACAGCTGCGGGCAGTGCTGCCCAACCTCCCTCTCCTAACAGCACAGCATCCCCCCCCCTCTGGCATCGGAGAGCAGAAGCAACGGACCATGAGACCAACTGATGCTGGTGAGAATACTTTCCTCACCTTCCCACCCATTCACTCACTCTTCAGGTCACCCCATCATCTCACTCCATCTTGCCCCTTAGTACAGCCCCTCCACTTCCTCACCCTCTCTATCGCCCCCTGTTGCCTCACCCCCCTCTCACCTAGCCCCCTGTCACCTCACCCCCACATCACTTCACCCCTTTGCCCAACCAAGCACCTCACCCTCACTATCGCTCACCTGTTGCCTCACCCCCTCTCACCTAACTCCCTGTCACCTCTCCCTCAATCACCTTACTCATTCGCCCCCTGGCACATCACCCTGTACCACGCCCCCCCCATCTTGCGGTTTCACCTCATCTCATCCCCAGTCAGCTTCCCCTTCTCATCTCTCTCTCTCACTTCTCCCCCACCCTGTCTCTTTCCTCTTTTTCGCTCTTGCGGTCCCCTTCTCTCTCTCCTGTGCTCTCACCCATCCATCCCCTCTCTCCTTACTCTCTTCCGCATGCCCCCCCTCTTTCTCTCAACCGTCACTCACCCCCTCTGTCTCACCTCACTGCCTCTAGTTTCTCTCCCCTCTCTCTCTTTCCTCCCTATCCCTACAGTCTCTCCCTGCCTTCCCTACTAGCAGGAGTAGTATATGTAATGGGACCCAGGAAGAGCGGAGAAGGACCTGGTGTACCGTACTCCCCACTATCCCTCCAGCCGAATGACAAACAGGTGGACACTGACCAGCAGTGTCTACCTACTTCTACCCCGGCCGCAGCATTATCCATCCCCAGTCACTGCAGCATCATCCCCAGTGCCCACCTCGATCCCCCGGCAGCATCTTCCCCAGTGTCCCCGCTCGATTCCCCAGCAGCATCATTCAGTCCCCACCCGGCAGCAGCTTCCATTCCCCTGCTCAATCCCGCAGCTGCATTATTCAGTCCCCCACTTGTTCCCTTGGCAGCATCATCCCCCATGCACAATCCCAGGACAGCATCATTCAGTCCCCACCTGGCAGCAGCATCCATTCTCCCTTTCCATCCGCCGGGCGTATCATCCATCCCCAGTTCAGGCTGTGCGGGAGCCAGTGCTGCCTGAGTGGCCAAACTGGGGTGAACGCTGCCACAGCAGCTGTCTGGGGGTGAGCGCTGGAATTGCGGCCATCCGGGAGCCAGCATGGGACAGGAGCAGAAAAGTGAGCCACCGAGGGAGCAGAAGCGCTGCAAGGGGAGCAGGAGAGTCGCCACTGTGGTGAGAATGAGACCTGAATATTCTCCCCACCTTCACCTGCTGGCTCACTACGTGCTCTGTAATGGAATATTGTTACAAATCATTTGCATTTAACAATTTGAACAGCCCTAGTCCCAATTTTTTTCTTGATTGTCTCACCTGTGCGCTCTCTCTACCCCACCCCCTGTCTGTCACACTCTCTCCCCTGATGTCTCCCTCCTACTCTTTATATCTCTCCCCTTGCCCCCCCCCTCTATTCTCTTTCTGTCGCCTTGTCATGCTTCCTCTCATTCTCTAAACCCTCACTCACGCTTCCTCATTCTCACCTCTCTCTTTCTCTCTTTTGTTTTGCCCCTAGTCTCTCATTCTCCTACCCCACCTTTTTAACCATGCTGGGAGAAGCAGAAGGCCCAGTGGCTGCTGGCACCCAAGATGAGATCTGCCACTGCGGCCATGGGAGCAGCAGGAGAACTAGCGGCTGCCAGCACTGTTGAAGAGACCAATCACTACGTAAATAGGAGCAGGAGACCCAGTGGCTGCAGGCACCGATGAATGTGTGACCCGCCAGTACAGGTGAGAACTCTCCTCCTCCTCTTATAACCCTCATCACCAATTCTCCACCCCCCACCCCTGGTCTTTCACCTGTATTCTCTCTTTTCCCCCACCTCCTGACTCTGTCACCCTCTCTCTTCTCTGCTGGCTGTCCTATTTTTCTCTCCGCCCCCCCCCCCCCCACTCTATACATCTTTCCCCTGCTCTCTTCCCACAGATCCCTCTCACCCCCCTCAATATGACTTTTCTCTTTATCTCTTTGCCCCTAGCCTCCTCCCAACCTCTTTTCCCATGCTTCTCCTATCTCTCTCTCCACCCCTCTCCCCCCCCCCTGGTGCTGTACCTCTCTCTTACTCAGTCTCTAAACCCTTTCACTCCCTGACCCAACTTTTCTTGTTCTCTTTCCCTGACACCCACTCTCTTCCCCATTCTCTATTACTCCTGCTTGCACCTCTCCCTCTCTTTTCCATTTTGCTCTGACACCCACTCTCCCGGTCTACCAGCACCAAAGTAAGGCTGTTACTGAACATGTGTGATTTTGGGATGCGGTCATTTGGTCTACTGCATTATGGTCGACAGTCATTAGGTCGAATCCATTAGGTCGACATGCTAAAAGGTCGACATGACTCTAGGTCGACATGGGAAAAGGTCGACATGATTCTAGTTTGAAAGGTCATTAGTTCGACAGGTCATTAGTTCGACAAGGTCATTAGTTCGACATTGTCTATGTCGACATTCACAAGGTCGACATGGAGTTTTTCACTGTTTTTTGAGCCAACATGTGCCGACAGGCGGTATTTCATGCCCTACCATCCACTAGGGTGTGGTGGGAGAATAAAATAGTGTGGCGAGCGCAGCGAGGCACCGTGCCCGACGCATCGCGAGCGCAGCGAGCGATGCGAGGGGATGCAGTGCACTTTAAACTGTGTCCATGTCGACTGTGTTGACATTCAGGTTAAAAAAACAGTGAAAAACCCCATGTCGACCTTGTGAATGTCGAATTAGACAATGTCGAACTAATAACCTTGTCGAACTAATGACCTTGTCGAACTAATGACCTTTCGACCTAGAATCATGTCGACCTTTTCCCATGTCGACCTTTTAGCATGTCGACCTAATGGATTCGACCTAATGACTTTCGACCATAATGCAATAGACCAAATGATCCCAACCCGTGATTTTATACCATGTGGTTTTTGCCTACACTAATGGGAGTCCTATATTTATTGTAAGAGATTTTGTAGGTAGGGGCCCCGCTGCACTGCTTAGGTGACATTAGGTGTTTGTGTGCAAGTTTATTTTAATTGTGAGCGTACGGAGCGACAGAGGCGCTTGTGGGTATGGAGCGACAGAGGCGCGTGTGCATATTTACAAGTTCAAGAGGTGTATTCATGTACAGTATTTTACAGTGTGCATAAAAGGCAGCAAATCCTCCTCCTATAGTCCTATGCAAAGACGCTGCCTTCCTGCAGTCACGGCACTGCCCAGCGTCTCTCCTCCACCCCACAAAGCAGCAAAAGCATAATCACAGATTCAGGGATTGGACTGGCAGAAACCAAGAGTAAGTTTTATAAATATAAAAAAATAACGATTATTGACATATGACATCTAAAAATAAAAATAAAGCAGTCAAAAACTTGTGAATTGGTCACTATGGGCCTTATTCTAGTTCACTCTTAGAGGCAAATTCCTTCTTAGATGGACAAAACCATGTGCACTGCAGGTGGGGCAGATATAACAGGTGCAGAGAGAGATAGATTTGGGTGAGTAATTTTGTTTCTGTGCGGGGAAAATACTGACTGCTTTATTTTTACACTGCAATATAGATCTCACTTTGAAGAAAAACCCCACCCAAATCTAATTCTCTCTGCACAAGTAACATCTGCCCCACCTGCAGTGCACATGGTTTTGTCCAGCTAAGAAGGAATTTGCCTCTAAGAGTGAACTAGAATAAAGCCCTATGCGCTGTGTAATGTGACTATGGGTCACTACATGCAAATATGGGTCACCACCTGTGGTGTAATGTGAATATTGGTCATTACGCGCTGTGTAATATGAATATTTTCTGTGTAATGTGACTATGGCTCACTACGTGCTCTGTAATGTGAATATGGGTCATCAAACGCTGTGTAATATGAATATGGCTCACTGCGTGTTGTGTAATGTGAATTTGGGTCACTACATCCTGTGTAATTTGAATATAGCTCACTACGTCCTGCATAATGTGAATATGGGTAACTACGTCCTGTGTAATGTGAATATAGCTCACTACGTCCTGCATAATGTGAATATGGGTAACTACGTCCTGTGTAATGTGAATATAGCTCACTACGTCCTGCATAATGTGAATATGGGTAACTACGTCCTGTGTAATGTGAATATAGGTCACTACATGCTGTGTAATGTAATTATGGGTCACTATGTGTAATATGAATATGGGTCAATGCGTGTTGTGTAATGTGAATTTGGGTCACTATGCAGCCATTTTCCCAGTGGTCTTTTCCGCTGCTTTGCCGGGCCAACGATGAGTAGAATGATATGGGTGCAGGGTGTACAACTTGTGGGGCCCCCAGGGCCCAGGGGATAGTGTGTGCTGCACACCTTGCACCCATTATGGATATGCCAGTGAATGGTGAGTGTTGCTGGCTGCTACAGTGATCTGTGCTGCTGAGTTGCGGATGCTTTGCTTTGAGAGGGGTGCTGGATCAGAGTTAGAATTAGGAGCAATACTGGGGGGCACCAGCCAAACTTTTGCCTAGGGCATCAATTTGACTAGGGCCGGCTCTGCTCAGACTGTCACTGTGAGAGGACTGGACACGCAGCGATCTGTGTGTCCGATGCATGCGCAGAAGCTACTCAAAGACACTGGGGCTGCACCCGGCACCATTTAAATTTACAAGGCTGGAGGACATGTGGAATGGGAAGAGGTTTAACTGCGCTTAAGTAATGATTGGTCAGATGTATAATAAATCAAATACATTTAATAACACTATAGAGCATTAAAAACAATGAATATTGAGTAACCAGAAGTGCAATATGGTTGGAATTAATAATCACCCTTATTTCTGATTGGGATTATCTCCCAAGTGGTGGTTTGAGAGGGTCCTGGTTGTAGAGAAGTCACAATTTGAGACAACTACAGATAGCAGCGAAATGCATTATGTGCTCTGCAGTGACCCAGACAGCTGCAATTTATATATACCCCCTTTACCTACCTTATGACACCCTGCTACCAGTCACTCCACTCTGTGGGATCCATTGTGACTTCACTACAACCAGGACCACCACTTGGGATATAATCCTTTCAACACAAGACTTGGTCCCCCACTCCTCTGCGAAACAAGATTCCCTTGGAGGTACAGTCTGCCACCTCCTTCAAGGCCCTGATATCAGTGGGTGAGGACTTTTTGCATATCATTTATTCAATCATTATCCCTACAATGGGTGGACTCTAATTAGGCTGTTCCATGGACTGGCAATCAGAAATAAGGGTGATTATTAATTCCAACCATATTGCACTTCTGGTTACTCAATATTCATTGTTTTTAATGCTCTATAGTGTTATTAAATGTATTATATTATACACCTGACCACTCATTACTTAAGTGCAGTTAAACCTCTTCCTGTTTCCCTTGTTTATTGTATTGGGGCTGACTACCCCTTTTTTTAATTGACTGCTGCTAGACTTAGGCACACTCATACTGAAGTGCCTTTTACAATATCTTGCTTTTATTCCCTTGCTACCACACATATAGCGTAATAGGCATTACGGTGTGAGGCGTAATGGGCAGGGCCGGATTTGTCACTAGGCCCGTGAGGCACGGGCCTAGGGGCGGCACCTGTAATGGGCGGCAGCTGCCAGTCACCCAGTGACACACTTACAGAGCGGCCGCTTGCCGCCGCTCCGCAGTGCAAGGAGGAGCTCTCTAGCCTCTCTGCATCATTCCCCACAGCGATACCTGTGCTCAGCAGCGCTGCTGCTGCTGTCCGTTGGCTGCCGATGTAACTGTCCCATTTTGAGCAGCAGCATCGGCACTGCAGTCTGAAGTTACTGTGAGTCTGTGACCCGTCCCTCGCTCCTTCCGAGCAGTGCATGCAGGGCAGGCAGTATGCCTTCCCTGCTCACACGCTGACAAGCTGAAACTCCGTCTCCCTGCACTCACTGAGCACTCAGGTTACGAGCCCTCCCTCCTCTCTTCATGCTGCACGGACTGTGTCTGGAGCACGTTATCTGTGTGTGTTTGCATACCTACTTTTAAACAGTAAGTGCTAATAAATTAGCATGTTAAAAAAAAGTGTGTGCTTTAGGGGTGTACCAGAGCTATTTTTTTTTTCTATTATGCTGTGTGTGTATGTGTATGTATGTATGTATGTATGTATGTATGTGTATATATATATATATATATATATACATATATATATATATATATACATATATATATATACACATACATACATACATACATACATACATACATACATACATGCAGTGGTCGAAGTGGAAATTTTGAAGTGGGGGTATGGAAATTTTGAAGTGGGGGTATGGAAAAGTAAAGAGTGAATATAGTGCGCACCTTCGGACACCCCCCTGTCCATCAACGTCCCCTGCCAGACTGCCCCGTTGTACAGGGGTATTACAAAAGCACAATATGCACTGCTGAGTGATCAGAGAGCATCCTGAGGGGGAAAAAAAACTTTTTTTTTTTATCTTCAGATTAAAGTGGGGGTATGCCATACCCCCGTATACCGCCCCACTTCGACCACTGCATACATGTATACATACATATGGGGGGGCAGCCAAAAATGTTGTGCCTAGGGGCGGCCTGACCCATAAATTCGCCCCTGGTAATGGGTGTCACGGTGTGAGGCGTAATAGGCATCATGTTCTGAGTCGTAATGGGCATCACATTGGGGGGGATGTTCTAACATCCGCAGCCCAGCTCCTCCCCCCTTCGCCTACATAATTATCGCATATGCTCTGACATATGCGCTAATTATGGCAAAGGACAGTTCTTGCATCAAGAGCTGTCCTTTGCGGTGAGAGTCAGCAGGTCCCGGTGGCTTCCCCCTCCCTCCCTTACCCGGTGCTGCTTCTGCGCCGGGCTCTCCTCCACCCTGCACCTGGAAGAGGATCACAGTGCAGGGAGGAGGTCGTCACAGGTCCGGGCAGCACAGCATTTTCTGGCAATGCCCCCCGTCGCAGGTAACCCAGCAGGGGATGTTTACAGCATCCCAAAATGCGATAAAAGCCTGATAACGGGGTTTTTACCGCATTTTTAGTTTAGAGAATCTCCCCCAGTGTGAGGTGCAAGATGTAATGGGCATCACAGTGTGAGGCACAACATGTATTGGGCATTACAGTGTGTGGCATTATGGTATAGTGTTCCCGCTAGGCTGTTTTAGCAGTGCCCTGCTAAAACAGCCGGCTGCCATACATACCCTCCACCACGTGTGGCGCCATTGCAAGCTTGGGGGAAGGATGCCTACCCCCAAAAGTGACAGCGGCGGCCGGGCAGGAGGGATCTGACCGGTGGGAGCCAGGGTAGCAGTGGGTGCTCCAGGCCGCGGTCTGTTGCTGCCCACCCCCTTCCCCTTGAGGCGGAAGCTGCCTCTCCTCCCCATCCCACCTGAGCCAGTCTGCCAGCAGCTCTGGAACATATGGACCCCCCCTCAACTGAGAGCAGAAGGTGACTTACCCCCTCTGCTCCAAACCTGTCCCTCTGGCATCGGTCACTTCACCACTGGCAGCAGCGTTGTGTGAGGAAGCTGCGAGGCTGCCTCTTTTCTCCCCCTTCCCCTCCACATCACAGCAGCAGTGAAGCAGCAAAAATGTTAGTGGCAATTTTGGGGCATTGTGTAAGGTCAGGTGCACTACTGGTGGCATTCTGTTTATAGGTAGGAGTATTGGGGGCATTACATGTAATAATGTGTGGCATAATATGTAATGCGCCTAACAGTGTGCAGCATATTGTGTAATGCGCATAAGTGTGCAGAATATTGTGTTATGTGCATATTTATGCCTCATTTTGTGTAATGGGCATCACAGTATGCAGCATTCAGTGTAATGGGCATCAGTGTGCAGCATTTTGTGTAAAAGACTTAGGTCTTGAAACGTCGACATGGATATTTTCTGCATATAAAAGATTTTTGTGAATTCAACCGTTGGAGTGCTGCCTGCCTCGTTATTTCGAGGACCCTGTCCATATCTCTACTCTGAGGAAGGCACCACGGAATTTGTTCCATCTCAGCAGCAGTGCTGAACAACATATATATATACACACACACACACACACTGTGATGACCATTACACAATATGCTGCACACTGTGATGCCCATTGTGTGTGTGTGTGTGTGTGTGTATGTATGTATGTATGTATGTATGTATGTATGTATGTATGTATGTATGTATGTGTGTATGTATGTGTGTATGTATGTGTGTATGTATGTGTGTATGTATGTGTATAGATATATATAGATATATATAGATATATATAGATATATATAGATATATATAGATAGATATAGATAGATATAGATAGATATAGATAGATATAGATATAGATATAGATATAGATATAGATATATATATCTATCTCTATATATATATATATATATATATATATATATCTCTATATATATATATATATATATATCTCTATATATATATATATATATATCTCTCTATATATATATATATCTCTATATATATATATATATATATATATCTCTATATATATATATATATATATATATATATATATATAGAGATATATATATATATATATATATATCTCTATATATCTATCTCATACACACATACATACACACATCAAGGTGTGTGTTATATGTATAATTGGCATCACAATGTGTGTCATATGTATAATGGGCATCAAGGTGTGGGGCATATGTATAATGGAGCACGGTCCCCGCATTTGGGAGGGGGAGGGCACTCTAATAAAATCTCACTCAAGGTACTAGTAGTCCTCACACTGTCTGAAGCCCCACCCCTGCAAAATCTCTGCACACTCTGCTCCTTTACAGAGAGTTCCTGAACCTATTTTTCTACATAAAAAGCACTGGCTGCATGTATACACAAGTAAGCTATGCGCACCCTACTCACTGCCAATTTACAGCATTGTCTCCAGGGCCCATCCCTTTCATCTACCCTCTCCGCACCATTGGCTGAGGGGGGAAGTCATAGGAGCGGCAGCGTTGGCACCATTGGCTGGAGCAGGAAGCCAGAGATGGGGATTCTGTGTGAGCTTGAGGCATCCTCAATGGGTGTGCGTGGCTGGTGGAAATGTGGGGTAGGAGTAGTGGCTAGTGTGACCGCTGGTGTAGTAAATACAGCGGAGGCTGTGGTTCCACAGGGGTATTGTATGGCGCTCTTACAGGGGGGATCCCGACGGTAAGTATCCCGACGTGGGAATCCCGACTGCCGGTGCGCCAACAGGGGGGGGGGGCCGCAAAGACGCCCCTTTCAGGCTGGCTGAACTCGCCACGCTGTGGGCAGCTATGCTCACCACTGGATCTAATCTCCCTCTATGGGGATCTTGGACCCCCACAAAGGAGAATAGCCCATGATAATCGGGATCCCCCCTGTTGGAGCATTATCCTGCAAACGTTACAGGGGTTTCATGCACGGGGACGGGTGTCATACTTGTTGTTCGTGATTTGTAATGCTTGTGGCCAGGGGTAATGCTCATTGCCAGGGGTGTGTTATCATTAAACATTTAAAACATCAAATTTTATTCTAAAAAACTTTAAAACTAAAATTTAAACTAAACTAAAACTAAAACTTTTAAACTCAAAAAAAAAAAAAAAATTGAAAAAAAGCTATGAAATTCCATTGACAAAAAACCTTACGGTTTCACATGTCCCATTAAGGCTTCATACACATGATCTGGCATTTCAGAAACCTGATGTAACTCTTCCACTCAAACTCCAAAAAGCAATGAAATTCCGATCATTAAGGCTGACGCCTTAATGGACGTGTTCCTTGCGCAATACAGATATGGTACGCAATCACAGCCTGTGGGTAAGTGCAGATTCAGCACTTTCACAGAGTGAGATTGCTGTCACTCACACAATGGTGGAGCTGCTAATTCACAGATTTGTGTGCTCATTGGAATACACACATGCAGTCTATGCAACTGAAGGTCTGAGCAAAAGACAGAGCTGAGCGGATGGGGTAAAAGTGTTGATTGGGGGAGGAGACAGTGTCATGTGGATGGGGAGGAATAGAAATACGTAGATAATGGGAAGGCTAAGCAGCACTGATGGGGGAACAAAGCAGATGGGTGGAAAACAGTGGCACAGATTGGGGAGATAAGACAGAGTGATGCGATTAGGTGGGAAACAGTGGAACAATTAAAGGTGGCCCAGATAGGAAAAAGACCATAGCCGGGATGGTGGGTAGACAGAGGAGTGTGGATGGGTGGCAGAGCAAAGAAGATGAAGGGAAAACAGGAGCACAGATGGAGAGGAGACAGCAGTACAGATGGAAGTAAACTGTGGCATGGATGAGGGGACAGAGCAGCCTGGATGGAGGGGAAGACAGTATTACTAATAGAGGGGAAGGCAGTGGCGCAGATAGAAGGGAAAAGAGTGGCATTGATGTGGAAAGACAGGGCAGCACAGGTGGGGAAATACACATTGGCGTGGATGAGGGAATACAGACTAGCATACATAGGAGAACACAAAGCAGTAAGGATTGGGGAAGACAGTGCTACATGGAGGCATATACTGTAGGAGAAGAAAGTGTAGATACATAGTAGTTGGAGTATTATAGTTTTTGCAATTATGCAAGATGTTTGTGGTATCTGCATGTGAATACTAAATGAAATGGATAGTAGGTATTGAGTGTGAAAGATGTTGGACCCCAGTGGTATAGTTCTAATAACTCAGTGGGATAGATAGTTTTAGATGATTGCGGGTACTTATTAGGATGAGTGCGCCACATAACTGCTCAGACCTTCAGTTGCATAGACTGCATGTGTGTATTCCAATGAGCACACAAATCTGTGAATTAGCAGCTCCACCATTGTGTGAGTGACAGCAATCTCACTCTGTGAAAGTGCTGAATCTGCACTTACCCACAGGCTGTGATTGCGTACCATATCTGTATTGCGCAAGGAACACGTCCATTAAGGCGTCAGCCTTAATGATCGGAATTTCATTGCTTTTTGGAGTTTGAGTGGAAGAGTTACATCAGGTTTCTGAAATGCCAGATCATGTGTATGAAGCCTTAATGGGACATGTGAAACCGTAAGGTTTTTTGTCAATGGAATTTTATATATATATATATAAATATATTTTTTCAGTGCATATATTTAATTTTTAACTTTTTCTGCAGCTTGATGCTGCTGCTGCTGCGGGGGGGAGGGGGTAGGAGGGCAGCGCTGCGTGCGCTCCAGACGCTCCGGGGGAGCCGGGGGAGCTGCTGCTGCTGCCGGGTGAGTGCCCGGCGGGTTCGAGGGGGGGCTGCACATCGGTGGTGATCGGTGCTGTACTTGACAGCACCGATCACCACCGATCCCTGTGTTACCGAGCGGCTTAGCCGCCGGTAACACAGGAAACGCTGTGAATGGCTGTTCAGATTTGAACAGCCAATCACAGCGATCGCCGACCGGGGGGGGCACCCCTGCCCCCCCTGGGCGGCGAGGGGGGATGTCTGCTGTCAGGGACAGCAGACATCACCTAACTGTCACTGCGTCTCTAGACGCAGTGACAGTTAGAAGTCATGACGTACATGTACGTCAAATGTCGGGAAGTACTTCCCGACCATGACGTACATGTACGTCAAATGTCGGGAAGGGGTTAAAATAAAATGACAATGTGAAATTGGCCAATATGGGCATTTCACATTGGATATGTTTTAAAAAAAAATGTTTCATGGCCCCCCACCACCGTTAACGCCACCCCGCTATTGACGCCAACCCAAAGCGTGGCGAGCGCAGCGAGCCCGCGAGGGGCGGTGGTACGCGTCCTCCGACCTTTTCATACCCCTACTATCCACTAGGGCGTGGAGTGAGAATAGAATAGTGTGGCGAGCGCAGCGAGCCACCGAGCCCGAAGCGTGGCGAGCCCCGCGAGGGGACGCGGATACCTTCACAGGCATCCGCGTGCCCTTGCGGGCTTCACAGGTGTCCGCGTCCTCTCGCGGGGCTCGCTGCGCTCGCCACGCTTCGGGCTCGGTGGCTCGCTGCGCTTGCCACACTATTCTATTCTCACTCCATGACCTAGTGGATAGTAGGGGTATGAAAAGGTCGGAGGACGCGTACCGCCGCCCCTCGCGGGCTCGCTACGCTCGCCATGCTTCGGGTTGGCGTCAATAGCGGGGTGGCGTTAACGGTGGTGGGGGGCCATGAAACATTTTTTTTTAAAACATATCCAATGTGAAATGCCCATATTGGCCAATTTCACATTGTCATTTTATTTTAACATTGCTGTCTATGGGAAATCGGGTCCATCGCGTCTTTTAACATTACTGTCTATGGGAAATCGGGTCGGAAATCGGGTCCATCGTGTCTTTTAACATTACTGTCTATGGGAAATCGCGGGCATCGCATCGCGGCTCCTTATAACGGCCACGACCGACGCGATTTCGGGCGCGATGAAAAAATCGGCAGCCCGGATAACTCACAAGTACCTACGTGTCTGCCCTTCGGTCTTGCGGCCTCTCCGAGGGTCTTCACGAAAGTGTTAGTAACTCTGGTGGCATTATTAAGAAGAAGAGGGATTCTTATTTGGCCGTATTTAGACGACATACTCATAGCGGCTCCATCCGAACAGGTGCTGACACAGCATGTACAGATTGTGATCGATTGTTTACAGATGTACGGTTGGCTAGTGAATCGTCAGAAGAGCCAGTTGACGCCCACACAGAGAATCAAGTTTCTGGGGGTGATAATAGACTCAAGAAAGTTCGAGATATCACTGTCAGAAGAGAGATGCATAAAGATCAGGGGGCTTTCAGACTCTGTTGCAAAAACAAGAGTAACATCCTTGAAGGAGTGCACAAGATTACTGGGGATGATGTCTTCCACAATAGGGGTCATTCCATGGGCTCAATGGAGAATGAGAGAGTTACAGTGGACAATCCTGCCACTTCTAAAGAAAAGGGTGTCCATAACAAGGAAGATAAATCTGTCTTCGGAAGCAAGAAGGTCTCTACACTGGTGGGCCAAAGGAGCGTTGGAAGACAAAACAACATCTCTACAGTCACCAAGATTCCGGTTAATCACAACCGACGCAAGTCAACTAGGTTGGGGAGCCCATTGCGAGGGAGAGACAATTCAAGGCACATGGAAGGCAAAGGAGAGTGCGAACTCATCAAATTGGCGAGAGGCAGAGGCCGTATGGAGAGCGATAAGAAACTTTTCCCAGACGATCAAGGGGACGCATTTAAGAATCTTCTCCGACAATACCTCAGTAGTTGCTTACATAAATCACCAGGGGGGCACCAGGAGCAAGTCGCTCATGACAGTGCTCTCAAGGATACTATCTTGGGCGGAAGAGAACTTGGAGTCATTAACAGCCATTCATGTCCTAGGGGAGCAGAACATACTGGCAGATTTCCTCAGCCGAAACAAGGTTCACCCAGGGGAATGGGAGCTGAATGGAAGAGTCTTCAGAGAAGTGACCAGTCGTTTTGGGGTGCCGGATGTAGATCTAATGGCAACACACTTAAACAAGAAGGTGAACAGATTCTTCTCCAGATACTCTCTTCCTCAGACAGCAGCGATAGATGCTTCTTCCGTCCAATGGACGTGCAGTTTGGGGTACGTGTTTCCCCCATTTCCACTAATCCCCAAGGTTCTAAAGAAGATAATGGACGATGGGACGGAAGTGATAATAATTCTTCCCTTTTGGCCTCGGAGGGCATGGTTCACGACAGTGCTGAGTATGGCAGTTCAAGAACCGTGGACATTGCCAGTAGTTCCAGAACTCCTGATGCAGGGACAGCTGCTACACCCAGATCCCGCAGGGTTAGCTTTGACGGCGTGGAGATTGAGCGGGGCCATCTAAGGCAGAAGGGTCTTTCGGACCAGGTAATTTCTCTGTTGCTCCAAGCAAGAAAGAAGGTTTCTTCTGTAGCCTATTATAGAGTTTGGCGAGCGTTTCTCAACTGGAGAGGATCGATGGAGGCAATACAAGAGGTTCCAACGGCTGATGTCTTACAGTTCCTCTACAAGGGGTTTGCAGATGGTCTGGCCAATTCAACATTGAAGGTTCAGATTTCAGCCTTAAGTGTCCTATTAGAGAGAAGACTGGCGGAAGAACAATTGATTATTAGGTTCGGGAATGCGATCAAGAGGATGAGACCTCCAATTAGGTCTCTGGTAGCCTCTTGGGACCTGAATCTAGTATTAAAAGCTCTGATGAATCCACCCTTTGAGCCATTAACAGAAATCTCATTAAAATACTTGAATTGGAAGACCGTATTTTTAGTCGCCATTACCTCAGCAAGAAGAGTTAGTGAACTCCAAGCGCTATGGGCAGAGGAGCCATATCTGAAGATTCTTCCTGATAAGATTGTTCTTAGAACCAATCCTCATTTTCTTCCCAAAGTCATTTCCGAATTTCATTTGAACCAAGAAATTTCACTGCCAACGTTTTATCCGGATCCCAAGAGCGAGGAAGAAGTGGCCTTACACAATTTAGATGTAGTAAGAAGTATTACTACCTACTTGAAGAGAACAGAGGAAATCAGGAAGACAAGAAGTTTATTTATAATCCCTGAAGGGTCAAGAAAGGGATTGACTCCTACGAAACAAACCATTTCAAGGTGGATCAGGGAGATCATTATATTCGTGTACAAATTGGAAGGAAGACAAGTTCCGGCAATTGTCACGGCACACTCTACAAGGGCTACGTCGTCATCGTGGGCTTTGAAGGCGAAGGCGTCGATAAAGGACTTATGTGATGCTGCTACTTGGTCCTCAGTTCATACGTTCTCTAGACATTATGAAGTAAATGTGTCTGTTCCTCAGTTTGGGGATCAAGTATTGCATGGTGTGCTGGATAATTAAAAGAATTATAACTTGACTGGGCCCTCCCGTGTATTTAGCTTTGGTATTCCCTATGTGATGGCTGCCATGGGATCGTAGAAGAAAACATCGGATTATACTTACCGATAATTCCTTTTCTTCCTAGAGACCATGGCAGCCATTATTTGCCCTCCCTTATGTTCTTTTTTCCCAGAGAAGAAGGAGACACTCGAAAAGACACCAGGGGAAGGGAGGAGCAGAGCTATATACCCAAGAGGGGAGGAGCCTGGGAAAAAAGGTAACCTGTCTAACTCAAGGAGTGGGGCGATATCCCAATGTGATGGCTGCCATGGTCTCTAGGAAGAAAAGGAATTATCGGTAAGTATAATCCGATGTTTTCCTCCAGTACCAGTGATGGCACAACGGTGCTGCAGGAGTTGATGGAAAATGGCCATTGTGAAAATTTTCCAGAGGTATACACATGCACAGTACGGTGTGAGCGCACTAGTGTTCAGAATCTACTGCGCTGCGCTAATCCTGGCAGAGAGGCGGGGGCACGGCCGGTGGAGGCTGCACACGAACAGCCTCCTCACTTAAAACACTCCTGCAGCGAGTAACGTTTTACTGCGTCTGCGGCAAAAAATTAGATTCAAAATTTAACATAAAGATGGCCGGCTTCTCACCTGCCGTCTTCCCTGTTGCAGCGTATGGATGACAGATGCACAAGGACACATCTGTATACAACTGCAATATAATTATTTATGCTGAAAATAACTAGTACACAGGGTCGGCTCTGCCATTAGGAGAGTGGGCATTGGTGCGTGTGTGTCCCTGTGTGTGTATGCAGGGGCGTAACTATAGCACCGCAGCCCCCGCCACAGCGGGGGGCGCTGTGCATGTGGGGGTGCCGGGGGCTGCGGTGCTATAGTTACCCCCCCCCCAATCCCCCGCAGACTTACGTTCTTGCTGGTCCCGGCGGCTCCGTTCTTCTGATGAGGACCACAACAAAATGGCCGCCCCCATATAGCAAACAGTTCTCTGAAACTGTCTGCTGTACGGGGGCGGCCATTTTGTGGTGGTCCTCAGCAGAAGAACGGAGCCGCCGGGACCAGCGCGATACGTAAGGCTGCGGGGGAGGGGGAGGGGGTTAGCATAGGCGACGGGGCGGCCTGCTTGACGGGGCGGCGGCGGAGGGTGGGTATGGGCGCCCCCCCCTAACGGCGGGGGGGCGCCCAAAACGTAGCTACGCCACTGTGTGTATGGGGGGGGATGCAGTAAGCTGATGGAACTCCTTGCACCGGTCCTGCTAGCACACACACACAGATGAAGCAGTAATTATAAGTGATAGGAGTTATCTCTTCGGACTGCATTCCTAGGGGTAATTACTGTAATAGCAAGACCTCTCAAGATAAAATGTTTCCCTCTACAATAAATTGATTTTGGGCACACAAGGCCACACTGACATATCTGTCACTTATTTCCAAGGGTGTAAATGTATTATTAACAGCAGAGAAATACTAAGACACTATCGCAGCGGCCTGTGAGGCGGAATCAATGTGTCACCGTGACAAGAAGATGTCACAAGCTGCGACAGGCGACTTTAACCTGTTGCAAAAGAAAATAAGGTGACCCATCCGGTCACGGTGGCAGCAACTTCATACCTCCCAACTTAGAGGCAGCCTGAGGAGGGACACTGGCACTTGCTCTGAAGGTGCGCCGAAAAATTTGGGACGTGGCCTAGCTAAAGGGGACGTGGCCTATACTTGCGATGCTCCCACGAGGCCACCCCCCAGTCTCTGCCGCTGTGGGGCATGAATGCGCACAGTGTCTATTTATGGTGGACAGGGGGGACTCCCAACTACACCCCCCCTTACCGCGGTACAATGCCGGGCCGTGGGAACCAGCGGCGTAACTAAAGCACTGCAGCCCCCGCCACCACGGAGGGGGGGGGGGGAACTGTGCATATGTGGGGGCGCC
The DNA here is from genome assembly GCF_055691185.1 of Crinia signifera. Classification (NCBI taxonomy): domain Eukaryota; kingdom Metazoa; phylum Chordata; class Amphibia; order Anura; family Myobatrachidae; genus Crinia; species Crinia signifera. The sequence goes on from NC_139228.1 coordinate 53,236,632, forward strand.
GGGGGCTGTGGTGCTATAGTTACACCCCCCACAGACTTACCTATCTCGCTGGTCCCGGCGGCTCCATTCTTCTGCTGCAGTTCTCTGAAACTGTCTGCTGTATGGGGGCGGCCATTTTGTGGTGGTCCTCAGCAGAAGAATGGAGCCGCCGGGACCAGCGCGATAGGTAAGGCTGCAGTGGATTGGGGGGGGGGGGGGGGCAGGTGCTTGGCGGGGGGGCGCCCAAAACGTAGCTACGCCAATGGCGGGAACGTCCCCAAATACCGGGATTGTCACACGCAGCCGCGGCCGGTGGAGGCTGCACACGAACAGCCTCCTCACTTAAAACACTCCTGCAGCGAGTAACGTTTTACTGCGTCTGCAGCAAAAAATTAGATTCAAAATTTAACATAAAGATGGCCGGCTTCTCACCTGCCGTCTTCCCTGTTGCAGCGTATGGATGACAGATGCACAAGGACACATCTGTATACAACTGCAATATAATTATTTATGCTGAAAATAACTAGTACACAGGGTTGGCTCTGCCATTAGGAGAGTGGGCATTGGTGCGTGTGTGTCCCTGTGTGTGTATGCAGGGGCGTAACTATAGCACCGCAGCCCCCGCCACAGCGGGGGGCGCTGTGCATGTGGGGGTGCCGGGGGCTGCGGTGCTATAGTTACCCCCCCCCCCCCCCAATCCCCCGCAGACTTACGTTCTTGCTGGTCCCGGCGGCTCCGTTCTTCTGATGAGGACCACAACAAAATGGCCGCCCCCATATAGCAAACAGTTCTCTGAAACTGTCTGCTGTACGGGGGCGGCCATTTTGTGGTGGTCCTCAGCAGAAGAACGGAGCCGCCGGGACCAGCGCGATAGGTAAGGCTGCGGGGGAGGGGGAGGGGGTTAGCATAGGCGACGGGGCGACGGGGCGGCCGGGGAGGGGTGCTTGACGGGGCGGCGGCGGAGGGTGGGTATGGGCGCCCCCCCCTAATGGCGGGGGGGCGCCCAAAACGTAGCTACGCCACTGTGTGTATGGGGGGGATGCAGTAAGCTGATGGAACTCCTTGCACCGGTCCTGCTAGCACACACACACAGATGAAGCAGTAATTATAAGTGATAGGAGTTATCTCTTCAGACTGCATTCCTAGGGGTAATTACTGTAATAGCAAGACCTCTCAAGATAAAATGTTTCCCTCTACAATAAATTGATTTTGGGCACACAAGGCCACACTGACATATCTGTCACTTATTTCCAAGGGTGTAAATGTATTATTAACAGCAGAGAAATACTAAGACACTATCGCAGCGGCCTGTGAGGCGGAATCAATGTGTCACCGTGACAAGAAGATGTCACAAGCTGCGACAGGCGACTTTAACCTGTTGCAAAAGAAAATAAGGTGACCCATCCGGTCACGGTGGCAGCAACTTCATACCTCCCAACTTAGAGGCAGCCTGAGGAGGGACACTGGCACTTGCTCTGAAGGTGCGCCGAAAAATTTGGGACGTGGCCTAGCTAAAGGGGACGTGGCCTATACTTGCGATGCTCCCACGAGGCCACCCCCCGTCTCTGCCGCTGTGGGGCATGAATGCGCACAGTGTCTATTTATGGTGGACAGGGGGGACTCCCAACTACACCCCCCCTTACCGCGGTACAATGCCGGGCCGTGGGAACCAGCGGCGTAACTAAAGCACTGCAGCCCCCGCCACCACGGGGGGGGGGGGGGGGGGGGGGGGGGCTGTGCATATGTGGGGGCGCCGGGGGCTGTGGTGCTATAGTTACACCCCCCGCAGACTTACCTATCTCGCTGGTCCCGGCGGCTCCATTCTTCTGCTGCAGTTCTCTGAAACTGTCTGCTGTATGGGGGCGGCCATTTTGTGGTGGTCCTCAGCAGAAGAATGGAGCCGCCGGGACCAGCGCGATAGGTAAGGCTGCAGGGGATTGGGGGGGGGGGGCAGGTGCTTGGCGGGGGGGCGCCCAAAACGTAGCTACGCCAATGGCGGGAACGTCCCCAAATACCGGGATTGTCACACGCAGCCGCGGCGGTGCGCGGCGGGCTTACTACTCACCCGTTCGCGCCCGTCGTCGGCTAGCGTGTAGTGGTCTCCAACTCAGCGGCAGCAGGCAGCGGCAGTCTGGTGGGCAGCAGGCAGCGTGGGACGCCGGCAAGTGTAGCGGTATGTGCTGTAGGGGCGCCGGGAGGCCGGCGCCGCCATCTTGGTTAAGGTCAAATAGCAGATTGGTCCTTGTCTGAGGTTTCCGCCCATACTGACCTGACAGCCAATGGCAGCCGCCCTCTAGGGATATAGGGGATCTGCCTAGGCCTGTTCAGTGTCAGTACAAAGAGTCTCCAGAGGCGTTCACAGCTCCCAGCTGACTCCGGCTCTCTGACTCACCTCTCCTGACTTGGTGCCTTGCTTCAGTGCTCTGTGTTGGTCTCGATTCAGCTTAACCCCATCGCTGCCAGTTCTCTCCACAGTCTGGTCTCTGCCTGCATCCCTGAGCTTCCTGGCCAAAGCTCTTCAAGCCGTCTGCTTCCAAACAACTTCCCATTCTTCTGTCATCATCCATCTTCTTTCAGTCTTCAAGGATCCCTCATTACCATCAAGTACATTCTCTTTCCCGATTTCTTCATTTCTCAAGACCCCAGCCTGCCGTCCGCAGTGCTTGAACTGTCATTGTTTAAATGAACTTTTTCTTCTTTCAAAGTGCCGTGCTGGCTCAATTCTTATTACCACTAACTGCCACTTAAAGAAAGTATTCAAGTGTGTATTGTTCCATTTATGAATTCTATTATTAAACCTGCACGATTTAATCCTTCCTCCTCTGGTCCGTGTCCGGTTGCTACACACCACACGACTTCATCCAGCCCTTCAGTTGTGACAGGGATATTCCCACGGTAACCAGGACAGTTGGAAGGTATGGCAACTTATTCCAGGAGTTTCTGAGGGCGAGATGTACTAAGCTTTGAAAAGTGATAAAATGGAGAGTGATAAACCTCCAACCAATCAGCTCTAACCTGTTATTTCTCAAACACAGCCTGAAACATGTCAGTTAGGAACTGATTGGCTTGTTGTTTATCACTCTCTATTTTATACCCGTTTCGAGCTTAGTTCATCTGGCCCTCATGAACAACTTCTACTGGCGACCTTAGCACGGTCATTTGCATTCCGCGTCGCTCTCTACCTGGAACATAACGTTGATACTGTATGCCTCAAAAGATTAAGATGAATTCAATAACTGAAGCGCTCACTGCGAAGGCAGGTCAAGTGGCAGAACGTGCCGAGTCCGCAGCCCAGGGAGGAACACATGGCTGCAGAGCACCGGGGATGCAGGATCAATGGCGATGGCCAATGACAAATGATGACTAAATGATCTGATCTCCCCCCCTGCTCCGCTGCGCTCTGCGAGTTTATCAATACCGAGCCTGCAATTCTGGCTTATTCATATGTTGCTCGTTGCTGCGATCAATACTTTGACCTATTTTGATGTTTTACTGACACTAGAGAACTATTAATCATCTAATAAAGTCATTTCTGCGCACGCCTGTTACTGCGTCTGGGGAATGTATCATCGAAACAGAGTCTGAGCTCATATATAATAATGCTTTTATTTCTGTGTTACAGTATTTTGTTTGTTTCTTCATTGTATATATATATATATATATATATATATATATATATATATATATATATATATATATATATATATATATATATATATATATATATATATATATATATATATAGCAAGGTGTGTGTTGACCTGGCACTCCCCCAGCTGGTCAGGGACCCAGGTGCCTTCTGGAACAGTTGTGCAGGAGTAGGCAAAGAAGCAGACAGCGGCACTCTGGGAATTTTCAAAAACGTATATTAGTGCAAAAATAGCATACCAACGTTTCGGGGCATAAGGTACCCCTTTGTCAAGGTGAACAGTGCAGTAACAAAAACAAAGTGCAGTGTGCTTACCTAAATACAAAGTGTAACTGAAGAGGACGAATCACGCCGTTTGGCATGCTGGAGCCATGAACCCGGAAGTGAACTCTGGCAGGAAGTGCCTGTCGGTGGATATCCTGTCCGGGAGGTGTGGGCTGGAGTGCAAGCATCTCCATGGTAACCGGCTTTCACAGGGGTCTGGGGTGGCTTAGAGGAACACCCAGCGTGATTGGTCCATTTAACAATACAAACAGTAACAGACCTGTTGAATGCTGAAGTGACAAAAATGCATTACTGAAAGCATATGTGAGCAGTAGTGGTAATAATAAAGACTGAGGCTTGCAGTTTCAGAATTGACTGTGCAGTTGGTTATTCTGTCGGAGAGGAGTTTTTTTGTGCTTCTTGATTCGATTCCATTATACCTACTACTAAAGGGACTATTACAAGGTCACCGGATTAACTACAGTGACCACATTCCCCTTAATAACTCTCAAAAGAGCCACCCTATATAATTTCGTGTGTATCGAACCAAGGTACATAATTTCCATAGATCCTGGTGTATTACCCCTGAAGAAGTCCCTAGTGGACGAAACGCGTAGGGTTCTGCGTGATCTCTCAAACACCTATGATCAAAACGATATTGGATGACAATGACACACCATGAAACTGTATAATGTATTCCAAATGAGAAGCTTTTTATGAAAGTTTTTTAATTGTATTACTGTTCGTAATAAATGTTTTATATTTTCCCAATTGTGGATTGGTGAAACTACCTTTGAGCGCACCTCTACACCTTTTCTCTTCATATATATATATATATATATATATATATATATATATATATATATATATATATATATATATATATATATACTCCTGTTTCTTGCAGCTATTGTTATGCATCTTCCATGGGTTGGTGTTTGCATCCTCTCTGTCTGTTTGCTAATAAAATTACTGGCCACTGAAGTGGGATATTCTTATTTGGGGCTCATCAGCTCAGCCTTGGAAGTAGGATGGAAAATACAATAATTTTCTTCTGCAACCTCAAAAAAAACCCCACCTGCCTGGGTCGTACATGTTTTACTAAGACCGCGGCGCTAAACAGCAACCAGCCTTAGTCAGTGCAGTTATTTACCCATGGCGGATTGGCCCACAGGGGTGCAGGGGAAACGGGTGTGGATTATAAAATAGACAGTAAATAGGCCGACAGATAAAAAGGTCAACATATGAAAAAGGTTGACATTGACAAAAGAATAACGCAAGCAAAAGGTGACAGATGGTCAACACGGGAAAGGGTCAACAAGATTTTTTCACTTTTTTGTTATTGTCTATGTCAACATCTCTTGACATGGACCCCAATTAGCGTAGTTTAGCATGGCTAGCTCTGCTCGGAACACTTTCACTACTAGTTAACGTAAATAGTGAAGTATGAATAAGTCGGTTAAACGAAAAAAATTGTGAAAATATCATATCGACCTTTTCATGGGTCGAAAAATTGTCATGTCGACCTTTTCTCTTTGTCACACTAGTGCGTGTTGACCTTTTCCCCATGTCGAGTTTGGGACTGTTGACTATTCACTGTCGCATTATTTACTTTATATATTTATCATGAGAAACAACCAGGCACTAATGGTTAGCCAAGGCTCACCTGGCCACACCCCCTCTGGAGGCTGGCCACCCCCCCTGGAGGCTGGCCACACCCCCTCTGGAGGCTGGCCACATCTCCTCTGGAGACTGGTCACACCTCTGAACATGTGCCCTCACCAGTAAATTCACCTGATGGGCCCCTATGCCCTGGTCGGACACTGGGTACGTTGATGTACATCCCATTAGACACTACAGCAATGGACTTCTGCTCCCAGCAATGAGCTGAATGAGGGGATGTTGTTGCCGATGGATAATAATATGCAAATAAGTAACTATAGATCAGGAAATAACTTCTATAAAATGCCTTTTATAGGACAGCCCTGAGGATTTGACTTCCAAACGAGACTTAAATCTCTTTTTTTATTATGTCACTCGATCTCATCTTACTTAGCTGCAAATCCTCTGTGCTGCGGTCTCCAGAAATGCAAGGAAAGCCCCATGTAATAGCACCCCACAGTAATAAGTGTCCTTTTGCACTTCGATATGAGGATGCAATTAACTTATATAAATATTTGAGCAGGATGTGAGTGTCGGGTGTACAGACAAGCAGAGCCTGCAGAGGCCTCGGCAGAACATTGGCCTCATTGCCATTCGGTCGAGGAAACTTTGCATATGTCTTAAGATGACTTTGGTCTTAAGTGTTCTGTGAAGAATTACATATCTATTCTTGTTCACCCCTGACGCTCGCATGCACAGCAACCGCAGTGCAAGTGCGCAAACTTTCAAAGCGCAATCGCATCCCAGAAGGATTCGATCACACTATGATTGATGGCGGAAGCGGAGTTGGGGGGTTCAGGGGGTTGGCTTAGTGATGCTGGTTTTACCAGAATGGTCCTGACAATGCAGGTGTGTCCAGTATGTTTTTTGGTTGGCTGTAAATGGAAATATGTTGGTGGTGCACCTGTCTTCTCAGCAAGTCAGAGCCGGCCTTAGGCATAGGCCAACTAGGCAATTGCCTAGGGCATTTGGAATGCCTAGGGGCATCAGCAGCTTCTGCTGATTAAAATGATATGCAGCATGCCTATTTTGTGTGTGTGAGTGAGGCTGTTAGCGGCTGTGCGAGTCCTGTCTGTGGGTGGGTTGGTTGTGCAATAGTGTTCGGCATATGTGTAAGGGGCATTATGTGTGTCATGTATAAATGCATTAATAATGTGTGACATATGTGTAAGGGGCATAATGTGTGTCATGTGTATAAGGGCATTAATAATGTGTGACATATCTGTAAGGGGCATTATGTGTGTCATTATGTGTATGAAGGGCATTAATAAAGGTTGGCATAATGTGTAAGGGGCATTATGGTTATAAGGACATTAATAAGGTGTGTCATGTGTAAGGGGCATTACGGTGTGGTATTATCAGGGGTGCCGAGAAAAAGGGGTAGGGGGTACAAATTACCCAGGCCAAAGTCTGATGGAAGGGCCCAGTGGGGGCCCCGGGCCCCGTCCCCTTAAGTGACAGCAGCAGCTGCAGCTCTTCTCCTCTGCCCAGCACACCCTGCTTTATGCTGGGTTGCAGTGTGGCCATGGAGGTGCTTAAAATACAATATTTTCTCAGGATTTTTTTCTAATGGTATAATGTGAATAATATGAGGAGTAATGTACATAAGGTAAAGTGGTACTACTGTGTGATGTAATGTGAATAAGGGACACCATCGCATGATATAATGTGAATAAAGTTGCACTACTGTGTGGCATAATTTGAATTGGGGGTACTATTGTATGGCCATGCCCCTTCCCAGCAAGAACACACCCCTGTTTGGGCTCCGCACCGAATGGGTGCGCTGTTTCTATTTAAAATATTGCGGGTAGGAGCACCAAAATGATGACTGCTATGATGAGGGTTGATAATCTTGGGAAAGGGGAGCAGGGTCAGAGACGGAACTAGTGGCGGTGCTAGGGGGCAACAGTCAAAATCTTGCCTAGGGCGTAATTTAGGCTAGGGCCGGCTCTGAGTCTGCGCAAGCACTGGTAATCCCTAATCACTGTTATCGCAGGGATTTCTGTGATCCACTTGCATTTGGATTGTGATTACAGGGCAGTGTGGACCTTCGCAAGCTGGGTGGCGTTACCCTGCGACGGCATGGTTAAGGAAGTATAAGAAATATTAATGTGACTGTTAATCTTTTATTTTATTATGTACTTGATTAATATTTGCACAGCGATACAGTGCATATATGTGCATTCCCGTATTTAGCTCCATTTGCAAGGAAAGTGACTGCAGTCACTATTACTGCAATCTGGGCACAGCAGTCCCTAATATATACTCTCAGCAACCCCCTCTTAGGGCCTTATCACCGGATGTGTGGCAGCCTGGCCACCATTCACAAGATTTGGTGGACTTGCAAGTCTGCGAATTCACAGCCTTGCAAATTATCCAGACTAACCCCCTTAGCATCGGTGCCGATTTATGTTTTTGCTGGTGGGTGCTCAAGCCAAAAATATAGGGGAGTGGCTTCATGGGAAAGGGGCGTGGCCACAAACTAATACTGATTTATATTATGTAGTACAGTTTTCTCCAATATTCAAATTAGGGCAACAGTGCCAAATACATAAATGCCCCCACAGTGCAGGTACAAAAATCCCCCCACAGTGCCAAATACATAAATGCCCCCACAGTGTCAAATACATAAATTCCCCCACAGTGCCAAATACATAAATGCCCCCACAGTGTCAAATACATAAATTCCCCCACAGTGCCAAATACATAAATGCCCCCACAGTACAGGTACATAAATGCCCACACAGTACCTGTGCCAGCACCAAGGGAGGGGGAGTGCAGTGGGACACGGGCGGGTGGGCCTCTGCTGAGCGGGTGGGTACTCAGCCATTTCCGTGGGTGCTCGGGCCCTCAAGCACCCACAGAATCGGCACCTATGCCCCTTAGTCCTCTGAAGCACAGTCTGTGTAACAGTAGTCTTCTTATCTCAGTGTCTGCTAATGCTCTATAGTGTGAGTTGAGGGTGACACTGTTTTTGTTAGTAATAGAAACATTTGAAGGCGGTAAAATCCATTTTTTACCCAGAGATGGTCATAGAAGTCATCATTTACATGTTGAATTGTATTTGGAGTTTATTGCATAGGGATTACATTTATTATCATGTATATTGTGCTGAGTGAAAAGAAACGACTGTAAATATCACAGTATAGAGTTGCCCCCTCAATGGGACGTCGTGCGAAATTCTACTAAAAACTATAATGTCCCTGAAACTAGTTTTCAAAAGTAGGCGAGTACAGTATGCATCATGCCAGTCCATGCAAGGAAAAAGCGCTGGGTTTGGAGGTCGTGCTTCCGGCAGTCCAGGGCCTCTTCTTTAGCAGTGGTGACAATCTTTTAGTCACTCACCTTTCCACCTCGTACCCTGAGATCAACACTCATCCTTTTTTTTTATGCCAACCACAGTCTTCCTACTACGATGATCTGTTACATTGTACATGGTCAGGTCAGTTTGAGTATTAAAGCCATTGAAATAAAAAAATAAAGTCCTAAATGTTGACTGGCGTCCTCTATAACAGCTTTCTCCTCCGCAAACACATGTTTTCTTCCTCGCTCTAAGCACCAAATTACCTTGTGCGTGCTGCCAGGCTGCCCGCTGCGTGGAAAGACTGTTTAATGTGTTATAACCAACAGCATGAGTGCAGCTACCTGGGGGGTAAGTGTTTGTGGGTGGATTCGGGGAGTTTTCAGTGTTTTGCCGTTGACCGCTGCATGTCGGATGCGTTCCTGAGATACCAGGAGATGTTCTGACATTCCCGACTCCTTCTGGAGCTAAGTGACACGCCATGTTATTTCAGCCAAAGTGGGTGTTAGAAAAAGAATCACAATAGACTGCAAACCAGAAAATCTATGTGTTTCAAGGTCATTTTACGGAAGCTTAAAGTTTTCTGAGCTCAGCATTAAAATAAGCAAAGTGTAGTGAAAATATATTTAAATGCACAGCAGATTTCTCATCCTTACAGCAGGCAAGAAGGGGGTGTGTACAGAACAGAAAGGGGGAGCAGGATTGGAGTCTAATTATACCACTTTTACACCAGAATACCGGATAGGACCTGGGAAATCGAACACGGGATATTGCCAGGGCATGCCCTGCCTCAGACCCCATTTACACTGCACTTCAATCCGGGTTATTCCCGGGTAAGGCCCTTTCACACTGAAAACGGATCAGCCCTGTCTTTCCTTGCTGGTGTCATTAAAAATGGACCTTTGGGCTGTTTGAGATGAGGTCACAAGAAAGGGAAAAGGGAGGGGGTGGGTTCTGCTCCCAGCATTGCAGCAAAGATGGCAGACGGAGTAGCTGTGTTGCAGTTGCAGACATGATGGTGCGGATCAGGTTTGGGGTCAGTCAAAGTGTAACACACTGTCACAGCCAGTGTGTGCTGCAGCAGATGAGGCTGTAAACACAGTGTGGAGTGTGCTTGCAGCACAGAGCGTGGTAACGCTGCTGCTGCGCTGCTACATGCGCCCTGTGCGGGTCTCCAGCAGTTGACATCATCTGCCAGAGCTGCAGAAGCACCAATCAGCTCTTCGTGCCCCTCTACCCTCCAAATAATCCGGATAATGACCATTTACACCACCCTGAGCCCCGGATAAGCCCCGTGTCCGACCCTGAACATTTGCCGGGTCAGATTCGCGGGGAACAGTACCCGTGTTATTTTTTTTCAGCCCATTTACAACATGCCCTGCCCCGGACTGGAGAGGCAATATCCCGGGTCCAACCTCTGGTGTAAAAGGGGTATTACAGGGTTGCCAACCCTCCCGGAATGGAAATCGGGTCCCCCTCCCGGTCCCCCGGAAAGGGGGGCAACCCTCCCGCATACCCATCCATCACCCGCGGAAGGGGGGTCCGCAGGTCAAATGACGCGATCGCGTCATTTTGACTGAAATACCGACATTGCACTGTGGGAGGCGGGGCTAAAATGACGCGTTTGCTATAGCCACGCCCCCGATAGAGCAGCCCGTCTATGGCTCTGCCCCCGAACCGCTCTTTCCCCTCCTGGCGATGTCCCCGCCCCCCTACTTCAGTGAGCTGCCCGGAGAGGCAACTATGAATTAAGATCTGTTAGGAAGGCTGCAGTTTTTGCAGATGGACAACACCATGCTGCGCCGCGGGTGGGGCGGATGTAACAGGTGCAGAGAGAGTTACATTTGGTGGAGTTATTTTGTTTCTGTGCAGGGTAAATACTGGCTTCTTAATTCTTACACTGCAATATAGATTTCAGTTCAATCCCCCCTCCCCAGCACCCAAATCTAACTCTGCACACGTAACATCTGCCCCACCTACAGATGTGAATCAGGCCCATAGTGTGGCAAGTTCTGCAGATACTAGCAGTCTCACCAGGCATGCAGGGGTTCAAGAAGGTGAAGGAGGGCCCTGCCTGTTTTGTCAGTAACAGGTCCCGTAATTTCTGATGGCAGCCCTGCATTGTCTAAATGGATCTGGGTATTTTTCCGCACACTGTGATTTTATTTGACTAAAGCAACAGATTTATGAAAGACTGGTGATTTTCCGTTATAACGCTTTCATTATTGGAAGCTGTATTATGCTCATTAACAGCTTTTGCCTAAGACAGTTTGATGAATATCTCCCAGGGTTAATTGTGGCCGAGGTTCTAAAGAAATATGATATCAACAATGAAATTTTGTATAAGACCGGTGTCAGCATAGAGCAGATGAATTGCTGGGAAGTCTTCTCATACTGGGTTTCTCAGTGAATGCTTTAACGTCACTTGACTATTTATCCGGCGTTCCTTTGTTACTGTAGTTCTACAAAACGCGTGTCGTGAAATCGCTGGTTAGCGATACAAAATAGCGGGCAAAATGTCACCTAAGATTTTCCCCTCTTCAGAAACTCATGAAAAGGCATTATTACACTCCTCAGAACAAAAATCGGAAATAATAATAAAACACCTCAGACTGAAGGGTCTATAGGATGGAATACGTGCGCATACTGTGGAATTATTTGGTGTCTTATCTAACACATTATGCAACTCTAAATCATTAACCCACTATTTAAAAGGATAAAAACTTAGGGTGAGATTTAATAGGATGAGAGATTCAGAAAGTGAGAGATTTGGGAAGAAATCTCCAGTTTTTTTAAAGCGGCAATCATTTACACAGCAAAATCAAACTGGTTTTGCAGTGTAAATGATTGCCGCTTTAAAAAAACTGGAGATTTCTTCCCAAATCTCTCACTTTCTGAATCTCTCATCCTATTAAATCTCACCCTCTGGGTATGCAACCTTACCCTAGGTTCACAATATGCCACACAGCTGTGGGTAACAGAGAGGCAAAGCGTGATGGGGAAAAACAGAGGGTGAGGGGTAGAATCTGTGGGTGACAAGGAGAGGCACTTCGGTGATGAGCAGAGAGTGATGGCCAGATTGTGAAAAACAGAGGGTGATAGGCAAAGGGTGATGATGAGAAGAAGAAGAGGGGAACAGAAAAGATGAGGGAGGTGATGGGAGAAGCAAAGGGTGACAGTGAGAATTAGTGGCTGATTAGGAGCATCAGTGGGTAATGGAAAGAGAAAGATGGTGATGGGGAGATGCACATCACTGGTTGCAAAAAGCAGAGGGTGATGGGGAAAGACAGAGGGTGATGGGTAGAATCCATGGGTGACAAGGAGAGGCACTTCAGTGATCGGCAGATTGTGACAAACAGAGAGTGATGGGGAAAGGCAAAGGGTAAATTGGGGAAGATGTTGGAAAGAAGAAGTCAGAAAAGGAGATGGGGACAGAGTGATGCAAAGGGTGACAGTGAGAATTAGTAGCTGATGAGCATCAGTGGGTAAGGGGGGGGGGAGAGTTTGATGAGTAGAGACTGGTGGTGTTGGGGAGAGGCAGTGGAGGAAGGGCAGGAGGTGATGGATTACAGGAGGAACAGAGGACGACATGGAGAGGTAGAGGGTAATGGACATAGGCAGAGAATGATGGGGATGGGCAGAGGGGAGACACTGAGTGCTGCAAGTATACCGTCATAACAAATACCCCCCCCCCCCCGCCCAAAGTTATTCATGCGCATGCGCGCATATGTGAGTGGCGGGGGGCGTGGCCTCCGCCGCCCCACCACAGCTGATTACCTTCAGAGCGGAGGGGAGGGGAACGCATCGTGCGTCTCTCCTTCCCCTCCCTGTGTCAATCAGACTAGGCTGTCGCCTGACAGCCAATCAAAGCTCGCGGGCTGGCAGCCAATCAGGAGCCAGCCCGCGAGATAGAGTCAGTGAAGCCGGGGCAGAACAGACGGGAGATGCTCCCCCTCCCCAGGGAAGCAGAACAGAACCAGGCAGCATCGGCGGGGGACTGTGGGGGCCCTGACTGGACCGGACACAGCCAGCACTGGGGAGTTGTGCTGCTGTGCGGGCATTTATGTGTGGCACTGTGGGGGCATATGTGTGCCACTGTTGGAGCATATTATATCTGGCACTGACTGAGGGCATATGTGTGGTACTGTGGGGGCATATCTGGCATTGGGGGCATATGTGTGGCACTATGGGGGCATATCTGGCACTGGAGGCATATGTGTGGCATTGTGGGGGCATATATGGCACTGGGGGCATATGTGTGGCACTGTGGGGCATATCTGGCACTGGGGGCATATATCTGGCACTGGGGGCATATGTGTGGCACTGTGGGGGCATATCTGGCACTGGGGGCATATGTGTGGCACTGTGGGGGCATATCAGGCACTGGGGGCATATGTGTGGCACTGTGGGGGCATATCTGGCACTGGGGGCATATGTGTGGCACTGTGCGGGCATATCTGGCACTGGAGGCATATGTGTGGCACTGTGGGGGCATATCTGGCACTGGGGGCAAATGTGTGGCATTGTGGGGGCATATCTGGCACTGTGTGGGCATATTAGTAATGGGCATCAGTTGTGCGGTGCAATGAGCATTATGGTGTGGGGCATAATTTGTAACGGGCATTATGGCATGGGTCATATGTATTGGGTGTGTGACGCGTAACAGGCATTCCTGTGTAAATTTTGGCCGTGTGCCTTCGGCGTGCAATATTCCAGCCACTCCCCCATGTGTCATATGACCACCCCCTGGCCACACCCCCTGACACGCCCTTTTTTCGCCGCGCGGCACAGTACCACTAAGACCTTTTTCCTACTTGCACCACTTTTGCCGAGACAGTGAGAGGCAATGGGTGAAGGGTATATAGGAAGGAGGAGACTCAGAAGCTTGTTCGCTCACTCTGTGTGAGTAATGGTGGTGCGTGACAGCCCATCAAGCTTGGGTGTGTACAGATACATCTCAGTCCCAGGCTGTGGTTTTCATGCATGCGCAGTGGGACAAAGCTAGGGTCCCTATTGCCCCAAGTGTACAAAGCTGCTAGCTGGAGAGAAGGAGACCCAGATGGGTCTGCACATGGGCCGCCTTCTCTCTAGAAGCACCCATAGGCGTGCGCAGCCCATTTTATTAGGGGGTGCACCATTGGAGGGGCGTCACCGACCATCGAATGATGTTTAGCGTGCACGCCTATATAAGTGACTTTTAAGTTACTTACATTTGCGTGCACGCTGGTGTGGATCTGGGCGGGCAGCTGACATTCGGTGATGTCAGCTACCCGCCCCACACACCCGCATCACTGCCTCATTACGATGAGAACACCCAGCGTTCTCATGGAAACGCCCATGGAACGCTGGGCGTTCCCATATGGTGATGGGGCAGACCGGCGCCCCCCGCCCATCTCCGCCCCCACCCCCATGCAGCCATGGGTGCGTGCACCCGGCGACCCGAAAGGTCGCCGTGGGTGAACGCACCATGCGCTTGCACATGCGCAGATACATGCCTGCGCATGCGCAGACGCGCAACATCGGTACTGCGTGCGAAGTGCATCTGAATAAGGCCCATAGTATACACACACATACATACATACAGAGCCCCCCCACACATAGTATACATATGCACAGCCTTTGCACACCCACCCACATACACACACAGTACACAGTCCCCTCCCACACACGTAGTACACATATACACAGCCCCCCTATGCACACACACTTACAAAAAGCTTATAAACACACACCTTTATGACATAACAAAAAAGCAGCCAGCATTATTAAAGACCAATATACCTTCCCCCTTCCCCTCTAAAACAAAGTCATAGCCTCATATAACATACAATCCCCCTGGTCCAGCTTACCTGCAGCACATCAAACACCAGGAAGTCCTCTCCTCACTCCTCACCCGGCCACTCGTCCAGCACTGTTTCAGTAAGGCCTGAGAGGAGCTGTCTGTGCACTTCAGCTCCCCCTACAGGCAGCCGGCTCCCGGAAAAAAAAATTATATTCTGTGATGTAGGACCTTGCTGCAATTGTGCAGCAAGGTACTGTCATTAGGAGGTGCCTGTGCACCCCCGGCACCCCCCCTGCGCACGCCTATGGAAGCACCCCTGCCGCGTATATATTTCCATCCAAGTTCTGCCAGATTCGGGACACTCCGATATCTGTCCTTACAGTAGAGGAACATGCACATAATTCAGTATTTTCCTGTGAGTATATAACAAGTCATGTGTATGTCTTCTACAGTAATGAGTTGCAATTAATTCATTTATCTTAGTCTTGACTTTGACCTTTAAAGATCAACTTTCTGGGCTCTGTTGACAGTGATGAGTCCTGGACTTGTCCACCTCAAGACCACAACATGTTGTTAGAGGAAAGGCCGCCTCATTTAGGCAAATACAAAATGTTTAATTGATCAGCCTTGAAGGTTATGAGGAGTGTACAACTTCAGCTGGCCTCCGAATCCAAGCCTGGGCTCCACACACCTCTTCTTTACACCACAGCCAGGGCTCCACACACCCCTGCCTGACACCACAGCCTGGGCTCCACACACCCCTCCCTGACACCACAGCCTGGGCTCCACACACCCCTCCTTGACACCACATCCTGGGCTACACACACCCCTCCCTGACACCACAGCCTGGGCTCCACACACCCCTGCCTGACACCACAGCCTGGGCTCCACACACCCCTGCCTGACACCAACGCCTGGGCACCACACACCCCTGCATGCAACCGCAGCCTGGGCACCACACACCTCAGCCTGACACCAGAGCATGGGCACCACACACCCCTGCCTGACACCACAGCCTGGGCACCACACACCCCTGGCTGACACCACAGCCTGGGCTCCACACACCCCTGCCTGACACCACAGCTTGGGCTCCACACACCCCTGCCTGACACCACAGCCTGGGCTCCACACACCTCTGCCTGACACCACAGCCTGGGCACCACACACCCCTGCCTGACACCACAGCCTGGGCACCACACACCCCTGCCTGACACCACAGCCTGGGCACCACACAGCTCTGCCTGACACCACAGCCTGGGCACCACACACCTCTGCCTGACACCACAGCCTGGGCTCCACACACCCCTGCCTGACACCACAGCCTGGGCTCCACATACCCCTGCCTGACACCACAGCCTGGGCACCACACACCCCTGCCTGACACCACAGCCTGGGCACCACACACCCCTGCCTGACACCACAGCCTGGGCACCACACACCCCTGCCTGACACCACAGCCTGGGCACCACACACCTCTGCCTGACACCACAGCCTGGGCACCACACACCTCTGCCTGACACCACAGCCTGGGCACCACACACCTCTGCCTGACACCACAGCCTGGGCTCCACACACCCCTCCCTGACACCAAAGACTGGGCACTACACACCCCTGCCTGACACCTCAGCCTGGGCACCGCACACCCATGCCTGACACCACAGCCTGGGCACCACACACCCCTGCCTGACACCACAGCCTGGGCACCACACACCCCTGCCTGACACCACAGCCTGGGCACCACACACCTCTGCCTGACACCACAGCCTGGGCTCCACAAACCTCTGCCTGACACCACAGCCAGGGCTCCACACACCCCTCCCTGACACCAAAGACTGGGCACTACACACCCCTGCCTGACACCACTGCCTATATATATATATATATATATATATATATATATATATATATATATAAAAACACTGCTTTCTAAATTTCTAAATGCAGATTTTAGACAAGGTCCAGTTCTTACATGCATGTGTCTATATTTATATTTTGGTAGTTAGAACACCCCCCCCCCCCCCCACCCCACCCACAATAAGAACCCTATTATGCTTCGCTGCCTTTTCAATTTCCATTAATAATTGTCTTTCTGTTCGCTCTTTTATACTTGGTGACTTCCAGCAAATCTCAATTAGCACTTTCCCTTTGTCTTTCTCTCCATAGACTTTATACGTTATCTCGCCAAATAGGTCTCCATCAACCTCCCAGATATGTTCCCACTAGATCGGTTCATATTCATACAAATCCTCCACGGAACGTGCAATATCCCGAGTGCTGAGGGTCAGCCAACGCCAGATTGAAGACCAGAGTGTGGAGATGACTGATTGGTCCGAGAGTGTAATCTGTCCACTGCAGCCCACACAAGATGTTATTGGTCCTCCATAAATTGCCTGTTTACTAGTAAAAAGAAATGTGTAAAAAATAAATAAATAACGACACTTTTATCAGTTCCTGAAGGAGTAACGTTTTTCTGCCAGTCAAATGGCCAATTATTAGAGGCTATATTACCGCGTTTATCCTTTTCAGACCTGCGTGTCGTCACTTGTGACATTTATGCTGCTTACCCCAAGATGGGGGGAGGGGCCAGAATTAATTTCTGATCTAGGGAAAAAAACTAATGGAATTCACGTTAAGGGGGACATTTACCAAAATGGATTCGTAGAAAAAAGGTGTATTCGTAGGGAGAAATACACCTTTTTTTTACGAATTTGTATTTTCGGGATTTACAATCCCAAAAATACAACAAATCGTAGTCCTAAAGATGGAACATTCGTATTTGTAGTTACAAATACGAATGTCTACACCATCGATAGAATACGACAGAAATCACCATTCAAAGAATGGTGGTTTCTGATTTACTAAGCAGCCGTACTGACAATACGGCTGCTTAGTGGTGTGAAACACCCACGCAAATACGACAGGAAAATAGAACACCATTTTCCTGTTCTATTTGCTTTAAGCCTGCACGGATCAGTCAGATCCGTGCAGGCTTCAGTGTAAAAAAATAGAAAAATAAATGAATTAAAAAAAAAAACGGCGTGGGGTCCCCCCCACAGCCGAAACCAGCACCAGGCTGAAGGAGCCGGGGCCGGTAATTAAAAATCAGGGAACCCGACAAATAGGGGTTCCCCGATTTTTAACAACCAGCCCCAGGCTCCTGCTCTGGGGCTGGTTCCCAAAATACGGGGGACAAAATGACTAGGGGTCCCCCGTATTTCAAGAACCAGCCCCAGGCAAAACCAGCCAGCGGGTAATGCCACAGCCGGGGGGAGACTTTTTATGCAAGTCCCCCCGGCCAAAGCATTAACCCTACCGACCAGTCAGCCTGGCCAGGGGCCCTGGGGGAGTGGGGACCCCCCCAATAAAGGGGTCCCCCTCCCTCCAGGACTTACCTGACCAGGCTGAAGCCTGGTGCTGTCCTCGATGCCCCTGGGCGGTGGGCATCGAGCTGATAAATGGTGTAAAAAAAAGATGAACCTATTGTTTTTTACTGTGGCACTACAAGTGCCAGCAAGCCTCCCCAGCAAGCTGGGACTTGGAGAACCACAAGTCCCAGCCTGCTGGGCATTAAAGGGCCCGCTGGCACTTGTAGTTCTACAGTTAAAAAAATAGTGCACAAAACACACTGACACACTTTTAAAATAAAACTTTATTACACACAAAGCCCACACATACTAATACTTACCTATCTTCTTCCCATAGGTCGCCCTGGTCCTGTGTCGGCGTCTTCTGGTCCTGTGTCGTCTTCTTCCTCCATGTCGACCGTCGCTGTCGCCGTCCGGATCCGACGAAATCCATTTGGGAAGCTGTGGAAGGAAACCATACTCACCTGTCCCAGCGCGACGTAGTCCAGGTAAGGGTCTTTGCAAAAAAACAAACCGACACCCGAAACCAGACCGGACTGACGGAGACGCACGTGTGTTTGTTTACATCGTGCGGCTCCGCCTCCCGAATGCCGCTATTGGCCGCCTTGCGGCCTAGCGGCTCCTGATTGGCCGCTAGGCCGCAAGGCGGCCAATAGCGGCATTCGGGAGGCGGAGCCGCACGTTGTAAACACCGTGCGTCTCCGTCGTGTCCGCTTGGATTCGGGTGTCGGTTTGTTTTTTTGCAAAGACCCTTACCTGGACTACGTCGCGCTGGGACAGGTGAGTATGGTTTCCTTCCACAGCTTCCCAAATGGATTTCGTCGGATCCGGACGGCGACAGCGACGGTCGACATGGAGGAAGAAGACGACACAGGACCAGAAGACGCCGACACAGGACCAGGGCGACCTATGGGAAGAAGATAGGTAAGTATTAGTATGTGTGGGCTTTGTGTGTAATAAAGTTTTATTTTAAAAGTGTGTCAGTGTGTTTTGTGCACTATTTTTTTAACTGTAGAACTACAAGTGCCAGCGGGCCCTTTAATGCCCAGCAGGCTGGGACTTGTGGTTCTCCAAGTCCCAGCTTGCTGGGGAGGCTTGCTGGCACTGTAGTGCCACAGTAAAAAACAATAGGTTCATCTTTTTTTTACACCATTTATCAGCTCGATGCCCACCGCCCAGGGGCATCGAGGACAGCACCAGGCTTCAGCCTGGTCAGGTAAGTCCTGGAGGGGGGGGACCCCTTTATTGGGGGGGTCCCCACTCCCCCAGGGCCCCTGGCCAGGCTGACTGGTCGGTAGGGTTAATGCTTTGGCCGGGGGGACTTGCATAAAAAGTCTCCCCCCGGCTGTGGCATTACCCGCTGGCTGGTTTTGCCTGGGGCTGGTTCTTGAAATACGGGGGACCCCTAGTCATTTTGTCCCCCGTATTTTGGGAACCAGCCCCAGAGCAGGAGCCTGGGGCTGGTTGTTAAAAATCGGGGAACCCCTATTTGTCGGGTTCCCTGATTTTTAATTACCGGCCCCGGCTCCTTCAGCCTGGTGCTGGTTTCGGCTGTGGGGGGGACCCCACGCCGGTTTTTTTTTTATTTATTTATTTTTTCTATTTTTTTTTACACCTTGCAGCCTGCACGGATCTGACTGATCCGTGCAGACTGCTAGAAATAATTCGTATTAGCGGCCGTATATACGGCCGCTAATACGAATCATTACACCATCGGAGGGTTACAAAGCAGTCGTATATGACTGCTTTGTAACTGATCCTCCGGAACACGACTTTGCATACGACTTAAACAGTCGTATGCAGTCGTAGGGAAAATACCAATACGAAAAACTAGGTTTTTCATATTGGTAAATTTCCCCCTAACTGTTATCGAAACATTTTTTATTTCTTTTTTTTTTATGTAAAAATCGCAGCTGAAGGTTATTAACCCTGAGTGCCAAGTGAATTTGTCAAAATAGGTGTGAAAATTACCAAGCAAACATTTATATCCATCATAATGACCTGTAATGTCATTTTATATAGGAAATATATTCTTTTTTTACACAATATTTGGTACTTGTTTCCTAGCACGGCCACAACGATCATGATCGCGGTCATCGGGGGTAAAATCGGGGCCATTTCCCCATAGAGAACAATGTTAAATGCCTCAATTTACCTGCGATGACCCCGATTTCCCATAGGAAACAATGTGAAATGGATCAATTTACCCAAATTATCATAGGGAACAATGGTAAATGGCCCCAAAACACCCCTGAACATTAAAATGTCCCCCCAAAAGTACTATACGCCACCCCGCGATCAACGTGAACCCGAAGCGTGGCGAGCGCAGCGAGCCCGCGAGGGGCGGCGGTACGCGTCCTCCGACCTTTTCATACCCCCACTATCCACGTCGGCGTGGAGTTGAGAATAGAATAGTGTGGCGAGCGCAGCGAGCCACCGAGCCCGAAGCGTGGCGAGCGCAGCGAGGGGACGCGGATACCTTCACAGTTATATGCGTCCCCTCGTGGGCTTCCCAGGTGTCCATGACGACGCGTACACCTGTGAAGCCCGCGAAGGGACGCGTTTACCTGTGAAGGTATCCGCGTCCCCTCGCGGGGCTCGCTGCGCTCGCCACGCTTCGGGCTCGGTGGCTCGCTGCGCTCGCCACACTATTCTATTCTCAACTCCACGCCGACGTGGATAGTGGGGGTATGAAAAGGTCGGAGGACGCGTACCGCCGCCCCTCGCGGGCTCGCTGCGCTCGCCACGCTTCGGGTTCACGTTGATCGCGGGGTGGCGTGAACTACTTTTGGGGGGACATGTCAATGTTCAGGGGGGTTTTTTGGGGTTTCTGACCCATTTACCATTCTTCCCTATGATGATTTGGGTAAATTGACCCATTTAACATTGTTTCCTATGTGAAATCGCGGTCATTGCGAGTAAATTGAGGCATTTAACATTGTTCCCTATGGGGAAATCGCGGCCATCGCGGGTGGACCATTTAAGCATTTTTGGCCGCATACGACCCGACCGACGCGATTTTCACTGTTTTCAATGCATTTCAATGGAAAAATCGGGGGCATCGCCTCGGTCGCGTCGCAGGCCACTAAAAATTACCCCCCGATGGCCGCGATTGTGGCCGTGCTAGGAAACAAGTACCCAATATTTAAATTTATATAACACATGTGAGCGACGCAGGCATTTTTATCGGATATTCTGAACATCTCTCACAGAGATAGTGGCACTCAAAGGGTTAAATGTACAACAGACCCCTACGAGCACACAAGGACACACAACGTGTGGTCGACATACATAAATACATACATACATACATACAGCTGACACAAGCAATAGGCCAACACAGCTGTGGGGATTTTTAAAAAATGTTGTACTTTTTCATACTTTACCACATACCTGTCTACTTTAGGAAACTCCTCTCCGGGAGAAACCCGGAGAGGAGTGAAAGGGGGGCTGGACGAGGCTCCGTTTTGGGGGCGGGACGAGGCTGTTGTCACTAAGCCCCGCCCCCATGACCGGCAGCCACATTAATTTGTGGGTCCGTGGAAGGGGGAGGGGCTAAATGACTTGAAATGACACAATTTGTGTCATTTAGCCCCGCCCCCTCCCAGCGGACCCGCAAAATTCGGGAATTTATACCGCAGGGAAGGGGGGAGCAGGGGCTGTGGCCACAATGCGGGAGACTTTCCCACCTTCCCGGGGGGCCGGGAGGGGGACCCGATAAAGTGCGCTGACCGTCGCGGTAGTGGACGAGGCACTTGACCTGAAGCATGGCGGGCAAAGCGAGTACACTAATTGGGGATCCAGAGCTCAGGTTCCAAAATTGCCACCAAAAAACATGAAAAAGTAATGTTGACATTTTTAGGTGTCAACCTTTTCCCAGTGTCAACCTTGTGCATGTCAACCTTTTGGGGTCCACCTAGACATTGTCAAACCGCTATACCACACCCTTGGACTGTGCACGTTTTATCAGTTTATTGTTTCCACCGTGCCTATTACGGAATACATAATACCGATACCGACACCTTGATATAGCAAACTTGCAGACTTTCAGCTGCAATTAGGAGGAGAGGACAGAGCCCCACATCATCCAGCTGAACATCGTGGTATTTTACTGGTGGGATAAGAAGATGCGGGGGAGGCTGAGGTAATGTGGGGGCATGCGGGAGGCTTGCCCACCTTTCTGGGGGCCGAGTGTGGACTCGATTTTTGGGAGCCACTTATAATCACATTTTGTCACCGCCAATAAAAGTAATTTTACGCTGCAGCCAGGGAGATTCTCTGCTCCGGGAGGGTTGCCCACCTTTCCAGGGGGCCGGGAGGAGGACTCGATTTTTGGGAGCATCCCAGCCATTCCGGGAGGGTAGGCAACCCTGCTCTAATACTACAATATTTTTATTTCCATGCAATTTAATGACAGCAGAAAACACGGAGCATGGAGATGAATGTATCAGCGGGTCCCAGGCTGCAGATTAATGTTGTGCACTGACCAGGAACCATAAAGCAGACCTTAGGAACTGTTACTTTATATGAAATAAATCTAAGTGGTATAAGCTGCGTTCCACACATCGTAAATATCCCTCATGGCGTCTCCTGTGTACACGGCGCAGGGACACGGCACTGCAGATGGCAGGGACGCTCCGCAGCTGGCAAAATATTCCTGGCCATGACAACCGGCGGCTCTGCTCATGGGGTTATGTTTCCTCATTATCCTCTACAATCTGAGTGTTTGGGCCCAGGCTGAGGAGTTCTTGTTGTTGCTAAGGGGAAACTCCTAAACGCTGATCTGTCCCCCTCTGCGGCTTATGTAGAAGAAGAAATGATGTCAGACTTGTTAAGCCTGTCAAAATGATGGCTTCTGCAACTTACACTTTGAGCTGTGACAGTTTTTAGCCCATAAACTCTCCCCCCACTCCCAGTCCCTATCTGTTCCTACCACCAATCTCTGTCTTCAAAGCTTCCTCTCTCCTTATCCAGCAAGTGTGAACGGTACTTATATGTTAGTTGGGCACCCACTAAGCTATTTGCTTAGTTTTCCGAGTCCCCTCGCGGGGCTCGTTACACTTGCCATGCTTCGGCACAGTGGCTCGCTACGCTCGCCACACTATAAAATCAACTCCATGCCGACGTGGATAGTGGGGGTATGAGCGTAGTAACTATAGTGGGCGCCCAACTAACATAGAAGTACCGTGTGAACTAGACCAGTGTCCCTGCAACAGTTACTTTCACTTTCTGTTATATTAAACATCTTTTAGCACACAGATAAGTAATTTGTTCCATTGAGTGGCCTCTAGTGGTCAATGACGGTACTTCACCTCATAGAGGTGAGGAGTAGTTAGGCATTGTATAGCGGGGCTACGATGACACAATTAAGTGCAAATCACATCATCGGTTCCCTCTGAGCAGCTGAGAGGGGGTGTAAGTTGACTGGGGGTATCCAGGAGACTGGTTCAATTTTCCAGGGGGGCCATGAGGGCCACCTGATTTTTTGGTGACCCCTGGCTGTCCCGGGAGGGTAAGCAAGTATAGTACAGCTATAGGAAAGGCTGGTTTGTTGCGGGTCAGTTGCACATATTATATTGGTCTTCACCACATGCAGGTGGAAATACAGGAAATAACAGGCGCTTCGCACTTAACACGTGCAGTGCGGCCTCTTCAGGTGCAAAATCACTATTGCAGCCGCTGCAAGACTGCACACACTGGGGAATCATTCCATGTTAAGCGGCTGTTTTCTGGGAGTAACAGGGATAATGCAGGCATGGCCAGGTGTTTAAGGGGAAGTCATGAAATGTCAGCTCCGCCCCCGATCGGCCTGATTCTATCGCAGCCACAAGTCCTGGGCTACGCACAAACTGCACACACTGGGGAATCATTTGATGGCGAGCAGCTTTTGAATGGATTTGCAACTAATCGTTGATTTTTGCAAGCCATTCTCAGCCTTGTACAGGGTCGGGGGGGGGGGGGGCGCTATCTGAATGCAGCGCTTTGCTAAACCACCCTGCTACGATCAGTTCTGAATAACCAGCAATACGTCTAGAACTATGGAGATAAAAAATATATATATTTTGACCCCACGTGAGCAAAGACGCGGGCAAACACTAAGAATACTAAATACATATTAAAATATGACCATATGGGAACTGTTTGTTTCAATATTTTCCCCCCAACAATATTCCCTTGGAGTCATCGAGCGCTCAGGTACAGTCTCCATGGCGTATAGAGGTGGGATTGGGATAATTGTTAAACACAAGATCCTGTTCTGCCAGTAATTCCCATCCGCGACTCACCAGAGCAGCAGGAACACTGGGCCCTACTGAACTTAATAATTAGTTAGTTCTCCTAAGCTATATTTTAATTAATGAGAGAGAACCTGACGCTGCGTCACTTGTCTCCCGTGTCACAGGTAATAGCCACAGAATGACGGCGGAGTTACACCAGGAACAACACGAAAGTCTTTCACAGAGTAATGATCTGACAAAGTGAGACGATTCGCAAATATATTTATTTATTTCTATCCCGTAACATCTGCTATTGACATTTGTGGAATTAATTAGTCTACAGGGTGTCATAAAAAGGTGCGATTTTAGTCTTTCTGTAAAATCATGCTATATTAATTACAGGGAAAAGCATTTTTAACACTTTCGTTGACCAACGTTTAGCAGCAGATGGAGGAAAGCAGATTATTACCGTACAGTACGTTACATAACGGCGCATCGTATTTCCTAGAAGAGTTTATGCGTGCATATAGATTACATTTACTAGCAACTCAACAGCGTTTTATGTGGCTCACAGTTGGATAAATTAATATTCTTAGCATTTGACTTCCCAGAATTCAAATGGGTTGAATATATTCAAAACTTCTACTGACGACATTTTCCTCTGCAAACCGCTTTTTCCCTCATATTGTAAGGACCCGTCTCTGCCATTACGTATTCTCCTATCATAACAATGGTATGAAAGCCAGCAATCTCCTCAGGTCCTCCTTACCATCACCCCAATGGTATATGCTGTGCCTCCATCAGGGGGTACTGCCAGGACTGAAACCCCAGGCCTGGACAGAGAGGGGCCACAGGCCTTATGAAATTAGTGGTGGTGCCTCTCCCTGTCACCCACTGCCTCTTCCCTGTCACCCAGTGCCTCTCCCTGTCACCCAGTGCCTCCCCTGTCACCCACTGCCTCTTCCCTGTCACCCCCTGACCATCAGTCAGTGTCTCTTCCATGTCAGCTTCTGCCTATGCCTGCCACCTAAATGTATGGGTTTTTTTTTGGTAGGGGGGGGTTCTGCCTATTTGTTCTGTCCCTGGCCCCACAATTTCTAATAGCAGCCCTAAGTATCTATTCTATAATGCTAATGTTTGTCTAGCGTAGACCCCACAGAGAGTGGAAGCAGGGCCCTGCCCCCATCCTCAGCACACAGCTCTCACTGTGACATAAACTGGAAATTCCCAATCCAAATAACTACCAGATTATCTATCTGCACAACCAGATTGCACGCCTGTACTACAAAATTGTACCCCCACTGTTAAATCACATCCTCACTAAAGGAGAAGGAAGAAAGAAAAGGGGAACAGGGAGAGAGAAAAGAGGGGGGAAGGAACACTAAAGAGTGGGTAAGGGGGTAAAGAGGGGGAAATAGAATAAAGAGGCAGAGAGACAGTAAATAGGGCGAGTAAAGAAAGTAAAGTGGGGGAGTGAGAGGGTAAAGAGTGGGAGTAAAGAGGGTAAAGTGGGGGAGACAGAGTAAATAGCAGGTGTAAAGAGAATAAAGAGGGGGAGAGAGCGACCAAGGTGGGGAGAGAAAGTAAAGAGGGGTAAAGGGCGATATGTACTAAGCCTTGGAAAGTTATATAGGGGAGAGTGATAAACAACCAACTAATCAGCTCCTTCCTGTTATTTTTCAAACCCAGCCTGTGACATGGTAGTTAGGAGCTGATTGGCTGGTGGTTTATCACTCTCCATGTTATCACTTTTCAAGCTTAGTACATCTGGGCCAAAGAGAGAGTTAAAAGGGGGATAGAAAGTAAAAAGGGATAAAAAGGAGTAAAGAGGGTGAGATAGAGAAAGAGAGAAAAGAAAGAGATGTAACAAAACAGGTGAATGACAGATCCTTAAGGTAAAGATGGGGGATGGGGGGAAATTATGGGTCCAAAATGCTAATATATTTTTCAAATGTATACTTGTGCTGGTACTTGTGGTTTTCCGAGTGCAGCGGGAAATGTTTCCTGTGTTTTGCCACTTCCTCGTTAACGCTTGTCCTATTCAAGCTTGGTTACAAAGTAATTGACCCCTCATTGATGCGTTAAGCCATGCACATTCTGTGTGCTGTCTCTCTCATCACTCAGGACACTAGGACCCAGACCCCAGGACCTGCAAGTGTGCTACTGCAAGGTTCTGTACACTTCTCCTTCCAGCGCCGCAGTGTGAAGGATATGCCGCAATACAGTGACCCTAGCACTGCATCACCACTGGTATATGTCATATCCATCAATAGACTTACTAGTGTGCACTACAACTACAAGCATTACCCCCATATGTTACTGACTGTACCATAAATCCTGTGTTATTGCTTTCTAGCAGTTAATAAACCAATGCCCGGTTCTGTTCTCTGGTGTGTGGACGGACTTCCATGGCACATCACTGATGCCACCGGAGAATCTGCCAACATACAGTGCCCTCATTCCTTCACAAAATCCCAAATCACACAGCAATTTTATCAGCATAGCGGGTGCCATGAATACAGTGTATGCCAAGACACCCTCACAAGTGGCACACGCCCTCTGGGCATAACTCCGGCTTCCAAAAATAAATAAGAAACTTATTTTCAATTGTTTGCCCAACTTTATTTCCCTTGAGTAGTTTTAGAAGTGACGCTTTCCATAGCAACCAATTAGATTATGTCTATTATCTTCTACAAGGTGTTAAGGGCGACCTCTTTACTGTTAAAAACCTGCATACTGTATTCGAAGATTCACTACAGTATGACTGGGAGGCTCCTGGCACCCAAGAAGAGTGGGTCCAGCACGTGCAACCCACTGCAGACGTCTGTGGATGGTCCAGTATTGCTGATGGCGTGATTAATTCTTAAGCGCATCAGTGTAGCCACGCCTCCTGCTGTACAATTGTAAAGTGGAGGGCATGGGCGCGATGATGCAAACGTGCAGCCACTCCAACGAAACAGCCTTCAAGTGACATCAAGTGTAGCAATACACCCCCGACTGCCCCCTATATTGAGCCGAGCCTCGCCACACCTCCGACCTGGCTACCAACTCCCAGAGGTGGAAGCTGGAGAGATGCCAAGACAGATGCTATGATGTCTTATAGGGTATAAATATAGAAAATATGTGGTCAATGCTGCAACCCACCGTCTCTAGTATACTGCGAGAGCGGTATCTCGCTGCATCTGTGATGCAACTTAAACAAACAATATATGGTTCATTGCTGCTGCTCCAACGGGCATCTTGTGCCATACGTAAGTGCGCGCTTTATGTGGTATATATAGATTTGTTATTTACAATGGTTATTATGTGTGTGTTACTGTGCCCCAGATTCCATAACTGACTCACAGCAGAGATGTTTCGGTCATGCAGAGGGGACAGCATGGCAGTGTAATGCTCGCTGCGTCATATGCAGATGGTCACTCACCTTACTCTGGGTTGTCGCTGCTTTTTTGTTTGGGAATTTTGTTTATTGTTTGTTCGTTTTTCATACAGTATCTGTCAAGTCATTGGTGCAGAATGTTTGCAGCATCAATGTTTTCCTTCTGTATCTCTCCGCAGATTCCATTTTCTCCCCAAGGGCGGGATGTACTAAAGGGAAAATGCGGTAAAACGGGGGTTTTACCGCATTTTCCTATTTACCATTACCCGTCCGCCCCGTTTTCGCTTGGCAGGGTATCGCCAGAGGGTGGCGATACCCTATAGAAGCCTATGGGCTTCTATCGACCACCCGACGCCCGCCGTCCGCGCGCCCGCCCCCCTCCCGTCCTCCTGATCTCCTCCTCCCCCAGCAGGTGTCACAGCCGACAGGACATCAGGCTGCAGGGGGGAGGAGGAGACGCAGGGGGACACTGGCAGCCGCCGGGATGTGACGGAGACCCCCGCAGACCACATCAAAGGTATAGCGGGGGTCTCCGTCACCGCAATCCGAGGCTGGCCGCATATGTTAGTACATATGCGGCAGCATCGCGGCGACTGGCAGGTGAAGGGCGGCGATGTATATTAATACATCCTGCCCCAACTGAGCTCCTATATGATGTATTGTCTGCAGGGCGCTGTCAGGTTGCGGGTGTGGTATAGCTCATAGACAATGTCTAGTCAGACAGTAGTAGTAGTAGTAGTAGTTTGTTTATTTATAAGGCGCCACAAAGTGTCCGCAGCGCCGTACATAGCAAACAAAAAACAAATTACAAGGTAACATACAGGGTGTGTTGATAAAATACAGCATAAATAGGGGTATGGTTGATAGAACTAAAATCAGCATCAGTTCTGAAGTAGGTGTCGAAATTGTTGAGGAGACTGAAGATGAAGTAGAGGAAGGGAAGAACAGGGCAGGAGGACAGGTGAGGTAAAGAGGTAGAGTGAGTACATGAGGAAGGAGGACCCTACTCATAAGAGTTAACAGACTAAAAGGAGGTGGGTGGACGAACAAAAAACAATAGGATAAGTAGGAATGGATGGGAACGGATGGAGGGGTAGGGTAGGCAGGATAGGAGGAGCGAAAGAGGTTAGGAGGAGGAGGGATAGGCTAATCGGAAGAAGTGGGTTTTGAGGGAGCGCTTGAAGGAGGTTAGGGAATCAGAAAGCCTGATGGGTGGCGGGTGGTTTTTCCAGTGCAGGGAGGCCGCGCGAGAGAAGTCTTGGAAACGGGAGTGGGAGGAGGTGATTAGGTGAGTGGTCAGGCGGCGGTCGGTGGTGGAGTGAAGAGGACGGGAGGGAGTGTGGATAGAGATCAGTGAAGAGAGGTAAGGAGCGGTGGAGGAGGAGAGAGCCTTGTAGGTGGTGGTGAGGAGTTTAAAGAGAACTCGGAAAGGAATGGGGAGCCAGTGAAGAGATAGACAGAGGGGGGAGGTGGAGGTAGAGCGGCGGGAGAGGAAGATGAGCCTAGCAGCGGCATAAAGAATGGATTGGAAGGCGGGCGAGAGTTATCCCGGAGAGAAGGATGTTGCAATAGTCAAGGCGGGAGATGACAAGAGAGTGAATGAGAATTTTGGTCGCGTCAGTG
The DNA here is from genome assembly GCF_055691185.1 of Crinia signifera. Lineage (NCBI taxonomy): Eukaryota > Metazoa > Chordata > Amphibia > Anura > Myobatrachidae > Crinia > Crinia signifera. Next base: position 53,265,851 of record NC_139228.1, read on the forward strand.
GAGAGGAATGGTCTGATGCGCGAGATGCTGCGGAGGTGAAAGCGGCAAGACTGTGAGAGAGCAGGAATGTGGGGGGTGAAAGAGAGGGAGGAGTGAATGATGACACCGAGGCAGCGGGTTTGGTCGGTGGAGGTGATCTCTGTTTCACCAATGCTGATGGAGATAGTGGGAGAAGAGGGGATGTTCGGGGGATGGAAGATTAGAAGTTCAGTTTTAGCCATGTTTAGTTTCAGGAAGTGTTGGGTCATCCAGGCTGAGATGGCCGTGAGGCATTCGGAGACCTTGGACAGGAGTGATGGGGATAGGTCGGGGGAGGAGAGATAGATTAGGGTATCATCAGCATAAAGGTGGTAATGGAAGCCGTATGAGCTGATGAGTGTGCCCAGAGACAGTCATTAGGTTGACTCCAACAGTTAGACATGCATTAGTAAGACATTGACAAAAGTTAGACATGCTATAGTTAGACATTGACAAAAATTTGACATGCATTGGTAAGACAATGTCAAAGTTGGACGAGTTAACATTTATTGGGAGCCAAGTAACCTACCAGTATATTTATGGATGGTGGGTGGAAACCAGAGTCCCTGAAGGAAACCAAGTCAAACACAGGGAGAAAGTAAAAACTCCACACAGCTCATGGTGAGAATCAAACTCTTGACCTCTTAAATTCAGTTAATACAAAGTGGCTAAGAGATAAAAACAGCTGTTCTAAACTAAATTGCAACAATGCATACTGGTTTCTTTATGCCATGTATGTGTTTATAGACATATTGTAAAATATATTATTCTATACCATATAGTGGCGGATCCAGGGGTGGGGCTGCAGTACATTCCAAGATTCAGTTAGGGAAGCCACACCAACAACAACCCAAACACTGCCAAACCTGGCCAACTGTGACTACCTGACAGTTGGCGTGGCTCCCTTAATATTTTGGACTGCGGAGCTACCACAGCTTTTATACAATTATCATTTTCCAAATGCGCATTGAGTACATTATTCCGCTTCTCGGTAGCTTATACTTGCCTACTTCTGAAAACTAGTTTCAGGGAGATTACAGTTTGTAGTAGAATTTTGCACAGCACCCCACTGCGGGGGCATGTCATGCTCCACCAAACGGGCGTGTCTAGTTCCATATATGGAGAGATTGTAAATAGAGATTGTGAAAGTTGCACCTAGAATTGTTGGTGTGTACTGCTACATCTGAGAAGAATCTTGTAAAATGACTTATACCCAAGTGTAGATGAGCCCCAAAGCAGTTATCAAGAGATACTATACTTGCTAAAGTGCTGGGAAATGGTGCTGATAATTCAATAAAAATGTATCTATCTCTCCCCCCCCCCCCCCTTTTTTTTTCACAAAAAATGCAACAGTGTAATGTGGGCTAGATGATATGAGGGAGATTGCTAGACTAATGAGGGAGAGAGGGAGATTGCTGCTATTTCAGGGAGTCTCCTGCAGAATGCAGGGGGGTAGGCAACTATGCAGTAGCTGTGAAATGACTCTGGATGAATGACAGTAATTCCCAGTATAAACGTACAGTAGGCGAGCTCAGAGACACCATGAAGCATCTCAGCAGTTGGGACTTTCCTGCTTGCAGCGCCTACGTTTGATATCTCCATGTATATCTCATTAAGTGGATCACACGAAGACAGAACCAGCACCACAGATAACAAGGAGGCTGCATAGCAGAGCCAAGAGCACAGGTTGGCTCCTGCTGCTATAACTCTCACGGTGATGCCACGGTTAAACAGTATACAGGGCGTTCGCAGAGAGACATCACCGCGCGATGGGAGATTATAGGCTTGAAAGAAATTGCAGCCAACATTTAACAAAAATTAATCTCAGAATGGAACTAATTAGTGCTTATTGTACTGTTCACCTGCATCACTGGCATTATACTCAGGAAAGCAGTGTAGGGGTTCAGCAGGGATGGAAGGAAAAGGTCCGCAATCTACAGCATATGTGATATACTGTAACTACTCTGACGTAGCTTAGGAACATATTGCAGTGCTGAGTAGTTATGGCGAACAGGTAAACACAAGACTGAATACAATAACTAAGGACGGATATGACCATTCTTACTGTGGCTTCCATCACACCAAACAGCCCCATCCCACTGCGCCATCAGCTGGGTGACTACAGCACAGAAATTTGACATGATGGTAGAAGCAACAAAATGACATTACCGGCGTAAAAGATTTGTAAACCAAAGCTGCTGTAACTAGCATGTGGGGGGGCATCCAGCACGGAGCCAGGTCCCCCCCATGATACGATTTCAACATTTTGCAATCGTCTTGCACAGGTCTGAACCAGACCACTCCCCCAAAACACCACATCGCTACCCCCTGACACCCACTGCTGGGTTCCCCGTTTGTGATTTTCGGCCGATGCATCCAAAGCTGTATAAGGCCCATATGACACAAAATATAAAGTAAAAATGTGGCCCGCTACTCCTCTGAGAGGGTCGGAGTGGCCCCCCGTATGACATATAGATGTCCATTACATGAGGACACATCTGTAGGGGGCAATTTAAGAAGTGGTGAAATGACGATGGAGAGCCTCTATCACTGCTGTCTGCTATTTTATAAATCACAGATTTACAGTAAAAGTACCTACTGATTTTGGAAGCCCCTCCCCTTAGTTTGTAGTAGGCGGGGCTCTTGCACGATATAATAAGTGTCCCCCGGCTGTGATATTACCCTGCTGGCTGGTTGGGCCTGGGGCTGGTTCTTAAAATACGGGGGACCCCTAGTCATTTTGTCCCCCGTATTTTGGAAACCAGCCCCGGCCCTGGAGCCTGGGGCTGGTTTTAAAAAACCGGAGAACCCCTATTTGCCGGGTTTCCTGATTTATTATTACCAACCCCGGCTCTTTCAGCCTGGTGCTGGTTACGGCTGTGAGGGGGACCCCACGCCGTTTTTTAAAATTTGTTTATTTTTCTATTTTTTTTTTACACTGCCAAATACGCCTGGAAAATAAAGTGTATTTTCCTGGCGTATTTGCACGGCCATTCGCGGCCGTTTTACGCCAATTAGCGGCCGTATTTTTAATACGGCCGCTTAGTAAATCAGGAATCACCAACGTCTCACCTACAGTACAGTATATAGAATTATGAAGCAGTATAATATAAATGCAGTTTCCCATGTTACATAGTATATACACGTATACATTACACAACAAAGAACTCCTCTGTGTGTTACTGGCCCTGTGTAGGGCCGTTGTACTTTATATCTCCCCTTCCAAATTGCAGGAAAACAAGAATGTTGATTGGCTGAGTAATGGTCTGCGGGTAACGCTCATGTATATACAGCAATAAAGGAAGGGCCGGATTAGGTGGAAATATGTCAGTTTATTGAACATTTGTTGTTAAAGCTCTTTATAGAATAGCGAGGATCACGTTACATAGACCAACAAAGAGCTCTGAGAGCCTCCAATATCTCAGAGGTATTATAAATAGCACATGTTATTAGGCTTTCATGGGTAACGTTCTACAGGCCTGAAACACGAAGCAAACTGGCTCCATGCAGGGAGTAGGGGCTGCATGTCCTCCAGTGCCAGCGCCTTCCCAGGCCAAGAGCAACGCCACAATGCCATTAACCCGCAACATGGGATACAAGAAAGGTATACAGACAGGGGGAGATTCTTATGCCCATCGCATACTTAATTATTGCATATGTTGTAACATATGCGATAATTAAGGCAAAGGACAGCTCTTGCGTTAAGAGCTGTCCTTTGCGGAGAGAGTCGCTGGGTCCCAGCAGGTCCCGGCGGCTCCCCCCTCCCTCACACACCCGGCGCTGCTGCGCCGGGCTCTCCTCCTCCCTGCACCCGGAAGAGGATCAGTGCAGGGAGGAGGTCACAGGTCCGGGCAGCACTGCGCTGTGCTGCCCGGACACAGGTGAGGGGGCGATGCGGGGCGGCGGGGGGACGTTGCGGGGCGGCGGTGGGATGCGGTAGAAGCCCATTGGCTTCTATGGGGCATCGCCAGATTTTTCTGGCGATGCCCCCCCGCCGCGTTAACCCGGTGGGGGATGCTTACAGCATCCCAAAATGCGGTAAAAACCCCGATAACGGGGTTTTTACCGCATTTCTTGTTTAGAGAATCTCCCCCACAGAGAGGTAGGTAGATGATGGATGGATGGATGTATAGATAGATAGATAGATAGATAGATAGATAGACAAATAGATAGTGTGATCCCCGCAGCTGCCTAGATGTTTGGGGCTGTGACTGGGGAGTCCCTTAGCGCATGCACATAGATGCTGGCGGCCATGGGGGAATGCTGGGAGGGGTCGGTGTCTGATCCCTCACACAGCAGTGGAGAGGAGAGGAGCAATAGGCTTCTATGGAGTTACACCAGCTAGAGCTGACGTAACTCCTGCAGCGAAGCCCCGCCAGGAGAGACTATAGTACAGTACATTTATAAATGTGGTAAAAACCCAGAAAACAAGGTTTCTATCACTCTTTTTCTTTAGTACATCCCACCCATGAATAGATAAGAAGAGGTCTCTCCTGTCAGCTCCCAGATCCATCTGACAATCATGTGACCGCTGCTTCAACACAAAGAACCTGGACTTCACCACCACCGTGTACAGATGGAGCAGCTCCCGTCGCCATCTGCCACCATCCACCGGAAGAGGGTGCGAACGACACGTTCTGACGGAGCCCTGCGACGCCATCCGCCACCCGCTGCAGCTCTCCCACTGCCTCCCCCCACCACCCAATTCTCACACGTCACTGTCAGATGGAGCACCTCTCCACCATCTGGCGATTCCCAGCGCTGGCTGAGAGGCGCTCTATCTGTAATAGAAAAAGCTATAAAAACATAGAGAAATATATACATTAAGGTACTTGTGAATTATCCGGGCGCCTGATATTTTGATCGGGTCCGAAAAATCGCGTTGCGTCGCATCGCGTGTTAACCAAATGGCATGCGATGCGACGCGACGAGAGAAGGACCCGGTTTTAGCAGTGGACCCGGTTTTAACATTGGAATCAATGTAAAATGGTCCCTGAGACCCGATTTTACATTTATTTCAATGTAAAAATGCCCAAAACCCCCAAAAAAGTGAAATACCACCCCCATTGTTAATGCCACCCCACTAATGACGCCAACCCGAAGCGTGGCGAGCGCAGCGTGCCCGCGAGGGGCGGCGGTACGCGTCCTCCGACCTTTTCATACCCCCACTATCCACGTCGGCGTGGAGTTGAGAATATAAAGCCCGAAGCGTGGCGAGCGGACGCCGATACCTTCACAGCTATCCGCATCCCCTCGCGGGCTTCACAGGTGTCCGCGTCCTCTCGCGGGGCTCACTGCGCTCGCCACGCTTCGGGCTCGGTGGCTCGCTGCGCTCGCCACACTTTATATTCTCAACTCCACGCCGACGTGGATAGTGGGGGTATGAAAAGGTCGGAGGACGCGTACCGCCGCCCCTCGCGGCCTCGCTGCGCTCGCCACGCTTCGGGTTCGCGTTTATAGTGGCCTGGGCGGGATTACAATTGGGCAAAATGGGTTAAAATCGCATCGCATACAATAGCATACAATGCGACGCGATTTTGTCTTCAAGGAAATTTCAAGGGAAATCGCGTCGCATTGTATTCTTAATGTACTGTAATTCAATTTCAACATCGGGCGCCCGGATAATTCACAAGTACCTACATTAATTAATTAATCAATCAACCAACCAATCAGAGGGTGTAACTGTAACAAGCTCTTGGCTGATACGATTTAAGAAACGGACTGAAAATGACGCAGATATTTGGCCTCTTGCCAGCGCCAAGCTCTTTACTTTTTAATTTCATCTTTTAATTTGCTCTGGAAGCAAATAAAATGCAATTAAAACCCAAGAGACAAGAGGCACAAAAATCTCATATTGGATACAGATCCTCCTCTGCGATAATTCAAATGAAAGAACCAGTTAATTTTACATTAAAATCATAGTAATAATGTCCTTATTTTCTGGGCTATTGTGAGTTATGAAGACAGCTTAATGAAAACCCATTTTCTGCATATTCCTCTGACACAAACAACGCCTGATATATTGACCAACAAACCCTTTCTGAAATTGAATCCAAGCATGTTGAACGCATTGAAGATTTACTTAATTACAAGAAAATGATTAATTAGGGCTCTTATACGGGACTCAATTTATTGTGATTACTAAGTATGGTGATTACTACATTCTCATTACCCGCCCGGATCGCCCCGTATTGTCAAGGACTCAACAAAAATATGTTTTTCATGAACGTAGTAGTCGGGCGTTGGTTAGAAGCATAAGGGAAAACATGATTTTACAAATGTTAAGTTGCGGATGGCATGCCAGGTCGTTTGGGGGTGGCATGCCAGCGTTTACTGGGATTGCCCCGGAAAATGCAGACGTTGCCCGACTATAGGGAGGGAGGGCCGCTGACGTAATCAGCGGATGGCCATCACTTACTCCGTGATGCCAAGGTAGAGACTAGATCCCCTTCAGGTTTGATTACAGGATGTGACGTTCAGTGTGGGCGGAAGTTGTTAGATGCCCTCACAACGTTTTGTATTTATCTGTAATTCACATAGGTGTAGGTTATTTTGTTTTATTTTAGCTGCATTGTACCAGATTTATATTCCCCCTCCAGGTATACGTGGACCCAGTGCATGATGGGAATATTTACAAAACTGAAGGGGATCTAGACACTACCATGATGCGAACATGGGGGTAAAACTTACTCACATCAGTGCGTCGCTGTCTATTACCACGCAATTGTGCGATTGTATTTAAAAAAAAAAATAAGTAAAGAATGGGTTGAATTGGAGAAAACTCGCCATTGAGACAGCTGCTGGGCCCAGGTACTAAAGAGGATGTGGCCAAATCAGGGAGGCGTGGCCAGGCCTCCTCCAGGGGCAGTGGTGGTATTCTTCATTCTTCAATGAATCTTCCCCAAAATTCCAAATTCAGCAGTCACTTAGAAGCCCGGATTATACGTTTTTATGTTCTGTTCTTTTTTTTTGAGGTTCCCAGATGATATACTGTTAATGGTGATTAAAATATAACCAGAGTGACGATAAGTGAAAAGCGTTGGTTACGTAATAAGTCCGCAACCAACGTACCCTTTATACCTAGCTACGTGCGAACAAAACGTAGCGCAGCGTAGCGTACCTTTTAATTGTATGTTATACACTTAAGAACCAATACCTTGATAAGAGATCCCTTCGCAGGACTTTGTCTCTAATTCTGCGAATATACTTTAAAGGACAGAGTCCGCAATGTACCTTATCGCTATTATGCGAATAACCAGACACGACCACTGAATAGAAGTAAGGAGGTTAGAACTCCATATAAAAGGTTGTATTAAAGTCCCTAATGGACAAAAGGGGGTTACAGAAATAAGAATAAACAGGTATAACAAGTGATACAATCTACTAACAATGAATACTAACAAACTCTGCTAAGGGGAAAGAATACAATAGTACAAGACACAATCAGCCAACAATACTACAAAGATAAATACCGTGAAATGCAACCGTTTACCGTGGTCATCTAGTATGTGAAAAGCAGTCCGGTCAGAGCTCACTATCGTTCAGGAATGAGCGATAGTCCGGTAGGAAGGTCCAGGGAAAGTAGTTGTGCCGAAGAGACCCTGGCTGCTCTGGGTCGCATATCTTATAGGGTCAGAAGGGGGAGGTCAAAAGGCCATTCTCATTGGCCAGAGATCATATGTCCGGTCCACTGTGATTGGAGGTTAGACGCTGTACCTGGTCTGACCAGGTGCAGGGGAGGGAACTTTAAGAGTCCTTTGTTTGGTGGTTTCGGCGTCAGCAAGGATAAGAACCGGTTTGAGCTAGTTTCCTTTGTTAACTACTTACAACAGAAACTGTCTCTGGAATATGGATTATGTCCATAACTATCGGACAGTGTACATTGCGAAATATTCGCAATGACCGGAATACTTTGCATGATGAGCTGAGCGGAACGATACTAAACACGATACAGACAGATGTGTGCAGGGCTAACTAAGCTATGTGTGGCGTTCTAAACCTTTTAACTATATTTCCTTTCGTGTAAGTGTGTTATTATGAATTTATGTGTGATAGTATGTCTACTCTTCTGGTCCACATTGTCACACATACTCGGGTATGGAAACTTTATTTGCGCAACTCTGCGAACCAAAATGGCGGCCATACTATCACAAAATGGCGTGTGTGTACCTAGACTTCCACAGTCCACCCTTTAACAGTAAATATAAAACTGTTACATTACAAAATATTTCACACGACAAAACAGAAATTCATAATCCTAACAAAGAAATTGGGATCCATGAAATAAACATATAAGGGGAGTAAACCATCTGCTCTCGGCCGATCCAGGATCATGGATAAACGATGGGCCGCATTTATCGAACAATCTACTCAGGGTCACGAAGGATAATGTACAATTTAGGGATAAAAATAAAAACAGGGGTGGTTACACGTTCACAAATATGGCATCCTTTGGTAGGTATTGTTTGTGACAACAGACCCTTGAACTCTTTGTTGTCTCTCTTTTTGGTATGCTTTTAAGTATGATGGTATTAAACATCCGGTCCTGGGTAAGGTGTCAAGTTTATAGATTCTACCTTAACCTAAGCTGGGACGGGTAACACACTCTCAGAACTCTGTATCGTCCGTCCAATGCCTGGCAGCAGGGCGGCGGCGGTATCCTTGCTTTTGAGGATAAGAACGGATAGTGGGGGGGGGAGACAAGAATAGGACCCACAACAATAGAGAAAACTGAGAAAGGAAAAATTTTGTTAGTGATCCTTTCAACCTGTTACCAGTGGGGTGTGTCACAGTCCCTTTTGTAGCTTGTACAGGTTGCTTGACCTTAGCTGCTCTCCAGTCCTCCCGAAATGGTGCCTCTTAGCGATTTCTTTCTTTCGCCCTCGAGTGTAAGGACCTTCTGGTTTTCAGTTCCTTTGGCAGTAGGATGAACGTACCCGAATCTCTCTCTCTGCGACTTTGTTATTGAGGTAGTGCTGGTCAACAAGATTTGGGGTGGTTTTTTTCAAAGGTCTATCAAGCAACCTGTATATGGCAAAGCAGGGGAAACAACAACAACATCTCCTGGTTCATGGTTATGATAGTTCACAACAGGTGTCAACAACGTCCTTTTGCTGCAGTTTTCCAGGTGTGGATACATCACTTGCATTTGTGGTCTAGGATCTTCTTGTGGGATTACCATAACCTGTGGCTGCCCGCCAAGCAAAGTTTCGATGGGGACAAATTTTGGTGGAGTTCTGAGAGTGATTCTACTACTACAAAAAGAGATTATGGGGTGTACCATCAGTCCCTAAAGGTTCACACATGACTTAAACCTTTTATATATATATTTGCATACTCAAGGGTGCTTCTGGGCTGCCATATCTATACACACAAACGTCAACACATACATATATATATACATAAAAAAATAATAATAAAAACTATATACTTTTAGAGTGGACTGTGCAAAGCCAATTTTTGTATTACCTGCAGAGGATCCTGCTGGAGGAGGGATGTGGAGATGGCTCTGTGGGAACAGCCGTTGCAGTTTCTTTCCTCCAGACAAGTAAGGCATGATTCTGTCGTCTTACCTGTCTGTGGGCACACCAGTAATTTTGGACTAATTTTTCCACATACCTTCCCTGTCAAGACAAATCAGGCCATGGGCTATCTCTGTCCTGACAGTTTGGCATGTTCTTAGAGTCACTGGTTTACCTTGTCCATCTTTCTATTCCTGTCCACATCCCTTCGGCTTCCAGACTGCTTCTCCTGCAGGGGACACAAATCTTGTATTACTATGTGAATATACTGACATTTATAGGGGGACCACAAACATTATCCGCAGAGCGCATGGCTCACCCAGCTGCCTTGCCAGCATGTTCATTATCAAGTGACACTGAATCCTCATTGAGGATGTGGTTTTTACACTTGATAACAGCCACTCTGTCCGGCAGCTGTGTGACTGTCAGAAATCTTTTAAACTTACAACGCTTGCGCCACTGGAGTGCCAGCTACTGAAACAGAACATCTGAGGCGCCATAGGGCCTACGATCTTCTGTATTATCCCAACAAACATACTTGGAGTCGGCATGAATATTGGCTGTTTTCCTCTCAGCCCGCAGTACTACTAATGAGACTGCTGTTGCTGAGTGAGCCGTCCAATGGGTTCAGCCTCTACTATGCCTTTTCCATCTATTACGGTATAGCCAGTGTACAATTTTCCCTCTCGGTGTTGTGGAAAGAACGAAAAAAAAAATGAATTAAAATGAATTACCTCTTCCAATGGGTTGTTACCACCCTTTGGGGGCATGCTGCAAAGGTCTGATTCAAACATGTCATGCAATCATATTCGTCTCGGCTCCCACTAAATTCCACCATTCCAGCAACCTCAGCACCACTCCACCCTTTGTGCCTTAGTGGGCACACCTGGTAAGAGTGTTGCTGGGTTTACAATACTACCCATTTTTACTGGTAACATCAATGCAGGTTCCCATTTAGTGAACTTGGCTGATGAATATTTTTTCACATGTTTAGGCAGAATTTTAGGAGTGTCCAGACTATACGAGGAGCATAAACAGTTAAAACACACCCCAACACCACATTCTCAGTTTTGTTTACCAGTAGTGCTATGGCAACTACACTGTGTAGACAAATATGAAGTGCTTAAGTAATAGGGTTTAATTGTACACTGCAGTACGACATTGGTCAGGCTGGCATCACCAGGTTTCTTACGTCACTATATCTGCCGCCCCCTCAGCAGGTCTAATATTCTAAATCACATGGTCTCTTGTGTCAGTTTTACCCATGGCAAAAAGCTGTAATCAGGCCTGTTTCTCCTTCTTTATTGTCCACATCTGTCTGTGAAGACATGGGTATTGTGATTGCACCTATTTATATGTAAATGCGTTTTACAACCCTTTTCATTCTTTGTAGAAAGGGAATGCTTTGTGCATTACTTGGACTGCTTTTCACAAGATGGTGGCTGTGGTTGCCCTGGGTAACATTAGGAGTAATGCTTAAAGTTATTTGGACTTTGTTCAAGATTTACTGAAAAATATCTATATTGTGACTACTCGCTTTACAGGGTACCGCATATTCACAATGGTATTTCTCTGCTGGGGGTGCGACAGATTCTTCGAACTGTTTTTCTATGATTTGTGGGTTTCTGGAACAGAAGGGTAGGGGAAGGAGAAAAAATTGGAAAAAGAGAGAGAGATAAACTCAAAAAGGGTAGAAGATATTTATGACAGTAATGTGTACATTTATTTTCAACAGAAACATTTTTCTTTTATTTTGAGGACGCCAGGATTTAGCACTATGGGGGAATTGGCTCTCAACTATTTGGTTCTTACCCTTTTCAACTCCTGTTCAGATTCATAAGCCCTCCCTTTCTTTCTGTTTCCCAGTGTGGTTGTGACTATGGGCTGTGTCTAGGGGTATTTAGCTAAAAGTTCTCTTTTGGGAACCTTGTTATTTCACTGGGTATTTTTCCCAGCTCAACCTCAGGTTTCGAATGGTGAAGCTGTACTTTGGGGCGCTATACTTTCTGTTTTTAACAGGGTTTCTATTGAAGCTATGGTTGCCATTGATCCTGTGTCCTTCCCATCTTTAGTTCAAAGGGAACTCGGTATTTGTGCTGTAGTTTTTAGCTACCTTAGATGGATTTGACTCTCTAACAGTGGAATACAACATTAGCCTCTGAGGACTGTCCAGCATATCTTGCACTTCTTGTGTAAGATTTCTAGGAGTGTCCAGAAATACCCCATCAGGGGTGTAATAGATGACACATCCCATTTTGCATAGTAAATCTCTACCCAGGAGGTTAGTCGGGCCGCTGCAGCTAACAGAAAAGAGTGTTTGGTATGCAGAGGCTCGCTTGTAACATCTGCTGGTTTTGTCAGTGGGTAATGCTGTATTTTTCCTGTTCACCCCACTTGCTGCTACTAATTGCTTGACACAACCTAGACCAGGAGGGAATGTTGTTAACAGGTTTGATACAAAAAAAACTTTATTTTTAAACTATTCCACTTACCCATCTCTGAGGCTCCTCCCTAAGGTATTGAGTTAGTCTAACTGGTTGTAGGATGCAGGTATGACCTGCTTCCTATTGTCTGACCTGGGTTGCCCTTAGCACAGTGTCAGTCATCAGATGGGGAGGAGGCATGTTGCGTGACCTGTCTGTCTCCTCCCATTGTCTAGGGGCTGGGTATCTCCGTGTCTCACCTTTGTGAGATTCCCATTCTCGCTTATGTGTCTTGATAACTCCTGGGGTTTCCTGACCTACAATGAGCTGAGTAGTGACCTTCCCTATTGCAGTTGTAACAGATAATTGGCTTTCTACCTGTGTCCCTGGTGTTTCGTTGGTAGGCAGCTTTGTTTGGGGCATTAGTAAGGGCTTGGATGCTAACCATCATTAGTTTGTCAGTTTGCAGTTCCCTGTGCTTCTTAATGTTGCGGTCGTGGTCCACAGCAGATTTCCGTAGGGCGTCTACTGTCATTCCACGCCAATTTGGAAAGGAAGTTTGGACTCTGGCTCTCAGGTTTTTGTTAAGCCCTTCCACCAGCACAGACACAATCAGCTCCCTCAAGTGGGGGTCGTCCTTAGGTTTAGAGACACCAGTGTATTTTGATATCGCCATCAAACCCCGGTTGAAATATTCGCTAGTTACTTCACCATCTTTCTGTGTGATGGTGAACCCTAGGGTATTTTCAACTGTCCCTGGGAAATATACACCCAATTGTATATTTATTAGGCGTATATTTTCCTGGTTGCCCTGTTCAGTTAAAATCTTATCGCCCTCCACACCACTGTCTCGAATGAACTTCTGGACATTTATGTGCGAAGGGAGGCAAGCTCTCAACATGTATCGCCAATCTTTATTGGTGGGCTCATCTGAATTTCCTCGCTCCCTTACAAATTTCTGACACTTTGCCAGATCTTTGCTGGGATCAGGGAAATTTTTGATGATTGAATGACGTTCCAATCGTGTCCATGTATTGTGCATGTTACTATCCTTTACAGGCATTACCTCATCCCCGTCTCCCCGTCCACAAGGAGGTTCCACTGTGTGCAGAGGGCGGATCTGTATCCCCCCTGCACCATTGGACAACATCTCAGGAGCAACTATCTCTGTGCTGTGTTGTGTGTACTTACCTGTGTCTCCAATCGTGTTCCTGGCATCAGCCATCTCCTCGACCAGAACGGCAACAGCAGCTTGGGCTGTCTCAGCCTCTCTCTCCTTTCCGCTAGCTTCGCAAGGGATGGCTGATGTCAGGAATCTCCCTTGTGGATCTGTATCTTGCTTATAGAGGGTAAAAACAGGGTACAAGTTAGCAATGGATACATTATTACTTATGTCTTTCTTATAAGTCATTAACCCCTTCGGCACATATGGGGGTGGGGGAGCTGATTCTATTGCGGCAACGGTTGCATTTTTATTGTGGCTGATTGTGTCCGGTATTGCCAGACCTTTGATTCCCCATTGTTCCTGTCCTTCCTTCTGCCACAATTTAAGAATATCTATATGCTTCACTCTCTCCTTACGGCTGGAGAGTAGGCATATTTCATCTTTTACTGCCGATAAGATTTCTGGATCGAAGCTACCAACACTGGGAAATTCTAACTTGCTGCCTTGTGTCATTTTTCTCCATTTATTTTGGTAAACAACTGCGAGTTCACCGTGCTTCTTGCACATAATAAAAGCAGCCGATCCTTTTGGCTGGCTTGCTTCCTCCCTAACATGCACGTTATCACAGCGTGACCCGTTATTACCCATAGTTACAGGAATAAACGTTCACAGCTTAATAGATATCGGTGGGTTATTACTTATCTGAGAGCTCCCCAAACACTCACTTCTACAGCTTCCTAGAACATCCCACAGTCAAGCAGGTGCGAAGAATACGAGGTATTATACTCAATCACCAAGCTCTCAACTAGCAGCGAACTTCTAGCCAACTTGCTTGATGCGGCACAATTTTTCCAGGGTATAACAAACTTGTTTTCCTATACCCCCAAAAATCGGATTTCTAAAGTAGCTAATCGGAAACAAGTGCGTTCCGATATATCTTCTTGTACCCTCCTAGCGGAATTAATTCCACTGAAGGGGCAGTTCCTATGTGTACGTCGGCACGTACACCCTGTCCTAACTGGACCTGTCCTATTACACTGCGCTTGGGTTGTGTCCGTCCCACACCCGTCCGCCTCAGTTCTTTTTCACACTGGGCGCTATTTACACCTAGGTCTTATGCTTATTTTTGAAATATTTCTGTACAGAAAATTTTTCCCAGGCCGGTAGCTTTTCACTAGATTCTTATGCAGGTATAAATCCCTTATAATAAGCTATAGGAATCTATTAAAATAATGCTTGAGTTGCTTGCTTATGAGAAAATGAACAAAAAGAAAACCTTATTTTCTTTTCTTAAATCACCGCTTCATTCGCAGTATATTACTATACTGTTTAAATAAAGCTAGTGGTTTAAATACTGTTCACTTCTTCCTATGTGTGCTGCGTGTGCAGTACCAATGAACAGCCACGTGTGTACGTGCGCTTGTTCACAGGCCGCCGATGAATCGGCCACCCACGTGTTCTATAGTGTATTTGCAAGGTTGCGCTCGGGTTTCGCTATACGCAGTAATTGCGCCTAAATGTGGAATAAATCCCTTAACTCTGTCCGAGAGTTACGTATCAAGATGCGAAATAAATCCCGCACTTAATCCGTAAACCACGTACAAAGATGCGAAACTTTCCCGATGTGGGCACGTGCGCGCGCACCTTGCGTAATACACAATAGACGCTTTACGTTACTGCAAAAGGCCCAGGACTTGTCGCCACGTGGCGGAGTCCCTGTTTTTGCGGTAGCTAACAATAAACAATTATAGTTTTGCACAGAGGGGATCCTCTATGTACTATAATAAACACAGATTCCACGTGTGCGAACCTTATCGCACGTGGTACATATACTATAATAAACAAGCAGCCCAAGACACTATACCCCGTTAAACTACTTGTGGCAGGCAGAAGTACAGTTTACTAAACACTTAGGTATGATATGCTTTAAAACATGTGGCTTTCACTTATTGTACTCCGGGTTCAGCGCTAGCACTTCCCGAACCCCGCACCGCCGCGGACTCGGCCTATCCAGCAATGGAAACAAATAAATACTTCCACCCTTTTGCTGGTATAGGTCGAGTCGCACGCCTGGTACTGAGTTCTGGACTGTGAAACGACCGGGCGAGCACCCCAATTGTTAATGGTGATTAAAATATAACCAGAGTGACGATAAGTGAAAAGCGTTGGTTACGTAATAAGTCCGCAACCAACGTACCCTTTATACCTAGCTACGTGCGAACAAAACGTAGCGCAGCGTAGCGTACCTTTTAATTGTATGTTATACACTTAAGAACCAATACCTTGATAAGAGATCCCTTCGCAGGACTTTGTCTCTAATTCTGCGAATATACTTTAAAGGACAGAGTCCGCAATGTACCTTATCGCTATTATGCGAATAACCAGACACGACCACTGAATAGAAGTAAGGAGGTTAGAACTCCATATAAAAGGTTGTATTAAAGTCCCTAATGGACAAAAGGGGGTTACAGAAATAAGAATAAACAGGTATAACAAGTGATACAATCTACTAACAATGAATACTAACAAACTCTGCTAAGGGGAAAGAATACAATAGTACAAGACACAATCAGCCAACAATACTACAAAGATAAATACCGTGAAATGCAACCGTTTACCGTGGTCATCTAGTATGTGAAAAGCAGTCCGGTCAGAGCTCACTATCGTTCAGGAATGAGCGATAGTCCGGTAGGAAGGTCCAGGGAAAGTAGTTGTGCCGAAGAGACCCTGGCTGCTCTGGGTCGCATATCTTATAGGGTCAGAAGGGGGAGGTCAAAAGGCCATTCTCATTGGCCAGAGATCATATGTCCGGTCCACTGTGATTGGAGGTTAGACGCTGTACCTGGTCTGACCAGGTGCAGGGGAGGGAACTTTAAGAGTCCTTTGTTTGGTGGTTTCGGCGTCAGCAAGGATAAGAACCGGTTTGAGCTAGTTTCCTTTGTTAACTACTTACAACAGAAACTGTCTCTGGAATATGGATTATGTCCATAACTATCGGACAGTGTACATTGCGAAATATTCGCAATGACCGGAATACTTTGCATGATGAGCTGAGCGGAACGATACTAAACACGATACAGACAGATGTGTGCAGGGCTAACTAAGCTATGTGTGGCGTTCTAAACCTTTTAACTATATTTCCTTTCGTGTAAGTGTGTTATTATGAATTTATGTGTGATAGTATGTCTACTCTTCTGGTCCACATTGTCACACATACTCGGGTATGGAAACTTTATTTGCGCAACTCTGCGAACCAAAATGGCGGCCATACTATCACAAAATGGCGTGTGTGTACCTAGACTTCCACAATACCTATACTGATTAGTACAGAGCACGCAGGGCGACCCGGCCAGGCGGTAACAGTGTATCCGCACATTTCTGGCTTTTATTTCCTCTGCTGGCATCTGACACACAATGTAAGACAAGACCAATTAATCAGAGGCATAAAAGATACAAGCGCTGGGCTGATGAGTCTGATGACCGGAGAGATAGAAGCTGACAAGGTAATCACGCTAATGATATCTGACAAATGTGCAATGTGATAGCAGGTGCGTCGGCGGGGATGGAATTAATTCCAGGCGACGCATTTGGGGAACAATGGCCTTGTTACTAAATTGCAGTTTCCCATTGGTTTTCTGCCTTTTTTAAAAGGATATAGAGACCCTCTGACCCCAAGTCCCCCCTCCACAAACAAACCAAAATAACAACCATAATATTTCTGTTAAGGGGCATATTTATACAATTGGCAGATTTGCTTTAACCCACTCGTTAATGGCTGAGGGCACCAGAATCCAGAGAGTGATTGCTCTTCAGATGAGTGACAGACGTAGCAGTGGATCAGACGGTCTTCTGTATACTGACAGCAGAAGGGTAGTGTACCAATAACCAATAACTAGCTGATGTATCCAGTCTCAACTGGGAAAAAGTTTGCGGCACCGACATTGGAATCCTGGCCGCCGGTATTCGAAAAAAAGGGGGGCACAAAAAGCCTCTTGCAGTCTCGGTTCACTCCCCACAGGCTCTATTCTCCTCTATGGGGGTCATGGAGTATAGCCCCTGTGGGTCGGACTTGCGACTGTATAGCAGTTTAAAAGTTACAAATACGATTTTGTTAAACTGGGCTTCAGGATCCCGACTGTTGGAGAGTCAACCGGCACCCAAGGTTTGCTAAGCAAAATATTTTACCTTTTCACCCCCTTAGGAGTCAAATTTGAAAAAGTTTCTGCTTAGAGGGTGTCTGCAAATAACTGTCACAGTCTCAAAGACTCAGCCGCATACAGATACTTTACTCAGTTCAGTCTCCTCATGCGTCCTAGTCACTGCATTGCCAGTAAGATGTCTTTTTTGCAAAAAAAGAAGAGTGCAAAGAGAGTCTGTTTGGCACAACTGTGGCGGCGATGTACAAGGACACATCTGTATCTGTTAAGGAGAATCATTGTGTATCTCATCGCCATTATATTCCACTCTGAGACAGAACTGGTAACGCCAGGAGATGTGCATAGATTTAGTGTGATTGGTGGCTGGAATGAGCCGTTGTGGGCCAGTGTGTTCCTGCAAGTACGCATATTACCAACCCAATTATTAGATATTCATTCTGACAGATTATTACGTGCCACATGGTATCTGATAGCCCCCTCCCCCAAATGTAACACGTCCACTTCATGCCGATTCTGCTGCGGCCGCTTCGTAGAGAGAATCTTGTGCTAATTACAATTTCTTGGTAAAGAAAATTCTCTTTCTTTCATTTATTCCGACGTGAAGATAAAACGTCAGTGGATCAATGAGCGCCCAGCTGGTGGCCACAAACCCGCTCTCTCCTCGGTGATACTTTTCTGTTGATCCTGCATTATGCCCAGAGATTGTTTCCTCTTTCTTTGAAAGCTGTAATAATGAAGCCATCTATGACTGTAGTAACACAGCGCAGTGAGGACCTCAGGGGGCCACAAATCTTCCAATATTACAGAATGAAGAATGGTTTAATTCCCTATATGACCACAGGGGTGCGCTGTGCTGAGCTGGCGCCACAACTTGTTATTAGAGATTCATCATAACCACAATAACAATCATCTTATTTAGAATTAGGGGACTCCGAAGCAACTCATCCTCCTCCTCATTATTATCTTTCTCTTCATCCTCTCTCCCTGCTGCTCCATCAGTTTTGACTGAGTTTTCTGACCAAAGGGG
Organism: Crinia signifera; assembly: GCF_055691185.1. NCBI lineage: Eukaryota > Metazoa > Chordata > Amphibia > Anura > Myobatrachidae > Crinia > Crinia signifera. Next base: position 53,284,162 of record NC_139228.1, read on the forward strand.
AGAAAAATCATTCGATGGTCAGCGCTACCCCGTCCCATTCAGCGAGTGGCGCTTACAGTACCTGTTAAAGGACCCAGTACGATGCATTAATAGCCCATACAACAATATATCAATTCCAACCCAACCACACTTTAAACAACTAGCCCTGTTCTAGGATTAGTCACAGCAGACACATCTCCAGGTCATTTTAATACCACCAGTCCCATTATAATATTATATCACAACAAATTAGTAACCCTCAGGTCTCTCAAAACATGAACTCACTCCCAGTGCCACATAGAGGGTAATTCAGACCTGATCACGCGGATGCGATTCGCAGCAGCCAGTGATCAATTAAAGCACCGCCCTGCTCCAGTGCAATGTGTTAGCTGTGCAAATGGATGTGTATGAGTGCACATCTGTTCCCACCCATGTGAATATGTCCGAAATCCTTTGTAACAGCATCTCCCATCTGTCTCTCGCTTATCGGGAGGAGCCACGTGTGCGCCCAGAAAGGGGTGTGGGCTTTGAAAATGGGCATGGCCTTGCGGGATGTCCTGTCCTCAGGCCACGCCCCTGCTTTTCACCCCTCAACGTCGATTCCCTTCAGGCTGGGTGGATTCCCAACTGCCCTCCCCCCGGCGCGGGACACTGGCGGCCCCAGGCGGGATGCGGGAACGTCCTCAAAAACTGGGACATTCCTGCGGAAAGCGGTACAGTTGGGAGGTATGTAACAGGCTCACCATCTAATTCTTTTTTTTTACACCAGCCACAAGTCATTGTCACCACCACGTAACCTGAGACTTACCTGGCACTGTGATTAAAAAAACAGGCACATCCGGGCTGGAGCTGATGTCACACACCCTCCCCTAAGCCGGCTTGGCACGCCTGCATTTTTCCTGACACTCCCAATAGAAATGTTGGTTTCCACCCCAACACGCCCACTCCCTGTCAATCACCTTACGAATGGCCAGTGAATAGAACTAGTTGCAGGAGTTCATCGCAGGACGGCCCCACGCATGTGTACCGTGAACCGCACGCATGTGTAGTGTATTGATAATTGGCCGCTGTGCTAATTCCCAGCTGTGCGATCAGGTCTGAATCAGGCCCATAATGCAAATCATTTCCTACACACAGTTACCGGCTCAGTAGAACACCATCCTTGGGATGCACAGGGGTCACCTGCCTAGGGGACAGGGTGGCATGTGCCCTACCTATAGTGCATAGCCTGGGCCGGCCTTGGCATGGCTGCGCTTCCTGGTTACTGGCCTTTAAATGGAAAAGTTCAAAGTTCCTGGATCATTCACAAAGCTGACTTTACCGTATTCCCATAATTATACCAATGACTGGTAATATTTGGCCCATTATTGTGTAATCAATGTTCTTTCCAAAATGAGTTGCTCCCCCCCTCCCCGAAGCCTAATATCTCTGCACCAGGCCGCCATAATGAGCCCCAACAGTTACTGAACTGGGTCTTTAAAATCTCATTAAAATCAGGCAGCGGAGGAAAGCAAAATCCTGGGATTTTTGAAAGATCCAATTTCCTCCGGCTTCCCCTGGTGCCTCCACCATCAGCGTATACTGGTACGGCAATCCATTTTATAAGACGGCTAATTCCCCTTTACAGGGATTCACTATAAATGACATAATTTATTCATTCCAGTGATATCACCCCACTGCTCCATTACTGTGTTACATCGGTTCCCTTCTGTAGTGTATAATGTATCTAATCCAGTGATAGACAAGACAAGGTATTTACAGTAGATTTTGCAGAATATCGCTGAAGTAGATGTTCATCTGTTGGGGCGATCCTTGCGGAACGCACAGAACACGACCAGGGAATAGACGGGGGCTGCAATAAGCGCTACAATGCGCCTGTTTATTTATTTAGATCTGGTGTCCGTGGAAAAAGCAGATTAAGATGAATGTTTTGTCCTCTGCCGATTCCCCGGAGATCAAAGCATTCGAGAAACTCATCGCCATTAAAGTAGCAACGCAATTATACACGTCGCAAGACAAATCATTCCGGCCGCGAGTTCTTATTAGATTTTCCCAGTGAAGGTTAAAGACTATGAAGCAAAGTGAGTTTATGTTCATTTATAGAGGAAAAGATAAAGGACCGGGAATCTGAAATGCAAAAATATTTCTGCGCGTCGGCTGGGAGTCTGCAAAGAAAAGAACGGAAGCCCGGGATGGTTCCGCCCAATAAAGAAAATAGAACTTTCTCTGCAATCACTGTTAATATGGCTGTAAACCCCAGAAGTGTTCTCATAGGACAGCTCCAGAAGGTAAGTGCACCTGCATTACTGTATGCGGTTACATAGCCCTAAACATAACCCAAAACCTAGCCCTAACCCTTAACCCTAAACCTAGTCCTAACCCTAACCTAGCCCAGGACCTTTCCTTAAACATAGCTCTAACCCTAAACCTAACCCTGGGCCTTGCCTTAACTGTAGCTCTAACCCAGTGGCAAACGCAGGATTTTCAGAAGGGGGTTTTCAGAGGGGCGGAGCAAAGCACGGAGATGGACACTTAGGTGACCCAGTATATGCCGGGTCAGTTAAAGTATTATAGATAGACCAAATGTATATAAATAATAAAAAAAAATATATATACATACATACATACATACATACAGGGGCGTCAACAGCAGTGTATTACCCGTGGGTATAGCAATGTATTGGGGCCCCTACTGATCCTCCAGCGGTAGGGGTGGGGGAAGCTTTGATGTCCCGCGGGTGGTAGGGGGTATTATATTAATCACTCAGCATGTAGGGCCTGGATCAGTAATTTCCACTAATTACCCCTTTACTACACAGATGGTGGGAGATGGGGTGGGAGAAGGGGGCATTGGGCTGAATGAAGGGGCACTGATACATAACTTCCAGGGGGGTAGAGGGTGTTTAATATGCAGGGGAGGGGTGTATAGTGGAGTGGGCTTATTATTCATAATTTTCTGGTGGGAGGACAGCTTGCTTGACTGCAGATATCTCCAGCTCCCGGAAATAGATTTCTTAGATTTTAATGGAATTAAAAACTAGAGAATCCCAGCTACTAGTGTCCCTCAAAGGGGGAGAGTCCCAGCTTTTGGAATATACACTCAGAAAAACTCTAAGTCAGACAGAACCTGAAATATCTGACTGGGAATAACAATTAACAGACTTGGATGGGGACCACTGCTTTGAAGTCAGATATCTCTGGTTCCCAAGGGCCGATTTTTACATTTCTTATACCCATGGAAAGAGGGGACCCTCAGCTTTCAGCTGAGGACCCTTAGACTCCTGGGGGGGGGTCTGGGTACTCAGAAACCCCCCCTGCGTGCGCTACTGTAACCATAAACCTTTCCCTAACCGGTACTTGTTTCCTAGCACGGCCACATATCTTATGGATCGTGTACCTTTAGTTAAGGTACACGATCCATAAGATGGACCCGATTTCCTTTGAAATCAGGTCCATTTGGCCGGCTAGGATAAAATATCGGGGGCATCGCGTCGGTCGGGACCGTTAACAATGGTCCCGACGCGACCGACGCGATGCCCGCGATTTCCCCATAGGCTTCAATGTTAAAAAATATTTTAACATTGAAATCGTGTCGGGAAAGGTAAAATATCGGGGTCATCGCGTCGGTCGGGACCATTAACATAGGTCCCGACGCGATGCCCCCGATTTTTACATAGGCTTCAATGTTAAAAGATTTTTTAACATTGAAATCCTAAAAAAATGTGAAAAATGTGAAATGGGCCAATATGACCCATTTCACATTTTAGATGTCCCCGTCGTCACCCCACGATAGACGCCAACCCGAAGCGTGGCGAGCGCAGCGAGCCCGCGAGGGGCGGCGGTGCGCGTCCTCCGACCTTTTCATTCCCCTACTATCCACGTCGGCGTGGAGTTGAGAATAGAATAGTGTGGCGAGCGCAGCGAGCCACCGAGCCCGAAGCGTGGCGAGCGCAGCGAGCCCCGCGAGGGGACGCGGATACCTTCACAGTTATACGCGTCCCCTCGCGGGCTTCACAGGTGTCCGTGGCGACGCGGACACCTGTGAAGTCCGCGAAGGGACGCGTTTACCTGTGAAGGTATCCGCGGCCCCTCGCGGGGCTTGCTGCGCTCGCCACGCTTCGGGCTCGGTGGCTCGCTGCGCTCGCCACACTATTCTATTCTCAACTCCACGCCGACGTGGATAGTAGGGGAATGAAAAGGTCGGAGGACGCGCACCGCCGCCCCTCGCGGGCTCGCTGCGCTCGCCACGCTTCGGGTTGGCGTCTATCGTGGGGTGGGGTGTACGCCGTGACATTTGGGGGGGTTGGGAATATTTTACATTGAATCCAATGTAAAATCGGGTCCCAGGGACCCGATTTACATTTAATTAAAAAAAAAAAATCGGGTCCAAAATCGGTCGGTCGCGACGATCGCATCGCATGCGACCAAATCGCATGCGATGCGATCGACCCGATTTTTCCGACACGACCACCCCGATGTAAATCAGTGTGGCCGTGCTAGGAAACAAGTACCCCCTAACCTAGCCCTGGACCTTGCCTTAACCATAGCTCTAACCCTAAACTTAGCCCTGGACCTTGCCTTAACCATAGCTTTAACCCTAAACTTAGCCCGGGACCTTGCCTTAACCATAGCTTTAACCCTAAACTTAGCCCGGGACCTTGCCTTAACCATTGCTTTAACCCTAAACTTAGCCTTGGACCTTGCCTTAACCATAGCTTTAACCCTAAACTTAGCCTTGGACCTTGCCTTAACCATAGCTCTAACCCTAAACCTAACCCTGAGCCTTGCCTTAACCATAGCTCTAACCCTAAACCTAATCCTGGTCCTTGCCTTAACCGTAGCTCTAACCCTAAACCTTTCCCTAACCTAGCCCTGGACCTTGCCTTAACCATAGCTCTAACCCTAAACTTAGCCCTGGACCTTGCCTTAACCATAGCTCTAACCCTAAACTTAGCCCTGGACCTTGCCTTAACCATAGCTCTAACCCTAAACCTAGCCCTGGACCTTGCCTTAACCATAGCTCTAACCCTAAACCTTTCCCTAACCTAGCCCTGGATCTTGCCTTAACCAAATCTCTAAACCTAATTCTAAATGGGTATGGATAGTTAGGTCGCCCCAAGAAAGGTTGACACCACTTAGGTCAACTGTCGGAAGGTCGTCAATGCAGAAAGTCAACATGGTTTTTAAAAATATTTTTAGGCGTCTACATCTAGACGTCTAGTTCTGGACACTGTCTAAGTCTATGGCAGCCCCTCGCATCGCTCACTGCCTTCGCCATGCTTCGGGCATGGTGCATCGCTACGCATGGCACACTATTCAATTCTACCTCCATGCCCTAGTGGATGACAGGGCATGAAATACCGCCTGTTCTGGAACCACAGTGGGGAAAAAAACAAAAAACACCTGTTAACCTAAGGAGTGTCGACCTTTTTTGGGCCGACCTTATGACCGTATCCCCCCTAAACCTAGCCCTGGACCTTGCCATAACCATAGCTCTAACCCTAAACCTAGCCCTGGACCTTGCTATAACCATAGCTATAACCCTAACCTAGCCCTGGACCTTGCCTTAACCATAGCTCTAACCCTAAATGCTGAGATATAAAATGTTCAAATTACAGTATGAACAGGTTGACATTAGTTGATGTTGACATTATACATGTCAGGGTAATGTGCAAGAACCTGTTGACATTCTGACTGATGACAGGTAACCCCCCAATATAAAAAGAGTTTCCCTATTCTTTTTTCCTGTCCTCATTATGTTCTGTTAGACACATGAGACGGCAGGCCAGCCCTTGTTGTATGGCGCAGCCAACACTTTGTTGCGCCTAGAAAAATAAATGATAATCATAAGAAGCAAATATTGATAACAACGCTCTAAAATGTGACTGCACCATAAATATCAGGACTTCAACAAAATGGCCAGTTTCGTCCTGACAATCAGTGCGCACAGGCTCTGCGCTGTCAGTGTACTCTAAAGGACACAGACTGGGAGTCTCCAGTGGATACCTTTAAGTAGGCTTGCACGCCTCCCAACTTCTATGCAGATGGAGGAGGGACACTTAGAAGCGTGTCGGAGTTGCACCAAAAATGTTGGGGTCGTGACCAAAAGAAAGGGAGTGTGGCCTATACTCGCGGCTCTCCTGTAAGGCCACGCCACATTTTCATTGCTGTGGGGGCATGCCCAGCAGCTTAGTGAGCTGCTGGCTATGCTCCCAGCCCCCCTGGCTGCAGAAATAGACGCTCTTTTCAGGGGGGACTCCCAAATGCCCCCTCTCCCCCGCCGTGGGACACTGCCGGCCCAGGAGGAACGTGGTAACGTCCCATAAAACTGGAAAGTTCCCGCAATAAGCGGTACAGTTGGAAGGTATCCGCATGTCCAAACTGTGGCCCTCCAGCTGAAACTACACATCTCAGCCTTTCCCTAGATTTAGCACTCCCTAATAGCAAAACAATGGCAAGGCATGATGGGACTTGTAGTTTCACAACAGCTGGAGGGCCATCATTTGGACATGCCTACCTTAAAGGTTTGATCTACAAATATTCACAACTGATTGCAAATTGGGAGAAGTTCTGATTCCTGGGTCTAATTAAGACTTGACCGTAGAACATATTTGTTCTATAAATGGGCAAAACCATTCTGCACTGCAGGGAGGCAGATATAACATGTGCGGAGAGAGATTTGGGTGCGGTGTGCTGAAACGGAAATCTAAATTGCAGTGTAAGAATAAAGCAGTCAGAATTTATCCTGCACAGAAACAATATAACTAACCCAAATCTAACTCTGCACCTGTTACATCTGCCCCACCTGCAGTGCAGCATAATTTTGGCCAGTGTGAGAACTAATTTGTCCTGCGATCAGGTCTGAAATAGGCCCCCCTATGCAGAAAAGCAGAGAGATGAGAGAGCAGTAACCTGAGGACATGACATATCGTACCCGGAATCACGCCGCACGCTCTGGCATGTAACCCGGTGCAATAGTTAAGTTCTGCAGTTAGTCACCGAAAAAGCAAATTTTGGGAACCTTTCAGAATCATTTTATCTTTGAGGATTATAGGATTTTGGAGTTGGCCAGACCCCAAGCAATTACTGGAAGCTGCATTAGACGAATGAGCGCAGTGTTTTATCTGGTTGAGTTGAATCATGAGGGGGATATTGTACTTAGCCACACGGAAATGTGAATGTTCCACTGGAGACGGATGGGACACAAAGGAGGCAAATCCTGGGAATAGTCTGAAACTGCACAAGCCTCAAATATTCCTTGGGGTGGAAGCAGGCATGTAGAATGTGGGGTGTTAGCGCAGGTGACTGCACACAGTGGAAGCAGATGTGTAGAATGCGGAGTGTTAGCGCAGTTGACTGTGCACGGTGGAAGTAGATGTGTAGAATGCAGGGTGTTCAGGGCCGGTGCAAGGCCCCAGAGCGCCCCAGGCAAGTCGGGGTGGTGTTGCCCCGGTGTCTGCCGCCCGGGTACCTGTCCTGCGGCGCTGTAAAGCTGGCGGCGGCGGCAGCGGGGGGTCCCTGCAGTCAATAAGAAATAACGAGCGCTATCCGCCGGGCTATGCGGAAGCGCTTTTTTTTGGAAACACTGGCCGCATGGCGCACGCTGATCAATCAGCGTGCGGCCAGTGTTTCCAAAATAGAAGCGCTTCCGTATAGCCCGGCGGATAGCGCTCGTTATTTTTTATTGACTGCAGGGACCCCCCGCTGCCGCCGCCAGCTTTTACGCCGCAGGACAGGTACCCGGGCGGCAAGGGGGGGCGAAATACCGGCCTCCAGTGGCCGGCGCCCTAGGCAAATGCCTAGATTTGCCTAGTGATGGCGCCGGCCCTGAGGGTGTTAGCGCAGGTGACTGCACACAGTGGAAGCAGACGTGTAGAATGCAGGGTGTTAGCGCAGGTGACTGCGCACGGTGCAAGGCTCAAGCAGACGTGTAGAATTCAGGGTGTTAGCGCAGGTGACTGCACACAGTGGAAGCTGATGTGTAGAATGCTGAGTGTTTTTTTTTTTTAATTGTGTAACTTTTTATTGAGAAAAAAAGAGCAGTACAAAGTCATTACATTATAACAGTGCAGTATGGCATAAAATGTATGCTTAAGACACAATAATAAAGTAGAATACAATATTTAAACAAGGTTCAGAATGCTGAGTGTTAGCGCAGGTGACTGTGCACGGTGGAAGCAGATGTGTAGAATGCAGGGTGTTAGCGCAGGTGACCGTGCATGGTGGAAGCAGACATGTAGAATGTGGGGTGTTAACGCAGGTGACTGTGCATGGTGGAAGCCAGAGGTGTAAGTAGAACTGTGTGGGCCCCATAGCAAACTTTCGTAAGGGCCCCCCCACCACCACCATTGTCAAGGGAGTCAGGAAGTGAGAAATGCCGTCATGGAGAGAAAAGAAGAGAGAGACAGAGAAGAGAGAAGGAGTGGAAGGAAAGAGAGAGGGGATGTGTGGGAAGAGAAGAGGGGAGGAGAGAGAGAGGATAAAGTGAGAGACTAGGGCAGAGAGATATAAAGAGAAAGGGGAGACGGAGAGGGAGTAAGAGAGAGTGGAGAGAAAGAGGGCAGTGAAAAGAGAAAGAGAGGAGAGACAGCATGGGAGGGAGAGGGGGGAGGCTAGAGAGCAGGGGATAAAAAAGGAGAGAAAAGGGGATGGTGAGAAGAAAAAAAAAAGGAAAGACAGGGTGGGGGAGAAAATGTGGGGGAGAGTTAGAGAGAGTGAGGGGTGAGGTGTGCTGTGTCTCCTGTGTGCAGGGGCTCCTGAAGTGTGCGCTGGGTGTCCTGTGGGGAAGGAGTGAGGTGAGGAGGGGAGAGAGTGGGGGGGGGGCAGAGAGGATGGAGAGTAGGGGTATGAAAGCCATCAGCGCCGGGTCTCACCATTCACTAACACCGGCACTTCTCTCTTAGCCCGGCCCCTGGCCTGCTCTTCCGTCTCCAGTCTCACTGATGCACAGGCAGCTGCCGCTCTACTGTGTGGCGTGCCTGCAAGTGACTCCCGTGTGCTGGGTGTCTGTGCCGCCGATCTCTGCCCTAGGTGTGCTGTGCGCAGGGGCTCCAGCCTCCTGCAAGCAGCCAGCCGCTGATCCCGTGCGCTCCGAATGTCCTGGGGCATGGGCTCCTGCAAGTGAATCAGGAAGCCGCCAATTTCCTGTGCACTGGGTCCTACTGTTAAAGGTAGACCGCGCTGCATTAGTATATGGGGAAAAACAAAAGGGTGCATGGGTTAGCCTGCTGGGCCTTCGGGCCCCCCAAAGGCCCGGGCCCCATAGCAGCTGCATCCCCTGCACCCATGGTAGTTATGTCACTGGTGGAAGCAGACGTGTAGAATGCGGGCTGTTAGCGCAGGTGACTGCGCCCGGTGGAAGCAGACGTGTAGAATGCTGAGTGTTAGCGCAGGTGACCGCGCATGGTGGAAGCAGGCGTGCAGAATGCGGGGTGTTAGCGAAGATGGCCGCGCATGGTGGAAGCAGACGTGTAGAATGCTGAGTGTTAGCGCAGGTGACCGCGCATGGTGGAAGCAGACGTGTAGAATGCTGAGTGTTAGCGCAGGTGACCGCGCATGGTGGAAACAGACGTGTAGAATGCTGAGTGTTAGCGCAGGTGACCGTGCATAGTGGAAGCAGACGTGTAGAATGCGGGGTGTTAGAGAAGGTGACCGCGCATGGTGGAAGTAGACGTGTAGAATGCAGGGTGTTAGCGAAGGTGACCGCGCATGGTGGAAGCAGACGTGTACAATGCGGGGTGTTAGCGAAGGTGACCGCGAATGGTGGAAGCAGGTGTGCAGAATGCAGGGTGTTAGCGCAGGTGACCTTGCATGGTGGAAGCAGACGTGTAGAATGCGGGGTGTTAGCGAAGGTGACCGCGCATGGTGGAAGCAGGCGTGCAGAATGCGGGGTGTTAGCGCAGGTGGCCGCGCATGGTGGAAACAGTTTTGTTCTGTAGTCTTAAACAAAGGTATTGAGAAATGAAACAATGAACCAACATTACAGAGGCATGAGACACATGGGGAGTAGGGGTCCCCCGTATTTTATGAATCAGCACCGGGCCCAACCAGCCAGCAGGGTGATGCCACAGCCCGGGGAAACTTATTATACTCCCTCACCAGTAATCCCAGGCAGGGACCCTGGGGAGTGGGGATCCCCCAATAAAGAGATCCCCCCTCCCGGACTGAAGCCTGTGGCTGTCCCCAGTGCTCCTGTGCAGTGGACAATGGGCTGATAGCCATTGTGTAAAAATAAGAAGAATAAACTATTGGGTTCTATTGTGGAACTATGAGTCCCAGCAAGCCTGGGCTGCATAACGGGACTTGGAGAACCACAAGTCCCAGCAAGTGGCCCATTAATTCCACAGCAGAACCAATAGCCAAATATAAACACAGACACACCAGAACAATAAAACTTTATTACATACACCCCATACATACTATACTCACCTACACTATCTTGACACGAAGGATCGGTCCCCTTATACAGTAGAATCCATGTGGGGGTGAAGGAAACCATATATAACAGCTCCTCTGGCACAGATCGCGTCCTCTTGGGTCCATGGCTGGTGTAATGTATAGGGTTACGGCTGGTATAATGTATAGGGTTACGGCTGGTATAATGTATAGGGTTACGGCTGGTATAATGTACAGGGTTATGGCTGGTATAATGTATGAGGTTTTGGCTGTTATAATGTATGAGATTTCGGCTGGTATAATGTATGAGGTTACGGCTGGTATAATGTATGAGGTTATTGCTGGTATAATGTATGAGGCTATTGCTGGTATAATGTATGCGGTTACGGCTGGTATAATGTATGAGGTTATGGCTTGAATAATGTATAGGGTTACGGCTGGTATAATGTATGAGGTTATGGCTGGTATAATGTATGAGGTTACTGCTGGTATAATGTGTGAGGTATCGGCTGGTATAATGTATGAGGATTCAGCTGATATAATGTATGAGGTAATGGCTGGTATAATGTATAGGGTTACGGCTGGTATAATGTACAGTATGAGGTTTCGGCTGATATAGAGTATGAGGTTTCGGCTGGTATAATGTATGAGGTTACGGCTGGTATAATATATAGGGTTACGGCTGGTATAATGTATAGGGTTACGGCTGGTATAATGTACAGTATGAGGTTTCAAGATTTCGGCTGGTATAATGTATGAGTTTACGAGTGAGGTTACGGCTGGTATAATGTATGAGGTTATGGCTGGTATAATGTATGAGGTTTCGGCTGGTTTAATGTATGAGGTTACGGCTGTTATAATGTATGAGGTTTACGGCTGGTATAATGTATGAGGTTACGGCTGGTATAATATATAGGGTTACGGCTGGTATAATGTATAGGGTTACGGCTGGTATAATGTACAGTATGAGGTTTTAAGATTTCGGCTGGTATAATGTATGAGGTTACGGCTGATATAAAGTATGTGTTTTCGGCTGGTATCATGTATGAGGTTAGGGCTGGTATAATGTATAGGGTTACGGCTGGTATAATGTATAGGGTTCCGGCTGTTATAATGTACAGTATGAGGTTTCGACTGTTATAATGTATAGGGTTACGGCTGGTATAATGTATAGGGTTACGGCTGGTATAATGTATAGGGCTACGGCTGGTATAATGTACAGTATAAGGTTTTGGCTGTTATAATGTATGATGTTTCGGCTGGTATAATGTATGAGTTTACGGCTGGTAAATGTATGAGGTTACAGCTGGTATAATGTATGAGGTTATGGCTGGTATAATTAATGAGGTTATGGCTGGTATAATGTATGAGGTTTCGGTTGGTACATAATGTATGAGGTTTCGGCTGATATAATGTATTAGGGTTAAGGCTGGTATAATGTATGAAGTTTCAGCTGGTATAATGTATTAGGTTACGGCTGATATAATGTATGAGGTTTCGGCTGGTAAAATGTATGAGGTTACGGCTGATATAATGTATGAGGTTTCGGCTGGTATAATGTATAGGGTTACGGCTGATATAATGTATGAGGTTTCGGCTGGTATAATGTATAGGGTTACGGCTGGTATAATGTATAGGGTTACGGCTGGTATAATGTATAGAGTTACGGCTGGTATAATGTACAGTATAAGGTTTTGGCTGTTATAATGTATGATGTTTCGGCTGGTAGAATGTATAAGTTTACGGCTGGTAAATGTATGAGGTTACAGCTGGTATAATGTATGAGGTTACAGCTGGTATAATGTATGAGGTTATGGCTGGTATAATGTATGAGGTTATGGCTGGTATAATGTATGAGGTTTCGGTTGGTACATAATAGAATAGAATCAACTTTATTGTCCATGTATGCTTGCGCACACTAGGAATTTTTTGTGGATTACAGTGCAGCATCAAGCAGGGATGAAATGGGGGGGGGGGGGGGGCGACCACACATTACATGCATACCATTGAGACATTTTACACATTACATTGAGAGCATTAAGACATCACTTGCGGGGATCACATGCCTGCCAAGCGCCTAGGATGCCATCAGCGGCGCCACTGGTCGTTGCAGCAGCTAGGTAGGTAGCAATATAAGCAGGACAGTACATTTATCACATAAGGGACATGAACCCGCCGAGCTGTACAGCGCCTAGGCAGCCATCGGCGGCGCCACTGGTCGTTGCGGCAGCCAGGTAGGTAGCAATATATGCAGGGACAGTACATTTATCACACAGGGAACACATACCCGCCAAGCTGCACAGCGCCTAGGCAGCCATCAGCGGCGCCACTGGTCGTTGCAGCAGCCAGGTAGGTAGCAATATAAGCAGGGACAGTACAGTTATCACACAGGGAACACATACCTGCCGAGCTGCACAGCGCCTAGGCAGCCATCAGCGGCGCCACTGGTCATTGCAGCAGCCAGGTAGGTAGCAATATACGCAGGGACAGTACAGTTATCATATGGGAACACAGGTTGATGGTGCTGCGTGGGGGGAACCGCCGCTCTGCTGGGCTCCAGCCATCCTGCTCCTGTTCACTGCCGGGAGTTAAGGGGGGCTGCCCGCAGGCTGATGGTGCTGCGGGAGGGGCGGAGGGAACCACCGCGCTGCTGGGCTCCGGCCATCCTGCTCCTGATCACCGCCAGGGGTTAAGGGGGGCCGCCCGCAGGCTGATGGTGCTGCGGGAGGGGCGGAGGGAACCGCCACGCTGCTGGGCTCCGGCCATCCTGCTCCTGTTCACCGCCGGGGGTTAAGGGGGGCCGCCCGCAGGCTGATGGTGCTGCGGGAGGGGCGGAGGGAACCGCCGCACTGCTGGGCTCTGGCCATCCTGCTGCTGTGCTCCGGTTCTCACCGCTCACCGCCGGGGGTGTACGGCGCTCACCGCCGGGGGAGCACAGCACTGCCTTCTCTCCCCCATCGCTGCCACGCTTCATGTCGCCCACTGCTCCGGGATGGTGGAGCTCCGTGGATGGGGGACCGGAGCTCCATGTGCATGCGACCTCCCCGGCCTCCACCGGAAGTAGTAAGGTATGATGTTTAGGCTGATATAATGTATTAGGGTTAAGGCTGGTATAATGTATGAAATTTTGGCTGGTATAATGTATTAGGTTACGGCTGATATAATGTATGAGGTTTCGGCTGGTAAAATGTATGAGGTTACGGCTGATATAATGTATGAGGTTTCGGCTGGTATAATGTTTTAGGGTTACGGCTGGTATAATGTATGAGGTTTCGGCTGGTATAATGTATGAGGTTACAGCTGATATAATGTATTAGGGTTACGGCTGATATAATGTATGAGGTTTCGGCTGGTATAATGTATGAGGTTACAGCTGATATAATGTATGAGGTTACGGCTGATATAATGTATGAAGTTTCGGCTGGTATAATGTATGAGTTTACAGCTGATATAATGTATGAAGTTTCGGCTGGTATAATGTATGAGGTTACGGCTGAAATAATGTATGAGTTTTAGGCTGGTATAATGTATGAGGTTACGGCTGATATAATGTATGAAGTTTCGGCTGGTATAATGTATAGGGTTATGGCTGATATAATGTATAGGGTTACAGCTGGTATAATGTCTGAGGTTACAGCTGGTATAATGTATGAGGTTACAGCTGGTATAATGTCTGAGGTTACGGCTGGTATAATGTATAGGGTTATGGCTGGTATAATGTATGAGGTTATGGCTGGTATAATGTTTGAAGTTTCAGCTGGTATAATGTATGAGGTTACGGCTGGTATAATGTCTGAGGTTACGGCTGGTATAATGTAATAGGGTTACGGCTGATATAATGTATGAGGTTACGGCTGATATAATGTATGAAGTTTCGGCTGGTATAATGTATAGGGTTATGGCTGGTATAATGTATGAAGTTTCGGCTGGTATAATGTGTGAGGTTACGGCTGATATAATGTATGACGTTTTGGCTGGTATAATGTATAGGGTTATGGCTGGTATAATGTATGAGGTTACGGCTGGTATAATGTATAGGGTTATGGCTGATATAATGTATGAAGTTTCGGCTGGTATAATGTATGAGGTTACAGCTGATATAATGTATGAAGTTTCAGCTGGTATAATGTATGAGGTTACGGCTGGTATAATGTATAGGGTTATGGCTGGTATAATGTATGAGGTTATGGCTGGTATAATGTATGAAGTTTCGGCTGGTATAATGTATAGGGTTATGGCTGGTGTAATGTTTGAGGTTACGGCTGATATAATGTATGAAGTTTTGGCTGGTATAATGTGTGAGGTTATGACTGGTATAATGTATAGGGTTACGGCTGATATAATGTATGAAGTTTCGGCTGGTATAATGTATGAGGTTACAGCTGGTATAATGTATGAAGTTTCGGCTGGTATAATGTATGAGGTTACAGCTGATATAATGTATGAGGTTACGGCTGGTATAATGTATAGGGTTATGGCTGATATAATGTATGAGGTTATGGCTGGTATAATGTATGAAGTTTCGGCTGGTATAATGTATAGGGTTATGGCTGGTATAATGTCTGAGGTTACGGCTGGTATAATGTATGAAGTTTCGGCTGGTATGCTGATTTATCTCAGGCGATACAGTGTAACCAGAGCTACATATTTGCTTTTGGAACAGATCTGTGTCAGGATGAAGATGTTCCGTTGAATAGTTCCTACAGGTCTGAGCTGCCTGGGAACTGAGCGTCAGCCCTCCATGTACTATACGAGTGCATGAAATCATTTATATGTTCCGGACAATTGCATCACACATCTTCCCTAATCCCCCAAGATCCAAGCTGTATAAATCTAGAGTTTCCAATCTCGGCTTGCTCTGTGTACACAGATATCCCGACTCGCCATTGATTTTATAAAATAACACCAACCATTAATTTGCGCGCTCAGAATGACTTGTGGAGTTATTATCATAACATTTGCTTATCTCCAAAAATTGATTTACTCATTTTCATACACTTTTATTTTCTCTTCCGAATATTAAGCTCGTGTTCTCTTCTTTTTCTTTTTTTTTTTATAGATGAAATTAACTAAGGAACTGGAGCAGACTGCTCACTGCCATTATTATCAGCCTGAGAAATGAGAATAATAATAGGCCTATTATAGAAGCTGCATTCTGGGTATATTTTATTATTTCGTAAACATTAATGCAGAAAACTGCCAGAAACTAGTTTATTCTTTATATTATATCATGTGTATGGGAGCTTTGATGTTGGGGAAAAGTCATGAAAATGAATAAGATATTCACAAATTCATTAAGGTTTGTATCACTGTCAAATGTTGGAATCCTCATGTAAGTGACAGAAAGCCAACGCGGGCGGTGTAGGGAGAGGGGGAACCGCGTCTACAACAGCGGAAGGCTGAGTCTTGCTTGTTTAGTGCAGGCATGTCCAACGTTGGCCCTCCAGTTGTTATAAAACTACACATCACAGCATGCATTGCCACAGTTTTGCTATTAGAGAATGCTAAAACTATTACAAAGCATGATGGGATGTGTAGTTTCAAAACATCTGGCAGGCCAACGTTGGACATGCCTGGTTTAGTGGGAATACAGATTACGTACGTGAGACCGGCTGTCGGAATGACATTGGTCAGAAGACCAACAGTGGCATCCCCATGGTAGATATTCCACAGGGTCTGGTTTAATACAGGTGGAGCCCTCCCCAGCCAACCTTCTCTGGATAGCCATGGTGAGCCAAGGTCTATTGTTCTGCAATACAATACATAGAACAATAGAGAAGGGGATTAGCAGAGTAATCCTATTACTCGCTATTAAAGGGCTAGATGAGGATGGCTCTATCTGTACTTATCCTCTCTCTTCCTCCTTACAGCCTAGCCCTAACCATCCCCGTTACCCTTTCTACCCACAGCCTACCCCTAACTCCCCCATCAGGATTCTGGATCCAGGATTTTAACTGCTGGGATCCCATTCGCTGGAATGGTGACTGGATCCCATTTAAAGGAGTTTGCCTGTTATAAGAGTTTCCCCTCCCACTTTATGATCCCAACGTAAAATTATTTATTTAATACTTTCCCTTAACACTGAGCACTTAGGGATTTATTTACTAAGATGGGATTTTTATTGAAGATGGGATGTTGCTATGGGCAATCAATAAGATTATATCTATTATCTTCTAGAAGGTGCTAAATAAAATGTAGATTCTGATTGGTTGCCTATAGCAACATCCCCTCTTCAATAGAACTCTCTTCTTAGTAAGTAAACCCCATAGGATTAGGAAGACGCACAGTTCAGCAGCTCCTGGTTATATTAGCTCGATCGGATTCAATCAGTCTTCTGGCAGCCAGTTAGAGGTGCAGAACAGGATTCATCGCAGTGAGCCAGTTGTGTTACCCTCGAAGGGGCTAACACCAAAATGCCAGTAACGTACCAGTATGCCAGTGCCAGTATGTCTCCACAGTACAACTAATCTGTTATTTACAAGATCTGCCCAGCCTGTCTTTTCTTTGTAAATCACCTCTGCTACATGGAGGATCCGGCAAGCATTTGTATACAGTGCAGTTAGCTGTGCAATGCCAAAACCCTGGTACCTGCCAGCATTCTTCAACTGTGCAAACTGCCTGTGCCATTTGCAAGTATTTGTATTATTCAGAAAACCTGTTACATGTCCGCATTTGGGACTATGTAAAAACCGGACCCGGACTAGATGCCGGACCGGACATCAAAATCTGCAGTCCAGAGCTTTTTGTGTCTTGCCCCGTGGGTGTCCTGTCCGGGGGGATCCCTGTGATAGCTATCACCAGGGACATGGGGAATGGGAGACTACAGTACTACTACAGTACTACTGTCACAGGCAGCCCTTCCCTGGACAGGACACCCTCCGGACCAGACGCTACAAGCTCTAGACTGCAGATTTTGATGTCCGGTCCGGCGGTGTTGTCCTGGTCCGTTTTTTACCCATAACCCAGCATTTCTCTACAGAGCAATTACAGTATGTGTGCTATGGAAAAAAAATTGTATAGCTATTAATGGTGTGTTGTTGACTTATTTAGCTAGTGCATTTAAGGGCTAATTCAGAATACACCACAGTTGTAATAAAACCGCTAGTCGGCGATTACATTGCGGGGAGAGATTAGGCATGTGGGAGACAGCAAAATCCCATCTGCAACAGAACGCCCATCTTTGTAAATAAATCCCATTCAATTCTTTTAGGAATTTGGAAAAATTAGGAACCCTAGGTGCAATGACAGCCCCCAACTCCCATTGGCTAGTTTCACAGGAGTATGAGGCGGGTTTATTGCCCTGTGCCCAAATAGCTGTCACCTCTTCAGGCGAGGGGAACGGCAGTCCCCTGCCACATGTAAGTAGCATCCATAGCTGATAATAACACATATTTATAAGGACAGTCACGTCCACCCTACACGGGCGTTTGGACCTAGATATTCTCTCGGCTTCCAGTTTCTATTTAATTGAAGATTGCAAACAAATCTCACAAGAGAAAAGTGTGGGTTCAGCCAGTCTGGGAGCCCCGGCCAGTCACAATTCATTAGCAGACGTACAGTTATGGATCACATTACAGCCGGGATAACTCCTAACAGCAGAAACTTAGATGAACAACACGCTGCAGATTTTCCGCCAGCTCATCACATCACCGCGGCGACGCTGCTTATACCGGTGTCACAGGGCCGCTGTGTTCTATGATTTATAACAGTTAATAAGAATGCTAAAGCAATTATTTGTCTATTCTGATGTTATTGATTGCTCCTCAGAAGGCGGCTGGAGAGAGGAGCGCGCTGGCTCCCAGCTAGACGGAAACGCTGACATTCCTCTGCTGCAGTCCTCATCACCGAAGAACAAAGAGGATGTTAGATTTTACGCAGATTGCAGCGGGCCCCACTCTCTGTTGACAAATAGGGGTGAGGCCTGGCAGGTAGGCGCATGTCCTCGTGGGTACATGAAAAGGTTGACATGAGTTTTCACAAATTTCTAGAACTTTTTAATGTTATTATCCATGTGGATGATTGGTGATGGAAAAATGTGCCAAGCACAGAAGTAGTGGGAAAGAATCTCTCTGCACAAGTAACATCTACCCCACCTGCAGTGCACAGGGTTTTGTCCATCTAAGAAGGAATTTGCCAGAAGGAGTGAACCAGAATAACCCTCTAAGTTTTGGTTCAATTTGGATCCACAACAGTAAATTCGGATTTGTGTAGAACCGGGCGGCACTTCTCTCACTACAGTTGTCTATTCTCTCTCTGATTTTCCTATGGGGATACGGTTGTTGGGTCAACCTGTATCCGGTCAACATATATTGTGTTGATACCCTTAGGTCGACAGGCCATAGGTTGACACGCAAAAGATGGAGGACATGGCTTTAAAAAGGATTTTTTTTTTTTAAAGAAGCAGTCTTACGTACCCTGCCATCCACTAGGGTGTGGTTGGAGAATAAAATAGTGTGCCTGAAGCTCGGCGAATGATGTGGTACACTTATACGTGTCTATGTCGACATGAATCGACATAAACACAAAAATGTTCACCATGTTGACTTTTTTATGTCAACTTTTGGCATGTCGACCTAGGACCTTTTATGTGTGTTGATCTATGGCCTGTTGACCTAAGGGTGTTGACCCAATGACCCATTCCCTTCCTATGTGCCCGCACCACCATTTGCCTATGGGGTCTATTCATGCATACATCTGTGCTGGACAGCCACCTACCCCCTTATGCTGTAAAGTCACCTACCCCCTTGTGCTGGAGGGCCACCTACCCCCTTGTACTGTGGAGGCACCCACATCCTCTTGTGCTGGAGAGCCACCTACCTTTTCTTGTGCTGGAGAGCCACCTACCCTCCTTGTGCTGTAAAGGCACCCCATTTATGCTGTAGAGCAACCTACCTCCTCTTGTGTTGGAGAGCCACCTACCTCCTCTTGTGCTGGAGAGCCACCTACCTCCTCTTGTGCTGGAGAGCCACGTACCCTCCTTGTGCTGGAGAGCCACCTACACCCCTTATGCTGGAGAGGCACCTACCCTCTTTTGCGCTGGAGAGCCACCTATCCCTCTTGTGTTGCAGAGCCAGCAATACACAAACAGTTCTAGCTGCAGCTCTCCGTGGTGCTGAAATGCCCCCTCTGCAGGACCACATGAGGATTGCACAACTGCTTGTCATATTGCATTGGTAACGCAATCCTGTATCCGTGATCATTAGCAGAGTGTTATATTGTACATATCAGAATCAGAATGAACTTTATTGGCCATGTATACTTGGGTGTACTAGGAATTTGACTTGGATTGCTGTGCAACAGCCAGTTAGGTCACAGTCAGTCATATAGATGGGACAATGAACCTGATGTACAATATAATAAGTACCAGCCGCGCAGGGTCACATACCCCTGGAGACCTCTAGTGGGTAGGGGTTAAATATGCTGACCTATTCAGGTCAACATGCATTGTGTCGACCACTGAAGGTCAACAGCACTTAGATCGACACCTGAAATAGGTTGACATAGCTAAGGTCGACAGGGTTAGATGTACAGTACATGACACTACTGACTACAGCACGTGTGTTCTAGGCGTGTCCAGCCGCTGTCCTGCCAATGCCCCATATTAGGGACCTGTATGCAACAACTGTGTCACAAGTTTTGCATTCATTTCCCAGCCTGTGTTATTATATTATAATGCCACAGTGTAATGGAACTGTACAGGCTGCTTACTAGGGGTGGGAAGTGAGGACTATCATCCATCAATGTGAGAAATGAAACACAATTAGGCTGTCAGATTAATACAAAGAGATAGAATTAGGAAAATGCTAATGTGGCATAAATTATACAAACAAAAGGAATCTATTCACAGAGCCTGATCCTAATTCACTAAACTAACTAATGTACAGTAAGTGCGGCCGGATTCTGCAGACAGGCCATTAAACATCCCATATTCCCCACAGCACCTGCGGAACACAATAGGGCTCTGCTGTATACTGATTATCTGGAACACAGACACTAAATGGCTATTTACCAAGGTAACAGACTGAGGCCCAAAGAGGCGTCTTACTGCCTGGTGCCATGTGCCAGACATGCACTCGGGTCAGTACGTTACCATGGGAGGAACTGCTGGACATGGGAGAATTGGAGGATCTCATACAGCACCCCCAGATAGAATATAGTCAGATAGAAATACTGGGCAGAATTCAGTAGTATGCAGACTTTCTCTCTCACTCTCTCTCGCATCTCATACATTATACCTTACAGGAGACAACAATAAATATCCTTATTGTTACAACCAAATACATACGGATGACTGACGGAGGGGATGCAGGGTATCCAAACAGTCCGGTAAGTAAACTAACCTTCCCCCCTCCCCTGCAGCCTAACCCTAACCTTCCCCCCTCCCCTGCAGCCTAACCCTAACCTTCTCCCCTCCCCTGCATCCTAACCCTAACCTTCCCCCTTCCCCTGCAGCCTAACCCTAATCTCCCCCCCTCCCCTGCAGCCTAACCCTAACCTTCCCCCCTCCCCCGCAACCTAACACCAACCTTCCCCCCTCCCCTGCAGCCTAACCCTAACCTTCCCCCCTGCCTCGAACCCTAACACCAACCTTCCTCCCTCCCCCACAGCCTAACCCTAAACATTCCCCCCTCCCCCACAACCTAACCCTAACCTTCCCCCCGTCCCCCACAGTCTAACCCTAACCTTACCCCCTCCCCTGCAGCCTAACACAACTACCTCTCCCCCATAGCCTAACCCTAACCTTCTCTCCTCCCCCACAGCCTAACCCTAACCTTCCCCCTCCCTGGCAGCCTAATCCTAACCTTCCCCCCTCCCCCGCAGCCTAACCCTAACTTTCCCCCTCCCCCGCAGCATAACCCTAACCTTCCCCCCTCCCCCACAGCATAACTATAACCTTCCCCCCTCCCCCACAGCCTAACCCTAACCTTCCCCCCTCCCCCACAGCCTAACCCTAACCTTCCCCCCTCCCCCGCAGCCTAACCCTAACCTTCCCCCCTCCTCTGCAGCCTAACCCTAACCTTCCCCCCTCCCCCACAGCCTAACCCTAACCTTCCCCCCCTCCCCCGCAGCCTAATCCTAACCTTCCCCCCTCCTCTGCAGCCTAACCCTAACCTTCCCCCCTCCCCCGCAACCTAACCCTAAGTCTCCAGCTAGTGCCTAAACCTAACTTTTCCCTGCTCCCCAAGCCTGCCCTGAAAATTTATCTCTGTCTTCTCTCCATCTATCTATTAATCCATCAATGTATTTATCCATCTCTCTATATCTATCTATCTATCTATCTACTGTTATCTATCTATCTATCTACACATCCATCCATCCATCTTTGTATCCAGCACTCTCCTGTTACACAAGCCCAGCTGAATGCAGCTGTACGATTCTCTCCCCTCAGGGGATAACCTCCTTCTTGCCGCACACCTCCGATGCAGCGAGGTCGCGTGAAGGTGTTTGTCTCATGGCTGCTCAATCAGGGGAACGCTTGCTTTTGGCCCAGGCGCGGATTACCTGTTGTGATTGAAAAGCAAATCACCTCTAACACGGAATATTGATTTGAATGAAAGTTGGCAACTAATAACTTGTGTTCCCCTGTGAGCGGTCTGGAGAAAGCACAGCTTTATATTTTATTCATGTAGTGAAAATAAATGTCAAGTAAAAATAAAAAATAACAAGTGTCTGACTCGCAAAGGGAGAAAATTATTAAGCAGGGGGAAAAAAACTTGGAGAGGTGACTGTTCTGAGGGATAAATATCTCCAGATCCTTTTATATTCTGTGCAATCTATTTATTAGTAGCATGTCAGCCCAAGCCATATAGAATGCATGCAGTACCGGTGGTATCCGCAGTGCCGGTGGTATCCACTAGAGGCCGCCAAATAAATATCTCTCAGTTATTCCCAGGTTGGATCTTTCCACCCGTTATCCACCTACGTATTGTAATATTTTATCCAAAAGGGAAATATTCCCAAATGTCTAACAATGACTCTTAATTAATGCGTACTTTATCTTTCCACAGTATTAATGCAACTATAATCTTCACAATAATGCATCAGGCACCAGGTAACCTCAGTTTTAGATTAATAAAAAATACAAAATGACTGTTTGGGACACAAGGATTATTCCAGTGGTGTCACTAGGCCAGATTCAGTAATGCAATAAAACTAGTCTGGAACAAACCATGTCTGTGGAAGGGGGGGGGGGGGAGGAATACATTCATATTGTTTCTGTGCAGGGTACATACTGGCTGCTTTTGCATGTAGCCCATAGATGTTAGACAGCTTTAGCTTTACAATGTAATTTAGATTTTAGATTGAACACCCTCCTTCCAAATCTAACTATATCTGCACCTGTTGCATCTTCCCCCCTGCAGTGCAGCATGGTTTTGCCCACTTCTGTACTTTTTTGCTATGCTAGCAAAGTTAACTCAGACTTTCAGTTTGCAAGTAGCAAGGTGTTGTATAATTTGTGCAGGCCTGATCTTCTGCCAGCCGACAGGTATTATTAACCTTCATATGGCGTTACAAGGGATCGGCAGCACCCAATTACAGAGAACATAACAAATACATAAAACAAGAACTCAGAGATTTACTGAGTATATAAACTGGACTACATCAGCAGATTATACTGAAATAAGATTCCGGTTGGCCAAAAAAGATATGTACTGACATATGCGATTAGCAACCCAAAGGGCAGCTGTTACAATAATAGCTGCCCTTTGCAGGGGGCGGACTGGTCGGCCGGGACCAAGTAAACGGAAGGAATGTGGTCTCTGTGATTGGTGTGGCCTCTGGGAGGGGCGTGACCACACCTGTTTGAAAAAAAAAGTTTTTGCGGGCAGACAGGCACAGGAGGGGGTGCGGGTGGGAACTTACACTACCAGCACAGGGAGAGAGAGGACAGACTGCCCTTGCAGCTGCCTCTCTCCCCAGCTCAGCACATGGAACTGAGCAGTGTGTGCTGAGCTGGGGAGAGAGGCTGTGCTGACACAACAGCCTGTCACCTCTCTCCCTTCTACCAGGCTCCCTGCAATAGGGGAGGATGGAGCAGGCCCCAGACATGTAGATCAGACTGGGGTAAAAGTATCCCCTCTCTTTCACTGGCCCTTTGCAATCAGCGCCTGCTTTCCAGGTCTGTAAGTGACGCCGGCAGCTGCAGGGGATGCTGGGAGCGATCAATGTTGGATCCCTCATCCAGTACTGTGGAGAGAAGGGTACAACCGATGTTACCCAGTGGCGGCTTTAGTGCATTCAGAAATGAGGTAAAAAAAAACGAAAAGCTTTAAAGTTTTATTTTTACTGCATTTCTTCTTTAGTACATCCCGAAATCTTACTCTGTCTGCAGCCTCCTGCTATCTGTGTTCCCTTCACCTGTCTTTGTCTAGTGCGCGCCAGAGTTTTCACTGTAAAAATGATTTAAACAATAAAAAAATGTTCATAAATTCTAACAATTGCCTTTGTATTATTCACTAGTTTTCAGCCAAAATGACAGAACAATACAATACAAGAGATGGGAACACTTGAATTGCCACACCGGGTGACTTATAGCGGCTGACGGCATGCACAATACTTTAATCCCCCTATAGAGGTGAGGAGCAGTGTTAGCCTTTTATTAGATAGGATATCCTCTTTGTATATTTGTAATCATTTTTATAGTCTAAATTTACCACCAAATCATATATGTGTGTAAATCATCATCTGATACTAGCCAGTGCCTACCCAGTAGTGCCCCCCCAGTAGTGCCTCCCCGGTAGTGCCTCCCTAGCTGCTGACATCACCGCACCACACTGCTGTGCAGAACAGATCTGTGGCACTGTGCATATATCTGTCAGCCGTGGGGCCGGATGTTATGCAGTGTGAGTCTGGTGACCGTTTAAGGGGCAGTCATTTACAATGCACGGTTCTGCCTTGTAAATTATTGCCCCTTTAAAAAAAAAACTGAGTTCGTCTGACTATGGTACATCCCACCCATGATGTTGGTTCCCTGTACCTGCCAGAAGTATCTACAAAAGACGGGAGGGAGTGTGCATCACACAGAATAAATCTCTGGTCCCCACTGTTAAAAACACAACCCGTTGCAAATGATCAATTTGCAGAAATAATAGATGCAAATAAAACCTTTGTGCGTGGGACAATATCACCTTTACATCATTAAAACGGTCTAAAACTAGGCGATCATTTTTAATTACCAGCTGCGATACTGTACATCAGGCAAACAGTGGGTGCAGAGAGGTGAAAGCAAGGAGGGTCTGACATTTCATCCGAAATAAAAAAAAAGCCAGATAATTACACTCCCCATAATGGATTGGTTAATGGAAATGTTCCGAGGAATTTGTGCAGCGTACAAACTGACCGCAGATAAGACTGAAGAGGACGTTATATTAAAATCTCATAAATGAAGGTTAGAACGTAAAGGTCGGTATTTCCAGATTTTTCCAGGCTCTTCGCCGTTTACACCTGGCGCTCGAGAGCGCTGCTTCTGCGGCTGTAATGAGATAGATGTGTGAGGATCCTGACAGCTGGAAATGAGTACCAATCAAAAACTCTCTCCAGTGTCATCGTGACAGCCTATTGAAGGCGAAGACATGCTAATCTTTTCTCTTATAGCTATTATTGATTGACTTTTACTCTTTTTAGAATCATTAAATGCCAGACAGCAACGACAAAATAACGAGAGTCTTTTGAAAGGCCTTGTCTTCATAAAGAGGATTGACTCAGAGAAAATGAAGATATTTCTGTGCAGAAGATTGCCTTGACACGCCATGTGCGGGAGGGAAGACAGCCCTCTTCACATCAGCTCTTTGTGTCGTTAAAAAATACGGCACCTGCACTAAAG
Source organism: Crinia signifera (assembly GCF_055691185.1). Taxonomy (NCBI): domain Eukaryota; kingdom Metazoa; phylum Chordata; class Amphibia; order Anura; family Myobatrachidae; genus Crinia; species Crinia signifera. Next base: position 53,309,360 of record NC_139228.1, read on the forward strand.
AAATTCATTAGTATCACAGCTCTGGTGGGTGTGAGCATAAGCCCCACACAGCCTGACCTGCGCGCCGACTAAATGGACTGGACGGGGATTTTGGTGAATGTTGTGCTCCAGATGAAAAGCACAAATATCTCTTGCAACATTTTGATAAAACATAGTAGCAGCATATTTATATTTAAATGTTGCAGGGGCATAAGTTCATCTATGTCACCTGGGGGTAAGTTGGAGTTTGGTGTCCCCCACCCCAAAGGATACGGTCACTAGGTCGACAAGTAGATGGTCGACATCCATTTAGGTTGACATGCATGAAGGTCGACATAGAAACATAGAATTTGACGGCAGATAAGAACCACTTGGCCCATCTAGTCTGCCCCTTTTTTAAACATGTTACCTCAAACCATATTTGATCCTTATTTTTTTGTAGAATATCAATATGCCTATCCAAGCATGTTTAAATTGTTCTACTGTATTTGCCTCTACCACCTCTGATGGGAGGCTATTCCACTTATCTACTACTCTTTCTGTGAAGTCATTCTTCCTCTAATTCCCCCTGAATCTTCCTCCCTCTAGTTTCAGTGCATGTCCTCGTGTTCTGCTGCTCCTCTTCTGTGCCCTTGTTAAAGTCTTTGATATATTTGAAAGTTTCTATCTTGTCCCCCCCCCCCCCCTTTCCCTTCTCTGCTCTAAACTATACATATTAAGATATTTTAGTCTTTCCTGGCACATTTTGTGATGTAGGCCATGCACCATTTTAGTTGCGCTTCTTTGTACAGTCTCTAATGTATTTATATACTTCTGGAGATATGGCCTCCAGAACTGTCTCTTCCTCAGTAGTTTCCATTATAGTGCCACTTTGGATTTTTGAGACCCAAGTGCATGATTTTGCATTTTTTTGGCATTAAAATGTAGTTGCCATTCTCTTGACCATTGCTCTAATCTACCTAGACTGTCAATAATTTGTTTTACCGCTTCTGGTGTGTCTACACTGTTGCATACTTTTGTGTCATCTGCAAAAAGGCACATTTTACCCTCAATTCCATTTGCAATATCACCAATATAGATATTAAAAAGCACTGGTCCAAGTACAGATCCCTGGGGTACTCCACTTCTTTCCCTCCTTTGACTGTATGCCATTTCCTACAATCTCTGTTGTTTGTCCTGCAACTAAGATATTATCCATTCAACCATCTTAGAATCCAATCCCAAGCTTTCAAGTTTATTTAACTGTCTGCGATGTGGGATAGTGTCGAAAGCCTTACTAAAGTCTAGATAAGCTACATCTACAGCCCCACCTTGATCTATTTCTTTAGTCATCCAGTCAAAAAAGTCAATAAGATTTGTTTAACATGATCTTCCCCAAGTAAACGCATGCTGTTTTGGATCCTGTAAGTTGCTCGTTTTGAGATACTCTACAACTCTTTGTTTTAAGAGTGTTTCCATCAATTTCCCTACTACTGTAAGGCTCACTGGTCGATAGTGGCTTACCTCTTCCTTGCTTCCACTTTTGTGCAGTGGGACTACATTCACTGTTTTCAGTCCTCTGTGATTACTCCAGTAGCTAGTGACTGTTTCAATAATTCTGTTAATGGTTATACCAGCTCTCCTTTAAGCTCTTAGTATCTTTGGATGTATCCCATCTGGCCCCATTGATTTATCCACTTTCAGTTTTGAGAGTTCTGTGAGGACTTTCTCCTCTGTAAATCTGCTTGTTTCTCCCTCATTTTTCTAACTATACTTGCAACTTAACTGTGGCCCCTTCTCCTCTCTTTCAGCGGGATATGGTCGATTGATCGACTGAAAGATGGTCGACAGTCATTAGGTTGACACCACTAGGTCGACATACTGCAAGGTCGATATTGGTCTAGGTCGACATGGGACAAGGTCGACAGGTCATTAGGTTGACACAAGCATTAGGTCGACATGGTCTAGGTCGACAGTCAAAAGATCAACATGTACATTGTGCTACAGTGCCAGCCGGGCAGCCTAATGCCAAAGTATCCCTCACACACCGCAAGCATTAGATCCTACATGCCAGTTGTATACCCATTGGTACATGCATATGGGCAGTATGACTGACGAGTCCCTGTACACCCATACACCTGTGTATAACCTGTGTTACATGCACATGGGCAGTATGACTGGTGAGTCCCTATGACTGGTGAGCCCTAGTGGTGGCAGGGGGAGCTGGTGCCACAGGGGCACAGGAGATCTGCCCATGCTGGTGCTCTGTTGTTGCAGCCCAAAGCTCAGTGTGACAGATGGTAGTGGACTCAGGCATCACCCTGTCAGCCTGAGCCAGGGCAGTACATCCCTTGGAGATGCACTGTACATAACCAACGCCGTGTCCCCCCCCCCCCCCGTCCCCCCCCCAAAAAAAGAAAAGAAGATCCTTACCGGGAACAGTGGAGATGGGGCACCAGGGGAGAGCCAGCGGAGGAGAACAGCAGAGTTTGATGTCTGCCCCCTCCTGTCCTGACTGCATGTCCCTGCTGACAAGTAAGTTTCCCCTGCACTAAGCACCGTGCTAGCAGGCAGGCACACAGGGGGACTGCGGGAGACACAGGTGGGCGGGCACCGGGAGATGCCACCATGTGGACGCACAGCGGGAGACACTAGCAGGCAGCGCTGTGAGAGGGCCACTTGAGGGTGCCAGTTTGCAGCAGGAGGTACCTGTGGAGGTGAGTGGCATCACCGACGCCCCTCCCTACCCCTGGTATTACTTAGCAGCAGTCGCCGCATCATCTGACACCTCCCGCCCCCCCGGGAAATGACGCAGTGGGCCCCCCCCCCCTGTACAGCAGCCAGGGGGGCGGGTGAGCACCGGAGCGTCCCCCACCTGGGCACTGATTACACGCACTTGAGCAGTATGAATCGTGAGTCCCTGAGTGCCCATACACGTGTGTATAACAGCGTTACATGCACGTGGGCAGTATGACTGGCGGGTCCGTGAGCTCCCATACACGTGTGTTAGCAGCATCACATGCACTTGGGCAGTATGACTGGCGGGTCCCTGAGTGCCCATACACGTGTGTTAGCAGCATTGTGTGTTAGCAGTTAGTGCACATGTGTTAGCAGTTAGTGCACGTGTGTTAGCAGTTAGTGCACATGCACTTGGGCAGTATGACTGGCGGGTCCCTGAGCCCCCATACACGTGTGTATAACAGCGTTACATGCACATGGGCAGTATGACTGGCGGGCCCCTGAGCCCCCATACACGTGTGTATAACAGCATTACTTACACATGGGCAGTATGACTGGTGAGTCCCTGAGTGCCCATACACCTGTGTTAGCAGCATTACATGCACTTGGGCAGTATGACTGGCGGGTCCCTGAGCGCCCATACACGTGTGTATAACAGCGTTACTTACACATGGGCAGTATGACTGGTGAGTCCCTGAGTGCCCATACACCTGTGTTAGCAGCATTACATGCACTTGGGCAGTATGACTGGCGGGTCCCTGAGCGCCCATACACCTGTGTTAGCAGCATTACATGCACTTGGGCAGTATGACTGGTGGGCCCCTGAGCGCCCATACACCTGTGTTAGCAGCATTACATGCACATGGGCAGTATGACTGGTGGGTCACTGAGCGCCCATACACGTGTGTTAGCAGAAGTACAAGGGGAGCTACACGTGTATTAGCCCAGGGCACCTGGAGCCTGGAATCAGGCCCTGCCTTTCTGTGTCATTTTCAGAGATATACCGGGTATAAGCGACTTAGCGATTCCCATTCTGCTGACATCAGGCGGCTATGGGAGTCATTCACGGTGAGCTGCTTAATTATATATTTGCATATTCAAAGAGCTATGATTTCAGTGCTAATGGGATCCCAGTAATGTGCCCATTAATGTAACTATCCTGTAAGAGCGTGTCATTTAGTGAACAGCGCTGTGAGAAAATGGGACTGAGACTCCCCTGCAGTGTAATCCTAATAGACGCCAAATATCAGCCAAGCGGCAACTTCAGGGACAAAAGCCGATTATCTGGGGACGGTGTCCCCTTCCCAATACTTCTTATGCCAGGAATGGAGACCTGCGCATGTAGCACCGTATGGAGAAATGACTTGTTCACACTTGTGTTGTATTCTGTGTAATATATAAATAGCAATGTATTACAGGTACTGTAGCTACTGAACTTGTAATATGGGGCCTAATTCAAAGATGGACGCACGGCTGCTAGTTTTGGGAGCCCTGCAATCAGGTATAGGCCTCCCCGCCCCATGCAGGGCTGTGAATTGCTTAGCAGGGCATGAGAACATTTGCAGGATTGGCGATTAGCTGTAAATCCATCAGCAGCCGCTCCCCATTGAATGATTCCCCAGTGTGCGCAGTCTATGCGTAGCCCAGGACTTACTCAGCGGCTGCCATAGAATCAGGCTGATCGGGGGCGGAGCTGATGTCACATGACTTCCCCTCACACACCTGGGCACGCCTGTGTTTTCCCTGACACTCCCACATAAAGGCCAGGTACCACCCACAAACGCTGGCTTCCTGTCAATCAACTTGGTCAATCAACAGCCATCGATAAAAAAAAGTTTCAAGATTTTTAGCCAAGATTGAAAGCCCAGTCAGGATATTTTGGGGTTACCTGGGTCAGATAACTCAGGTAGGAGCTGCTTCCTCTGTGCCAATGCTGGATTGTTCCCACATAAAACCATGCTTGATACCCAGGAAGAGATATATCAATCGATGCGGGATTCTTTTTCAGGTGCCGTTTCCACTGAGCTGTGAGCCGGTTTCACACAGCAATAACCTGGGTGTGACCGCCACTGTAAAAGTATCCTCAACAAGACTTTAAGGGATCTGCAATGACAGAATTTACAGCATTTATATATTATTTTGTGGGCCTGTCGCAGTGTCACCATCTTTTAAACCGATAATAACTTTACTTTGACTTCCATACACCAACATAGCGCAGACTGTTAACCTTTAAGGCCCAATGATGTATGACAATTAGCTTTGTGGCCTCTGGATCAATTCTAATTAGTGATTATGCCGGACTCGGAGTTTGTTGTGTAAGTTCCCAGCTAAATCCCATTCACATGGTTTCAACTAATAAGAAATGACCGAATGGGAGATATGATACAGTAGAATATGAAAGTGTATGCACACCTGTGCAAGATGTGCAAGTGCGTTGCACCAATGGAGGGGCGGACAAACATTTCCATCCGATTGTGGAGGTTGCAAGTTGCAGGTTGGAAGATTGGAACAGATTTATTGGCAACATCACATGTTCAGTAGAACTCCCATATAACTCATTTTACCCCAATGACAGACAGGTACATGGATCCCTGTACAATGCAAGGCACAACAGTGATTATGTGAAGTGTCAGCTCTTGAGTAACAAACCTGTGGTACATGTTACTGCCAGTGGCATAACTACAATTTGGGCACCCCCCTCCCCCTCTAAAATATGTGCGCCTCTCTTCCCCCTTACTGCTGCATCTGCCACCTGGTCCGTTGACCGTTGATGGCCCGCCGGGACCAGCAGATCCTCTTGTCTGTGGTCCATGTGCGGCGCTCCACCTATTAGTATGTCACTAGCAAAATGGATGCCACCTTACAGCAGACCGTTATTTAGGATGCAAGTGGAGGTCGCCGCCTCCTCTAGCATCCTTAATAACCATCTGCTGTGAGGGGGGTGGCCATTTTGCAAGTGACATTCTAAAGGTATCCATACACTAGTAAGATTTATCTTCAGATCTGGCTGGTTGGAACAAAAACATGGTTATGGATGAGTGACAGTTTGTCAGTTTTCCAGCATTTCCAAGCAAATGGTCAACTGTCATTTGCTCTCATCCATAACCATGTTTTTGTTGCAACTAGCCAGATCTGAAGATAAATCTGCGTGTGTATTGCCACCTTAACAGTAGCCGGAGGAGCACCGGGACTGCAGACAGCAGAAAGCTCTGTAGGTCCCGGCGGCCGGCAGCAACAGGTAATTGAATGCGGCGGCCCCATTAACAATAGCTTCCGCAGACCCCACGATGCCAAAACTTACCTAGTCCATCCAAGCCATTGTTACGCCACTGGTTACTGCAACAGACACACTTGTGCATAAGGGGTTCACTAATTGTATGCTGTGACCTGTATTTTGTGCACCCATAGAGCTTAATGCTAAAATTATGTTCTGTAATCCAAATATGGGTCATTATGCGCTGTGTAATACGAATTTGGTCACTGCGCACTGTGTAATGCGAATATGGGTCACTATGTGCTGTGTAATGTGACTATTGGTCACTATGTGCTGTGTAATGCCAATATGGGTCACTACGTGCTGTGTAATGGGAATATGGGTCACTATGTGCTGTGTAATGTGACTATGGGTCACTATGTGCTGTGTAATGCCAATATGGGTCACTACGTGCTGTGTAATGTGAATATGGGTAACTACGCGCTGTGTGAGGTGACTATGGGTCACTACGTGCTGTGTGATGTGAATATGGGTCACTACGCGCTGTGTAATGCCAATAGGGCCAAGAGGGTCAACCCTAGGAAAGCTGGAGGCCCAGACGGAGTGTCTCCATCTGCCCTCAAGACCTGTGCAACACAGCTCGCCCCTATCTTTACCAGGATTTTCAACACTTCACTAGAAATGTGCAAGGTCCCCACCTGCTTCAAAGGCTCAATTATCGTCCCGGTTCCCAAGAGCTCAACTGCGAAAGACCTCAATGACTACAGGCCGATTGCACTAACATCGGTGGTCATGAAAGTGCTTGAACGTATGGTGCTGAACCACCTGAGAGTTGTTACAAATGCTCACCTCGACCCTCTGCAGTTTGCCTACCGAGCAAACAGAAGTGTCGAGGATGCAGTCAACCTAGGGCTGCACCACATTCTACAGCACCTGGACAGTCCAGGCACCTATGCAAGGATACTATTTGTTGATTTCAGCTCGGCATTCAACACTATCATCCCTCACATCCTGGAGCCAAAACTACGTTCACTAGGAGTCCCAGAACCTACATGCTCCTGGATCACTGACTTCCTGACTGAAAGGAAACAGGCAGTGAAAGCAGGCCCATTCATTTCAAACACATGCACAATTAGCACCGGTGCCCCTCAAGGATGTGTCCTCTCCCCCCTGCTCTTCTCCCTCTACACAAACGACTGCACCTCAGCAGAACAGTCAGTAAAAATTATAAAATTTGCAGACGACACAACGGTTATCGGCCTGATCATGGATGGAAACGAGTCGGCATACAGACGGGAGGTGGATCGGCTAACTAAATGGTGTAGCGGAAACAACCTTGACCTAAACCCCCTCAAAACGGTGGAGATGGTGGTGGACTTTAGAAGGAAACCAAATGCCATGAACCCACTCATAATATCTGACAGAGTAGTGTCGAGGGTCGACTCCTTCAAATTCCTAGGAACAAAGATTTCCTGCGACCTCAAATGGGGTCCCAACATCATTACAACTGTCAAGAAGGCTCAGCAGCGGTTTTTCTTCCTGAGGCAACTCAAGAGATTCAACATCCCGCAGGAGCTGCTGCTCATCTTCTACACTGCCATAGTAGAGTCTGTTCTTTGCTCCTCGATCACAATCTGGTTCGGAGGAGCAAACAAGAATGACAGACGAAGGTTGCAAAGAGTGGTGAGGATGGCAGAAAAGATCATTGGGGCGGAGCTCCCCACTGTCCAAGAACTATACCTAGCAAGGGTCAATAAGCGTGCAGGAAAGATCTTGGCGGACAAGCTACACCCTGGCCACAACCTGTTTGAACCCCTGCCGTCAGGCAGACGTTTTAGGTCCATCCCAGCAAAGACGACAAGAACTACAAAAGGCTTCTTCCCAATAGCTGTCCACCAACTAAACCGTATTGAACATACCAAATACTAAATACTAACTCGAACTTTTCTAGATACATGTGAAATGTATGTGATGTATGTTTATGCCTCTCTTCCCACCCCCCTTGTGTTCCCTGATTGATGCTGCACTGTTACCACAAAAAATTCCAAGCATACGCAAGTATACCTGGCCAATAAAGATGATTCTGATTCTGATTCTGATATGGGTCACTATGTGCTGTGTAATGTGAACATGGGTCACTATGTGATGTGTAATGCCAATATGGGTCACTATGTGCTGTGTAATGCGAATATGGGTCATTACGTGCTGTGTAATGTGACTATTGGTCACTACGTGCTGCGTAATGCCAATATGGATCACTATGTGCGGTGTAATGTGACTATGGGTCACTACGTGCTGTGTAATGCCAATATGGGTCACTACATGCCGTGTAATGCCAATATGGGTCACAACGCGCTGTGTCATGTGAATATGAGTCACTATGCGCTGTCTAATGCGAATATGGGTCACTATGTGCTGTGTAATGCAAATATGGGTCACTACGTGCTGTGTAATGTGACTATTGGTCACTATGGCCCTTATTCTGATCGGTGCGGATATATCCGCGTGCGTTCGGCCCGCCGATGTTTTGTGTCTGCGCATGTGCAGAGGCGTCTCTGCGCATGTGCGAGCGGGGCGTATGGCCAAATCCCGCATGATATGTGAACACTCCGAACAGGGGGTGGAGAGGGGCGTGAAGGGCTATTTGGGCTCATTACCATATGCATACGCCCCGCGTTTCATGGGAGTTCCCATGAAAACGCTGGGCGTACGCATGGTAATGCGGCCGTGACGCACGTGTAGGGGGCGGACATATCACATCGCCGGATGTCAGCTGCCCGCCCAGATCCCTGCTTTTGCACGGAAAAATGCCCGTGTGGTCTGAGGTTGCGGGTGCTGGTGGAGCACACGGTCCTGCATTCAATGGTCTGCGACCATCGAATGATGGGGGAGGTTCCCTGAGATGGAGGAGGCGTATTCCGTGAAAAATACACGTGCGGTCCGTTTGGCCAGCTTCTTACCGCATACGGACGGAGTTGGCGATCCGTATGGAAGGCGGGGTTTCGCACGAACGGTCCTAGCCGCATAATCGGCTCTGGCCGCACCGATCAGAATAAGGGCCTATGTGCTGTGTAATGTGACTATGGGTCACTACGTGCTGTGTAATGCCAATATGGGTCACTACGCGCTGTGTAATGCCAATATGAGTCACTAAATGCTGTGTAATGTTACTATGGGTCCCTACGTGCTGTGTAATGTAACAACGCCTACACTCTGTACATATGCTACTGTAACTTTCCTGCAGCACAACAAATAACACCCCTTAATGCTACCACAATCCACCCCCCACCCAAAACTAATACCACACACACTTTACACCTACCTAAACTTACAGCACTCCAACAAAATCCATAACCCAACATACCCCTAACCCCCACACACACACACACAATTCCCCAAAATACAAACATAATTAAAAAAATAACATTATTTGTAAATTTAATGGGGCGTAGCCCCCTACGACGGTGTGAAGAGTGCCCGTAGGGCGCGATGAGTCACCTAGTATATATATATTTAGGTTTATATTAATCCCCCCCCCCCTCCTGCAGTTACCCATTGACCAAGTGTATACTGCCTTTACTCTGTGTTTTGACAGTGTAATATTCTCCCGGGCAGTTTGCGGCCAGTAATGACAAATGGGTGGGGGCCCCCCTGGACCCAGGTGTACAATTATGTCACCAACAACTGTGAAAAGCCAGAGAAATATCTACAGTATTACACCAAAGGCTTGAATGAATTCCCAGAAGGATACACAAGACTTTCTCTTATCCCTCCCTGCCATGCTCTTGTTTGTGTTGGATTTAGGCATCAGAGGTCTCTGGAGACACCTGTTCTGAGTAGTCCGGCTTCCCAGTGACACTCTGATCTATCTCCTGACCTTGTGTTACCTAATGTTATGCTTTCTGCCTATTGCAGAGAATTTGCCATTACAAACTACGGTGCATTCCTACCCTGATTACAATTGCAGGAGTTGAACAGTGTGGGGGCTTGGGGTGGATTGGGACTCAAAACCGGCCCGGAAGCGGGGGGGTTACATCGGCGGTAGTATTGTGCGCCCAGGGGGGGTGGCGGCGGCCCGTGGGTGGCGGCGGCGGTAGTGATGTGCGCCCGGGGGGGAGGGGGCGTTGGGGACGGCCGGGGGGAGGGACGGCTCACCTGCTGCTTTTTTCTGCTGGCCTGGCGGAGGGGGGACTGGAGCTGGGAGCCCATTTTGGATTTGGGCAAAGCGGCCCAGCCAGCCCAGGGGCGAGCGCTGCCGGACCCTTTTTGATGAGTTTTGGGCCGGCCCACGGGGAAATGGCCCGGTTTCCCAGTGGGCCTATCCGCCCCTGAACTCAACACATTTTTGCATTTACCAAGGAACTCCAACAAGTGTATAACCAGCACAGCAGTGATTGGGGGTTACATTGTGTAGATTCACTAGACGATGGACACAGTGCCTGCATGTCGTAAGTTACAGGGAACAGCACTGTGAGCATACTGTATATTGTGTGTTCCAGGCCACATAGAACGCTCTGCATTCAAATCTAGGAAACCCTAGCAGTATTTTTCAGGTGGCAGTGGCAGAACCAAGGCATAGATCCCCTGTACTTCACCAAAATCTGCCACAAGGATTCGCTGCCAAGTCAACATGGGTCAACGTAGGTCATACATATAAGCCACAGAGGAGTTGCAGAGGGGAGTCATGGATAAGTCTTAAAAGAATTGCAAAGGGGTGTTATGGATAACAAACACAGGGCAATTTCAGAGGGGAGTCATGGATAAACCAAAAGGGAGTTTCCGAGGTGAGTCTTTAATAAGCCACAGAGGAATTGCAGAGGGCAGTTATAAATAAGCCCCAGGGGAGTTACTGATAAGCCCCAGGGGAGTTACTGATAAGCACCAGGGGAGTTGCAGAGGGGAGTTACTGATAAGCCCCAGGGGAATTGCAGAGGGGAGTTACTGATAAGCCCGAGAGGAGTTACTGATGATCCCCAGGGGAATTGCAGAGGGGAGTTACTGATAAGCACCAGGGGAGTTGCAGAGGGGAGTTACTGATAAGCCCCAGGGGAGTTACTGATAAGCCCCGGGGGAATTACAGAGAGGAGTTACTGATAAGCCCCAGGGGAGTTACTGATAAGCCCCCGGGGAATTGCACAGGGGAGTTACTGATAAGCACCAGGGGAGTTGCAGAGGGGAGTTACTGATAAGCCCCAGGGGAGTTACTGATAAGCCCCAGGGGAATTGCAGAAGGTAGTTACTGATAAGCCCCAGGGGAGTTGCAGAGCGGAGTTACTGATAAGCCCCAGGGGAGTTGCAGAGGGGAGTTACTGATAAGCCCCAGGGGAGATACTGATAATCCCCAGGGAAATTGCAGAGAGGAGTTACTGATAAGCCCCAGGGGAGTTACTGATAAGCCCCCGGGGAATTGCACAGGGGAGTTACTGATAAGCACCAGGGGAGTTGCAGAGGGGAGTTACTGATAAGCCCCAGGGGAGTTACTGATAAGCCCCAGGGGAATTGCAGAAGGTAGTTACTGATAAGCCCCAGGGGAGTTGCAGAGCAGAGTTACTGATAAGCCCCAGGGGAGTTGCAGAGGGGAGTTACTGATAAGCACCAGGGGAATTGCAGTGGGGAGTTACTTATAAGCCCCAGGGGAATTGCAGAGGGGAGTTACTGATAAGCACCAGGGGAGTTGCAGAGGGGAGTTACTGATAAGCCCCAGGGGAATTGCAGAGGGGAGTTACTGATAAGCACCAGGGGAATTGCAGAGGGGAGTTACTTATAAGCCCCAGGGGAATTGCAGAGGGAAGTTACTGATAAGCACCAGGGGAGTTGCAGAGGGGAGTTACTGATAAGCCCCAGGGGAATTGCAGAGGGGAGTTACTGATAAGCCCCAGGGGAGTTACTGATAATCCCCAGGGGAGTTACTGATAAGCACCAGGGGAGTTGCAAAGGGGAGTTACTGATAAGCCCCAGGGGAGTTAATGATAAGCCCCAGGGGAATTGCAGAAGGGAGTTACTGATAAGCACCAGGGGAGTTGCAGAGGGGAGTTACTGATAAGCACCAGGGGAGTTACTGATAAGCCCCCGGGGAGTTACTGATAAACCCCAGGGGAATTGCAGAGGGGAGATACTGATAAGCCCCAGGGGAGTTACTGATAATCCCCAGGGGAGTTACTGATAAGCCCCAGGGGAATTGCAGAGGGGAGTTACTGATAAGCCCCAGGGGAGTTACTGATAATCCCATGGGGAGTTACTGATAAGCACCAGGGGAGTTGCAAAGGGGAGTTACTGATAGGCCCCAGGGGAGTTAATGATAAGCCCCAGGGGAATTGCAGAGGGGAGTTACTGATAAGCCCCAGGGGAGTTGCAGAGGGGAGTTACTGATAAGCACCAGGGGAATTGCAGAGGGGAGTTACTTATAAGCCCCAGGGTAATTGCAGAGGGGAGTTACTGATAAGCCCCAGGGGAATTGCAGAGGGGAGTTACTGATAAGCACCAGGGGAGTTACTGATAAGCCCCAGGGTAATTGCAGAGGGGAGTTACTGATAAACCCCAGGGTAATTGCAGAGGGGAGTTACTGATAAGCACCAGGGGAATTGCAGAGGGGAGTTACTTATAAGCCCCAGGGGAATTGCAGAGGGGAGTTACTGATAAGCACCAGGGGAGTTGCAGAGGGGAGTTACTGATAATCCCCAGGGGAGTTACTGATAATCCCCAGGGGAGTTACTGATAAGCCCCAGGGGAGTTAATGATAATCCCCAGGGGAATTGCAGAGGGGAGTTACTGATAAGCACCAGGGGAGTTGCAGAGGGGAGTTACTGATAAGCACCAGGGGAATTGCAGTGGGGAGTTACTGATAAGCCCCAGGGGAGTTACAGAGGGGAGTTACTGATAAGCCCCAGGGGAATTGCAGGGGGGAGTTCCTGATAAGCCCCAGGGGAATTGCAAAGGGGAGTTACTGATAAGCACCAGGGGAGTTGCGGAGGGGAGTTACTGATAAGCCCCAGGGGAGTTACAGCGGGGAGTTACTGATAAACCCCAGGGTAATTGCAGAGGGGAGTTACTGATAAGCCCCAGGGGAGTTGCAGAGGGGAGTTACTGATAAGCACCAGGGGAATTGCAGAGGGGAGTTACTTATAAGCCCCAGGGGAATTGCAGAGGGGAGTCACTGATAAGCACCAGGGGAGTTGCAGAGGGGAGTTACTTATAAGCCCCAGGGGAATTGCAGAGGGGAGTTACTGATAAGCACCAGGGGAGTTGCAGAGGGGAGTTACTGATAAGCCCCAGGGGAGTTACTGATAATCCCCAGGGGAGTTACTGATAAGCCCCAGGGGAATTGCAGAGGGGAGTTACTGATAAGCACCAGGGGAATTGCAGAGGGGAGTTACTGATAAGCCCCAGGGGAGTTACAGAGGGGAGTTACTGATAAGCACCAGGGGAGTTACAGAGGGGAGTTACTGATAAGCCCCAGGGGAATTGCAGGGGGGGGTTCCTGATAAGCACCAGGGGAGTTGCGGAGGGGAGTTACTGATAAGCCCCAGGGGAATTGCAGAGAGGAGTCTCGGATTAAGCCAAAGGCTTTGGTTGCTGCACTTAGAGGTTTGCAAAAAGTTCTATTAAAACTATTGTTGTATTTTACATTTGATTAAATTCAGTTTAATAACTTTTAAATTGAATAATAAATGAAGCACATCGTGGATCGCACACTGCGAGGACAGAAATGCAGAGAATATTGTTGAATAATGCAAAAAAAAAGTTACTTAGTGATGTTCCTCGTTAATGATGAAACTATTATTCTACGGCCGACATGGGCCCTTATTCTGGTTGGTGCGGTCGAGCCGCATATGCGGCTCCGACCGCACCAGACGAATCCCCGCCCACCATACGGTTCGCCACGGCCGTCCGTACACGGACGGCTGGCGAACCGCACGAAAATGGTGGAGGCGTACGCCTCCACCATGCTGGGAGCTGCCCCCTGCATTCGATGGTCGACGACCATCGAAGGCAGGACCGCACGCCGCGGCAGCTCCCGCAAGCTGAGACCACACGGACAATCGTCCGTGTGGTAGCTTGTATGGGGGCTGAAAGCTGACATCCGGCGACGTCAGCTTTCCGCCCCCATGAGTGGCGTCATGCCCTCATTACCATGCGTACGCCCCGCGTTTGCATGGGAACGCCCATGAAACGCGGGGCGTACACATAGGGAAATGAGGGGATGAAGCCCCTCACGCCCCTATACGCCCCCTTTGCGGCGTCTAAATTTTTAACACGGAGAATTCCCCTGCACATGCGCAGAGTGACCTCTGCGCATGTGCAGAGAGAAAACATCGGCGGTACGGCCGCACGCGGGCCGTACCGAGCCGATTAGAATAAGGGCCATAGTCTCCTACTAATCCTCGTAAGAAAGGAGATTATTAAACAAATAACAGATCAGAAATCCTATCTTTATACATGTTCTCTCGCCATCTATGCTCACTTCCACCCACTGCGCATTTTAAGGGTTCATTAAACATAGACTTAATGTATATGGGTCTGTTAAACATGTATTGTCACCACAGTAAATCTTCAGCCGAACCATTTATTGTCTAGTAGTTAGTGGATTGGGGACTGTGTAAAAACCGGACCCGGACTAGACTCTGCACCGCCGGACAGGACATCAAAATCTGAATTCCGGAGCTTGTAGGGTCCGGTCCGGGGGGGGGGGGGGGTGTGTGTCTTGTCCAGGAGGGGGAGGGGGGGGGGTCCCTGTGATAGCTATCACCAGGGACATGGGGGAGGGGAGATTACAGCCTCCCTGTGTGGTCCGGACCGTCCGGTTTTTGCTATATGCCCGGACCATACAGGGAGACATTATTGTACCCCTCCTCCTCACCTGGTTACAGGTGTCACAGTCAGCCCCCCTCCCTGGACAGGACACCCCCCAGACCGGACGCTACAAGCTCCAAAATGCAGAGTTTGATGTCCGATCTGGTGGTCCGGGGGTTTTGTCCTGGTCCGGTTTTTTACCCATACCCAGTGGATTGTTATATGCAAATTCCCATTACTGCCCATTCACATTTCATATTTATAAACTACCAATTTTAGACTATTAACTATTGTCTATACATCTCAGTCTTCTAATACTTGTAGATCATATCATTTTATATGGAAATGTCCAGCAAGATATACATTACAGTGTTAACCAGTGAGCCAGAGAGACTTTGCTGGATTACCTCTGTGGCAAAGCAGCTTGGGACCAATTCAGGTCTCAAAGGATCTGAGTTGCAAAATGCAATGTACCAAGCATGTACAATACGGTTCTGGGTCATTGGAGGCGGAGCGGCTGCAGATGTCACTAGAGTGATGTTGACGTCCAGGATGGTAGAGTTGGGGGAAAATACTCACAAGAATGCCAGAAGGAGAAGCTGGGGCCACCACTGACGCCGAGAAAAGGCCACTATGCCGGACTGTTTGGTAACATCATCATGTAGACATGATGACTGTCCTCATGGTCACTGTTGACCAACCATACTCTTGCCTCTTATCAGAGGAACTCTGGCATGGGAGATACCAAGAGTACAACAATATGTATCACTGAGATATTCTACAATACACAAGGAGTGTAACACATGGTCATGGTTCATAGATCTCTGACTCATGACCGGTCCGGGTACAACCACAGCTATTATCTGCTATAAAGCATAGTCACAATAATAATACCAAACAGCCCCATTGGTTCTCCACAGATGCCTTCCACCACACAGGTTACACCATATATCCATCTTAGTCTTATTGCTAATGCATGAGTCCCCTGATCAATGGTGCGCACATTGCATGCAGCTGCTGTGTGCGACTCGGACACTTACCTGGAAAACAGTGAGCCTTCAAGGGGCTTCAATGAGCACACACCCCCACCCCCTGTCTTGTGCTCTGCACCTATAAGGAATCTCAGCAAAGAGAGTAATGCCGCCATTGTCTTGGGTAACACAGGAATATGAAGGCAGCATTGTCTCCGCACCGGTAATATCTTTTTGTCATTTGAGCGATATTGGGAGCATAAACTGACAATGAGAAATAAGCGCACTCATCTCACTCCGCATCGGCTAATTTACATAATATCTTTTGTTCTCAGCCCGCGCTGTATTAAAACTCTTAATATAATGAGCAAGAAATGTACTCGGCTGTCTTATTGAAATCAGAACAGAAAAGGTACATTACTCCCCTGGTTCCCGGCTTCAGAACTGCCTTGGAAAAGATGCTACACAGACATTAGCTGCTGTAATAGGCCGTCTTTTTATTCCCGGCAATATCTGAACATGTCAAAAGAACCTTTCTTCATATTATCTATTGTCAGAAGTCGAAATTTACTTTCTTTTCTTTTTTTTTTTTTTTTTACATTCCTCAATTTAATTGAGATCGTCACCAAATGAAACGCGGAGTCTTCCGATTTACACCAAAGGTCAAAAAAGTGAAACTGCTTCAAATGATTCAAGAAAATATTAATTATATTTGTGGAACATTTTTATTAGCGGATCTAATCGTTTCGGTGACAGCTGGAGTTCCAGGGTTCACTTTATGGATAGATACAAAAGCCTCATCGTTTCCTTCCTTATTAAAGTTGTGCGTCCAGCATACTAATTCCACGTTGTGCGTGTTCGCCGTCAACGCGCTGATATCTGTTTGACATAGCCCCGCTGTCTCTTCCTGTAAAGTTATGTATCAGGAAATGCTCCTGAAGGCTCTCTACAGTCTCCGTTTAGATGATATGGGTCTGGTGACACATCACAGGAACAAGTGTTACACTGCAGCACTTACATTCTGTAACCTTTAATGAAAGCAGGAGCCCTTTCTCCAACTGTCCTTCCCCAATGCTGGAACAAACATGCACTTTAGGCTTCCTTTGATTAGATCATGTTCACAGCAGCACAGAGTATATCAGGAGATGGGGATGTGTCAGTGAGGATAGGGCTGCAAGTGACAGGGGCAGTGACATGGTATGAGGAGTGGAATGGAGGCAGCAGGAAGCCACATACAGTGTTATATAGTGGAAGGTGCAGGGTCCCCAGCAGCGCAGAATATATCAGTAGATGAGTGATGTGTCAGTGAGGATAGGGCTGCATGTGACAGGGGCAATGACATGATGTGAGGAGGGGACCGGTGGCAGCAGGAAGCCACAGACTTACAATATATAGTGGGAGGATCAGGGTCCCTAACAGCACAGAGTATATCAGGAGATGAGTGATGTGTCAGTGAGGACAGGGATGAATGTGGCAGAGGCATTGACATGATGTGTCAGTACCCCTTCTTCTAATGCTGTCTTCCCCTAATGCTGCCCCTCCCAATGTTGCTCCTCCCAGTGCTGGCCTTCCCAGTGGTGCTGGGAGCTTTCCATTGCTCGGTCTGCATAAAAGGCTTTTTCTTTGGGATTCCAGTGAATGGTTACAGTGGTTTATGCCTCACTTCCCAACACAAGACATACTGTGTAATATAGTACCACTACCTAAAGGAATGCGCATGGTGGAAGATTGGTTACAGACATAACTATAACGCAAGTGCAAGAGACATAAAGCTGTTTAAAGAGCATATATTCTCAGCATTACACCACCGTATATGCAATGAGGACACCCAAGCCAATAACTGATAAAAGATAAACCCATTACAATGGTGACTGTACCCATTCATCAAGCTTATAAACACACAGGACCTATTACTGCCGCCGCTGATCTTGCCAGCCACAGCCAGGAAATGCCCCAACATGGCAGAAGGAACTGGACACGTGCGCAGAGTGGCGTGTTATGGTTTTGGTGCTAATTTCATTGTTGTGTTTTGATTTTACAAAACCACTGTAAAAACGTTTTGGTTCATTATTTGGATTTCAATTCTGTACATTGGGTTTTGGATTTCTTGGTAATGGATAAAAACCGATATTACCTTTAATTTTTGTAAATAAAACAATCCAATTTCCAGACCATGGGAAGATCCAAAACAAGACTCGATTTGGTTCAGATTTGCAAAATTCGGGTGAACCAAACTTAACTAAAGTAATGACAATGAGACCAAAATGTGGTGTCAAACAGAATGTCAGCTCTTTTAAAATGACTAAGGTATGGTTACTGAAGATAGAATGTCAGGACATTTGGCATCTACAGTACTTGACCAACAGTCCCATAATCAATGGCAAGCATGAGATGACAACTTGCAAGGCCCAACTATCCCTTTATCAGCGCAAGGTAGGTATTCAACAAATATGAAAATACACCATCCTGTCCTGCTCGGATGAGATGTGCTGCTGACCCTAGTCAGGTAGAACCAGTACAGCCATTGTATTGAATGGGAGCAAACACCCATACTGCAATTTGGAGGTTGGACTGTCAATCTTTCCCCCAAGCCTGGTTCTCAGTAGAAAACAAAGCCTGCCACCAAACAAAGCCTCTAGCCCACCCAAGACAGGTTCTCAGTAGAGAACCAAGCCTGCCACCAAAGTTCTAGCCCACCTAAGCCAGGTTCTCAGGAGGGAATAAAGCCTGCCACCAAACAAAGCTCTAGCCCACCCAAGCCAGATTCTCAGTAAGGAACCAATCCTGCCACCAAACAAAGATCTAGCCCACCCAAGTCAAGTTCTCAAGAGGGAATAAAGCCTGCCACCAAACAAAGCTCTTGCCCACCCAAGCCAGATTCTCAGTAAGGAACCAAGCCTGCCACCAAACAAAGATCTAGCCTACCCAAGCCAAGTTCTCAGGAGGGAATTAAGCTTGCCACCAAGCAAAGCCTTAAGCCCGCCCAAGCCAGGTTTTCAGTAAGGAACTTAGGAGGTTATTCTGATCGGAGCGGCCAAACGTGCGTACGTTCACTATTAACGTACGCGGCCGTTGGGGTTAAGTCCACCCACAAATCAGCCGCATACGTACGGCCAGAAACAACGTCGAAGGGGAGTGGCGTACAATTGAGCGTACGCCAACGTACACGGACGGACCAGCCCTTACACTCTGACAACTGGCGTACAACAGAGCGTACGCCACTGTTTACGGACGTCTCTCGTCCGTCTTCCCACCGACTTCTTGCGGCTATCTGAGCGTACGCCAGCTTGCACGGACGGGTCCCTATTGTTTTCAATAGAAAACTCAGCTTATGTCACCGCTCGTGATTTCACTGTGTTATTTAACTCAAAAAAACACACATTCACACAGCAATCGTTACCCCTCACCTCAAATTACAAATATAACTTACATTACACATCTGTATGTACCTGCCCTTACAAACCCTCTAACATTTGTATAATTAAAAACACAGGCAACTTCTAACTGAATCGAAACTTTTATTTTTGGGAAACATAACAATAAAAAAATAAAAAAATTAAAAGAGGGCCTCCAGGCGCAAAAAAAGTAAATTTAAATAAAACAGCGTTAAAAAGATTTCCTGTAGAATCTGGGCCACATCTTCCTGGTGCTGGTCAGTGTCTGTAGTGAAGGGAAAAAAAACATTATATTTAATATATCATATACACAAATGTTTGTTGTATTTGTACATAATAAGAAGTTGTGAGTTAAGTGTGAAGGCCACATACATTTTACAACTACATTGAAGAAGGGTATGCTGTAAACACAGTACTAAAAACTAATATGTTAACACACACGTACTGTACATATTACATAACATTAAATAGATTCCTCCTTCTTGGATGAATGTATGCTGTATCCCAATTGGTAGTTTTGTTTTGGGGGGCTCACCTCTAACCTCACAATTAGGCTGTGCTATTTAAGGGTTATGACATTGTTGCGGCTTAAGCACTCCTTACTATTTTAAATTTAGGACATTGCTGTACAAATTATAGGCCTAAAGCTATGTTTGTAAAGCATGCATCCGCATGGCCTCACACACTATGAACAAAACAATCTATAAATTAATGTTGCACATCATGCTGGGAAGTGGAGTTACCCAACACCTGGACCCACATAACTACAACACCACTAATGTCGGATATCTCATTGGATGTACTGTTATGTCAATTATTCAAGGGGTGAGCCATGGCCACACTCCAAAAAAACACCAAGGGGACCCTTGTTCCTGGAGAAGGACAGGCCACACCTCATGGTCGCCCTGCAGTGATATGTTGCAACTAATGTTGATGTTGGATACACATATGTGGTTGTTGTGATTGTTTATGTGTAGAAATGTGTAGGTAAATATATATATAGGGGGTTGGGGAGGGGGTGGGGGTAGGGGAGTGGCTGGTGGAAGGGGATGTGGAAATTTGGTGCTCCCCAGCTGGACCCATTGTCTCCTCCTCTTCCTCCTCCTCTTCCTCCTCCTCTTCCTCCTCCTCGTCTGGCTGCTCCTGGGCTGCCTGCTCCTGGGCTGCCTGCTCCCGGGCTGCCTGCTCCCGGGCTGCCTCCTCCCGGGCTTCTATGCGTGCCATTGCCCGTGCTGAAATGTTCATGTTGATGGCATAGAAATCGAAGGTTGGGTTTCATAAAAATGGGGGAAAGAAAAATTCACATTAGTCATGCTCATAACCTTACAAATTATCATTGCTGTTATATTTCAGACATTTATCATGCAAACTAATTGATATGCTACACCCAAAAACTGAGCAACTACTTAAACCCCCCCTATACACCCCCTATACACCCATATACACCCCCTATACACCCATATACACCCCCTATACACCCATATACACCCCCTATACACCCCATATACACCCCCTATACACCCATATACACCCCCTATACACCCATATACACCCCCTATACACCCATATACACCCCCTATACACCCCCTATACACCCCCTATGCACCCATATACACCCCCTATACACCCCATATACACCCCCTATACACCCATATACACCCACATACTCAGGAACATATTTATAAAAAGTACAGAAATCATTTGAAAAAAAACGCAGACATACTAGTTAATAAAAACTTACATCGGGCAATATGGCGGCGAATGGAACTCAGCATGACTGGCTGGCGCCGGCGCAGGTCAGACCAGCGCCGCTCGACTTGGGCCAGGCTTCTCTGTACGCCGGTCCGGGTGTATATTAGGTGGCGGACAGCATTATACGCCCGCCGCTTGTCCATGTTGGACACATATGGGCCCCTGGGCCACAGCCGACGGTCCATGACCTCAACCAAGGCCACCAGCTCCTGGGTCGAAAACGCGCTAGCCCTGGTTGAAGTCATAGTGGCAATGGCGCAGTTATTAATTGCAGGTACATATATCACTTTTGGTGCTTGCTGATTGGTGTAAAAAATTGTTTGTTTAGTATTAACTTTATTAATCCTTCTTACATTAACAAACTGCATGCGAATAGAAACTTACGCGGACCGTTCCGATATACACACACCATAACCAACAGCATGCATTCAATGTATAGAGAGGAACTGTATATACAGTGTGCGGAAAAGAATACACGCAACCGTCTACTAATAAATACGCTGCTAAAAGGGGCACAATACACCGATTTCCATGGAGAGACGTACTGTATATACAGTGTGCGGAAAAGAATACACGCAACCGTCTACTAATAAATACGCTGCTAAAAAAGGCACAATGCAACATGTTGGTGTATGACAATTTCATACTCATTACATATGTAAGGAAAGCATTATAACGTGATGTTTTGAAATGTGACTCACAAAGCATACACGAACTCCAACAGATACCAGCTGACAACACTCATCATTGGAATGACAGGTGCACACATTTCACGATGTAGCACACAATGCTCCACAACCTGTGTATGTGCATATACAGGTGATTGATCAGGTGCGTTGAGACCTGCGTAATTTAAGCGGCAATTATCGGCGGGAAATATCGGCGTAAATTAGCAACTACATTGCGGGGGAAAATATACGCCCCCTTGTTCATGGCGGGAGATTAACATATAAATATTCAGTCAGATGCAGGCCAGAATTGCTGCAAACATGTCTAGCTCAGACGATTCCGCAGCTGAGGACGCTCTACAGAGAGCTACAGCAGAATCCCTGCTTGAAGCTTTGCAGAAGAGGGAACAGGAGCGGAGAAGGAGGGCCCAAGAGAGAAGTAGCCTGCAAGACCAAGCGGGCCCCTCACTAACAGGCCCTGTTCAACCTCCACCAGCTCCACAAGGGCCAAGCAACCAGCCAGAACAAGAGGTTGCATCTCTCCAAACAGGTGTGACCCAGCAGGTGCATGGTGAGAGAACTGGGGCCACCAGAAAACGAGCTGCAACATCTAGGGTGAGGACTGAGCAGGATACCACCACCAAAAAGAGAAACCCTGCATTTGTAGAGGCAGAATTGCGAATTTTAGTGCCCAGAGCACGCAAATGGATCGAATTGACAACCAGGAAGCCGGGTGCCAGTGCAAGGAGAAACCTTTGGGAGAAGATCACAGAGGAAATGAACCAGGTGTCACCAGTGGTCAGAGATTGGCTAGCGGTGAAGAAAAGGCAAGTGTGTTTGTCCCCCTGATAATGTCATATGTGTGTACATATGTTACATGTATGTTTTGAGAATAATAGAAAGGTGTGTTTGTAGATAGTGCTACACTTCAATGTCACATGTGAATACAACCATGTCTAATAACCCACATTTATATATGAAACATGCACCATTGGTGTGATGTGAGGTTATGGGTACAGTTCTGCTCATGTGAAGTATGTGAAGTATGTGATGGGACAAGAGAAAGTGTGTTTTTGAAAGAGTTGTTGTAACATGTTCCATATGATGCTACTGAAACAAGAATGACCAAACTGTGCACATGTAGCTGGTGAGAAACTACACATCCCAGTATGCCATCCCATAGTTAAATTACTCCATAATAACCACACTGTCAAGCTATGGTGGAATGTGTAGTTTCACAACAGGTGGAGGTGCATAATTTGGCCATGGATGATGTCATTTCTGCATAGTGATCTATGTATGTGCATTTAGTGGCCTAATGAATGAGATGAGACACTGAAATGCCTCCTAATGGAGACATTAATGTGTGTGTGGGACACATATGGCTAAAAAACATAAGATCACCCACACTAGGAAATGTCACGTAGCACAGTGGTGCACATATATCATGGTGATATTTGTATTTTTAAACTTGTAGGTGGACAGACTTCAAAACGACACTGAAGAGGAAGATGACTGACCGGTACAACCACAGCATGTCCACCGGGAGGGGGCCTATGCCAGATAATTTGGAGTATACCCCCCTGGAGCAGGACGCCTTGGATGTCATTGATGTGGCCGAGGTCAGGGGGATATCCAATATGGATAGTGAGCTCCCGGCGGAGGTCTTTGCTGCTGCTTTTGATGGTAAGTCACAGTAATGCATTGTATTTTGAAAGATATTTTTTTGTGCGTATGTGATGGTGACATTGTTTTCAATTATTATCCTAGAAGAAGCAGAAACCCAGGATGAACCGGCAGCATCTTCCTCTGCAGAGCCACAGGTGGAGCAAGTGGTCCAGCCTCCACCAAGACGACACCCCCAGCCACAGGAGACATGGGATGCCAGCGTGATGGTGATGCTGGAGAGGATCGAGAAGCAAGGGGTGGATGCTGCGGTCCGTCAGCAGCAGGTTGGGGAATTTCTGGCGGATTGGAAGGCCACAAACAGGCAGCAGTGTGAGGCCTTCAACCGCATGAATGACACTCTGGCGGCTGGCATGCAAAGCATTGGCCAACACCTCAGCCGCCAGAATGAAATTCTTGCGGAGCTGCTGACCACCGCCAGGTCCCTAAGGGACAATCCCCCATCTGCTGGCCCACCCCAAGCTGCTCCCCAACCTTCCACCTCTGCTGACCCTCCTGTGTCCACTAGGGGAAGACGCCGCAAGCCATCTGAGCCAAAGGCCCCTGTCCCCAAGGCCCCATCTAAAAAGGGGAAAAAAGGGCCCAAATAATGAGACCTGGTTCACTTCCTCTGTGGTTGGACCCCAAATGTTTAAATTGCACTGGACATCCACTTCCTGAGTTGGCCATCGATCCATTTTCGTGCCATGGGCATTAAAGTTCTTATTTTGACCTCTACAAATGCAGGATAAATTTTTGGTGGTGTGTATCTTGCTTAGTATTCACCCTGGTTGTTGCAGTACGTATTCTGGTGTCCCCATTTCTTTCACCATTGCATTTGCAGGGTAACACATGTTTGGAGATATGCAACCTCTTGTTCTGGCTCTTTTTTTATTTTTGTGTCTATTTTATTTGTTTATTTGATTTATGACATTAAAGTGTCTACTAAGCTGTGATGCTGAACAGCAAATAAATTTATTTTACCAATTAAAACAAAATTGTTGTATGTGTAATTTCTTGTGTGAAACAAATACTAGATTTATGTGTACTTACTGACCAGGGTATTTTTGAACATTTGTTGAAGTGTGGTAGAAGTTTCCCATGTGTAACCCTCTCCATGGCCATTCCCATGTTCCTATCCAACTTTTCCCTGCTAATTAGTTTGTGTCAGCACATGTGCAGAGCAACTTAATAGGTGAGAAAGCAGTTTGTGTGCAGGTGAGGTAGCTCCTACAGTAGTAGATAAAAGCAGGTCCAGAACAATGCTTTCCTCATGGAGTGGGTGAGGCAGACAAACAAGGGTCAAAAGGTACATTTGTGTAGGAATGCATATGTGTCCTCCCTAAAAAAAGATGTGTGAATCGGCCAAACATGAGAAAATTGCTTGTGAACAAACATGTATAACTTTTTAAATATATATGATTTTACAGTGTCATAAGCAGATGTAGGAATCCTTTGTTAGAGAGATGTGAGTGCAATAATGTGATTGGTGGCATCTTACATCCAGAGTGTAGTAAAATCCAATTCATAGCAGATCAGATAGTGGTACAGTTCTGTATTTTGGGTACTATACAAAGATTGTGTGCAAAATAGTGGGCATGGGCTTAAAACATTGCTGAAACATCCTTTGTAGGTGTTAGATGTGGTTTATGTTATTGTATCATAAATACAAAACCTATGTTTGTATTAGAGTGAACACGTTGACACATGTCGACTTGTGTAGATTGAGTGTGCTACTGTGTAAAGTCTATGAAAGCACGTAGTGAATGTGTATAACTGTTTAACAAATACCTACCTTAGCATATATAAGCAGGTCTTAAAAAGATTCTTACCTTAAATTAAACAAACCTTTAAATGTAGAGAAGTATAGAAAGATAAGCTTCCAATGTGTTTGAGTGCTGTGTGTGGCTTGCAGGTAGTGAAATCATGGTTTTGACATAATAGACTGCAGCATTGCTTATTACATTCAGGTGTATGTGTTTGAGTAGTAATCAGCATAAATTAGCAAACCCAGGCGCACGCTGGCATGCGGTATCTGTAGGGGTGGTCTGAGGTGGCGGTTGGCGGCCGCCTGTTTTGTGTCCGAAATGAACGGTGCTTTAGGCGATCGTGCGGTAGTAGCACCGTTCATTTTTGGTGCACACCCCCGTGTACGCCCATATTTACGCCCATTTTCCCTCATTATTTCGGCCGCTCCCCTCAACACGCCCCTATGCCGCCCCCAATGCCCGTACTCTCGCGTACAGGTTTTTTCGCACGGAGAGACCCGTCCGTAAGCGTTGTGGAGTGTTCGCACCTGCGCATTGGCGATTGTACGCATGCGCAGATCATGAAAAACCCCGGAACGTACGCGTACGGCCCGGCCGCACCAACCAGAATAAGGCCCTAAGCCTGCCACCAAACAAAGTTCTAGTCAACCAAAGCCAGGTTCTCATGAGGGAATAAAGCCTGCCACCAAACAAAGCTCTAGCCCATCCAAGCCATATTCTCAGTAAGGAACCAATCCTGCCACCAAACAAAGCTACTATCTCACCAAGCTAATTGTCCATGAGAAAGATTCTCTGCTTACTCATGCATGTCTCACAGAGCGGCTCCATGACAGGCTCTTTGCATGTTTTCCTTTCGTCCATTATTCAAACCCACGCTGCAAATTAGCAAGGAGACTCTCACTAAGTTTATTTTCTGGTATGCTTCTAGCCAGAAGAGAAATTTCCAGCAGGAGATATTTTTCTTACATCTTAAAACACCAAAAACCAGGAACGTTTTCGCTTGGCAGTCTGACGGAACTGTACAGAAAAACTAGGGTAGTTTTTTTTTTTTTGGTTTTTGCTCCCTCCTTTCTTTTCCTCATTTTACAAATTAACATCTTATTTCACCTTCTAAGTGGTGTAAAATGATCCTGTTCTTGGAGCGGCCCTGTATCCAGCTGGCTCCCTACATCAGCTGTAAATTTTGGAGGAGAGTCGTTCATGGGCCAAACTTCTGCTGAGGTCACTGAAGATGTAACACAATAATGTCAGGAAGCTCAGACCAAATATAGACACCGAGATGCTTTCTCATTCCATACAAAGATATAGCCGTGTCTCAGAGTCTCTCGTCGCAATGTATGCTGTAATTCAATACTACCTTGGCTTATGTGGCTGATTTAAGCTGCTTCAGAAAATAATGATTTTGCTTCTAAGTAAATATAAGTTCTGGGGAGAGTGTTTTATGCCAATAAGCGTTTATGACTCACCGGGGAAGGATGGTAAATAATGTCCCGGCTCTGGTACGGGGACACTGCACTGAAATGATCTGTTTTCACAGAATAGAACAAGATATTCCCAACTAACAGATGCTTGATCCTATGTCAGCTAGTAAAAGATGCATCCATTTCCCACCATTCACCAATCAGTGGCGCTATTCCGTGAGAGTCAATGTGGACCAATCAAATACCAGGACAGATGCAGAGTGTCAGTATATTACACTTTGTGTAAACGCAGAGATTTAATTCTTTAGATAGACTCTTGCTGTCCCATTACCATTGCTACAGTATGTGCCTATCATTTCAAAAATAAATTTTGGGTGAAAGCAGGGCCACCTCTACCATTAGGCAGCTGTCTAATGCACCGGAATCTGTGGGCAGGGGGCACCACTGAGTCTGATCATATTCCCATTTTAGTTTGGTTAATATTTTTTTAAAATAATTGATAATCATAAATAAAAATTAATAAACAGCAAAAATCAAGTATCTTTTGTAAACCAAAACTCAAAATTTGGATTTCAAATCTGAGTTGGTTAGGATCGAAACTCATCAGGGCCTGAACCACACATCTCTACCAAAAATGCCGCCTACTGTATAGTGAAAAGAAAAGTGAAGTAACATAGCTCTGTCCTTGGACCCTCCCCCCACCAATGTTGTATATTAAAAAGAACACGCAAAGTTAACAAACCAAGCACTTCGGTGACAGTGACTGCCACTTTTGTGGCTGAAGTGCTTGGTTTGTTTGGACCTCACAAAACCATTATTGAATGGGCTTAAGTCAGCTAACAGTGGGCCTTATTCTGGTTGGAGCGGCCGGGCCGTACGCGCACGTCCCGGGGTTTTTAATGATCTGCGCATGCGTGCATTCGCTAATGCGCAGGCGCGAACACTCCACAACGCTTACGGACGGGTCTCTACATGCGAAAAAACCTGTACGCGAGTGTACGGGCATTGGGGGCGGCATAGGGGCGTGATGAGGGGAGCGGCCGAAATAATGAGGGAAAATGGGCGTAAATATGGGCGTACACGGGGGTGTGCACCAAAAATGAGCGGTGCTACTACCGCACGATCGACTAAAGCACCGTTCATTTCGGACACAAAACAGGCGGCCGCCAACCGCCATCTCAAACCACCCCTACAGATACCGCATGCCAGCGTGCGCCTGGGTTAGCTAATTTACGCGGATTACTACCAAACACATACACCTGAATGTAATAAGCAATGCTGCAGTCTATTAAGTCCAAACCATGATTTCACTACCTGCAAGCCACACACATCACTCTAACACATTGGAAGCTTATCTTTCTATACTTCTCTACATTTAAAGGTTTGTTTAATTTAAGGTAAGAATCTTTGTAAGACCTGCTTATATATGCTAAGGTAGGTATTTGTTAAACAGTTATACACATTCACTACGTGCTTTCATAGACTTTACACAGTAGCACACTCAATCGACACAAGTCGACATGTTCACTCTAATACAAACATAGGTTTTGTATTTATGATACAATAACATAAACCACATCTAACACCTACAAAGGATGTTTCAGCAATGTTTTAAGCCCATGGCCACTATTTTGCACATTAATTAATTCAATCAATTAATTAATTTTCATAATTATAGTTGAAAGGCAACATTTGCAGGTCCATATATATGAAGGGTATGTCAGCGTACACGGACGTACGCTCACTCTCACGAGCGGTGACATAAGCTGACTTTTCTATTGAAAACAATAGGGACCCGTCCGTGCAAGCTGGCGTACGCTCAGATAGCCGCAAGAAGGCGGTGGGAAGACGGACGAGAGACGTCCGTAAACGGCGGCGTACGCTCAGTTGTACGCCAGTTGTCGGAGTGTAAGGGCTGGCCCGTCCGTGTACGTTGGCGTACGCTCATTAGTACGCCACTCCCCTTCTACGTTGTTTATGCCCGTACGTATGCGGCAGAGTTGTGGGTGGACTTAACCCCAACGGCCGCGTGCGGCTAGCGTACGTTAATTGCGAACGTACGCACGTTTGGCCGCACCGATCAGAATAACCTCCACTGTTATTATGGCTCTCTATAGTTGGAAGAGGTTATACTTTGCATCCAATTGCTCTCACTAATCAGTGAAATTATCATCATCATACAAGATCAACTTCTCCCCACTATAAACCACCAGTTTCTGTACGATGATGTAACTTCCGGGAAAGATCTTCCACAGGGAATTTTTATTTAATTGTTATGAACAACAGTTGTTCCAGATTTTTAGAAAGTAGCCTTCTTTGCCGATAACAATACTCTTTCACACTACACAGTGAAGGGTGGGCAGATAAAGTAAAGCTACTTAGTATATGGGCCCCAAAGTGCCTTATTTCCCTTCCAGTAATCATAGGGACTGCATCAACCCCTAACGTACATTGTGATTAAAATAACCATGATAGTGAACATATCAGAATGTGTTACAGTTGTAGTGGCAATCATTTTGGGAATATCTTTTAGTTCTGGCTAGATGTCATATAATGTTGTTGGGCTGAGTTGGCTCATCTTCACCACCAGCTGAACTCAGGGAAAAGGCATTTTTATTTCTGGCAGAAGTAGTTGCTGGAGAAACTGAAGGATGAGATTTCGTCATGTGCCATTTGAGCTAAAAACTCGCATCTATTAAGATCTGTTTCAGCTCGAAACTTAAAGTTAGGATTTAGTTCGGTTGCCAAAATTTAGTGTTCCATTTGCAATACATTGACAACAATGGTCGTGAAGAAGTGAATAAAGAACTTGATCTACAAGACCAACATAATTTAGCAGAGGGTCCCACTCGAAGTCTGCACCTACCCTATAAAATCACCCCTGCACTGCGCGATGTGCTGCACTCGTTAGCCTGATTCTCACTGCAGTAACTTCTGTCACAATTCCGATTTCTGTTCCACTTAAATATTCGTCTGTCATCAGACTCATTACGTGCTAGACCTGTTAGAAAGGTTCTCCAGGGAAAGGCAGATATATCTGACAGGCAGCGCAGCTATCGGCAGATACAGGCATAGTGTTACAGGGCTGTCTGTATGAGGACCATCTGGGTCACCTTATTCTCACACTGTTCCCTTAATACATCCATTAATTTAGCAGCTCCCTGTTCTCACGGATATCTTGGAATTGAAAGTGTGTAAAATATGAATGAATCATTTTCCAAAAGGTTGTTGGATAAAAATGTTCTAATCTAATTTTCTGGGCTTAATACATTAACATGAACATTTTAGGGGAGGGGTGGGGGAGTTTTCACCTGTGCTGTGCTGTAAAATATTTCCTGTTGCCCCAAAGACACAAGAAAGCGGGAGCTGATTGGGTGAAGCGTAATTTATCATATACAACACGTTTTATCACTCATTGATAAATGAGCCCCTTAATAAGCTTCTCTTTTATTGGGAAATAAGGAGACAAGGGGGCATGTGTAATAGGATGCAAGGTTGGCTGAGATGCTTGATTATATTGGAGATGCTGTATATACAATGATGTGAGGTGTACAGATGCTGTATATACACTGATGTGAGGTATACAGTGGTTGTATAAACAGTGATGTGAGGTATACAGTGGTTGTATATACACTTATGTAGTCCCTCCCTGTCACCTCTCACTCCCCAGCATGGCCAGCTTATTCAATCAATAATCAATCAATGATGCTGGGAAGGGGTGTGTCCGTGCTGGGGCAAGTGGACGTAGAGAGAACCAGCGTAGGCAGATGTCAGGGAATGGCTTGGACCTGGAAGTGTCCCGAGCTCCCAGTGGGGCAGATGTAACTTGTGCAGAGAGTTAGGTGTGGGAGGGGCGTGTCCTAACTCAGAGCTGCATTGCAGTGTGAGAATAACGATGCCTAGCATGTGTGAGCTACATGCAGAAGCAGCCAGTATTTACCCTGCATGCAAAAATGAGACATGTATCTGCCCCCTTTGTATTGTAACATGGTTTGAACACAGGGGTGTAGCTAGGGTGGAGCCGGCGGAGCATGGGCTCCGGGCGCCAAAAGGTTACAGGGCGCCGGAGCCATGCTTCACAAACTCTATCGGCCGCCCAGCTCACCCGCCCGCACCCCCGCTCTGACTCCTGCGTCGTCAGGCCATATCAGCTGTGTGATCCATGGCCCTCGCACTGCTGTACAGGAAGTCAGATGCGGCGCAACTACAGCTGGTGGTTGCTTCCTGGTACTGCTGGCCTGGAACAGCAGGGCAGCATCCACACAGTCGGTATAGCTGGCGACACATTCCTGGAGCCGCCACTGGAGAGGACACCGATTGGCAGTGTCAGTGTGGCCTCCGAGACCACACCTGTGCGCTGCCTGTGCGCACCTGTGTGCTGCTGCTAAGGGCTTTCCTGTGCAACAATCCAGAGGCTTACCCGAGCCTCCCACCTCCCAGTTTTGTTTTGTTCCCAATTCAGAATCAGACCCTTCATTGCTACATTCCCTGAGCTGTAGAGGGTTAAACTCCACCTTACATCTTTATCCTTGAAGACATGGCTGAAAGTCTGTATCACAAACTGTGTGACACAAATGAGATTACACAAGGACAGGCAAGTGACAGTATCTGCCTCTCATTGCCAGTATTCCTAGCTATGGACGGATCAGAGAATAAGCAGAATAATCAGAGATAATCGGCCACAATGACACTTTCTGGGAAATAGAATTTCCTAAAGCACACAATGCATCCGTTCTCATTGTATCAGATGTGGGCTGTCTGAGATGAGCCATTTATTTCCAAGCAGACGGTGGGGCTCACCCTAATAATTACCCCTCTTTCTTCATCCTTAAATGCTTAAAATGATTTTTTAAATGCTCAAGTTCCAGAGCGGTGTCCAGAAATAGGCCATTAAATGTGTGCTTTATTATTCTACTGCGAATTGGTTCCATCTTCAGAACACAATGAAGGAGCGACGGTCGGCCTGTGACTCCGGACACCTTCATTGGCAGGATGTCAATGTGTCGGCAGAGTCATCTGCTTTTATTGTGAGCTCTGAGGACGAGCTGCTAATCGTTAGACAGAATGGCGCGCTCGCCAAACAGGAGATAAGTGGCCGGGGAAAGTCAGTCACAGAAGATGATGGCAGTTAAGCAAATTGTGACAATGGGCATAATTCAGGTTGGTTTGCAAAAGCAAACTCCTTGTTTAATGGACAAAACCATGCTGCACTGCAGGTGGGGCAGATGTAACATATGCAGAGAGTTAGATTTGGGTGGGGTGTGTTCAAACTAAAATCTAAATTGCAG
This sequence comes from Crinia signifera, assembly GCF_055691185.1. Taxonomy (NCBI): domain Eukaryota; kingdom Metazoa; phylum Chordata; class Amphibia; order Anura; family Myobatrachidae; genus Crinia; species Crinia signifera. Next base: position 53,340,990 of record NC_139228.1, read on the forward strand.
TGTACTGTATATACCCTGCACAGAAACAAAATAACTCCCCCAAATCTTGCTCTCTCTGCACATTTTACATCTGCCCCACCTGCAGTGCTGCATGGTTTTGTCCATTAAAGAAGGAGTATGCCTTTGCAAACCAACCTGAATCACCCCCACAGTTAAGTAAAGGATACAACTGCAATAGGAACACAAAGTAACGCCTGTAACTTGTGGAAGTTCCTGAGAAGTTACAATTGTTTCATTACTTAAGGCGATGTGGTTAAACCTCTGCCGAGAACAAGCGAATCAGCAGAAATATCATTTTTATTTATATGTAACATAAATATTTGAACCTGAATCGGGGCCAAAGCACTTTGGATGGCGTTCTTCATGCATTGTGTGCCGCTAATTACTGGCATTGTAGGAAGGTAGGGAGCTGGAGCTTATTACAATGATCTACTGAATATCAGCATGGCGCCTCTCCACGCACCCCAAACGGAGCAGCGGCATGTAGCTCAGCGGTGCAATTCTGAACAATTCAGCTGCACATTGCAATATACAGACTATAGGCCCGAATCAGCCCTGCTCGTTCGGAGATTTCGGAGACCAGAGAGCAGTGAAATCACACCCATGTATTGCCCAGCACAGAGAGACAAAAGATTGACACACAACAGGTCAACACAGACAAAAAGTCATCATGTTATAGGTCGATATGATCAAAAGGTCGACATGGAAAAAGTCAACACATGAACAGGTCAGCATGAGTTTTCATTATATTTTATGTCAACGTGGACCACCAATTAGCGTACCGCGCACCCTTTTCCGTTCCCAGTTTTAGTCCACATTGATTTAAAATATGTCTGAAAAATGAAAGAAAAAAAATTGTGAAAAACTCATGTCGACCTTTTTGTCGATCATCGTTATTTTGACGTGTTATGTCGACCTTTTGTCAAGGTCAACCTATTGCATGTCGTCCTTTGGCCAATGTCGACCTAGTGCATGATGATCTTTTTGTTTGTGTCAACCTAGTGCATGTCGACCTTTCGGTGTCGACATATTGACTGTACCTACACACTGTATACCTTTCAACTGCTTTTCAATTTGCAGACTGTAGGCCCAGGCCCCGAATCATCCATCTAGGAGCCTCCGATCTACTTATAGATGGGGGGCGAACCTGGGCCTTCCCTCTGCTATCTGTATCACCAGAGTATTAATGAGAACCAGTGAATGTGGAACTGAACGCTGTAGCCGCCATGGGGCCGGTTCGGGATCACTAGTAGCATAGTTGCGTCCCATCTTGCATTCTGCAGAAGACTCCCTGAAATAACAGCAATCTCCCTCTCTCCCTCATTAGTCTAGCAATCTCCCTCTTGTCACCTAGCCCACATTACACTGTTTTTTTTGGGGGAAAAAAGGAATGAGAGATAGATACATTTACATTGAATCATCAGCACCATTCCCCAGCACTATACCAAGTATAGTAGCTCTGACTAACTGCTTTGGGGATCATCTACATTTGGATATGTAATTTAAAAAAAAATCCTCTCAGATGTAGCAGTACATACAGCTTCTAGGTGCCACGTTCACAATCTCTCCATATATCTCAATGGGGCGCTGAGCAAAATTCTGTACTGCTTTCCTAGCACGGCGCCCACGATAAGCATCGCATTAATCGCAAGCATCGCATGCATCTTATGTGTTTCTGCACCATAAAATGCATGTGATGCTTGCGATTAATGCGACTACAGTGATTTTTTCATTGTATCCATTGTATCACATGCATCGCATCGGTCGTACTGTTTTAATGTCATAAGATGCATGCGATGCTTGCGATTGATGCGATGAAAGTATTTTTTTATCTTGGGCATTGTTAATCGCATGCATTGTATACTCTTAAACATACATACAATGTATGACATGGACGCGATTTACGCGATTTCATACATTTGGCGCTCACAGGCCCATCTCTAATAGGTCCAATTACCCTTTTTCTGCATAGTTGCATCTCTGATTGGTTTATTAACCTTATTCTGCATAGTAACATAAAAATTTTTCACTGTAATTCCAACCCCGTGTGAGACTGACCCCACGCCAACCCCCCACTATAAACGTGAACCCGAAGCGTGGCGAGCCCGTGAGGGGCGGCGGTACACGTCCTACGACCTTTTCATACCCCCACTATCCACGTCAGCGTGGAGTCGAGAATAGAAAGTGTGGCGAACGCAGCGAGCCACCGAGCCCGAAGCGTGGCGAGCGCACGCGGATACCTTCACAGGTATCTGCTTCCCCTCGCGGGCTTCACAGGTATCCGCTGCGCTCGCCGGTTGGCGTGGGGCTGCATTTAACCCAAATGGGTGATTATACAATATTTAATCATATAGGGGGCATACATACACCATAGTATATGCACTTTAGTATTTTGCATCGCACCCATCGCACATATAAAACTACATACAATCCATACAATTGACTCGACATACAATCATCGCACGCATCGCGTACATCGTACATCGCACAGGAATAAAGTAAACGATGAGTGCGATGCATGCGATTTGAACGCATACATCGCAGTCATCGCATCGCACGCATCGTAGCTTACTATACTACTGTTTTTCATACGATACATGCAATTTAAAAACCGAAATCGCACGTGTCGCACAGATTGTATGCCATATAAAAATGTACACGATTAATGCGATGGGCGCCGTGCTAGGAAAGCAGTACCCAAAATTCTACTACCAACTATAATCTCCCTGAAACTAGTTTTCAAAAGTAGGCAAGTACAGTATGCTAGTAGTGACCCAAATTTGGCCCTGCACCGATGTTTGTGGTTTGCACATGTGCAAACCCCAGTTGCTCACTCCCGGAGGCGTATTGCAGCAGGGAGGGAGGGACGAGGCCGGAGGCGGTGCTGGGTCATGGGAACGACTCCGTGTTCAATGAGCATCCCCACGAAAATGCTGGGCGTTCCCATGGATACGTGGGCAGGCCGGGGAAAGGGTGGCTGACATCACATGATGTCAGCCGCCCACCCTGTCTTCATCCTGACACACGCAAATAAACGTCAGCTCAGACTGACGTTTCTTTGTGAAGGTGGTGGCATACGATGGATGTGTCTTTGTTACACACCCCTCGCATGGTTGGGGAAACTGCGGCATGGGGGGCGAGTATTCGCGCGGGCAGCATTAGAAGCCTCGATAAGCAGCACATTTCGAGTCAATCAGAATAACCCCTCATATGTATTATAGCTTAGGGTTAGAGAGCAGTAACAAAGTCAGATAGTCCCAGCGATTTGTCAGTGCGAGAAAGCCAAACACAGCGGCGGGATAATAACCTGTAACATGGCGGCGCAGTGACATGGCTGCATTATTCATCGCTAGTGTGCAAGCATTATGTAGTCTCTGAAAGGTCAGTCTCTCCAGGGGGGCGGAGGGTCCTGCAGTAATGCACAGATATTCTCTATTGATCTGACAAGAAGTTATCTTCCAGGCTTGTTGCTGAGAATGGTAAAGATTGCTCTGGCCTCAGGAGTGACATTAAGCCCCGGCAGCAGGCATGCTCTTGCACATAGCATGCCATTAGCAGTCGTGCCTTGTCTGTTCCCCTGTGTGCATCATATCATGTCAGAAGTGCGAGAGTGCGGCCTGTTTAGCGCATGTTTGTAGACAGGGACGTCAGTGAGCGAAGTGAGGAGAGATCTAGAAGCGATAGATGGAGCCAGGCGGCATACATTACCCTTACTGATGGCCGCCGGGACTTACTTCTTACATATTTATAGAGGTCCCCCGTCCCCTGTAGCCAAATAAATCACTTTCTGTTTATTGCAGACCTAACCCAAGGTAAGGAGACTTATTTAGGAAGAGGATGATATGTGAACACTTCATTTCTCTTTTATAATAACACAATTTTAGTGTAGCCTGCGGACATGTACGGTATGGTACTAGGCCGGCCTTAGTGCCAAGCAGACTCCATGATTCCTCGTTCCAGGGCCTCAGAGTGTAAAGGTGGAGGGATCGTGGTATTACATTCCGTGTACAGGTCGGATATAAGGAATTCTGGGCACGTTCCTGGGAACAATGACAACACATGACACATCTATTATACGAATATTTAATTTTTCAAATGATCAAATCGGATGAAAGGTTTCCTGGTAATAACATTGTTTTTCAAAAGTGAATACTATTTTTTTTAATGGGCCCATTAGTATGGGCATAACCAGAACTTTGGGGGCCCCACAGCAACATAGTGAAAGGGCCCCTGTTCCAATGCTTCTATAGAGACACCTCTGCGCTGCAGCAGTTGTTAATGTTATTCCCCATAGTAGTGCCCTAGTTTTTTTATGCCCCATAGTAGTGCCCTAGTTCATTTTATGCCCCATAGTAGTGCCCTAGTTTATTTTATGCCCCATAGTAGTGCCCTAGTTCATTTTTTGCCTCCAATTTATACTATAGTGCCTCCAGGTCACATTCCACCATATTACAGAGACCCAGTTCATACTATGTAACATTCCATTACCCTCCAACAGGGCCGGATTAAGCCCTCGGGGGCCCAGGTCACTTTAGAAAGGAGGCCCCCTCCCACTTGTCATTTACATAGTTACATAGTAGGTAAGGCTGAAAAAAGACTTGCGTCCATCTAGTTCAACCTGGTATAGATATCCATTGCTGATTTGGTAGGTTCTGTATTTTACAGACAAATTATATTTCTTATTTGTACCCATGGATGTTTTTCTCCAGTAAATGTTTGTCCAACTTTGCCTTGAACGCATTTAATGAGCCAGCCGTTACCACCTCTCTGGGAAGAGAGTTCCAGAGTTTGACTGTTCTGACCGTAAAGAAATTCTTTCTACTAGCTGAATGAAATCTTTTTTCTTCTAATCTATACTCATGCCCTCGCGTCCTAGATTCCTTTCTAGTAGAAAATAGGGTGTGTGACAGTTCCTTATATTGGCCCTTGATATACTTGTACATGTTGAGCATATCCCCCCTTAAACGTCTCTTTTCTAATGTAAATAGTCCCAAATTGCTTAATCTCTCCCCGTAGCTTAAATTCTCCATTCCCCTAATAAGCTTTGTTGCTCGCCTTTGGACTTTTTCTAATTCTATGATGTCCTTTTTATAGTGTGGGGCCCAGAACTGTACTCCGTACTCTAGGTGAGGTCTCACCAATGCTTTATATAGTGGCATAATTACCCTTGAGTCCCTAGTTTCCATTCCCCTCTTAATACATGCCAGAATTTTGTTGGCCTTTTTTGTAGCTACATTACAATGGGCACTACATCCTAGATTGTTGTCTATTTGGACTCCTAAATCCTTTTCAAGTATGGAATTACCCAGTTCCTCTCCGCTAAGGTTGTAACTTGCACACTGGTTGTGTCTCCCAAGGTGCATAACCTTACATTTATCTACATTGAACCTCATCTTCCATTTTTTGCCCACTCATCTAGAGTTGCAAGATCATTTTGAAGCATGGTGACATCTTCTGGTGATTTGATGACTTTGCTAAGTTTTGTATCGTCCGCAAAGATGGATACATTGCTGAGTAACCCTATCCCAATATCGTTAATAAAAATGTTAAACAAAATGGGCCCCAAAACCGAACCCTGGGGCACTCCACTTAGTACCGGTATCATATCTGATACGGCACCATTCACAACCACTCTTTGTTCTCTATTACATAGCCAATTCCCTACCCATCTGCAGATATTTTCACCCAATCCTAGGTTCTCCATTTTATTAATCAATCTCTTGTGTGGGACAGTATCAAATGCTTTAGCGAAATCTAGGAAAATCACATCTACAGCATTTCCATTATCGAGGTTTTTGCTAACCTCTTCATAGAACCCTAGTAGATTAGTTTGGCATGAACGATTTTTCACGAACCCATGTTGGTTAGTACTGAGTAGACGGTGATGATCTAAATATTCCTGGATACCATCCCTTTAAAATCCTTCAAATAGTTTACCCACAATTGATGTTAAACTAACGGGTCTGTAATTAGCGGGATCTTCCTTTTTTCCTTTTTTGAATATTGGCACTACCTCTGCTATTCTCCAATCTTTTGGTACTATAACTGACGATAGTGACTTGCTAAAGATATAATGTAGGGGGGTAGCTAGTTCATCCCTTAATTCCATTAATACCCTCGGATGAATCCCATCTGGCCCTGGTGATTTATTTGTTTTGAGTTTGCTTAGCCTCAGTATTATTTCCTTCGGCGTGAAATCCACAATGAGATCTGGCTTATTTGTCCCGTTTGTGGTAAAAGTTCGTTCCACAGTCTGCTCTCCCTTAGTAAATACTGATGAGAAGAACTCATTTAACAGTTTTGCTTTTCCCTTGTCCTCAGTAACACTTTTTCCACTAGTATCAGTTAGTGGGCCTATGTTTTCCTTAATTAAACGTTTACTATTTATGTATTTAAAAAACTTCTTTGGGTTGGTTTTGCTTTCAGTGGCTATGCACTCTTCATATAATATTTTAGCTGCTTTGATTACCCCGTTACAAGTTTTGTTTGATTCTTTGTATTTTGCGAACGCCTCCTCATTCAAGTTATTTTTATAGAATTTAAAGGCTCTGGTTTTATTGTTGATAGCTGACCTTACTTCTTTGTCCAACCATGGTGGCTTTTTTTTGTTGAATTTACCTTTAGTTACTTTAGGAATGTATTCAATAGTTAGTGAATCAAGCACCTTTTTTAGAGTATCCCACATTTCCTCTGCATTTTTTCCCTCCATAACCGTTTCCCACCCAATTCCTGTTAGGGCTTCCCTGAATAATTCAAAGTTTGCTTTTCTGAAGTTTAGTATTTTTGCAGATCCTTTTTGATGTAATTTACTGAAGTTGATTTCCAGTGAAACCATATTGTGATCACTATTCCCTAATTGTTCAATTACTTTTGTGTTTGAAACTAAGTCTGTGTTATTTGTTAATACTAAGTCCAAGAGCGCCTCATCACGAGTTGGAGTTTCTACCGTTTGTGTAATAAACTGGTCTTTAAGTAAGCTTAAGAACCCATTGCTTCTTGCTGATTTACCTGTTTCGTTTTCCCAATCAATGTCGGGTAAATTAAAATCCCCCATAATTAATACCTGACCCTGATTTGATGCTTGTTTGATTTGGTTTAAAAGTAGAGACTCTTCCCTTTCATTTATATTTGGTGGTCTATAGTATACCCCTATTATAAATTTGTTTTTTGGTTTCTTATTATTGTCGGTTATCTCTGCCCACACTGTCTCCGAGTTGTCGTCTTCCAGGTCTGTGTTCATATTTTTCTCACATGATGTTAAGTTATTATTTACATATAGGCACACCCCCCGCCCCTTCTATTTTCCCTGTCTTTCCTGTAGAGTGTATATCCCTCCATGTTTAATGCCCAGTCATGCGACTCATTACACCATGTTTCTGTAATACCAATGATGTCGTAGTCATCCCTACTGATCACCGTTTCAAGCTCCCCGATTTTACTCACTAAGCTTCTTGCATTAGCCAGTAAGCATTTTAATTTATGTTTATTTTTAGATATGGCTCTAATATTGTGATTAGTTTCACCCCAGGACCCATTTGAATTCTTTACTAGCTTCCTCTTTCCCCTCTCCCCTTCAATAGACTCTCTACAGGCCTCCCCACCATGCACACTGCCTGCCCTCTCCATAGTTCCGGGAATTCTTCCTCTGTCCTTCCCTCCTTCCCGTATACTAAGATCATCTGTACCTAAGAACTGTAATGGGGTAACGTGACTGTTAGAACATAACATTTTATTACATGACATTCCTGATGCACCCTGAGAGTTACCCCCGATTATACCCTTGTTATGTCCCAGGGCTTTGTCTATGTCTCCGCCCCCCCCATCTCCTTCCCCCATATGATTCCTGATCCCAATCCGGCTTCTCTCCCTGATGGTCCCATAATGTCTTGCTGCCACCACCCCCCCGTCGCCTAGTTTAAAATCTCCTCCAACCCTCTAACCATCCTTCCCCCCAGCACTGCAGCCCCCTCCTCGTTCAGGTGCAATCCATCACGGCAAAAAAGATGGCGCCTGACCGAGAAGTCCGCCCAGTGTTCCATGAACACGAATCCCTCTTTCCTACACCAATCCTTAAGCCACACATTTACCTCCCTGATCTCCCTCTGCCTCCCTGAGCTAGCGCGTGGCACTGGTAATATTTCCGAGAAAATTACCCTAGATGTCCTCGCCTTTAATTTCTTACCTAATTCCCTATACTCTTTCTTGAGGACATCCCACCTACCATTGACTTTGTCGTTGGTGCCGATGTGCACCAAGACCGCCGGGTTGCTTCCAGCCCCTCCCAACAATCTGTCGACTCGGTCCGCGATGTGCCGTACCCGAGCACCCGGGAGGCAACAGACCGTGCGGCGATCGCGGTCCCGATAGCAGATTGCCCTGTCTGTTCTCCTAATGATGGAATCCCCTACCACCACTATCTGCCTTGGTACCTCACTAACTGTCATCCCGTTTGAGCTAGAGGGACCGCTCCTCTGGTTGCTAGAGGGAGCCGTCTCCTCCAGCTCCGTCATTTCGTCTCCATCCTCCCCCGAAACTTAGTCCAACCGGGCAAATTTGTTCGGGTGTGATAGATCCGAGATGTCGTTCCTGTCCCTCCTGTCCCTCTTGTTTCCCCTTCTAACCGTGACCCAGCTGGCTACCTGATACTCCTCCTCTACCAGTGACCCCATCTGCAACTCCTCCACCGTTATATTTAGGCTTTGCTCAAGATTGGAAATATCCCTCAGTCGCTGAACGGTCCGCTCTAGATCAGTGACCTGGGCTTCCAGGGCGGACGTCCGCTCACATCTCGTGCAGATGTATTCGCACTGGGACTCTTGCTCCAGGTGCGCATACATCTTGCACAACATGCACTGAGTGAGATTCTCAATCAGGGCCCCACCCATTTTATCTACCTCCCTGCGACTAACCCCCTAGTATACAGTAGAGAGTTAAATTACAATGCAATTACACACTACAAGTTAATTTTTATCAAAATATAAGAAAGTTGATACTTATCTGTTCCTGCAGCTGTGTCACACTCCTGGTGTCCTCACACCTGTATCTGTCCGCTTCCTCTGTAATTTCTTCCAGTTGCACGTTTTCCTCAGTGGCCCACTCTCAGATCATGCAGCACACTATCTGCACTTTGTGGACCCTTTAACAGGTCAGGCACCTGGGCTTCAAGCAAGAAGAAAAAAACAAAAACAAAAAAAAAACAGAAGGGACAGAAGCCTCTTGCAACCTGGTTTAACCCCTTCCTGGATGTAACTCCTTCTTGGATATAACTCTGCACTTATTTAAAAAGGCAGTTCAAAATTCACAAGTTCATTACATTCACTTGCCCCATGCTGTTCTTATACTGCTGCTACTAATCAGCTACCCACCTGAGCAGATAACCACTCCCACCTTCGGCAAAATTCTGAGCAGATAACCACTCCCACCTTCAGCAAAATTCTGAGCAGATAACCACTCCCACCTTCAGCAAAATTCTGAGCAGATAACCACTCCCACCTTCAGCAAAATTCTGAGCAGATAACCACTCCCACCTTCAGCAAAATTCACTCCTTCTTGGATATAACTCTGCACTTATTTAAAATGGCACTTAGAATAAAATGGCAGTTCAAAATTCACAAGTTCATTTACTGGCCATAAACTGCACAAGAGAATATTACACTGTCAAAACATAGAGTAGAGTAAAGGCAGCATAAACTTGGTCAATGGGTAACTGCGGGGGGGGGGGGGTGTTAATATAAACATAAATATATATATATATATAACCATATGCAAAGCCTGTGTTTGTCCCTCTGTACCTTACTCTGTAGTAGCCCTGATAGGCTCAGTGCTGCCTCTGATTAAAAATCCTCCCATGACAAGGCCGCCGCTGCTGCTACTATCCTCCATAGGCCTGAGAAGCATATGATGAGCTCCACCAAGTAGAGCTCAGCACAAGCCTCTCAGCCTCTGACCTCTTGTGCAAAGTCTCATGGGACTTAGTCAACTCCCAGTAATGCACTGCACACTTGTGCAGTCAGTGTGCCTTGGCTCCCAATGCTCAGCACCATTAATCATTGTCACATTGGCAGATAGGTGAAGCTGCAGCACTACCCCACTCCCATGCACAAAACCTTTAGCTAAAAAAAAAATAAGTTTTTTTTTTAAATACATGCCAACCACAGGAGCCCCCTAGATAGAGGGGGGCCCAGGTGTACTGACCCCTTGTGCGCCCTCCTTACTCCGGCCCTGCCCTCCAGTTTATATTATACCACATTACAGTGCCCAAGTTCATATTATGTAACATTTCATTACCCTCCAGTTTATATTATACCACATTACAATGTCCTCCAGTTCAGATCATGCCACAGTACATTGCTTCCCTTACCATTGTAATATGTACGATACACATCTCGCTGAATATGTCTTGTCATGTCAACCCATTCAGGCTTGGCAACTGATTAGCATGCAAATCATGGAGATTGGTGTGCAACTATATTGCCTGGGTCTGGGCTCCATAAGCCTCTGGGCCCCATAGGAATGATGCCCCCTGCACCCACTATATCTACGCCTATATAAAGACCTACAATTATAGAGGTTCACCTTTTACTTCAGTACTGACTGGAGAGCGAGATCCTGGACTGACTAACCAGATCTGCAGAAGATTGTAGTGCTCCCTCCGGCAATTGGTGTAATACTGACTTCTCCACACAGCAACTCAATCTTAGAAGCCAAAGGGCGGGATGCACTAAAGGAAAAATGTGGTAAAAACCCTGTTATTTTGGGATGCAGGAAAACTGCATGCCAAGTTTTTGCTGCGGAGGTTATCACCAGCTTTTGGGCCTATGGACTTCTTACCGCAGCCCACTCCACCCCGCACAGACCCCCGCTGCCCACCCCCCCCCCACCTGTGTCCAGGAAGCACAGTGCTGTGCTGCCTGGACCAGTGACCTCCTCCTCCCTAGCCCTAACATACCCTTCTGGGTGCAGGGAGAAGGAGGCGGAGCCCGTCTGCAGCAGCAGTAGCAAGCCAAGCAGCAGTAGCAAGCAGGGAGGGAAGGGGAGCCACCGGGGACTTGCTCACCCTCCGCCGGCTGCTTCGCAATGGGCTGCCCATTGCTATACTAATCGCATATATTAGAATATATGCGATTAGTATAGTTACGGTAGCTAGCGGAGGGGGCAGTAAATGGCGGGGGAGGATAGTGCACCCCGCCCATAGTAAGCCGCTAAAAGGTCATTATTTTTGTCCCCGTGTCGGGAAAGGTCAATTTTGTTTTTGCCAATATCTGCAAGCCCTGTGCTTGTTCCCCACACTCAGTCATTTGTGAACCAGAAAACCCCCCACCATACCTGCTTGCATTATGTTACATTGGGTATTATGCAAATCTGGGGCTATTTCTGTGCGGCGCACGTACGCCGCAGCCTTCCCCCATGGTGATCTTTGATGTTCCACTACACAGACACTTTGAGCAGCGTTTTACGTCTGAGATAGAAATCATGTTGTATAAAGGCATGACCTCTATGTACTGCCTGCCATTACATTAATTAGATCTTTTCCTTTCTGCTCCTAATACGCTGCTCGTTAAAGTCTCACTTATGTCTTAAATATTTTTTATGACAGTAAGGGGCCACGCGGGGATGCCTTTATTTCATACATTGCAATGATACTGTTTCAGTCATCGCCTATGTGAAGCATGATTATACTTCTGCTTAGATACGCACTCAGATGAAGCGCTGTGGTATCCAACTGATACAGATCCTTCCCGCGGCGCTGAGGCTGCAGCTTAGGGCCAGATGGATCAAGCTTCAAAAAGCGATAAAACGGAGAGTGCCAATTGGCCCCCAACTGTCCTGTTACAGGCTGGATTTGGGGAAAAATACCATTTAGGAGCTGATTGGTTGGATGTTTATCATGGATAGTATTTGACCGGTTGCCCATAGCAACATCCCATTTGAAATAGAATTTCCATCACAGTGTATGGACTGTTTGGGGGGAGGGGCGGCTGCGCGTGACAACCCAAAAGATTAGCAGCCCTGCGACTGGCTTCTAGGGGGCTACGTTTAATTTGCAAGTGCTCGCTCAATAGCAATGAATTGTTGCAAATGCAGCTGCGGGGAGGGACCCAGTGGAACAGACATTACCCCGGACAAGACACACTACATATTGGGGGCTAGATGTACTAAGCTTGAAAAGTGATAAAATGGAGAGTGATAAACCACCAGCCAATCAGCTCCTACCTGCCATGTCACAGACTGTGTTTGAAAAATGACAGATAGAAACTGATTGGTTGGTGGTCTATCACTCTCCATTTTATCACTTTTCAAGCTTAGCACATCTGGCCCATAAGGAGGCCCAGGGGTGGATTGGCAACACAATCCGGCCTGGGAAAAGTCCTCAAGCAGCCCACGGAGGGAGGAGGGGGGGGGGGGGGTTGTCACGGTAATGAGCAGGGGGAAGAGGGGTTATCATGGTAATGAGTGGGGGGGGTTGTCACGGTAATGATCCGGCTCTCTGTTTTTTTTGGGGGGGGGGGTGTCACTTACCAAGCTACGGTGACACACTGCTTGAGGCTATGCACGCCGACGCCGCTCATCCGAAAGCACTAATCAGGCACTAACCTCTGTGGTAGCACAGTCCGAGGCCCGCGGCCCAGCCAGGGGAAAGCGGCGGCCCAGACAGGTAAAAAGCAGCCAAATAAGTGCCGGCCCACAGGGAAAAGGCCCGGTCTCCCGGCGGGCCAATCTGCCCCTGAGGAGGCCACACATATCTACAGGCCCTGAGATGCAAATGAACTAATACAAATTAGGGGCTTGTGACTCATACAGACAGACAGACAGACATTTAACAGACAGATAACATTGCTATATTGTATATGTATGTACATGTATGTGTATCTGAAAATAAAAGCCTGTGAATAATACACCAGCGGCATGTGCTCCCGAATGGAGCTATACTTAAATTGTTCCATTGGTTGGCATTCAGTGGCTGCTGGTGCGCACAACACTTTTGATCCCCACCTAGAGTTGAGGAGCTGCATTATCCTTTTAGTATATAAGATAAGATCTATGCTATAACATCTTCTAAGGGGATAGAACTTTACAAGACACCAGAACTATCCCAGCCCCTATGTGACCATCTAAATAATATACATCCGCTAGACTCGATATCTAGAATTGGAAGCTTGTTTCATAATTAAAATATATCCCCTATGTTTTTGTTGCAGAAATTAGACTCGGTGCACCCCTAGTTCTTGACATCTGTGCGTTCCTTAATTGTTCTGTAAAATAGTGGCAATAAAAGAGTAATAGGCCTGGTGTTTACAGCACATTACCGCCGTACTGCCGACGTAAGAAGTGCCTGAGCAGATGCTGGCGCACGGCTATCTTCTAGACATATTTATTATCGCAATACCATAGAGACTAGAAAAATAACAAACCCATTAAGTGCATATTTCCCAAAAGGTTGACCCAGTTAAAACACTGTTTTCTTGTTTTATTTCAGCCAAATGTTTGCAAGTAGTTCATGTACGCAGACTGTACTTTCAGGGGTAGTTTGCAAAACATTTAACGCTGATGTGGAGAAACTTCGGGGGGGGGGGGGGGGGTGTACCAAGTACTGGCCATACATTCCGCCGCATGTCACGCCTACACAAGTGGCGACTATGCTCAGAAATCTGAGCGATGCCAGATCGCTCAGCAATGTTGCTCAGTACACAGCGCTGCACAGTGATGTATCAGCGCTGTGTACTGAGCTATCTATCAGTGCCAGTGTTCTGCGGTGAGAACACTGGCCCTGACCAGCAATCTAACTCAAATTATTTATGCTGGATATTAATCACCAGGCGATTGCTAAGCGCGAGGCCGCGCATTGCTATCGCTGTGGCCCCTACACATGGGCCCTTAGTCTGGCCCTCGCAAAGGCAAATTCCTTCTCAAATGGACAAAACCATGTGCACTGCAGGTGGGGCAGATGTAACTTGTGCTGAGTGAATTAGATTTGGGTGGGGTTTTACTCCAAAGTGAGATCTATATTGCAGTGTAAAAATAAAGCAGTCAGTATTTTCCCTGCACAGAAACAAAATTACTGCCCCAAATCTAATTGTCTCTGCACATTTTACATCTGCCCCACCAGCAGTGCAGCATGGTTTTGTCCATTTGAGAAGGAATTTTCCTTTGCAAGTGAACCAGAATAAGGGCCATGGAGTGAGATCACTTAGTAAATGCCCTAAATCGCCCGTGTTTAGTCCCCAGTGTCAGGCTGAGCGCGGCTCCCTTCCCACGCGACAGCGGCATTCTCCATATGTAACGTTAAACACTTTACAGCGGTTCGGAGCTTCCTGCCCTTTGGCCGCCGGTTTCGCAGTTGTCCTATAAAGGGTGGTAATATTTCCTCCTAACCTCACACATTTCCATGAAATGAAAACAGATGCCAAGAAAAAAATCGAAGGCAGTTCCTTCGGTTCCACGAGATCGCCTGACATTTTTACCCATCCCCAGTGACGCATAATAAAATACACTCAAGGATATGGTTTTGACTATGTGAAAAATTGTCTGCGACTCTCTACAAACACATTGTCTGGGGTTACAACCTCTGTGGATTGGACGGTTTTAGAGCTCAGCGGTTCTTCTGCAAAGTGCATGAAAATTGGCTATAAATGGGGCATTGGTTTTTTAATGACGAGCCCCCCCGGAGTCGGTGACCTGGCGGCTATTTGGCAGAAGTGCACAAAGCTCACTAGGAGAATTCTGCTATCAATCAGCTTCTTGCTTCTAAGAGCAGCGAGCATCACGAGATTCACCTCACTCGCCGCTTTATCAAGATTAAGTCCTCTCCTCAAACCCCATCACTCTGGGACCTGCTCTGCAAATTACTATAAGTGGATGGTGCGGGGGTATAATGGTTAGCAGAAGGTTTTATTTGATACCTACAGATGTTCTTATTAAAGAAGATCTTATACTGAGTACCAGAAAATCTGACCCAGGTGTACCCTGGAGGAATGTCAGACTTATAGGGGGCTGCAGGATAATTGTGGTGTGGGCTTTATATGTCTTACTATACTTAGGTAATATAGGGAATGATCACAGGGCTTAAAGAAAATCTCCACCCAGACTGAATGGAATATTGTGGTAATAAGGCCGGAAAGTCGCTCGCTCCGAGTTTACGACTCGGGTAACGAGAGTTCATTGTAGATTCGCTGAGAGCAGAAAAAAAGAAAACTGCAACTGGTGTCTCCTGCATGCTGGGGGTCACTCAGCACAGGGCAAAGCCTCCCAGCATGCAAAGGGCCTCTACGCAATGTGTAGGGTAGCCCCATGCCTGGCTGGGAAGGCAGACGCAGGGACGCCATTTTCTGGATTGCAACTGAAAATAGTCACCTTATAATGATTCATACCGAATCAGGCCCTCTGTGCGGCAAGGGATGGGCAACCTGGAGTAGCCGGCTGTATCAGTGAAATATAGACATGGAGGTACAGTTTTTGGACCATGATGCAGCAAATATGTATACAGTATACTGCAAATTCCCATATTCCATATACTGTATGCACCAAGCCCAGAACACGATACATTCCGGGGCTTAGACGCAGTGGGTAATGCCATCTCAGAGCAGCATTGCCCAATAGAAGACTATGGGCTGCTATCTCACTGCCCCTGCCAAAACAGATCCTGCCCAGAAACCCCCACGACACATGCGGCCCTCGACAACATATGCAGATGGGACTCTGCTGTCATTTAAAAAAAATCTTTGTGCATACGGCATTAATTGACGGCGATATGCTGGCGGAGAGCATGAAAAGTGCGAGGCTTGAGCCCATTGTAACATTTCAAAGAACTAAGGGGTAGATTCATTATAGCGCCGCTTTAACACTTCCTGCTTCGCCTCATTAGCGAGGCGAAGCAGGAGGGGAGACCGACATTATTTACTAACATCTTGCCTGCCGAAGCATTGGGTAGTAGGCTAACGCGCAATATAACTATCATCCTTGCGCTATGCCTCCTGCCCTGCACCGCCGCACATTAGACACCCGCATAGTGGGTGTCATAGATCAGGGGAAGCGCTATCCCCTGCCATCACGCACTGGGATAGCGCACATTCCCATGATCGACACTTCATAAATCTACCCCTATGTTTTGAAACAAGAAATCTGTGGCATAAATAACAGTATTTACGGAAAGCGTTTTCGCTCTGACATCTTCTATAAGGCGCATTTATCACAACCCAAACTGTGCAAAACCGCCCGTGGGAGCATTAAAGTAAATCATGTTTCTTCCAATGCTAAAAGGCCTTAGATTCTGTAGCTTGGGTAACCCATAGCTCCCAACCGTCCCTATTACAGCTGGCCAGTCTGCTATTTAGAGACATGGGGCTGTGGGTCAGGGGTGGAGGTCAGTTGGGGGAACCGGAGATCACCGCTGCTCTGCAAAGCAGCCGGTGATCACTGAAGAGATGCGGCGTGCCTGAGAGCCAGACACTGGCAGACAAACTACTGTACAGCAGGTGACATCAAAGCTTCCTTTCATTCTGCACTTCTATCGCTGCCCGAAATTCTGACGTAGACACAGAACAACCTGGAGGATGCTGCTTCCATTGTACAGTCCTGCGCTCATTACTACACCGCTCGCAGGCTGACTGACCGAGAGTGCAGGCATTGCATTAATCACCAGCACTTTGTTGGCGTTCCAGAGAGCGCGTAAGACTCTTTTTAAGTGATGGCCGTACCCCCAGGCGTGCCTGAGCCTTGATGGAGTTTCCACACGCAGAAAGCGTCCACCACAGTGGGGGAGATTGGGAGGTTACTAATCTTATGCTGGGGACACACTCCGCGATGTAAATACCTGGTGGTATTGTTGGCGGCGGAGACTCGGCGCATTGCTGATATATCGGAAAGTGAATACACAGTCTCCGTTGCCGGCAGGAGCAATGGGACCTACACACGTAGCGATATACAGGCATTTTCTGAGCGATGTTATTTAATTTAACTACACCGCTGTGTTTATAGAGGCCATAGTGGCAGTGATGCGCGGCCCCTCGCGTCTCTATCTCCTGTCGATTAATAACCAGCATTGCTGGCACATTGCTGTGCAACGCTCTTAGAAATCTAGCATCATTTAGAATGCTCATCTACACACATCGCTACATGTGTAGGCCCCATAAGTATTGGCAGGGGGGGGGGGGGGATGAGGGGAGCAAGGGAGGGGCTATGCTGCATTATACAGCTGGCCCTTATTATTGATGTGACCCCAGTCTGAATTAGCAAGTGGCATGATCCTCTAACTTACGTACCATGCTACTGGCAGCAGGGCTGCCATTAGGAATTTTGGGGCCCTGGACTCATTTCCAGTCCGGGCCCCCCTCACTTGACTTACCGTAACCCAGCTCCTGCTCCCCCATCTCCTCATCTGCTGAGCTGCAGCCAGGAGGCCCCAGAGCGCCTGCTTCTTCAACTCAGGATACCGGTGGCCAATTGAAATGCAGCACTGGCTGGTGAGACAATCAGAGCTTGCGTACCAGCAGCCGCTCTGATTGGCTGCTGGTACGTGAGCTCTGATTTGCTCAAAAGGCGGTGCATCATTTTAATTGGCCGCCGGCGTCCTAGGTTGAATAAGCCTGCACTCCGGGACCTGCTTTATTCAGAGCACTGAGCGTACCGGAGGCAGTCAGGGGGGTTGCGGTGGGCAAAATGAGCTGTCTGGGCCCTTTCAGTGGCCGGGGCCCGGGACATCTGTACCCACAGCACCCACCTATTGGCGGCCCTGACTGGCAGACACGATGATGGTAAGTGGCAGGGATGTGCCAACGGAGGTTAGTTCACATGACCGATGACTTAACCAGGGGGTGCTTCATTAAACCGGTAGAAAACAGGAACTCGATAACACAGAGCTTAAAGCAGGTACAGGTTGTAAGGATTTCATGTTGCAGCTGGGAGCTTTAGGGTTATGCTGGGCGCTGTGGTGCACGCGGTGTAGAATACACTACATGTGCTGTTATGCTCAATAGTGGCAGTGGGATCTCTATATATGTAGCAGTAGTTGATAAGTGTCTATTATGGTCTGTATACTGTAGGACCTGATTCTGATTTTGGAATAAGATAAGAAAAAGCCAGTAAGTGTGGGCTGGGTATCACCATGCTGCACTGCAGATGGGGCAGAAGTAAAGTGCATATGCTGCATACACACTGGCCGATATATTGGGTGTTCAATTTAATGGTCAATATATTGCTGGTCCGTCAGCCAGTGTGTACCAGCAATATGTGTTTGAGTGACGTTCTTCACAGATATATCGGCGTATTTGCTGTCTGTACGGGCGATTCACGGACTGCCCCTACACCCTCCCGTACACCCGCTGATTGGCAGCTCAACTGGCAGTTGAAAATATAGGATCGCTGGTATTAAGAGCAGCAAGAATAAACCACAGGAGGTTCTGGGTAGTGAGCAGGACATGGTCCAAAGTGAACATAAAAGGCCGTCACAGGGGCCTGTAATTGGAATGTCGCGGAGGTGACCTGGCAAGCAGTAATACGGCCGCAGAGGCCCCATTCAGCTGCAGTTCATAAGGAGACACTGGGTGAAATTGAATAGGATGAGATATTCAGAAAGTGAGAGATTTGGTAAGAAATCTCCAGTTTTTTTAAAGCGGCAATCATTTACACTGCAAAATCAAACTGGTTTCACAGTGTAAATGATTGCCGCTTTTAAAAAAAACCTGGAGATTTCTTACCAAATATATTACTTTCTGAATTTTTCATCCTATTAAATCCACTGAGCGTGCTATAGGCTGACGTAAGTGTCGATGGTGAGAGCGATGATGCACCAATGGTGGAGTGTTTACAACCAGTGGTGGAGTTACACCATCAATGGTCTTTCAAAGTCTCAGGCCTTGCACATTCCGGTGCACACAAGAACACATGGAAAACACATGGAAAACTAGTATCTGCATGTTACCGCCACCGCAAATCCAGAAAAACGCAATCGTGGATGTACTGTGAGTCAAGCCCTTCTCCTCCATAACCTTTCCATGAGGCAGTCATGATTTCTCCAGGAGGTTCAGTAGCAGCCATAGAGTCCGTGTCCCCCCCCCCCGCCCCCTCCCTTCCTGTCAGCCCGGTCTTTGCTCTAAAGTATAAATATCACAATCACCTGTTAAACTTTAAATAGACTTAAACGTGAACGTAAATGTGAGCGTGGCCCCAGCTCCCACGTCGGAGATTAATGGCTGCATTATATTTTTATTGGTTTTCCATGTAAACGGTGAACACAAATCTATTAATCTGACACAGAAGTGCTCCCTTTGCAAATTAATTAAAAGAAAACAATAAAAATACAATAAAAAGTAACAATTTAAGCTACATTTAATGACTTTTGTTTTAATTACAATATTGGGCTTTCAAATGAGAAATTACAGAACCCAAATCTAAGTATCCCAGAAATCATGTTTTATTCCCTTAAGGTCCACATACACTGGTCCGATTCGTGCCGATTTAACCCGATTCCGACAGATCGGGCTGGGATATCAGCCCAAATCATATGTGTTTGACATCCAACCGTGTCCAATGCACAGTCTAGTTCACATCGGACCAGACTCAGACCCCCCTCCTGGTGGTGGGGAGCGGTGTTACATGCGGCACTCTCCATGGGTAAGTCACAGTCCGCTTATGATCTTCTCTCATGTTGTTGTTAATGGTTTTCTAGTTTTCTAATCTGTTTTTATTGATCAGTAAAGTTTGGTTACTGAGACAACACGGCAGCAGATTCAATCATGTGGTGACATCAGTCAGATCTGTGATAAGCGGAGATCGCTCATGGAACCCGCGCCAGGAAAGGTCAGGCGACACCGCGGAATGCAGAGCTCAGATCTGAATATTTTGCTCTAACTAAGACCTTGACATTCAATGTTTTATTTTTATTTCACAGATTTTTAAAGGTTCAAACCATTAATCATTGTGATGAGAATATGCCGGAGGGATGCTTATCGGGGACAGACAGACTCACGTATAGTGGAGGTGACAATTATTGCATGTACAGTATCTCATCACACACACAGACAAATATACAAAAACATTTTATGATTTAGTCTAGATTCACTGACAACACATTCTAACCATTCACTAGCAACCTGTGACATCACTGAGAGTGCAGCCTACCCAGTCTCTAGGAGCCAGTGACATCACTGAGAGTGCAGCCTTCTCAGTCACTAGGAGCCAGTGACTTCACTGAGAGTGCAGCCTATCCAGTCACTAGGAGCCAGTGACATCACTAAGAGTGCAGCCTATCCAGTCACTAGGAACCAGTGACATCATTGAGAGCACAGGCTATCCAGTCACTAGGAGCCAGTGACATCATTAAGAGTGCAGACTATCCAGTCTCTAGGAGCCAGTGACATCACTGAGAGTACAGCCTATTCAAACACTAGGAACCAGTGACATCACTGAGAGTACAGCCTATCCAGTCACTATAATCCAGTGACATCACTAAGGCCGGGATGTATCAACGCTTACCGGTGCGCTGACATCCCGTTTTCGCCTTCCTTCAAGTCCTCCTGGACCCGGAAGGTAAACCCCTCCTCCCCCTAGCGGTTGGAGGCGACAGGGACAGCCAAGCTGAGCTGTCCCAGCGTGAAGGGAGCAGGAGGCGGCTAGGAGGTGACGGAGAACCCCCACACACCACATTACAGGCAGGGCACCACCACTAGTCAGCTTTAAGCATTTGCCTGGGGCGCCGGCCACTGGAGGGCGGAGGTTTGGAACAAGTCACCGCCCTGGAGCCATGTGAGCGTGCCCGCACATATCCCCAACCCCCCACCTTCCTCTTTGGAGCCTGCAGCTGTATCCCCCTGAGCAGAACGGCAGCAGCATCCAATCCCCCCCCCCCCCCGTGGAGCCCGCGGCCATATCCCCACCCCAGAGCAGATCGGTGGCCGCATCCAAACCCCCCCCCCCCCCCCCGCAGCATCCAAACTCACCACCGTGGAGTGGGTGACTGGCCGCACATCACCCCGATGGAGCCCGCAAATGGAGCAGGTCGGCGGTTGGGCAGCAGGGCGCATCGACCCCCTCCGCGGAGCGGGACACAGGTTGGCCACACATCCCCCCGTGCAGTGTCCCCCCCCCCCCCGTGGAGCAGGTGTGCGGCAAGGCGAGCACTCTCCCGCCCTGATAGCACTCACAACAGCCCTGATTACAGGTATCACGGGGGGCCTCCGTCACCGCACCGCGATGCCAGCTGCATATGTTAGTACATGAGGGGTGGTCTTGAGGTGCACCGGACCACCCATTAGACATGCCGCCTATCTTATTGCCGGCGGCTGCAGGAGTGGAGGATGGGTCGGGTCCTCCTCACAGAAAGTGCTCACAGCAGGGAAGGACAGGGCCACACCGCAGCTATTTTGAAATTTCACGCTGCCTCACGAGCCTATCAAAGTCCGCAGTCTGGCAGCTGCTCCTGATTGGTTGCCGGACCGGAAGCTGTTATTATCTCACAGCGTAGAATTTTAATATAGCTGTGGGGTGGCCCTGCTGCAGGATTAGTTGAATCTGGGACCACTCATCATATTTCTAGATTTGCCAGTGGCTGCATGTCACAGTGGCTGCATGTCACATGATTATAATCTTCCAGTATGACTGTGACATCACTCGCTGTCACCATGTTGCTTCCTGCCGCTGATACCCCGCATGTCATGTGATTATAAATGACAAGTGAGTATGGATCAGACAGTAAACACCTTTTAATGAAATTGTTTGTGTATTAGTGAATTGATTAACCAATAAACATTGATGGTGCCTCATGCGAGCCCTTATTACTATCATCAATGTCACTTACCCCAGAATGAATAATCTACATGTAGAGACGTGTTAGATGTCGTATGAGCGCGGCCAGAGGGTCTCGATGTGTGAAATGTGTCTCCATAATTATTGGCAGAAATTATTTATTAATAATTGATGTCTGCCCCAAAACATAAAGATTCCTGATCGCCACAATTCCATAAGGAATAATTGTACCGTTGGTGAGGACAGAGGCTCGGATAAGAGCAGATCCGGTGATCAGTGACATCCTGCTCATGGCTCCAGCTGTGGTACCGCACATGACTGTTGGCACAAGCAGGGGAGAGTGTATTAAAGTGGGCAAGTTTCCTGGAGCTGGCCATTACTAGGGATGCCATCGTTGCCATTGCTATCAATGGTTGCCATTGATGGCAATTGTGCAACTGGCCATTGATAGTGGCATACAATGCAATGTATGACTATCAATGTTTTTACCTATTGATGTTCATCCATTTTCTTTGACTGATTGACCTGTGGGCCAAGTAAAACATGGGGGCAGAGCTTCATGGGTGTTAAAGGGTGAAGCTTTGCTCCGTGTCCCAGCAACTTAGGGAAAAAAAAAACATTTGTTTATGCTGGACATCGATGGAGGGAAACCATCGGGTTCTCCCCCATCGATAGCAAAACTATTCAACATCGACCATTAACCATTGATGATTTTGAATCATCGATGGTTGATGGCCATCCCTAGCAAGTCCCCCCCCCCCAGATCATTGCTAGTACCCATAGTACCCACACACTTATACCTCCTAAATGTCTCCATTTTCATGGAAGAGTCCTGTTTTTGGGACTGTCCCGCTGTCCCACATGAGGGTAGCAGTGTCCCTGGGTGGGGAGCGGTTGGGAGTCCATCTGTCACTCACTAGTTATGTTGTGGGTATACATTAAGGTTAAGTAGATTTTCTCATTTATAATCTTTGATTAAATACGTAAAACGTAAATTTATTTCTAAACTGTAAATCTCTGTAGTTTAATGTGATCCCTAACGTAACGCCCCGTGGAATATAGGGCCTTATTCTAGTTCACTCTTTCTGACAAAATACTTCTTAGATGGACAAATCCATGTGCACTGCAGGTGGGGCAGATGTAACTTGTGCAGAGAGAATTAGATTTGGGTGGGGGTTTTAATTCAAAGTGAGATCTATATTGCAGCGTAAAAAGAAAGCAGCCAGTATTTACCCTGCACAAAAACAAAATAACTCACACAAATCTAATTCTCTCTGCACATTTTACATCTGCCCCACCTGCAGTGCACATGGTTTTGTCCATCTAAGAAGGATTTTGACAGAAAGAGTGAACTAGAATAAGGGCCATAGTTACTGGATAGCAATGTTAGACTCTCAGAAACTGGTGCATACAGATTTAGCATTGCTGGTATAATTATTTTATTTAGCGCTGGCTTTGATCCCACGCCTCCCCGCGCAGAATGGCGAAGTTTCAGAAAACTTTCCGGGTAAGCGCCACGTGGAGCCTCTTAGCATGAGTACGTTCAGTGGAGGCCTTAATGAGAGCAACACGCCAGTAAATGGGTGTTCTATGCCTACTGCATGGGGAGCGCCTATCAAAGAGATTTCACTTTACAGAGATGTATTCATTTTCCAGAAAGCTTTCAAATTAAATGAAGAGTTATTCCACGGAAGAATGCAGCCTCCTCTGTGCGCCAGCCTGTTGGGTATAGGGGGGAATCAGAACCGTCTCGGCAGGATACCTCTTAGACGAGATACATTCTATCTAGCAGAGAAGTCCCTGTAATCTTACACCGGCCGTCACTCATTCCTCCAGCAGAGGGACTTCGGATCGTTCTGCTGCTAACAAGTCTGCTGTAACCTTGGCTCTTCAGAAGAAGCAATGGGGCCAGCACAAGCCTGCGCTCACAGCTAACTAATAGGATCCTACATCTAACGTACAGGGAGAGTGCATACATTAACATGGAATGATATGATTCATTAGTATTGCGTGGTTCCGCCTGCTACCGGCACATGCACAATTATCAGAAGGATCCTAAAGGCCCCCATACACTAGGGCGACTTGTCCTTAGGACAAGTCGCCCCCGACTTCCCCCTGAGCTTCCCCGGCTGCTCCCCGGGGGAGCTTGATTAGATTGGCACTTGATGTGCCATTTTTTACATGTGATAAATCGTCTCGATTTATCACATGTAAAAAACCCGGGGAGCAGGGGGGGTGGGGGGGGGGGGCTAAGAGGTGAGAGCAGGGGGGCTGGGGACGCTGCGGGGGACACATCTGTGTCCCCCGCTGCTGGGGACGCTGCGGGGGACAGCGTCTGTGCGGCGAGAAGGTAGAGGGAGCAGGGGGGGCTGGAGACGCTGCGGGGGACACGTCTGTGTCCCCCGCTGCTGGGGACAGCGTCTGTGCGGCGATAAGGTAGAGGGAGCAGGGGGGGCTGGAGACGCTGCGGGGGACACAGGTTGCATAGAGCCGGGCAGGGGGAGCCGGCCGGGAGCTGTCAGTAATGAATAAAAAAAAAAGCCCATACAATGAATGGGCAGCCTGTGATTGGCTGCTGAGCGCTCTCTCAGCCAATTGCTGACTGGCTGAGAGAGCGCTCAGCCAATCACAGGCCGCCCATTCATTGTATGGGCTTTTTTTTTTATTCATTACTGACAGCTCCCGGCCGGCTCCCCCTGCCCGGCTCTATGCAGCCTGTGTCCCCCGCCCGCAGCGTCTCCAGCCCCCCCTGCTCCCTCTACCTTATCGCCGCACAGACGCTGTCCCCAGCAGCGGGGGACACAGACGTGTCCCCCGCAGCGTCCCCAGCCCCCCCTGCTCCCTCCACCGCCCCACTAGGTCCCAAGTCGGGTGGTCGGACGTGCAGCAGGTCCGACCACCCGACGCAGATCCGATGCGCACGGGACCGCGCATCGGATCTGAGGGAACATCAAAACTAGACGATTTTGGTCCGATTTCGGCCAGATCCGACTGATCTGGCTGAAATCTGACCAAAATCAGCTAGTGTATGGGGGCCTTTAGACACTTATTAGCTGCTGATAACTGCGAGATTTGGGAGAAACATTGGCATTAATAATAACCCTTTACACACTAACTCCATATCCTGGTTTTGGACTTGTATTAACATTGTGTTTTGGTTTTGCCAAAATCACCCTCGTGGGTTTTGGTTTTGATTTTGGTTCTTTTTCTTTCTCCAAAAATTGATAACATAATTTCGGTTGGTTTTTAATCCTAGAATATTATTAATAACATTTATTTTGATACCTCACAGTATTGGTCACCAATATAGGCCAAAGGTTGGCTGGTTACTAAGCAACAAAGCAGTGGCACAAACACACGGCATTTATATCTGCTTAAAAATGTTTTGCAATTAGTCATGTGTTAACAATAAACAATAAGAGATCAACTCACAGGTACTTTCTATAGAAAACAATACAACACAGAAATGTACTAAGAATTGTTTAGGGAATACCCCACACACATGCCAATTCTCAGTGCCCAATCTGAAGCTCCCACCTGGGGGCCCTGGACCACTAATAACTGGCACTCTGTGCCCAATGTGAAGCATCAACTTCTTTGGGACACACCAATACATATTGAGCAGGTTAGAGTGTGGTTCGGATACAATGTAGGTTGAATACAGTGTGGTTCGGATACAGTGTGGGTTAGATACAGTGTGGTTCAGATAAAGTATAGGTTGGAGACAGTGTAGGTTGGATACTGTGTGGTTCAGATACAGTGTGGGTTGGATACAGTATGGGTTGGACACAGTGTAGGTTGGATACAGTGTGGGTTGGATACAGTGTGGATTGGATACAGTGTGGTTCGGATACAGTGTAGGTTGGAAACAGTGTGGGTTGGCTTCAGTGTGGTTGGGTACAGTGT
This sequence comes from Crinia signifera, assembly GCF_055691185.1. Taxonomy (NCBI): domain Eukaryota; kingdom Metazoa; phylum Chordata; class Amphibia; order Anura; family Myobatrachidae; genus Crinia; species Crinia signifera. The sequence continues at coordinate 53,366,634 of NC_139228.1, forward strand.
AGGTAGACATGCCAGCTGTAGCATTTAGCACTGCACTTACTGTAAAAGCAGCCAGAAGGGCCCTCTCAATGGTGAATGCCACTGGTGGTGGTCTGTGAGGATGATGATGGGCCGAGTACTGCAGTGTACACAGCGCTCCTCTCAGTGGGAAACAATCAGTGGTCAATGGTTGTCCCAAGGGCAAAAGCAACTCATCCATGTCCTGCAAATGCAAGGTGCCCAACATAGGCCATCCCTACTCACCTCACCTTGAAAGCAAAAGTTACAACATAGATACAGGGCAGGAGGATCCAATCAGAGAGGAAGCATAAAGCAGATCCAGCCAATTATGTACAAACCCAGAACCCGCCCGAACTATCAATCTATCAGCTGTAGAAGCAACCATCACTTATGGGGAACTGATCACATTAACCTACTGATCGCCAATACATGTTCTCCAGGCTCTTCTGGAGCATTAGGACAAGGCTGCTGCCTTCAGCTACTGTTCTGGCTGGTCTCCTGTAGACAGCAGGAGCATGGGGAAGTACGTACAGTATAACATGGTGATATGAGGGAAAGCGCGTTTATTAACCAGACTCGGAATACTGGATCTAGACTGTGATTCGCTGCAACTCTGCATCAGCTGGGAAACTTTGAACAACTTCCCGCGGACTTGTGAAGTCTCCTGCGGCTGGCGAGAGCTCATCACGTGTGTGATCTGAAGGGCTACATGGGCTTGATTAGCTCCAAAGCCTTCGTAACACTCACAGATAACCTGGGGGGAGCGAATAATCCGAACAGCACTAAAGTGTACAAAGCTATTGACCGCAGAAAGCTTTAAGTGTCTGAAAGTAGTAATGAAACGAGGTCTTATCTGTCCATTTTCAAGCCCTGAAATTGACAGCATCTGAGCAAATGAACAATCAATACCAATCTCCACCTGAGACAAAATGGCCTAAGCTCACCCACGGGACATGGACACTGCGAGGACATTACGTACACACACACACATATATATATCCTTACTGGATCTTTTAAGGCCAGGAGGTATCGGGTGTACATCAATCTTTATGAAGGTACCCCGGCAATATTCCCTGTCTTCCTGAGTGCCGAACAAAGGGATATATATATATATGTATATATAACAACACGCAGACGGGTGGCACTCCAGAAAAAATGACAATAATCAAACGATCAGGTGATCCAACGTTTCAAATGTTATTACAACATTTTTCATCAGGGTGTAACAAAAACAAACAATAGGACGGTATATATACGTCCTCTCTGGAGGAAGGATGCCAGGTCGCATGTCTACCAACAGTTGTTTGTAATGCTGTACCTTGTCCTGAGTATGGTCTGTATTGGACCGAAACGTAACGTCACATCGATACGCTTGGTTATCAGATGCCAATAAAAATCAGTTGATGTTTTACTACTTGGTGAGTGCCCTCTTCAATTTCCCTATATATATATATATATATATATATATATATATATATATATATATATATATATATATATATATATATATATATATATATATATATATATATATATATATATATATATATGTATATATATATTTATATATATATAAATTTATTTATTAACAGTTTCTTATATAGCACATATATATTCCGCAGCGCTTTACAGAGAATATAGGAACACTCACATCAGTCCCTGCCCCAGTGGAGCTTACAATCTATATTCCCTACCACATGTACACGCACACACAAACATTCTAGGGTTCATTTTGTTGGAAGCCAATTAGCCTACCAGTATATTTTTGGATTGTGGGAGGAAACTGGAGTACCCAGAGGAAACCCACGCAAGCATGGGGAGAATATACAAACTCCGCACAGTTAGATTCCATGGTGGGAATCGAACCCATGACCTCTGCACTGTGAGGCCATAATGCTCTGGTCCAGGTTTTCAGACCGGGACAGCCAAAGGTGGGAATTGGGATAATTGCAGTAGAAGAGATTTAATCTTTCCCAAGTTTGATGTTCATTGCACTGATGCCTTGTAGGGGCCAGTTAGTACATTAAATGTATGTAAGCTCTAACGAGCAGGGCCCTCTCTCCTCATGTGCTTTTCTTAAAATATATCTCTGCTACTGTTATAAATGCATCAGCGTCCGCTGCTGTAACTGTGTTTTATTTACCATGTACTTGTCCTAATTTGCATTTTTACTGTAAATCACAATTTTTTTGTTTTGTTATTTTGCTGCAGAACCCTTGTGGCGCCATATAAATAAACGATAATAATAATAATAATAATAATAATAATAATATTAATAAAATGTAGACAATTTTTGAATAAAAAAAATTACAATTTATGTAAAAATTATTATTATTATTATTATTTTATTTATAAGGTGCCACAAGTGTTTCGCAGCGCTGTACAAAGGAACAGTACAGAGAGACAAAACAGTATTACATTGAATAAATAACAAAAATACAGTACAAATAAAGAGCGCCACAGTTCAACACACATTACAGCTTAAATATAAGTAGTGAGGACTCAATCAACATACAACTAGAGGCTTGAGGCCAATGATGGAGATGAGTATGCAGACGAAGATGGTCACTGAGGGTGACATTTATTAGAGATCGATGTTGGGTTTTTGGCGATTTTCATCGCAAAAACGGCCGTTATCGCATTTTTTCCAAATCGACTACTTAATGGGTGGCGATTTGCGGCATAAATCGCACTTTTTGCCGCTAATTCGCACTTTCTGAAGTGGCGATTTCCAACATCGCATCCAGATGTTTTCCCATTGAAAAAGATACAAATTGCCAATTTAATGGCTGCCGCATTTGGAAATCGCCAGCAAAATGCGATTTTTTATTTAAAAAAAAAATATAGACCAAGTAGAGGGTGGCGATTTGCTCAAAATCGCCAGCGTTTGAGCGTAGAAAAGGTAAAATCTGTCATAGGTGACCCACATAGCAATTACTAAGTCCCCTACATATACCCCAACATGATTATGGACACCTGTGAGGCTGTTTGAGATGGAGAATTTGCAGAGTGGACTGGAGGTGCTAGTGTGTGAGCTGGGGTGTTTGGAGGAGCTACGCAGGAGGAGGGATTATGCTGCCCACCAGATCCAGGTACCCCGACCACTCCGTGCTTCTCGTTGGTACCGTGCTAGGGTGTACCTGGACTGCCTCTCTGATCAACAGGTTTTGGACATGTTTAGGTTCAACAGAACCTGTTGAACTTATATGAGCAGGTGAGAGATGATTTGGACCCTTGTGGGGGGGCCAACTATGCAGTGTCTGGGCTGCAGAAATTAATGTGTGCCCTCCACTTCTTTGCCACAGGCTCCACTCAGTCTGTGAGCTCATGGGCCTTGGGGGTGTCACAAGCCACTTTCTCTAAACATTTATCTCAAGTGTTAAATGCATTAAAGAAGCTGTGTCAGACATATATCACATTCCCACGTTGTGAGTCCGAGTGGCAGGACCTGAAGGTGGCATTCTATCGGCTCTCAGCATTTCCAAATGTGCTGGGAGCCATAGACTGCACCCACATTGGGATTCGGGCCCCGCACGTGAGGGAGCATGTCTATGTGAATCGCAGGGGCAGACATTCCCTCAATGTGCAGGTGGTCTGCGATGCCAACCTCAGAATTCTCAGTGTGGTTGCAGGCTATCCCGGGAACTGCCATGATGCCTATATCCTGCGGCACTCAGCTCTCTGGGACCGTTTCCACAACCACACCATGCCAGAGGGCTGGCTACTTGGTAAGTCACTTACCACTGTTTACATGATGTTTGCTAACCTATGTCTTTCCCTTTAACATCCATGTGTGTAACCTTATATTAAAGAGTCATTTCTGTTGTAATTGTTTATACCAGCCCTAACAATATAGTCTGGCCTGCTACTATTATGTGCAAATTAACCACATGATATGTGACCACACAAATCCCTTTACATGTTAGGAGACTCAGGATATGGGTGTCATTCGTGGCTCATGACACCTCTGCGGAACCCACAAAGCCCTGCACAGCACCGCTACAATGCTGCACATATTGCTACCCGCAATGTAGTGGAACGCACCTTTGGGGTGCTGAAAAGCAGATTTTGGTGTTTGGACAGGTCAGCAGGTACACTACTATACCACCCAGCCAAAGTTGTTTTGGTTGTCCAGGCTTGCTGCATGCTGCATAACATAGCTTTGGGTCAACCAAATTATGTAGATGTGGCCACTGCAGCAGTCATGCAGGAAGCTCAAACTACTGATGTTGTAGTGCGAAGTACACGGAGGGGGGATGTGGTTCGTACACAGATGATACTTTAGCATTTCACAGGTAATTTTGTTGTGTACAATGAATAGTAAAGGGGAACCTGTAACACACATACATTGTTAACATTAAATTTTTCCCTGTCCATGTTAATTGCCCAGAAGCAGACCAACAATAATGGGCAACACCTGAAAGCTGCCACACCACAGCATACTTTATGCCTGGCAACATGATAACACCTATAACAATGTCAAGTAAGTACTGTACTTTTCTGTTTCTACAAATGTTTGCAAATGCTAATTAACATAGGCTTAATTGATGGAGGTGACATGGATCATTGATCTGAGGTGGTTGAAATTTACCAAAATAAGTGGCGCCTACATACAGTATGCAACTCCCAATGCTTATCCCCCTCAAATTTCACTATTTCCTGACAATTCCATGACAATTAAGCACACACAACCCAAAATCCCGTGTCTGCTAAAATGTCACTATCTGACACTACATAAAAGAACAGTGTGGGTAATCATTTGTAAAGAATGACAACAAGTTTGCTGGATGCAAATAATTTTTACTTGCTGAAACATTTAGGCATAGCCCATACCATAAAAAAATTTCACATGAACATTCACTGCATGAGTGTTGGAAAAAAAACAGCACATGATACACATGTAAATGCACACAACATTAATCATTTTTGGCTAGCGCCCGGGTATTAGCACCCTTACCACTAGTGGCACCACCACCCCTAGTACGGATACTACGCCGTGGGGGAGTAGTGGGGGACCCACTCATGGGTGTGGAGGACACACTACTACTTTGCGTAGATGTGGTTTGGTGCTGACCTAACAAACTAGTTGCACTGAGGCTGAGTTGCGTTTGTAGGGACATCAACGCAGTTGTTTGGCCATTAATAGCTTGGGTCTGTTCAACCATATTGGCATTTAGTGCTCTAAAATTAGTAGTTTGGTCCTGAATGGCTTGCCCAATTTCTCCTCATATGAGAACCTGACTTTCCTCCCACTAGCTGTACGAGCTGCATCATCCTCCTCCTCCACATTTTCAGGCTCACCCTCCTCCTCCTCCTCCTGTCCTGCTTCTTCCCCCAGCACCTCCAAGTCTGCTTCATCTTTCTCCTGCAGAGGCCAGTCCACCTCTCACCCTCTTGCAGCTCCTCCTCTGTGTGTCTGGTACTCTGTTCCTCCTGTGAGGACACATGGCTTGTGCCTGCTTCCTCCTCATCCTCCATAGCCACCTGCTCAGCTTCCACCATGTGGCCTCTCCCTGGCGCAGCTCTTGCTGGGAGCATGCTGCCTCTCCCTGTCCTGCCTCTCACAGTGCTGCCTCTCACTCCCCTACCTCTCCCAGTGGTTGGGGTATTTGGGCCCAAGCTGGCTGTCCCTCTGCCTCTTCTGCACCTTATGACTGCTCCTCTCCATCTCAAACGCCTTACTCCCTTTCAAAGGGTAAAATGGCGCCTGCGCCCCTTTATATAGGGGGTGTGATGCGTATTGCAAGGGACTAAGGTGGGCCAATAGGTTAGCATGTTGTATGGGCTGATCAGGTGTATTGGTGTAAATCGCGTTACGGTTGGCCGCAAATACACACATGACCTAACCCGGAAATCGCACTTTTATGGCGTATTACATTGGCTCAATTCGCACCATATCGCCGTATATTGCCATATATCGCACTTTTCATGCGGCATTTCGCCAGCCATTAAATACGCGATTTCTGTAAAAAAATGTGATATAAAAAAACGGCGATATAGGGCGAATTGAGAAAAACTCGCAATTTGCTAAAAACGGTAAACCCACTAAATCTCGCCCTGAGTATTTAAAACCATTAAAACCAGACCAGAAAAAAATGTGGATTGCAAAAGGTTAAAAAAAAAGTCCAAGATCAGCTGGCATCCCACACCTCCGGCAAATTATTGCATATGCTCCTAAATATGTCAACATTATGACCGGGTTGCTCTCGCATCAGTGTCAGCCTTCTGGGTGTCGGCATTTTTCTGATGTCCACATTGATATTCAAAGTTTCTTTTGTATATATATATTTGCGACAGAAAAATAGACAGACAGACAGATAGATAGATCTTTGTCTCACAGAGCTTACAATCTACAAAAACCTGAGAATTTGTTGCAGCAATGAAAGATGAATGTTGTGCAATAAAAGCACCTCTACAGTATATAGAATTATATATTTGCAGGCGAGGAGGAATCTGCTTTGTATGACACCTCTTCTGGGAACGTTATACAATGAGATGAGTGAGCTCGGGGTGGACCTTCCCCATGCAGGACGCTGCCACACTGCGCTCACACATTTCATGATTAATACCACCTGATAATTTGGTTCCAGTAACCATTCCGCTCAGGTAATCTCTCATTCTCTGTGATATTCAATTTGTGTATCTGGGAAAGGCACATATGTCATACTAAACTAGACGTGACAATGTCATCCAAGAATGCAACAATTTAACATTTTATTTTGGTGCAGCTCCAAGCTGTGAGAGGCAGTAATGTTCTATTCATCTGCAGATGCTATCCGTTTCGTCAGGAGACATCGCAGTGAATGAATCAAACGGCGCCTATCTCTATGGCTGGGATCCTCTTCCATCACACAGCCGGTGACAGAGGCCCGGATAATAATAACAACAGCTCAGATAGGAAATAAAAACCTCTTCTCCGGATGAGAGGATAATCAAGTGTCTTAGACTGGAACGTTGCTTTTGATCTTAGTAAAGACGAAAGGGTGTGGACTGGCAGTCAGCAAACTGAGTCATCTGCCAGGAGAGTCCATAGTCCTCAGAGGAGAAGTGGACTTCCTTGTCTTCTCCAGCTAGGCCACGGCTGGGCAATAAGCGGCCCTCCAGCTGTTGATGAACTACACATCCCAGCATGCCTTTCATCAGTTTAAGCATGGCCAAATAGCAGAACTAAGGCAAAGCATGCTGGGATGTGTAGTTCATCAACATCTGGAGGGCCGTTTATTGCCTAGCCCTGATCTAGGACACACTGGCCTTAGATCTTACACCTGGAGTTAAAGCCAAATATGACGTTCAACTGGGCAAGACTAGATGGGCCAAGTGGTTCTTATCTGCCATCAAATTCTACGTTTCTATGTGTCATGTATGTCTGAGGAGCATGTGTGTTGATATAGAACTGTGCAACCATTGGGGGGACTGCGGCACAGATAAAGACTTTGCTTTTGCCGCACAAGGTGACAGAATGATTAATTGGACAGGGGTACAGGATTTGGTTTTATTCTAGTGACATTGATACGGCTGAAACAAGTATCTGTAAACCTCAGCAAAGTGTTTAATCACGGAAACCTCCTGATCCATATTACATATAATGCACATGGACAAGAGCCACAGAAAGCAAAAGACAAACAGCTTAGTGGCAGAAAGGAAACAGCTTTATCCCCCGTTATACAGACACCTGTCACAAGAGCTCCATATGAAACGCGCCAGCAGTTTAAGGACACAAAGGAACATCAATGGCTGTAAATGAAGCTGACAGTTCCTGTGATCAGTATATGGGACAGAATCCTGCAACTACATCACAAATCACAGAAACAGCTGAAGTATTGGTTAATAAACATAATACAGAGGAGGCTGAGGAGGATACAAGCCGGGAACATGCGGGAATGCTAATAACTGCTGATAAGCTAATGATTGCCAATGCCTGCTCGCGATCAGCAATGTGATTACAATATGCTGAATGTGCACCTGTGTGCTACGTGTAACCTATACATTTTTTGACTGGTGGCCCCAACTGGTTTCCTCCCAGCACCCCCTGCAGCACGAACTTCAATAGATGCATGCACAAATAGGACTCCAAGTCAGAAGTTCTTCCATTGCAAAGGAAATCTCGGTACTTGTGTAGTTTCACGGCGCCACCACGCGCACAGTCTGTGTTTGAAACTTGGCAGCTTGCCAGACTCTGTGTTTACCTGTGCGCGTGCCGCTCTAGATGTTCTCAGCGCAGCGCGTGCCTGCTTTACATATGTAATCTACATTATCAGCGTAGCGCTGGCAGCAGCAGCGCGCGCTGCCCAGTGCTGACAGGTCATTGTGGTACTTGTAGTTCCACAGTGAAATAGACAGTCCTGCACACCGCTGACATGTAAACTGGACACCCCGGCACACTGCTAATATACAGGGGCTTCTAAACTAGACACCCCGGCACACGCTTTAGCATCTAACTCCAGACTCCCTGGAAACCGCTAAGAAGGGGGCATCTAAATTTAGACGCTAAAGCATCTGAATTTAGTTGGGTATAGTGGCACATAGGGGTGCACTGTGGCCATGGCGCCGTGAAATTACACAAGTACCGACATCTCTTACTGCATATACTTATTCATATATATATATATGGCATTACTACCCACCGGTGTGCATGTGCAGAGTGGTGGGAGGGGCAGCAGAAAAAAAAGCAAGATGGGCAGGAAAGAAATGCTGGTGCATCATAGAAACAGAGGGGCAGGAGAGAAACAGAGGGGCAGGCAAGAAACTTAGAGGGAGTAGTGAAATGGAGAGGCGGGAGAGAATGGAGGGGCAGGAGGGAAAAGAGAGGTAGGAGAGAAATGCCGGTGTATCAGAGAAACAGAGGAGCAGGAAAGAAACGGAGAGGCAGTAGAGAAATGGAGAGGCGGGAGAGAATGGAGGGGCAGGACGGAAAAGAGAGGTAAGAGAGAAATGCCGGTGTATCAGAGAAACAGGAGCAGGAGTGTACAGGGGTGAAGGAAACAAATGTAGAGGCAGTAAAGAAATGTTGAGGCAGTAAAGAAATAGAGAGGCAGGAGAGAAATGGAGGAGCAGGAGGGAAATAGGTGTAGCAGAGAAACAGAGGGGCAGTAGAAAAACGGGAAAGAGAGAAACAGAGAGCGGCAGGTGAGAAAAAGATGCACAAGTGACAAACAGTAAAGCAGGGAATAAAATAAGAGGGAAGGGTGTCCGAGTGAGAGAGAGAAGTACAAGAGGATGAAAAGTAATAGAGGAGATAGCGGTAGAGAAAATTGGGTGGAGCCAGAGGTGGATTTTCCACAAAGCAACCTAGGCATATGAATAGGGCCAAGCAGGTTTCAAGGGGCCCCTTATCCTGGACATACAAGAGCCATGCGTGATGACTGTGTGACATCATGTCATCACCTGGGACAAAAGCTAGTATACATTAGACAAAATAGCATGTATACAGTATTGCTGCAAAACCCAGTAATCACAGAACACAACTAAAATTCTGTTAAGGAAATTGCATACTGGTCAGATGATTGTATCTCTTTGAAACAGAAATGGAAAATTTCTGGGTTCAGACCAAATTTATTGACATATCCCTTCTTGCTGTAGTTTAAAAGCCTTCGTTATTTTAATTATGCCACAGAGACTTCTATGGAACAGTCATTTTACAGATTGACCCACTCAAACATAAGGGACCCAAGGGAGACCAGTTCCCGAACCATGGACCAGGGTCCAGGGGTGGCCAAAGAGAAGTGCTACGGAGAAGGAAATAATGTAACTGGGTTACCTACTGGAGGCGCAGAGGTATGAATTGATTGGTCAAGCTGCAGTACAATAATAGGGGGTGTCACTCCCCAAAATACAATGGGAAAAGGAAGGAAAGACTGCGCTATACATTCATTAGCGCAGTCTTTCCTTCCTTTTCCAAGTGGACAAAGAGAAGACTGATATGGTGGAGCCAACGAGAAGATTATTTCTAAATAGTGTTTTTACTGGTCGTTGTTGACCTTATTAATACTGTGCTATAATTTTAAATATTTATCCTCAGATATTAATCATGTCTATTTGTTTAATTATTTATATCTTTAACCAAGTGGCATGTGTTTAAATTTCAATCGTTCTATATATTTATGTTTAGTCTCTCTTCTCATGATCCTTCTCTCCCCCCTTTCCCCCTTATTCTATAATTGTTTAAGTGCTCCTTGAAATCCAATATTTTGATGTTTTCCACCTTTCCCATATTCTATCGTGCTTACTTAACGTGTTTCTACTCAAGTATAAATGCTTCTCTTGCTCCACCGTGTAGTTAACCGTGGCTATCCAATCAAGTATATCCGGGCCCGTTTTTGCCATCCAGGATCTAGATATAATAACCTTAGCCAACGAACACAGTCCTATTACGTACATTTTTTCGCCCCATTGATTCTGCTATCCGATATTATGTTAAGCGTACAACATTTTAAGGACAATGAGTCTCTAGTTATTCCTGTTTCAATCATAATACAAATCATTTTTTCCCAAAATTCCGCCACAGGTTGACATTCCCATAGTAGGTGCAGGAAGGTGCCTGGATATTTTTTGCACTTAAGACATATTGGCGAGGCCAAGCCTCCAAATTTTACCATCCTGATAAATGCGCTCTATGCAGGACAAATACAGTAGTTGCACTTGCTGTACTCTTATGGCGTTTGTAGCCTTGGACACTGATGATATAGCAGCCTCTCCAATAGGCCCCACATCCTCCTCCCACTTAACCTTTAATTTCCTTAGGTAGTCACTTGGGATCGCCCTCCCCATGGTTTTGTAGATCCTAGACCTTTTTTGTCTCCTATTTTAATAATTTTTTTGATCGGGGATTCCCCGAAACACGGGGGGGGGGGGGGGGGGGCTATGGAATCGTTTCTCCAAAACACTTCTCAACTGAAGGAATTGAAAGAAGTGCGTCTGTGGCAACTTGAATTCGGCCTTCAGCTGGAGGAATGACTTGAGTCCGACCTCCGTATATACTTGACTGATATTATTAACCGAATACAGACCACATACCTCCCTCAACTGTAGTCCCTTCAATTCCCCTAGCATCCATTTAAATAATGACTAGATCCTATAGACTTTCAAGATACACGCCTTATGAGGTTCCAAGTTGCTGTTGTTGACAATGATGGTTTATGTATATTTTCTCTGGACTTATATATATTCTAAATATAACTTTGTGATACATATATAGTAAGTAAATGGTGTAAATATCATACCGACACATTTTTTATTTCAAACTGGACATTTTTTAAAATTTTGAATGTAGTTAATGTCTCAATTTAAGTGTGGACCAGTCCCAAAGTGGACGTGGCAGTAGCACAAAGCTTCTATGGTAACCATCCCCACAAGTAAGCGCTGGCTCCTGGTTCTCTAAGATGTGGATAAGCCTCTGTTATCACCGATAGTGATATCTGTTACTCTGAGAGGATTCACCAGATCCTAATGTCTTCCTCAGGCCTTTCTTATACATTAGCCATTTTTCAGATAGTGGTAGATGCTCAATTAGTTCAGTAATACCACTCAGGTGCATGAGGGAGGGGTTAATACTGAGTAAGTAAAACAAGACATTGGTTCCCCCGGGACACTGAATAGTTTTAGTAACCAATCTTGAACACTACATGATAATAGAATTCAGAGATATTGGTTACATATACCTGCGCAGGTGTATGCTATGCCCCCAAGCCAGGTAAAGGCTTCTCTGTATATTGGGGGTCCCTAGCGCTATATCTAGGTGCAGGGTGCGGCACACCAAAAACTATCATAAGCTGGGAAGCCCAGTGCGGCATGCCAGTGAGATACTATAGTGTTAATAAATAGTAGTGAGAGGAAGCCAAAGCTATATATAAAGAGAGAGAGAAAATAAAAATGAAATGTAATTAAAAGAAGAGAGAGGGAACAGTGTTAAAAGTGCACAGGTATATGTAACCAATATCTCTGAATTCTATTATCATGTAGTGTTCAAGACTGGTTAGTAACACATTAGCCAGAGGGCAACTAGTGAAATAAATAATTTATGATGTAAATCCTGCATATTAATGCAAACTTCTGAAAACACAAACGTTACTTTCACTTCCTCATCGATGGACATAAAATACCATCAATATACAGACAAGTCAGATGTATAAGGTTCATTATACACGGAGTCATTATGTATCTTGTGTAATGCCCTGGGCACACGGTTATCACTGGCCATTGGCTATCCCTGAGACACCATGTGTTGGGACACACCCCTTGGCACTCCTGTGAAGTCCTGCCCATGAGCTCTCATTGGCCCACAGCCTACTGACTTGTAAAGCGTGGATCACCATTGCGGGTGAAACTATGAATGGTTCCCTTGCAGATGGTTTTATACCATTGACGTTACCTTTCCAGGGTACCATCAATGGGAATGATTAATGGGTAAACCAATAATGGGCATTCCTATCTCAGTAGACTCTGTGCAGGCACAGCCCACTGCTGTGTGCTCCATTCTGGAAAGCTGAGAACTAACTTATCTTTATCGTCTTCTTTACATGGACATCCTTTGTGTGGTAGGTCGAAGCATACAGGAGGATATGTTGTAACTTTGCCAGGGGCGATCAGGTCCCCAGATACACCCCTGAATGTGTGCTCTCATATAAGGAAAATTCATTTAGGGCCAATGCATGCCAATGTACCTTATTCAGAGGTAAGAGAATCTGTGCCCAGGTGATTGGTCTACACTGTATAGGTGGACAGCCGATAGGTCAACACCCAAAGGTTGTCATGTTCAAGGTCGACACTGGCAAAATGTCGATATGGGAAAGGTCAAAACATACAACGGTCAACATGAGTTTTACAATTTTTGGGACTTTGTCATACTGTAACATACACGTAGACTCAGATTGGGAATGGGAAAGCATGGCGGGCGCAGCATTAGCAGAGCAAGTCCCCAGGCCCGCCGCATGGTGAGCAAAATGAGCAATGCGACCTTTTGCTTCTGTCAACCTTTTGCCAATGTCAACATTGTATATGTTGACTCTTCAACATCGACCTGCTCACTAATGGTGACGGCTTGCAGGGCTGCCATCAGAAATGATGGGGCCCGGCACTGTCAAAAAAAGGCAGGGCCCCCTGTATATGTATGTATATATATATATATATATATATGTATAAATGTATATATGTGTGTGTGAGTGGGTGTGTGAGTGTGATAGAGAGAAGGAAATAGGTGGAAATTGAAGAGGGAGGGTGAGAGAGAATGAATAGGGGAAATTGGTGAGTGTGTGAAAAGAGTGAGAAACAGAAGAGAGAGAGGGAAAGGAGAAATTGAGAGAGAGAGAGAGAGAGAGGGGGGAGCAAGTGCAACAGAGATCAGAATGAACAAGAATCTATAATACAAGTACTCACTGTGGTGGGAAGGCTGACAGGGAGATCCTTCCTCCACTGTTCCTGTGACTTGCTGGGTCCTCCTCCTCCTCTCCTCATCCGCACAGGCAGTGCAACATTTCCATGCACCACCGTATGCCTCCTGGGCAGCAGCATCCATTAGTCTGGTCTGCTCTGGTCCCGGACAGCAGGGGCTGCTGGGACATGTAGTTTTGTTTTAAGTGCCTGGCTGCCAGAAACTTAAAACAAAACTACATGTCCCAGCAGCCTCTACTGTCCGAGACCAGCGCAGAGTCTGGCAGCAGCAGTCCAGACTAGAGATGGGCAAAACGGATCTTTTCGCGGACCCGGGTCGACCTGGGTCGGTCAGTGAAAAGATCTAGATCCTTTGGGCGGCTCTGCGGCTCAGTTTGTGTAAAAAACACAGTTATTTATGGTTTGAGTTAGTGTACCATACCTCCCAACATGACCCTTTCCAGGAGGGACACAATGCTCTGTTTCTGGACTTCCCTCTTAATGTTTGATTGTTATTACCTGTGTGGAAACACCTTTCTTATCCATTTACCTGTTTAGAACAGGTAATAGCAATCATTCGTTAAGAGGGAAGTCCAGAAACAGAGCAAAGTCGTAGGTCAGAGATGGGGAACCTTTGGCCCTCCAGCTGTTGTTGGACTACACATCCCAGCATGCCCTGCTACAATTTGCTATTTGGCCATGATAACACTGTTGCAGGGAATGCTGGGATGTGTAGTCCAACAACAGCTGGGGCCAAAGGTTCTCTAACCCTGACCTAGGTGGTGCACTTAACATAGATAGTCGTTTGGTCGACTGATCTAGGTCGACATTAGGTCAACAACACTAGATCGACATGCTGAAAGGTCGACGTGGAACAAGATCGACATGGTTATAGGTCAACATGAGGAAGGTCGACAGGTCATAAGGTCGACATGGGGATTTTCACTGTTTTTTGAGCCGACATGTGCCGACAGGCGGTATTTCATGCCCTACCTTCCACTAGGGCATGGAGTGAGATTATAATAGTGTGGCGAGCGAAGTGAGACACTGTGCCCAAAGCATTGCGAGCGATGCGAGGGTCCGATTCTCACTTCCAACTGTGTCCATGTCAACTGTGTTGACATTCGGGTCAAAAAACAGCGAAAACCCCATGTCGACCTTATGACCTTCCTCATGTCATCCTAACGTCCATGTCTACCTTTTCCCATGTCAACCTTTTCCCATGTCGACCTTTCTGCATGTCGACCTAGTGACTGTCTGGCCAACGCTTGTCTGACGAACAATCCAGTTCCCAGGACCTGGGTAGAAGTCCCGTGTAAAGGGACACGGCGTGTCCCATTTACACTGCCGCTGACAGGGGTCTGACCCGCTGAAGACCCGGGGTTTTGCAGCGGTGTAAAAGGGGTATTAATTTGCTCGCTGCCAAGGGAGACTAAATTTGCTCATTGCCGAGCCCCCCCCCCCCCCCCCCCCCAAATGAAAGTTAAAAGAAGGCCCCCTCCCCCTCCAAATTAAAGTTAAATGTACTACACAGCCCAGCAAACACAGATCTAGTAAAAAAAAAAAAACACATGTGCACTGCCTAATTTATGTCTGTGTGTCTGTGTGTTCATACTTCTACTACACACCTTTCTGTGATACTACTGGTGAACTCAGGTGAAGCAATCTTGAAATGCCTGCCAGTGCCAATGCCTCTGCTCTGCTTAGTCTGCTCTGCTGTTGATGTGTAGTCACCAGACCTCCCTCAGGGCTTCCAGATTCAGAAGAATCTAGATCTGCACGTGACACAGCAGCAGCAGCAGCAGCAGCACAAGCAGCCAATTAGAAGAAAATATCTCAGCTGCCAAAGGGGGCAGTGCTGAGCTCAAGCAATGCAATGTGCATTGTATTGTATGTAATGCTAAGCGAAACCGATCCGGATCACCATTTTGGGATCGGCGGCTCGTTCGTTCATTTGATGGATCCGTTCAAAAGAACCGGATCGTTCGCGAACGACACATCTCTAGTCCAGACAGAGCCGATGGACACACCTGACCACGGGGACAGAAATCCGGGGCATATAGATAGCTGGTAAGGAGCTATTTAATATTTATAGTTGTAGGACCAGGTCCGGGCCCCCTTCTCTGTCAGTGCCAAGGACTCCAGACCCCCCTGTCGGCGCAGTGGCGGATTCAGGGGGGGGGGGGCACCCGGGGCACCCGGGCACGTGCCCCCTGTCATTTATTTTATAGCTGAGGACCAGGGCTTTCCAACGAGCCCAGCCCCGTGTCTCTAGCCCCCCGGGAACCGGAGATATCGCCTGGCAAACCTGTAACGTTTTTTCCCCATAGGATAATATGGGACCCGTCAATTCCGACCCCCACCCGGTTCCGACAGCTGCCAGTTCCCCCCCTGGCATCACAGGAGCTTGTGGTTGATGTCATTCAATTCCAAATCGCTGGGCCTTCAATATGTTATCAGGCTGGTCCAAATCGGTCAATCGGTTCCAGAGATATTGCGTGTAAACCGATTTTTTTATTTTTGAAATGTAATTTCATAGCTGTTCATGTTCTTTGAGGGCAGATTACTCTGGAACCAAACGTTCCAGTTTCACTGATCCAAAATCATTCAAAGCCCGATCAAAAGTTATTCAATATAATACTTGTCTCATGTAAATGGGTCAGTTGGTTCCGAAGATATAGCCGGTTAAATGAGATAACTGGTTAAAAGGGGGAGGGGTGGTTTTCTCTCCCCCTCACACCAGAAAATGCAGGGACTAGGCTGGTGTAAAAGGGGCCAACCTGGGAATGCATTTTCTGGTGTGAAAGGGGTATTATTTCAAATAGCCGGGACCTGCAGTGCTCTGAATACAGCCAGGCTCTGCCACTGTCAGTGGCTATCACTTCTGCCTGGTGGCGGCTGTCCCCCATTTACCACGAGCATGTATTCCCCCTTGGCAATGAGCATGTAATCCCACATGGCAACGAGCATGGAACCTCTGGCAATGAGCATGTAGAGAAGCAGCACTTATGTAGCATAATTTTTAATAGGCATTATGGTGTTTGGCATAACACATAATGGACATAATGGTGTGTAACTTAACGTGTAATGGACATTATGGTGTAAATGTTTAATGCAAGCCTTTGGTGGACAATGTCCCTGTTTATGAAGTGTATTGTGAATTTTGGCTTAATCTGTGTGGCATTATGTGAATTCTGGCTCAATCCATGTGGCATTATGTGAATTTTGTCTCAATCCGTGTGGCATTATGTGAATTTTGGCTCAATCCATGTCGCATTATGTGAATTTTGGCTCAATCCGTGTGGCATTATGTGAATTTTGGCTCATTCCATTTCGCATCATGTGTAAGGGGCAAGTATAATGGGGTCTAGTATTTTGTTGCATAATGTGTAGAAGTTGTATATGGTGTTGACACGCCTCCTGTTGAGTGGCCACACACCCTTTTCCGGAGCGCGCCTTCGGCGCGCGTACAACTACATCCTTCACCTTTGTCACCATGGTGGGCCTGCGTACTTTAAATGCCAGGGCCTATTTTTAATTAAATTCCCACCCTCTCCTGCCGCTCTCTTAGCATGTACACTGGCACCACTAACACCGCCCCTCCCCCACCCAAACCCTTTTTTATCATGGTGCCCCCCCTGTCATTTTATCCTGGATCCGCCCCTGTGTCGGCGGTAGGGTGACCAACTCATCCCTTTAATCCGGGACACATATTAATTACACAGGTTCTGTGGCAGTTTAAAACCAGGTGAAAAGGAGTCTTGAGGTGTGGCAGTTTAAAACCAGGTGAAAGCCAGCCACAGAACCTGTGTAAATAATATGTGTCCCGGATTAAAGGGATGAGTTGGTCACCCTAGTCGGCGGGCCTGACGACTTGCAGCGAAGCAGACACATATGTTACACACACACACACACACAGATGCAGAAACATGCTGAAACACTGTACATGCACCTCCGCATATGGACAAATATACTGCACGCATCCATCTGCGCCTGGCCCGGATTACAATCCCCGGATCTGCAGCAGAATGCCCCTGTTTTCTGTACTTGCAATTAGTGCCATTACCTATTTGCAGAAAGTACAAGTACAATGTATCCCGATATCACCGGTATATTTATTACAGGCAGAATGGTTCAGCGTGTAAAGGGAACATTGCCAAGAATAGCTTCCGCAGGCTTCAGTCATTCCGACAGCGAGCGAGGGAAGGATGTCAGAGAAATAACATGTCAGTATGTTCCTCACAGCCTTGTGTCACTGCTAATGATCCTCATAATGGCATGCAGAAAACTTCCCCCAGAACTCTGAGGACTCAGGGCGGTCTGTACTAAGAGATCCCGAGTACATGTCCTGCTGCACAAGTGGCAAGTGAGAGTACTCTCTTTGTAGCTGAGGGCCAGGGTTTTCCAATGAGCCCAGCCCCATGTCGCTAGCCTCCCGGGAACCAGAGATACCGCCAGGCGAACCTGGAACGTTGTCCCCCAGGATAACATGGGACCCGCTAATTCCGACCTCCACTCGGTTCCAACGGCTGCCAGTTCCCACTCCGGCATCACAGAAGCTCGAGGTTGATCTCAGTCGAACCCAAATCGCTGGGCCTTCAATCTGATATCTGGTCCATATGGGTTCATTGGTTCTAGAAATATTTTCACAGGACCAAAATCATTCAAAGCCTACATGTAAATGGGTCAGTTGGTTCCGAAGATATAGCTGTTTGGGGGACGGCGGTGGTTTTCTCTCCCCCTCACACCAGAAAATGCAGGGACTAGGCTGGTGTAAAAGGGGCCAGTCTGAGAATGTCCCTGCATGATCCTGGGACCATATTCCCGTGTAAGTCCCTGCATTTTCTGGTAAAAAAGGGGTATTATTTAAAATAGCCGGGACATGCAGTGCTCTGAATACAGCTGGGCAGCCCCCTGCTCTCTGCCTGGCTGTCAATCAGTGCCAGATTAAGCCTTTGGGGGGCCCGGGGCACTTTAGACAGGTGGAACCCCTTGCCAGTGTTCCCTCTAAGCTGTGCGCACGTGCGCGCGCACACAACTCGACGAGCGTGCGCACAGACATTACAACAGAGCGCACAAAGCAGCAGTGGTCCCTTTTTGCAGTTGTGGACTCAATTAATGTGTGTTTCACCCATTAACTACATTGTTTGCTGTGTTTTGAATGTTTAAATGTTTAATATCATTTTGAAGTAAAGTTAACACAAATGCTGAACGTCATTTTCCAGTTATATATAAGTGACGCACAAAAATTTTAATTTCCTTCCAAAGTTGCACAGCCAAAATCTTTTGCCGCACACAGCCTTGGTAAAATTAGAGGGAACATTGCCCCTTGCACTTGTCATTACTGGCCACAAACTGCATGAGAGAATATTATACTGTCAAAACACAGAGTAAAGACAGTATAAACTTGGTCAATGGGTAACTGCTTACTCTGTAGGACTATAGGAGACCTCACAGTTATTGGCAGAGTGTCTATATATACGTGCTGTGTGGTTGTTAGACGACACACTTTAGAAGATGTAACCAGCTTGGGATTTATTCAAGTGATAAGCTTGCAGAATACAACAGTACTTCAGTAGTTAACTTCAGGTGTAATACAACTGATGCAGGAATCACAGTTACGGGTGTTACTTATCTGTAGCGTTCAGCTTGTGCAGGGTTAATGGCAATTGACTGGTTTACGCTGCGGTATCTCTCCCAGCGACGCTGCTGCCACAGATGATGAATCGCCCTGTATAAAGGTCACGCTTGTAACGGGAGTACAGCGGGGCTTGCTCTTACGCGCTCTGATGCACGTGGAGCTGCAAACAGGCATGGAGGATGTCACACACGCGCTGAGGCACACACTATCTCGCTATCACTTCCCTACAAGAAAGGAAACGCTGCCAGCAGGGTCAGGGGTCTCTGCCCTGCTATTCGCTATGTAAGCTGTCACTCAGGGTGACGTCTAGCTACAGTGGCTGCAGGGGGACAAGGCAGTCTGTAGGCTGCCCACTAACCAGTGTATGGAGACAGACGCAGGGCGCTGCTTTCTAACACTCCCCCTCGCTCAAGGCTGTCTTCGGCTACATAAAAGAACTTAATACAATACTTTGTCCTTTGTTATACCTGTAACCGAAAATATGGTTAGAGAGAAAGACATTCAGAACATCAAAACTTCAAATCAACATTTTGAACTTAAACAAGTCCACAGTCCTTCACGAACTTAATAAGCAAGTTTGTCGACAGTCCTTTTGTAAGCATGTCAGCGACATTCTTTTCACTTGCAATGTATTCAACATCGATGGACTTGTTCTCCACTAGTTCTCTGATGAAGTGGTGTCTGATCGCGATGTGTTTCGACCTTCCATGGTGCTTGGTACTACAGGAAAGATCTATTGCTCCCCTGTTATCACATGCGATGCTGATAGTCTCTTCTTCATAAAGTAGACCTAACTCACACAAAGTCTTTTTGATCCAGAGTGCTTCCTTTGATGTCTCTGTAAGAGCCATGTATTCGGCCTCAGTTGTTGAGAGAGCAACGGTTGGTTGTTTTCTACTCGCCCAACTAACTGCTGCCCCGGCCAGTGTGAACAGGTAACCGGTGTGGGAACGTCGATCATCTTCATCTGCTCCCCAGTCGGCATCGCAGAAGACTTTCAAATTTGAATTGCTTGTCTTGGCGAACTTTAATTTCAAAGAACTTGTACCTTTTAGGTATCTCAGAATCCTCTTCACTACGATCCAGTGTTGCCTTCCAGGATTTATTGCAAATTGGCTCACCCGACTGACTGCATGAGTGATGTCTGGACGGGTTCCAATACTTGCATACATAAGACTTCCAACCACGTTCTTGTAAGGAACATCTTGCATTTCCTCTACTTCTTCTTGTGTGGTTGGTGACATACCTTTTGTCATCTTGATGCTCTTGTCAATTGGTGTATTTACTGACTTGGAGTCTGCCATCCCATACTTCAAGATTGTTGCCTCGATGTACATTTGTTGGTCGACTGTGACTGTTCCCTTTTGCAAGTCTTGAACAATTCTCATTCCCAACAAATGATTGGCTGGACCTAGGTCTTTCAACTTGAATCTCTGTTTTAGTTGATCTCTCACACTTATGATGTGATCTTCGTGACCTGCTATAAGTATATCATCCACATAGACTGCTATGATGAACAACTTTTCTCCCAGAGTTTTGTGATAAAGGCAGTGGTCAGTCTCTGATCTAATAAAATTAATTTCAAGTAGTACTGTGTCCAATTTTATGTACCAGCAACGACCACTCTGTTTTAGGCCGTATATGGATTTCTTCAGAAGACACACCTTCTCTGTCTGAAGCTCATCCTCATTATAATGATCTGGCGATTCCATGTAGATTTCTTCAAGTAGTTCTCCATTTAGGAACGCTGAGTCGAAGTCTAGTTGGTATAGCAGTAAGTTTTGTAAGGTGGCGACTGCAATTACTAATCTAAGAGTGTTATACCTCGCAACTGGTGAGTATATCTCCCCATAGTCAATTCCGGATCTCTGTGTGTATCCCTTAGCAACAAGACAGGCTTTGTAACGGGCAACTTCTCCGTCCGAATTTAACTTCTTGCAGAAGACCCACTTGTTTTTGACTGTCTTGCGGTTGCTTGGCCTATCTACTATGGTCCAAGTATTGTTCTCTTTCAGTGCTGATAGCTCTGTGTCTATTGCAGATTTCCATTTCGCCCAATCACTGCACGCTTTCGCTTCTCGAATACTCTGAGGTTCACTGAAAGCAATGTTCGCATATTCTTCCTCATACCTTCTGGCTGGTATGCCTTTGTTGCTTCTTACGGAAGCCCTGTTTGTTGGTTCGCTTCCCTCTTCGGTATTTTCTATTTCAGGTATGCTTTCTATTTCACACACCTCTACTAGTGTTCGCTTTTCTTGCTCTTTTGCTTTTGTGGGTGATGCTGTTTCTTTAAATATCACATCTCTTGATTTCAGAAGACGTCTGTTCTCTGCATCCCAGAGCCTGTACCCTTTGCTCTCCTCACAATAGCCTAGCAGTATGCACTGTCTTGATTTCGGGTCAAGTTTCTTTCTCTTCTCCTTTGGTATATGGGCATAAGCTCTGCTCCCAAAGACACGGAGATGACTGATGTCTGGCTTCTTCACAGACCAGGCCTCTAAGGGGGTTTTTCCCTTCACGGCCACTGTGGGTGTTCTGTTTTTCAGGTATACTGCAGTAGATACAGCTTCTGCCCAAAAACTCTTCTCCAGGCCAGCATCGTTCACCATCGCTCGTGCTCTTTCAACGATTGTTCGGTTCGCCCTTTCACTTACGCCATTCTGTTCAGGCGTGTAGGCCATCGTCAGCTGATGCTTTATGCCATGTTTTCTGAGGAAGTCGGTTAGTTCTTCATTTTCGTACTCTCCCCCATTGTCGGATCTCAGGGCTTTTAGCTTTAGGCCCGTCTGAGTTTCCACTAGGTTCTTGTACTCCACAATTTTCTTGACCACCTCACTTTTCTTCTTTATGAAGTATACGTGTGTCATTCTTGTGGCGTCATCGATGAGAGTCATGAAGTACTTGTAACCACTGGTTGACTCCTCTTCCATTGGTCCGCACACATCTGTGTGCACCAGAGCTAACTGTATTTCTGCTCTGCTTGCTGACTTGGGAAATGGGTTGCGGGTCTGCTTGCCTTTTATGCAACTCTCGCACACAGGTCTTCCGGTGTCTTTCACTGTGATCCCTGTTGCCATCCCATCAGCTAATTTCTGGACATTGTCATATCCTAATGGCCCCCACACACAGCACAATTTTCAGGCACTTTCTGAGCGATTTTACTAAATCGCTCAGAAAATGCCTGAAAATGCATGTAAATCGCTGTGTATATAGCCCACACAGCGATTTACATGCGCGCCCCCGCCGTTCTGAATCTGCACAAGATTCAGAATGGCCCGGTCAGTCAATTCATAACAGTCGCTCAGAAGCTCCTGCTCATCTCCCGCATGTGTGGCGCGGGGATGAGCAGGGCCATCTGAGCGACTGTCATGCCGGTGACTGTGACTGTCAAGCCCCGCTGCCACCGACCTGGAAGCCCCGCCGCCGCCGCCTGGAAGCCCCGCCGCCGCCGCCTGGAAGCCCCGCTGCCGCCACCTGGAAGCCCAGCCGCCTGGAAGCCTCGCCGCCGGAGCCCAGCAGAGACGCTTCCTGGACCTGCCGGGTGCCGCGCCCGCCCTCTGCAGTCAGATGGAAGCTGCAGTGAGAGGACGCGACGCTGGAAGACAACGGAGTTGGTAAGTATATTCTTTTTTTTTTTTTTTACACTGTGCCACCAACGGTTGAGGGGAGAGGGGGATGCCACACTATACCACCAACGATTAAACTTTTTATATGGGGGACTAAAACTATTAAACTGTGTATGCATATATATATATACTGTGTGTGTATATATATATATATATATATATATATATATATATATATATATATATATATACATACTGTGTGTGTATATATATATATATATATATATATATATATATATATATATATATATATATATATATATATATATATATATATATATATATATAGCGCAGTCTGGGCAGGCACATCCAGAGTAGCCAGCTGCACAATGTCCAGTCGTGACAGATTTGAGATCTCCCGTGCTGAATCTCCCAATTTGAATCTCTGACACAAATCTCTCTGTATGTGGCTCATTGTCTGAAATGAGCCAATTAGTGAAATCTCTTGTGCTGAATCTCCCGTTATGTATCTCTGGCACACATCTCTGCGTATGTAGGGCCCTTAAGTGTCCCAAACGTCTGTGCCAGAGTTCCATCGATTCATTTTCAGCAGAGGCTGCCAAAGCTACACATTCATCTGTGTCTAGGACGTATAGTTGGTTGCATCGGGTTGCTGAAGCAATTACAGTCCCTCTTTCATTATGCACCATACACCTGCCCTTTGCAAACTGGACTCTGTAGCCTTTTGCCTCGAGTACGCTGATGGCGATGAGGTTACTTCCCAATTCTGGTACATACAGGACGTCTTGGATATCTGTGACTACTGTCTGTCCCTCAATTCTTAGTCTCAATGTGATTGTCCCAACACTTGATGCAGTAAGGACCTTTTCACCAATCCCTGTAACTGTTGTGGGTGTACACTGTGTTAAAGAATTGAACCACTCCTTGTTGCAGCTGAAGTGTCTAGAGGCTCCCGAGTCCATGTACCAGCAATCCCTCCTTGGCTTGTCTGCTACATTCAGTGCCGACTCGTTCTTCTTGTCATGCCGCTTGTGCATACCACTAGTGTTCTTCATCCTGCATTCTGAAGCCTTGTGCCCTACTTTGTGGCACACATAACATTTGAATGTGCATTTCTTGGGTTTTGCACCCTTTGCTACTAAGGCAGAACCCTCAGCTATAGCATCCTTGTGGATTCTTTCTTGGAACTGTAGTAGCTTGGCCCTCACAACTTCTGTTGTAAGCTTGGTTTCATTCGACTCTAGTGCGACAACTAGGAAGTCAAATTCTTCTGTCAAGTTCTGCAGCATTACCATCGCCACTTCTTCCTCATCCACTTTTGCTCCTACACATGCCAATTGCTGAGCTATCGATAGTATCTTATCAATGTAATCGTTCATGTCCTTGCATGCATTCAACTTTGTTCCATACAGTGTGCGTCTCAGACTTATCCTCCTCATTAGGCCTTTATTCTCATAAGCACCTTGTAGAGTTGTCCACATGTCCTTAGCGGACTCTTTCCCACAGATTGTAGAGTAAACATGCTGCTCCACAGCCAGGCCTATTGTGCCAATGGCCTTGTCTACCTCTTCTGGGTTTGGACTATCTCCTGGGGCTATTGTGACTTTCCATAGCTTCTCCCTTTTAAGCTGCATTTCCATAGCGAACTTCCATGTAGTGTAATTCTCTGAGCCTTTGAGTTTTGGAAAGTTCATGCTATGCCCTGTACTGTGCATTCTCGTTAACTCTTCCACAAATATCAATTTAGAAATATTTATTTGTGTTCTTTTATGTACTGCGCTAGCACTTGGTCCTTAGGGTGTTAATCTTCGTGCACGTGACGTGCTGGGCCCATAACCTATTGGCAGAGTGTCTATATATACGTGCTGTGTGGTTGTTAGACGACACACTTTAGAAGATGTAACCAGCTTGGGATTTATTCAAGTGATAAGCTTGCAGAATACAACAGTACTTCAGTAGTTAACTTCAGGTGTAATACAACTGATGCAGGAATCACAGTTACGGGTGTTACTTATCTGTAGCGTTCAGCTTGTGCAGGGTTAATGGCAATTGACTGGTTTACGCTGCGGTATCTCTCCCAGCGACGCTGCTGCCACAGATGATGAATCGCCCTGTATAAAGGTCACGCTTGTAACGGGAGTACAGCGGGGCTTGCTCTTACGCGCTCCGATGCACGTGGAGCTGCAAACAGGCATGGAGGATGTCACACACGCGCTGAGGCACACACTATCTCGCTATCACTTCCCTACAAGAAAGGAAACGCTGCCAGCAGGGTCAGGGGTCTCTGCCCTGCTATTCGCTATGTAAGCTGTCACTCAGGGTGACGTCTAGCTACAGTGGCTGCAGGGGGACAAGGCAGTCTGTAGGCTGCCCACTAACCAGTGTATGGAGACAGACGCAGGGCGCTGCTTTCTAACAACAGTGTCAGTGCTGCCTCTGATTAAAAACCCTCCCATGACTAGGCTGCTGCTGCTGTCCTCCATAGGCCTGAGAAGCATGTAATGAGCTCCACCAATCAGAGCTCAGCATAAACCTCTCAGCCTCTGCCCTCTTGTGCAAAGTTTTATGGGACTTAGTCAACTCCCAGTAATGCACTGCACACTTGTGCAGTCAGTGTGCCTTGGCTTCCGATGCTCAGCACCATTAATCATTGTCACATTGGCAGATAGGTGAAGCTGCAGCAAAAAATATTGTGCCTAGGGGCGGCCTGACCCCTAAATTCGGCCCTGCCTGCGGGTGCACCTTTGGAGGGTACCCGCCAATATATCTCCGTGCATTTTTCTTATGCCAGCCCCCTGCCTTTTACAGGCATATATAACTAGTTGAAAGCATTTACACAACAGACACACCCATGAGCAAACCACCCAACCAGAACACTGGTCATGCCCCCCACATTATTAGGTGCGGTCCACAACCCCTATTATTGCGCATAATAGGCCCTTGATCATTTTCAGCTCCAGGCCCATTTAGGGGGTTATTCTAGTCCATTCTTTCTGACAAAATCCTTCTTAGATGGACAAAACCATGTGCACTGCGGGTGGGGCAGATGTAACTTGTGCAGAGAGAATTAGATTTGGGTGGGGGTTTTCTTCAAAGTGAGATCTATATTGAAGTGTAAAATCATGCAGTCAGTATTTTCCCTGCACAGAAACAAAATAACTCACCCAAATCTAATTCTCTCTGCACATGTTACATCTGCCCCCCTGCAGTGTACATGGTTTTGTCCATCTAAGAAGGATTTTGTCAGAAAGAATGAACTAGAATAAACCCCTTAGACCTTAATCTGGCTCTGCTCACTGCTACCCCATTTGTGTCACCCGGGTCTGTCTGCTCCTCCCCTTTTGTAAGCTCTCACAAGCAGGGTCCTCTTCCTACATGTGTTTTTCCCTCTCTACTTAAACCATCTCTGTTGGCACTAAGGGCCTTATTCTGGTTCACTCCTTCTGGAAAATTCCTTCTCAGATGGACAAAACCATGTGCACTGCAGGGGGGTATTTGTAAAATGTGCAGAGAGAATTACATTTGGGTGCGTTGTTTTGTTTCTGTGAAGGGTAAATACTGGCTGCTTTATTCTTACACTGCAATATAGATCTCACTTTGAAGTAAAACCCCACCCAAATCTAACTCTCTCTGCACCAGATGCACCAAGTTACATCTGCCCCACCTGCAATGCACATGGTTTTGTCCATCTAAGTAGGAATTTGCCAGAAGTAGTGAACCAGAATAAGGCCCTAAATCCTGCGGTTCTCTGCCCCTGATACTTATGTCAGTGCTGTCTGCTGATGCAGCTATGGTTATGTGCCCTGTACTGTCCTCTATTGCATTCAGCTGTACTGTTTTGCTTATTGGTTTATGTTCTCTGTATTTGGGCGCTGCGGTTCTTTTTTGGTGCCATATAAATAAAGGAGAATAATACTAACAACAATAATACATGTACTATATCATAGTAACAATGAATCTATATTAGTTTGGAATTACAAAAATAATAAGCAACTTGCATTCCATTCTCTCTTGAGAAATGTTTTATTATTATTTATTATATATATATATATTATTTATTAGCAGTTATTTGTATAGCGCACACATATTCCGCAGTGCGGTACAGACAATATTTGAACATTCATATCAGTCCCTGCCCCAGTGGAGCTTACAATCTATATTCCCTACCACATGTACACGCACACAGACATTCTAGGGTTAATTTTATTGGGAGCCAATTAACCTGCCAGTATATTTTTGGATCTTGGGAGGAAACTGGAGCACCCGGAGGAAACCCACGCAAGCTAGGGGAGAGCATCCAAACTCCACACAGTCAGGGCCATGGTGGGAATTGAACCCATGCCCTTAGTGCTGTGAGTATTTTAATGTCACAAATTGCTGTCATTCTGTATGTCTCCGTTTTTGTGACAGTGTGTAAGCAGCACCTTATATACAAGCAGGTCACAAAACATCCTATATCCTGTGTGCTGTAAACCTGCAAGAATACAAAGCACCAGCAGCAGCAGTCTCAGTATATGGCGAATTCATTTTCTGCGCAGTGATAGTGTAGAACAATTGTTTGAACAGCAGTAACTTTACCATAAATATCTATTGTACCTTGCCTTTTATATGAGCATCGGCAGAAAGTATTGGGCAGAGGATATACGATGACAGGAGGCATAGCTCTGGCTGGAGAGGTTGGCGGACTATGCAGAAAACGCTGCTTGCGCATTTCGTGTCCTACACAGGTCAGGGGCCCTTCTTCCCAGCCGGGGAAATGTCAGCGAAGATGGACGGTGACTGTAAGGCCGCTGCAAATGTAATTGGAATCCGGCAAAACTAGCACATAGCATTATAATGTCCATTATTCCCTTTGCCGTGTGCGGAATGAAGCTATTACTGGCATTAAAAATGAAAGAACCGATGTGAACACAGAGAAACAGCACCAGCGACAAGTGGGAGCTTGCTTCCTATATACAGGGAGAATAGGTATATGGTCATTAAGTCGTCCCATATTATGGAGACATGCAATGAGTCGACCACTGAAGGTCGACATGGCTAATGTCGACACATGAAATATGTCGACCTGGCAAAGGTTGACAGGGTCGGACGGTTGACACAAGCATTAGGTCCAAAGTCAAAAGGTCGACATGAGTTTTTCACATTAGTTTGAGCCGACATGTGCCGACAGGCAGGATTTCATTCCCTACCATCCACTAGGGCGTGGTGGGAGAATAGCGCAGCGAGGCACCGTGCCTGAAGCATTGTGAGCACAGAGAGCAGGCATGTCCAAACGATGGCCCTCCAGCTGTTTTAAAACTGCAAGTCCCATCATGCCTTGCCACAGTTTTGCTATTAGGGAATGGTAAAACTATGGCAAGGCATGCTGGGATGTGTAGTTTCACAACAGCTGGAGGGCCATAGTTTGGACAGGCCTGATTTAGACAGTGTCCATGTCAACTATGTCGACATTTGGGACAAAAAAAGTGAAAAACTCATGTTGACTGTTGACCTTGACATTGTTGACCTAATGCTTCCATCGACCTCCCAACCCTGTCGACCTTAGCCAGGTCGACCTACTGTATTTCATGTGTGGACCTAAGTCAGGCATGTCCAAACCGTGGTCTTCCAGCTGTTGTGAAACTACATATCCCAGCATGCCTTGCCAGAGTTTTAGCATTCACTAATAGCAAAGCTGTGGCAAGGCATGATGGGACTTGTAGTTTCACAACAGCTGGAGGGCCATAGTTTGGACATGCCTGATTAAGCCATGTAGATCTTCAGTGGTCAACCCAATGCATGTCATCCTCAGCCATGTCGGCATATTTAATCTCTTGACCTTAGCCATGTCAAACTAATATGGGTCAACCCAATGACCAATGTATTTAGTGATTTTTCTCCACGTCAAATATATATAATAATGGCCCATTTTTAGGACGAATTAGATTCACCCTATACCAGTGGTTCCCAAACTGTGGGCCGTGGCTCCCTGGGGTACCTCGGGACCAGGGGGTGCCCCGGGTTGCTGGTCCAGGACCAACTCAAATTATTAACGGTTAATTATTTATGAGCAAAACCAGTGCTGGTGGCTGCCAATCATAAAATAGGGTGCCGGACGGGGTTCTGACAGTCGGAATCCCGACAGTCATTTACCCGACGTCGGGATCCCGACAGTCAAAACCCCGACACACGGGGGCCCCGACGGCCACCGGCTATTCTTTCTCGTGGGGGTCCACGACCCCCATAGAGGGAGAAAAGAATAGGTGGCGTGCGTAGCGAGCCACTGTGCCCGCAGCATGGCGAGCGTAGAGAGCCCACAAGGGGCTTTGTTGCGCTCACCATGCTGTCTGGGTCCGACCAGTTGGGATCACGACATCGGATAATGACTGTAGGAATCCCGACTGTCGGAACCCTATACCACACCCCATATAATGTGTACAAACAGTAGCAAATCCTGCCCTTTACCACATAACTGAGCCTAAGAATTGCATATGAACCCAATATAAATTATTTTGGGGGGGGCCTAGGGGTGCCTTGAAAAAAATTCTGATACTCTAGGGTGCCGTGATTCAAAAAAGATTGGGAACCCCTGCCCTATACAATCTCCGTGCTGATTTTTTTTAAGGAATTTTTTTATTAAGTATTATTATTATTATTATTTCATTATTTATTGTATATTTATTTACTGTATTATTGATAATTATTTATTTTCCTCATCTGTATACCGGGACATATTCAAATTTCCACTTTGAAAACACTGAAAGCGCAGAAACTAATTAAAGTAATAAAACATTTTTCCATGTCAGATTTTACCGTCTTTTACATGACTGCATTTTATTTATTTTGCAAATTATATTATTCCCTCTATTGATTCATTACAAACGCATATCATTATATCCCAGCCGAAACCTGGAAAATGATGCGTCTGAGGAGGAACGTCAGGGGTTAACTCCTCACCAACCAGATGGATTTTATTCCTCTCTGCCGAAAACAATTATCATCATTTATCTGTGTACAGTAATAAAACGACTTGTGCACCTGAGTGATTTTAAAAATGCATCCCGCCCCCCAACACCCACGTGGGCCGGCCTGTTCCAGGCCTGTACCATTACAACTACTAATGTCATTCATTAAATGTCAGAGCCAGGCCTCATCTTCTCAATAGAGGCACCTAGGGGAAACTCTAATGTTGCATGTTTCAGATTGGGTATTGCAGGGACAAGGAACAGTACATTATTTGAGCCTAGTGATAACCCAAATGGAAATAGATCATCAATGGTTTAAAAACTTTT
This sequence comes from Crinia signifera, assembly GCF_055691185.1. NCBI lineage: Eukaryota > Metazoa > Chordata > Amphibia > Anura > Myobatrachidae > Crinia > Crinia signifera. The sequence continues at coordinate 53,396,498 of NC_139228.1, forward strand.
GTGGCCGATGTCGAATACTTGCCATCGATGTGGGAGTACCAGATGGTTTCTCTACATCGATGGCAAAGGAGAAGCGATGTTTCCTTTTTTTTTTTCAAGGTGCCGGGACATGGAGCATAGCTCCGTCCCCCGGACAACCGGATGTCCCACCCCCGTGTTCTGATTGGCCCACGGGCCATTGAGTCTAATATAATGGATGACCATCGATAGCTAAAACTATTGATGGTTATCCATCAAATAGTTTGCCACTATCGATGGCTGGGTGCAGAATTGCCACCGATGGCAACCATCGATTGCATCTGCACCGATGGCCATCCCTAAATGGAAATATGTTTAGAATATGAGTGCCATAAAACATACAAATAGCTCGGGACTGTTGGAAGCACTGTGCATACATGCTGGGCACTAGGACCCAGGAGGTTCGTCCCCCAATCTGATGTGCTGCACTACAGTATGTGACTGTTGCCATGTTTGTACACTGTGTGAGACTAGTAGAAGTAACCTGGCACGAGACAGAACTCCTCTATTTAGCGCGTGAGAGTCCTCAATGATTACCTAAACTAAGCTGTTCGTGCATCCTGCACCACTACTGCAAGCATGGCAGGACTGACCCTCTGTGATTGTCCCTAAGCCATATATATGCCGCACTACGCAGGTGACATTATTAGACGCCATCAACGGTCATATCCAGGGGAGGTGGGGCTGCAGCGCATTTTTTAAATTCAAATAGGGAACCACACCCACTGCCACCAACTGCTGTTCCAAACTGACTCATTGGCAGTGGGCGTGGCTCCCCTATTTGTATTTTGGACTGTGCCGATGCCCCCCACTCTGGAGCCACCAATGGATATGAATTCAATTCCCGCAGCTGTGACATTTGCTTGGTCTTTGCAGCCTCTTAAAGACATATAAACCTCTGCATGATCCCACACCCTAGGGCCCTGTTCTCCAAAGTGGCAGCAGCCACAGTATCAAGGCTTGGTGGCTGGCTGCGCAGTGTGGGGCCATCGTGGCCTCTGCAACTGTCCTGGTAGCCTCACGAGGAAAGTCATCCGATAAGCCTCAGTGTAAAGGTGCATACACACTGTACAATTTTTTTGACCAATTTGGATGAAAGACATTTCCATTGAACCCAGTGGTCTGGACGAAAGATGTTGACAAAAGATATTGTCAACAAACAAACGATGAATGATGATGCGCATACCCGCCAGTTGTTCATCAAGATTGTTCGTCAACTGTGCATGCAGCTCAATTTGAATATCTTTCAAAAAGAGCCTATAAACTGTAGCTAGATCTTTCTTCTTTCGTCTGTCGTCAATATCTTTCGTCAACATCTTTAGTCCAGGACACTGGGTTCAATGGAAATGTCTTTCAACCAAATTGGTCAAAAAAATTGTACAGTGTGTATGCACCCTAAGACAACACTTACAGTGCAGGCATGTCATTAGACAAAATATGACATTGGGCAAAGATAGATACAAATTGGCTTTATCTCCCCAGTTCCGTTACTTAATAAACCATCAGGAAAGTGTGAATTCACTGATTATCCGACATTTCAGAGAAAGGCCCCTAAATGGCTGATTTGGGTGACACAGAATAAGATAATGAGGAACAATCGCTGTTCCTGTCTACGTGCGCCGCGCTCTATGGATGTATTATCTCTAAGACTGAGATCCTGCAAATGTATTTCAATCAAGAGCGATTGTTTTATTTCCCCGCCATCAGTCCCTTTTTTCAAGACGACTAGAGAAATATTTATTGCAGCGACGGCGCACACAGAAATTTCCACGGATCTCAGATGTTCCGTAATGATTTGCCTGTGGGCAGCGTTGGGTAATCAATGCTAGAACTCACCGCAAATGGATTTTCGGAGGAAACTTGTCTTCAAGTATTTCCGCTCTGTCAATGAGAGGAAAATAAAATAATTCCAACAAGACGCAGCAGAGATGCTGGAAGCCTTCTTATAAGTCTGTATTACTGGGCTGAGAACTGGGGCTCATCTGCAGCATCGCCGTGAAATCTGGGTCACAATTAGGACTTGGGTGTTGGATACAGTATTGGGGCTCATTAGCACTTTATAGTTTATTGTTATTAATAATAATAATAATAATAATAACAACAAAATAATAAATTGGTACACTAATTTGTCATCAAATCTACAAAGTAATGGTGTGTACATACACACGATGAGATTCCTTTGCTGTTCGACTTGCTATGCAATCTTTGCTAACTCATGTGCTATTTACATACAATCTGCATTAGATTTGCACTATATAGTCATTGCTGCCCTGTCTATCTGGGTTTCGATTTGTGCTATCCCGGGAGCACGCATCGGGAGCGCAAGGTAAAAAAACCTGTACAATCTGCATACGATCCAGATGCGATTGTGATATAGTCAAAATCAGATGCTGGATTGTACTGTGTGTACTCACCTCGACCTTTCCATGCATCAAGCATTTCATCGTCTGCATTTTGCTTGTGTCGACTGTGTATATCGACCGCATGCCTGCATAGGCGTGCGCAGCCCATTTTATTAGGGGGTGCACCGTCAAAGGGGTGTGTCTAGCGCCACCTATTGGGCGTGTCTAGCATTGCCCATTGGGTGTGTCTAACACAGCCAATCATGCATGTTTACCATCATCTATTGGTACTCGCTAAAATATAAAATGTCTCTCAGCCAGAACATAATCTCCGGCCTATTTCAGTTTTAATATTCCTATTACTCTGTATAACAGTGCATGCATATAAAGTTAAAAAAATATATGGATTATGCAGGTATGTAGTGTTATCACAACGGTCTAGTACAATTAACAATGCAAAACACACAATTGATTGATGGGCACTAATTTTAACGGAATACAGGTCTAAAAACCAAAAGACTTTGGTAAAAGGTATTGCTGGTATTGCTAGCGGCAGGGAGTTATTCATAAGGGTGGGGACAGCATTTGGGGGTGCCTGTGCACCCCTAACACTCAATGTGCGCACACCTATGATAGCGCTGTTTAGGCTCTGTGACAGCTCTTTTCTTTCACTGTCTCTCCCTTCCAGTACTTCTGACTGGCAAACCTATACCTACTCTCTGTCTAAGTGTGGTAGTGTGTGGTAATTTACTGTGTACTTATTGTTACAATGGCAGGGGGTAACTCCAAGAGAGTTGCTTGCAAGAAATGTAATGCAAAATGTTCACCTTCTACAGAGGGAGTTTTACTTTGTGATAAATACACTGTTAACCCCCCACTAGCACAGGCTCCTGTGCATACCCCTGTCTGGGCATCACAGCTTGCAGATGTAATGTCCCAATTATCTTCTGAGCTCTCAGCAGCTCAAAAAGATAGGGAGACATCCAGAAACCAGCAGGCCTCTTTAGCCTCTGCAGTAGAAGGCTTAACAAAAGCCCTGGCCCCAGGGCCAGCAGAGGGCGCTGGTCCATCATCTTCAAGGGCATTAAACCACCCTCTTTTACAAAGGAAGAGGTTGCTGCCACAGTCTGTGGATTTAGGTGATTATGATAATATGCCTGATCTTGAGGAGGGTGAATTTGCTTCTTCTTCTTCAGAGGAGGAGGAGGAGGAGGAGGAGGATGTTTTACCGTTTGATATGCAAGAGCCTGAACAAGCCTCTCAGAGCTTTGAGGATTTAATTGAGATGGTAAAAATTGCTTGTAATGTGACTGAGGGAGCAGACACTCCTGTCCTTCCTTCTCTTTTTGGTAAGAAACAAAAGCAATCTTCCACTTTTCCTCTGGCAGAGGAACTGGATGATCATGTGCTGCAAGCCTGGTGTCACCCAGACAAAAAATTTCAGGTACTGTACCCTGCAGGTTTTTATCAAATTACCCCCTTCAACCTGAGGTCAGAAAGAAGGTTGAGATACCACCAATGGTTGACTCTTCTGTATCCATAGGTGAATCTAGGGGGTGGTCCGGGGGTGCACAGGACCACCCATTAGCCCATTTTGTATCTGAGGGATGGAGCTTTCCAACGAGCCCAGCCCAGTGTCTCTAGCCCCCTGGGAACCGGAGATACGGACAGGCAAAGCTGGAACGTTTTCTCTATAGGATAACATGGGTCTCGCTAATTCCGACCCCCACCCAGTTCAACGGCTGCCAGTTCCCCCAGAGGCATCACTGAAGCTCGAGGTTGATCTCAGTCGAACACAAATCGCTGGGCCTTCAATCTGATACCAGGCTGGATCCATATGAGGTTAAACCGTTTTTCTTTTCATTTCTTAAATGTAATTTCATGACTGTTTATGTTCTTTGAGGGCAGATTTCTCTGGAACCAAACAGCCCAGTTTCACGGGACCAAAATCATTCGAAGCCAACTCAAAAGTTCTTCAATATGATACTGGTCTCATGTAAATGGGTCAGTTAGTTCCGAAGATATAGCTGGTTGGTTAAAGGGGGGTAGGGAGAGGGGAGTGGTTGTCTCTCCCCCTCACACCAGAAAATGCAGGGACTAGGCTGGTGTATAAGGGGTCAGCCTGGGAATGTCCCTGCATGATCCTGGGACCATATTCCCTGGTAAATCCCTGCATTTTCTGTTGTGAAAATGGTATTATTTCAAACAGCCGTGACCTGCAGTGCTCTGTATACAGCCGGGCAGCCCCCTGCTCTCTGCCCAGCTGTCAATGACTGTCACCCCTGCAGCTTCCACTCCAATTCTTCTCCCGCTTTCACCTCAGCCCCCCCCCCCCCCTTTTAATCATGTGGTTCCGGCGCCCGGCGTGCTCCCCCGACGTCACGCACAACAACAGCGCGCACAATATTCCAAATGTCCACTCTGCTAGAGGGGACACCAGGAGGGGAGTGGGAGCGTGCTCTGCGCTGCGCTCTGCTCCTCTCCCCATAGAAGCAACTGCACCGCTCTCCATCTCTCCCTGCAGCAGCAGCGAAGGCTCATATAAAAATTTACAGTTAGTGGCACTTTTGGGGGCATTGCTTAAGGGACGCTACAAGTGGCGGTATGTGGGGACATTACGCATAATGTGTGGCTTAATGTGTAAGGGGCATTACGGTGTGCAGCATCATGTGTAAGCGGCATTATGTGTGCAGCATTATGTCTAAGGGACATTATGTGTGCAGCATCATGTGTAATGGGTACTATGGTGCGCGGCATCATGTGTAATGGGTACTATGGTGTGCGGCATCATGTGTAATGGGTACTATGGTGTGCGGCATCATGTGTAATGGGTACTATGGTGTGCGGCATGTGTAATGGGTACTATGGTGCCATCGAGCAAGAACCCCCTAGCAATGAGCACGTAGTTAAGCAGCACTTATGTGGCAAATATGTAATGGGCATTACGGTTTGTTATATTGTATGTAATGGGCATTACGGTTTGTTATATTGTATGTAATGGGCATTATGGTGTGTGGCCTTATGTGTAATTGGCATTATGGCGTGTGGCTTTATGTGTAATGGGTATTACGGAGTTTGCTAAAATGTGTAATGGGCACTACTGTGTATGGTGTAAAGTGTAATACCACACCCCTTTTTGTGATGTCACGCCTCCTTCACATGAGGCCACGCCTCCTCCCCATGAGGCCACACCCCCTTTTGCCACGCGGCTACGCCGCGCAAAGGTAGCCCTGTTTTTGTGTTTGGATCTGGGACCACCCATTAGCAGAATTCTAGATTCGCCTATGTCTGTATCTCAACTGTCTAAAAAGATGGTCCTTCTGGTCCCAGGGGCCACCACCCTTAAGGACACCTCAGACCGTAAGTTAGAGGTAACCTTAAAATATATTTTTTCTGCGGCTGGTGTTTTACAGCGTCCGGCTCAGGTTGGTTGCTGGGTGAATAAGGCCATAGGGGTATGGGCCTCCCAAATTTTTTCAGAAGTTTGTGAGGGTTCTGACCCCGCCTCCATTGTTCAACTTGCTGAACAGATCCAGGAGGCTTCCACATTTTTAATGGAAGCTTCCTCAGATATTTGTATGGTTGCAGTCACAGTTTCTGCACATTCCATATCAGCTTGTAGAGCAATTTGGCTACGCTAATGGCAAGCGGACGCAGAATCCAAACGAGCAGTGGATGCTCTTGCCTATAATGGGGACGTCCTGTTCTGGCCTGAGCTCGATAAATGGATATCCCAGGCAACACGTGGTAAGTCTCACTTTCTTCCCTCAGCTGCTCCACCAGCTACTCATAGGACACCACAAAGGCCTTCCTTTCAGTCCTTTCGTCACACTAGCAGGGTTTGGGAACCACGACTTGCCAGCTATTGGGTCCTCAATCTTGAGAATTTCCAGATCTCTCACTCTTCCCAAACTCCATGTTTATTCTTGCTTATTTAAAATCGTTGATAGAAATGAAAATCAATGAAAATAGATATTGTTCTTTTTTAAAGTCAACACTAAATCAAGAATTTAATACAAATAGAAAGTACCCTCAGGAGGTCGCGTGGGGACCATCGTCTGTTATCAGCTATCTAGTAGGATTGCAATGATTCTAGTACCTTATTTCTGTGATAACTTAGAACAGGATACTGATGTGGAAGTAGCATATAACACATTTCTGTAGACTGCCCTACCATATTTACCGTCTCTTTGAAGGTATTTTGTGGGCTTTTCCCAGGGCTGTCAAGAGAAATCTTGGGCCCCAGTACAACAACTTCCCAGGGCCCCCTGAGCTCTAACCCTCCCTGCCATACTTTCGATTGGGAAGCCAACAGACAGCATTCCGGTGGAAGCATTGTGAGTGATGTTGGGATCCCGGCACCGGTCTGCAAAGCACTGTCGGGATTCCGGTATTCCAACTGCATCCCAACCAAAGTGCATATTCTAATATCTAATGCGGACCCTTTGCGTGCTCAGGCCCAGGTAATCAGTAGCCACTCCTCCCCCCCCCTCTCTGGACAACTCATTCCACCCACTGCCTGTGCCAGGTTAATAAGAACTCTCAAACAATCAGAGAGGATGAAAGATTGATGGGGTGTCATACATCAGCAATCACAATTTATGGATTTCCAGATACAGGGATTTTATGACCAGATAAATGGATTTTCAATCTATTTGACTTTGCCCACACATTACAGATTTATTTCAGTGATCGGCAGATTTTTCCATCTAAAGATTGCATCTTCATATCTGGAAATTGCCCAATCGATTGTCATTTCAGCTGTTCATAATGTAAATAGATGAAGAAGACGAATTGGGAATGCCCACACATATAAATAAGATCTGCAGATAATACCAGATTATTAAACATGTTTAAAAACCTGATTAAGCAATCGATTGGCGATTTTGATTGGGATTGCCAAAAGGGGGAGCCCACACATCTAAAATTAATTGTGGCAATCATCTACATATCTGAAAATTGTCACAATTAATTGCTGATGTATGGGGCCCTTAAACCAAGAGGCTGGAGGCCTAGGTTATGGTATAAGCCGGGGTGGCCAAACCAGTCCTCAAGATCTACTAAGGGTCCATGTTTCCCAGACAACCTCGCTGGTGCACAGCTGTAGTCATTACTAAATGTCACATTACCCAGACCACCTAGCTGGTGCATAGGTGTAGTCATTACTAACTGTCACATTTCCCAGGTCACCTAGCTGGTGCACAGGTGTAGTCATTACTAACTGTCACATTTCCCAGGTCACCTAGCTGGTGCACAGGTGTAGTCATTACTAACTGCCACATTTCCCAGGTCACCCTAGCTGGTGCACAGCTGTAGTCATTACTAACTGTCACATTCCCCAGGTCACCTAGCTTGTGCACAGGTGTAGTCTTTACTATCTGTCACATTCCCCAGACCAACTTGCTGGTGCACAGCTGTAGTCATTACTAGCTGTCACATTTCCAAACATGCTGTATTCATTCCTACTATAGATTACAGGTTACCTTATATATATAAACTGTTGGTAGATCTTGAGGACAGGTTTGGCCACCCCTGGTAAAAGCCGTGTCTTAAGTGCCTGAATGCCTGCTGCTTATCCTGTGGCTGGACAGTTGGAGAACTGACCCCTATCAATCAGCTGTAATGTTTAGAAGCAGCTGGATCAGCCAGACCACCTCCCCCATCATTAAGCAAATCATTGCCGCAGACAGGGGAGGGGCACGGGACAGCGTGGCAGACAGTGCCTGATCGGGCAAAGGGGAACTATTCACAACCCTGCCCATTCGGCACTACTTAAATAGAAAAAAGGTGTGCAGGGGATTGCCTGTAGAACCCATAGACTATAAGCCCCAGTGTCTCCCTAATTATATAAAAGTACAAAAATTGCATAAATGGGGAAAATAGAAATGCAATTGTATTACTTGATTATGGCCGACCATGTGAGCAGCTGGTCCCTGTCTGGTGATCATCATTCTGTCATGGTGACGGGCCTGTTTTTATGTGGAGGCCTGGAGCTGCAGCTTTATCCGCCCCAATGTTAACCTGTTCCTTTTGCCGTGCTACAGGCTGTGATTGTAAAATAAGATGACCTGATTGGATGGTAATTTTAGAGCACAATGGGATTTGCCTGCGAAGTGTCAGTAAATAATAATAATAAATAAATAATTGAGGATGTCAGGAAGGTGCTGCAAAGATCTCATCCCCCCTCTACTGGTTCTGCCCTAACATAATCCGGTACTTGTTTCCTATCTGGGCGCCCAGGTTTTCTACGTACGGCACCGTAATGAAATCGGATCGCATCGCATCGTACACATACACGATATTGAACGATGCGATGCGATGCGATGTGATCCGATTCGATTTCCCATAGGAAACAATGTGAAATGGCTCAATTTAGCCAAATTCTCATAGGAACAATAGTAAATGGGCCAAAAACACCCCATAACATTGAAATGTCCCCCCAAAAGTAGTTGACGCCACCCCGCCATCAACGTGAACCCGAAGCGTGGCGAGCGCAGCGAGCCCGCGAGGGGCGGCGGTACGCGTCCTCCGACCTTTTCATGCCCTACTATCCACGTCGGCGTGGAGTGAGAATAGAATAGTGTGGCGAGCGCAGCGAGCCACCGAGCCCGAAGCGTGGCGAGCGCAGCGAGCCCCGCGAGGGGACGCGGATACCTTCACAGTTATACGCGTCCCCTCGCGGGCGACGCGGACACCTGGGAAGCCCGCGAAGGGACGCGTTTACCTGTGAAGGTATCCGCGTCCCCTCGCGGGGCTCGCCACGCTTCGGGCTCGGTGGCTCGCTGCGCTCGCCACACTATTCTATTCTCACTCCACGCCGACGTGGATAGTAGGGCATGAAAAGGTCGGAGGACGCGTACCGCCGCCCCTCGCGGGCTCGCTGCGCTCGCCACGCTTCGGGTTCACGTTGATGGCGGGGTGGCGTCAACTACTTTTGGGGGGACATTTCAATGTTCAGGGGTGTTTTTGGCCCATTTACTATTGTTCCTATGATAATTTGGCTAAATTGAGCCATTTAACATTGTTTCCTATGGGAAATCGAATCGGATCGCATCGCATCGTTCAATATCGTGTATGTGTACGATGCGATGCGATCCGATTTCTCTACGGAGAATAGCATGGTGCGCAATTAACTTAGTGGGCGCCCAGATAGGAAACAAGTACCCATAATCCTTATAAGATCTAAGCATCACATTATATAACGGATGCCATAAACCCACTAACAGCACAAATTATGTATAACTAGCTACGTACTTATTATGTTTTCAATGAGTTGGATGTAATTATCAGCATTTTACACATAATTAGCAGCTCTTCCAACACACCCATGGGGTGGCTGCCCAGTGTCGTTTTTGTTTTTGGGGTATCGCCATTAGCCCTAATCCCCATCTTTCTGCCGGGCCGAGTGCTGTTCATGTCGGCCGAGTGCTGTTCCTACCGGCACCAGTGATGTTCCTATCGCCATGGAGGTCTTCGATCTTGATAATTGGAGGAACGATTTTTGCAACAAGCTTTAGCCTTTATCTCGCAAAAAAGCCTGGAGAGTACAGGGAGTACAGGAGCGATGCGTCTCATAACAAAATAATCATCCTCATGCCTCGGCGCTCTGGTCTTGCGTTTAAGTTCTGGAGGATGAGAGACTTTCGGTAGCACTTTAGTCCCCTCAGGGATCTTATGGGGGACACAGACACGGTTCCTCTCCACCCGTGTCTTGATGAACTTGGCCTTGCTCCCATAGGTCATTGTGCTGCGGGCGTCTTCATAGGCACTATCCGCGGGGCTGATGTGTGTGATCATGACCATTCGGCCTTTCCCGCTTAGTGCTCCCTTTAGCAGCCAGGTCAGCTTGCTGTCCCGATAGTTTCTATGGCTGCCTGGTTTGTCACGCAGCGCCATGATGCAGGTTCTCAGAGCGAGAAGGGAGCGGTTGATGTAGCCTCCCTCTTTCATGCTCTGGCCACTGTTTGCAGTCTGGCTTGCCCGCTCTGATCCTGCCAGGTCTACCATGTACAGCCTGGCTGTGCTCACACCATCGCTGTCCTCCTGCTGTATGGTGACCTGCATTACTGCATGGGAGCGGGATGAGGTCTTATTAGCGGCGGTGGGAGCTTCAGAGCGCCGCTTATTCCCCTTCTCCAGCAGGGCCATGGCTTCCTCAGGATTGCTAAGGGTGAACTGGGCAATCCCTTCTATTTTGGTGTTGCCATTGGGATCCTCTCTGAGGACCAAAGACCCAGAGGAAGGTCTTAGAAGGTCCCGGACTTTTTCATTGTAGATCTCAGCATATGACAATGATACAGAGAAGTTTTTTCTATTTCCAGTCTCCTCAATGGCATTAAACAGGTCCTTCAGGGTGCGATACATTACTCCGGGCTCACGGGCCTTGCCCATCATAGTAAAGGTCTTCCCGGTGCCTGTTGGGCCGTAGGCAAATATGGCAGCATTGTACCCAGATAGGAGGTCACCCACTAAGGGCCTCACTGTGGAATTATACACAGTCTCCTGGGTCGCTGCCTGGTCAAACACTTGGTTGAATTTGAATGTCGTCTCTCTTGTCCTGGTGGAGCGCAGGACGTTGTTAGGATCCTCACCAGGGTCCTGCAGTAGCACTGTCTGCGGTCCGAGCTGGTGGGCGATGCATTGTGCGCGGTTCTTAGTCTCCGTTCTATTAAATGGACGGATGCGCAAAGCGACAGCCACTTGATGATCTTTAGCTTTGTCACTTTTAGTCTCCATCTTATTCAATCGTCAGTCTTCAGAAAAGAATGAGAAATGATCTGTGTTGGCTCTAGTCCAGCAATATCAGATATGAGCCAGGAAGCAGCAAGCGGATGGTTTTATACCCCCTCACAGCCCATTGTGACATCACAATCTGCCCTCACAGCCCATAGTGACATCACAATCTGCCCTATGGCAGAGGGGCCCTGCTGTGTATCTTATCCAGGGCATGCTGGTACATTGGATTCTAACAAAGTTGTATTCCCGTACCTCATCCCTTTAATCCTGGAGACATATCAATTACACAGGTTCTGTGGCTGGCTCACTTCAAGACTCAATTTCTACTGTTTTTTTTTTTTTAAACAGCCATCAGACTTCATTCCAACTGTATTTTTTTAATCAGCCACAGAACCTGTGTAATTAATATGTCTCCAGGATTAAAGGGATGAGGTGTTAACCCTACTTATTACCTATCTGGAGGTGCTCCCAGGAACCTAGGATTAACACCTCATCCCTTTAATTCATGTCGACCTTATGCTTGTGTCAACTTTTTGTCACTGCCAAGCTAAAGCCTGTTGACCTTTTTAATTTGTCAACTTATTGACTGTTGACCAATACGCACTAAATGACTTATTAAAATATGCGGCTTAGAATGGACTATCTGAGCGATATCTTGTAGTGCGCACATTGTTATCGACCTCCCATCCGTCGGCACATGCGGGTCAACTTTGGCTATGTATCCAATGACCTCATGTTCAGCAGTCACAGGTGACCTCACTAAATGATATCGGTAACCAATATCATTCAGTGTGTAAGTGCTATCTAGCTGACCAGCGGCATCGCCTATATATCTTATACCACTTTTACACCAGAGCTGCCGAGTCGCACCCAGGTTTTTGAACTTGGCTCCAACCCGGATGTGACCCGGCAGTTGTTCCTTTTACAATGGCATCCTCCGGCATTATGCTGCGTGGGCGACAACAGCGAAGGCGGGCCCTGAGCCGTCACTTGGAGATGACATCATCTCCAAGCCCCGGGAAACCTGCCAGCCGGGGGTGTGGATCAGCATGTAGTTAGACAGTCATTAAGGCGACACCATTAGGTCGACATGCATTTAGGTCGACATGAGTCCAGGTCGACATGGGTTAGGTCGACATGGTCATTATGTCGACAGTGTCATTCGGTCGACAGCCAAAAGGTCGACATGGGGTTTTTCACCATTTTTTTACCCGAATGTTGTCACACAGTCAACATGGACACAGGTTAAAGTGCACCGCGTCCCCAAGCTGCGCTCGCAATGCTTCGGGGTTGGTGCCTCGCTATGCTTGGCACACTATTTTATTTTCCCATCACGCCCTAGTGGATGGTAGAGCGTGAAATACCGCCTGTCGGCACATGTTGGCTCAAAAAACAGTGAAAAACCCCATGTCGACCTTTTGACTGTCGACCTAACCAACGTCGACCTAATGACCCTGTCGTTTTAACCCATGTCGACCTAGACACATGTCAACCTAAATGCATGTCACCTAATGACTGTCTAACAACTTGCTGGTGACCCAATGACCGTATTCCCCATCCGGGACCCCAGCAACACTGTCCGACATGCTGGGGGCCAAGCCCAGCACCAGGGAAAGCTGCTGGGCTGCCCCCAGCCCCGTTCTGTGAGGTGAATGGATGCCGCACACAGGCATCCATTCACCTCCTCCCAGCAGCGGAGGCTGTACACGGCCCCTGCCAGGGGCGGATTGGCCCACCGGGAAACCGGGCCATTTCCCGGTGGGCCGGCCCAAAACTCATTAAAAGGGGCCGGCCACGCTCCCCCCTGGGCTGGCTGGGCCGCAGCACTTTGCCCAAATCAAAAATGGCCGCGGGAGGAGTGCTGCGCATGCGCGCGCAGCACCTCCCAGGCTCCCAGCTCCTGTTCCCCCTCCACCCGGCCAGCAGAAGAAAGAAGAACAGCAGCAGCAGGTGATCCACCCCCCCCCCCCCCGGGCATACCACCAGCACCCCCCCCTGGGCATACCGCCACTACACACACACCCCCCCCCCCGCGGCATACCACCGCTGCCCCCAGCTCCCCCGGCTCGCATTAGCGCATACCGCCACCCCCAAGGCCAGGTTTCGAGACCCAATCCGCCCCTGGCCCCTGCCCAACCTCTGGGCTGACCGCAGGACGCTGCGGTCTGGAGGTATGGGCTTCCCTATTGGTCAAAATGGGTCCCTGGTTCAGATGACCTGGGTTACCCATTTACACGGCCCCTGACTCCGGGGAAGTGCCGTGTCCGACCATGAGCATTTTTTTTACCCCATTTACACCAAGCCCCGACCCGGAGTGGAGCAGCAATAACCCGGATCGAGGCTCTGGTGTAAAAGAGATATTATAGTTACCCCCCTCATCTTCTAGTGTTTATGGGGCTTTAGTTGCAAAGCAGATAGTGGTAAATCATAAGCAGGGCCGCCACTAGAAATTTTGGGGCCTGGAACTGACCTTCAGTGGCACTCCCCCTGCCCCCCCACTCGTGCCCGCCTGCACCCCGTCCTTATCTACATAACATACATTTTATTTACAATCTTAGACAATCACTCACATATACTGTACACTTACTAGGCTATGATATGAGGGTAAGTGCATAGCTACCTTCTCCTCAATGCAATAAGATTAATCTTTCTGCCCCTCTCTCTCCAACCTAACAACTCATACACTACTTAGCTGGCATATTCACAAAGGGCCTAATTCTAGTTCACTCGCAAAAGCAAATTCTCTCTCTAATGGACAAAACCATGTGCACTGCAGGGGGGCAGATGTAACGTGCAGAGAGAATTAGATTTGGGTGGGGTTTGTACTTCAAACTGATATCTATATTGCAGTGTAAAAATAAAGCAGCCAGTATTTACTCTGCACAGAAACAAAATAACTCACCCAAATCTAACTCTCTCTGCACATGTTACATAAGCCCCACCTGGACAGCATGGCATTATCCATTAGAGAGAGAATTTGCTTTTGCAAGTTAACAAGAATCATGCCCAGAGTGGGTTATTCTCGTTGACATGCAGTGCTGCGAAGATCGCAGTGCTGCATTTAATTTTTCGCCCTCGTCCACAATTGCCACTGGCCCCCTTCGCAGCCCGAATCCCACCGCGCGACTGCGAATGGATGTTTGGCATGAACATAGCCTGTCTACTTTATCATTTTCAACCTAATATACTACACCCATAGCAAATTGGAGGGTTTTTTATATTCTAAAGACTCCTCCACAATATCTGGTACTTGGAAGGAGAATTAAGTCGTCAGGATAAGGAATAACAAGACCTCTCACCTCCGAAAATAAAACGGCTGCCACCATCTGGGTAGTCCACACTTTTTGGAGAAATATTGTACTCACATGCCAGAAGGGGCAATCATTTATTTATTCTTTTCTTTTAAACCTCACATCTGTAGACTTACCAATATCCGGAATGTGATGCATTTCAGAGACTGGTTCCCGCCATCTACGCATCACAAATCTCGCCTCAGGAACCCTCCGCAGGAATGGCAAGAGAGGTGAGTAGGACCGAACGTGCACAGCAGTACCACTTCCACACTGGGTATGGAGCATTGGATAGACAGCAACTAGGTCAACAATCATTAGGTCAACACCACTAGGTCGACATGCATGAAGGTCGACATTACTGAATGTTGACATGGGTCATTAGGTCGACACAAGCATTAGGTCGACAATCAAAAGGTCGACGTGGGGTTTATCATGTTTTTTTTGTCCTGAATGTCAACACAGTCGACATGGACACAGAAATGTAGCGCCGCGTCCTCTCAGATGGCTTGTTGCACTCGACATGCGTCCGGCTCGGTGCCTCGCTACGCTCATCAAACTATTTTATTCTACCACCACAGCCTAATGGATGGTAGGGCATGTCGGTTCCCCAAAAAATGTGAAAAACCCCATGTCGACCTTCCCCATGTTGGTCTAATGCTTGTGTCGACCTTATGACCCTGTTGACCCAACCCATGTCGACCTTCCTGCGTGTCGACATTCAGTCATGTCGACCTTCATGCATGTCGACCTAGTGGTGTCGACCTAAAGCTTGTCGACTTAGTGAATGTATACCTTCACACGGGGTAGATGTATGAAGCAGTGATCAAGTGCCTGGTACTTTATCACCGGCCAATCAGCTCCTGACTGCCTCTTTTTAAACCTAGCCTGTAATTTAAAGGCCCCCATACACTATGCGATTATGGCACGATTTCACCCAATTCGGATGAATCGGGCCTTGAAATCGGCCCAAATCGCACTTGCAGACACCCCGTCCGATCCGATGCGCGGTCCCATGCACATCGGATCGGGGTCGGGAGGTCGGACGGCTGCACATAAGATTTGCTAAATCTTATGTGCAGCCCAGCCCCGGAGCCGTGCGGGGGATGACAGCGGGCGGGGGATGCCGGCTATAGAGAGCCGAGCAGGGGGAGGCTGCATAGGAGGGTGAGGGCCGGGCAGAAGGAGGGTGACAGCGGGAGCAGCGTGCCGGGCAGGGAGGATTACGCTGGCTGCCGGGCAGCGGCGGGAGCCGGAAGGAACACACTTACTTGAAAAAAAAAAAAAGCCCATACAGATGAGACTAGCAAGCCATTGATTGGCTGAGACCTCTCTCAGCCAATCAGCGATTGGCTGAGAGAGGTCTCAGCCAATCAATGGCTTGCTAGTCATTCTGTATGGGCTTTTTTTTTTTTCAAGTTATCTGTGTTCCTCCCAACTCCCGCCACTGCCCGGCAGCCAGCGTCATCCTCCCTGCCCGGCGCGCTGCTCCCGCTGTCACCCTCCTCCTGCCCGGCTCCCTATGCAGCCTCCCCCTGCTCGGCTCTCTATTAGCCGGCATCCCCCGCCCGCTGATGACTACCCGCACGGCTCCCTCCTCCTGCAGCTCCCCGGGGACCGCATATGATAAATCCATGCGATTTATCATATGCAAACCTTGGCACATCAAGTGCCTAATCGTGTGTCCCCCTCCCGGGGAGCTGCAGGGTGAAATCAGGTCCGACTTGTCCTTAGGACAAGTCGGACTAATGTATGGGGGCCTTTACAGTCAGGATCTTATTGGCCGGTGATAAAGTACCAGGCACCTTATCACTTCTCCTCCCTTATCACTGCTTCATATACATCTACCCCAGAGCTCCTCACAGGGAACAGGGGTGTTGAGAGCTGTGGCGAGCCCAGGTAATTTTTCCAGGGACATGGCCTAAAAACATGCAGTGTGTCCATGCCCCTTTATGCAAATGTATGCTTACAAATATTTTTAGCTTTATTTACAGATTTGGGGGGTTATGTGTTATTTAGAGGAGGGGGTCCGGCTCACCTGCCGGACCCCGGCTGAGCATTGTAGAGATGCTCATTAGTAAGTGTATCAATGATAGATAAGCCCATTTGTGTTACATTGAGTTTGTGGAGAGTCATAAAAGACCCATTTTCCTGCCAGGTCATTATTCCCCATGATGAACTCTTTTTGTAGCAGATAATCGCTGCTAAGTGTCCTTGTTTCCCAGCAGTGGCTTCATAGCTTGTATTTGAGTTTTGCTTGTTAAAGTTAATATGATCTAATTAAGACGTCGACTCGTATCCAGAAGCCGCAGCTGAAGCCCTTGTTATAATGGGAGCAGTTACTATGATGGCGCACCCGTCAAAGTGTCTATAACAGCCTTCAGTGATGAACTGCCACTCAGGACATGCGTGTTCACTTCTGCGGAGCGAACTCAAGTGATCACATGTATCGGAGAGTAACAATTGCGAGATTTCATTGTTTTATCATTTCTGGGCAGATAGATGACAAAGCCACCTGGAACATGCACCACCGCACAGGGCACTGCAAGGCAGGGGGCGCTGTTCTGCAGCACCTCTCTATTTTCTATTTTGGTCGATCACAACTTCCTCCTCTTTAATTCCCGGCATCATCTGGCTGCCCCCATCCAGGGCTGCCACTCTGCACACCCCCTCGCGTGCGCTGGCACCCCCCCTTCCTCACGCGCCGGCACCCCGCCTCCCCCCCCCCCCAATTACTATTACTCACCAGCGGTGGCGGCGGCACAGCATCTTCTCCCTCCGGGACTCGGAGCACTCGCTGCACAGAGAAGCCTGCAGAGCGCAGAGTCCCTCTGTATCCTAGGCTCTGCAGGCCGCCGGCGCCGGATGGGGGGATTTGTGCGGGGGGTGCCATGCCACTGTGGGCAGCTGTCAGGGGCCCGGGACAGCTGTACCCCTGGCACCCCCCTGTTGGGTCCCCTGCCCCCCTCTCCCCCCTTACACCCATAAGCACCTTCAGTCACACACTGCTATATTTAAGGCACACATTTTTGAATATTCTCATATGTCCCATAAAATAACTCTATGGGCGGTATTCAATGACCTGAATCGCTGGTCACAGCGATTCAGGTATCACATTCGCCAGTCAATCGCCGGTTTTTTGACGGCGATTCGCCACGCGTAGGGATTCGTCTGAAGTCGCCGGGACTAGCTGTGTCACCCTATTCAACGTGGCTGAGAATCGCCGCCCCCAACGGCGATTCTCAGCCAATCCAGCGTATCTGGTGACTGGGTGGAGGGCGGGTGTATATATTCCTGCTCTTCCATCTAATATATAAGTGACTTCCCTGCTGCGCAGCTCTGCTATTAGCTTTCAGCAGGGGTGGAGTGAGTTGCTGCAGCTAATAGTTCTCCCTGAACACGTGCAGAGAGCAGAGAGCAGAGAGCAGAGCCTGGAGCCTGGAGCCTGGAGCGTGGAGCGTGGAGTGGAGTGCATATTTTCTTTTGCAGGTGAGTATTGTGATGTGTTTGTACTGCAATGCTATGGGGCTTTGTTGTATGGGGAGGGTGAGTGTTTGTTTGTTTGCAGTATGTGTGCCCCCCGTTTTTTGGGGGGGTTTTAAACTTTTTTTTGCTTGAGTGTTTTATTTATTTTTTTATTACTGTGCTTGGTGCAATGTGCAGCCATGCTGCATGCTTGTTTGGGGTGCTGGAGTGTTGTGGTGGGTGCCCTTCATGCTTTGGGCGTGGTCGTGAGTCCCCATTTTAAAATGACTGCAGCCAAAAAAAAAGGAAAAAAAAAAAAAAAAACCTGCAGCCATTTTAAAATGGGGGCCCTGGGTCACGAACATAGCATGTCGGGATCCCCCCCACTACACCCCAGCATCCCTGACAAGCATGCCTGCACCTTGCACCCCTCTTGGGTTCGCCTCGCCCCTAAGTGTCATTTTCTCAAAATTGCCTGTTTGGGGTTTTTTTAAGTGTGGATCATGTGTGGGTGCCATGTGCGGCCATGCTGCATGCTTGTTTGGGGTGCTGGAGTGTTGTGGTGGGTGCCCTTCATGCTTTGGGCGTGGTCGTGAGTCCCCATTTTAAAATGACTGCTGCCAAAAAAAAAGGAAAAAAAAAAAAAAAACCTGCAGCCATTTTAAAATGGGGGCCCTGGGTCACGAACATAGCATGTCGGGATCCCCCCCACTACACCCCAGCATCCCTGACAAGCATGCCTGCACCTTGCACCCCACTTGGGTTCGCCTCGCCCCTAAGTGTCATTTTCTCAAAATTGCCTGTTTGGGGTTTTTTTTAAGTGTGGATCATGTGTGGGTGCCATGTGCGGCCATGCTGCACGCTTGTTTGGGGTGCTGGAGTGTTGTGGTGGGTGCCCTTCATGCTTTGGGCGTGGTCGTGAGTCCCCATTTTAAAATGACTGCAGCCAAAAAAAAAGGAAAAAAAAAAAAAAAAACCTGCAGCCATTTTAAAATGGGGGCCCTGGGTCACGAACATAGCATGTCGGGATCCCCCCCACTACACCCCAGCATCCCTGACAAGCATGCCTGCACCTTGCACCCCTCTTGGGTTCGCCTCGCCCCTAAGTGTCATTTTCTCAAACTTGCCTGTTTGGGGTTTTTTTAAGTGTGGATCATGTGTGGGTGCCATGTGCGGCCATGCTGCATGCTTGTTTGGGGTGCTGGAGTGTTGTGGTGGGTGCCCTTCATGCTTTGGGCGTGGTCGTGAGTCCCCATTTTAAAATGACTGCTGCCAAAAAAAAAGGAAAAAAAAAAAAAAAACCTGCAGCCATTTTAAAATGGGGGCCCTGGGTCACGAACATAGCATGTCGGGATCCCCCCCACTACACCCCAGCATCCCTGACAAGCATGCCTGCACCTTGCACCCCACTTGGGTTCGCCTCGCCCCTAAGTGTCATTTTCTCAAAATTGCCTGTTTGGGGTTTTTTTTAAGTGTGGATCATGTGTGGGTGCCATGTGCGGCCATGCTGCACGCTTGTTTGGGGTGCTGGAGTGTTGTGGTGGGTGCCCTTCATGCTTTGGGCGTGGTCGTGAGTCCCCATTTTAAAATGACTGCTGCCAAAAAAAAAGGAAAAAAAAAAAAAAAACCTGCAGCCATTTTAAAATGGGGGCCCTGGGTCACGAACATAGCATGTCGGGATCCCCCCCACTACACCCCAGCATCCCTGACAAGCATGCCTGCACCTTGCACCCCACTTGGGTTCGCCTCGCCCCTAAGTGTCATTTTCTCAAAATTGCCTGTTTGGGGTTTTTTTAAGTGTGGATCATGTGTGGGTGCCATGTGCGGCCATGCTGCATGCTTGTTTGGGGTGCTGGAGTGTTGTGGTGGGTGCCCTTCATGCTTTGGGCGTGGTCGTGAGTCCCCATTTTAAAATGACTGCTGCCAAAAAAAAAGGAAAAAAAAAAAAAAAACCTGCAGCCATTTTAAAATGGGGGCCCTGGGTCACGAACATAGCATGTCGGGATCCCCCCCACTACACCCCAGCATCCCTGACAAGCATGCCTGCACCTTGCACCCCACTTGGGTTCGCCTCGCCCCTAAGTGTCATTTTCACAAAATTGCCTGTTTGGGGTTTTTTTAAGTGTGGATCATGTGTGGGTGCCATGTGCGGCCATGCTGCATGCTTGTTTGGGGTGCTGGAGTGTTGTGGTGGGTGCCCTTCATGCTTTGGGCGTGGTCGTGAGTCCCCATTTTAAAATGACTGCTGCCAAAAAAAAAGGAAAAAAAAAAAAAAAACCTGCAGCCATTTTAAAATGGGGGCCCTGGGTCACGAACATAGCATGTCGGGATCCCCCCCACTACACCCCAGCATCCCTGACAAGCATGCCTGCACCTTGCACCCCACTTGGGTTCGCCTCGCCCCTAAGTGTCATTTTCACAAAATTGCCTGTTTGGGGGTTTTTTAAGTGTGGATCATGTGTGGGTGCCATGTGCGGCCATGCTGCATGCTTGTTTGGGGTGCTGGAGTGTTGTGGTGGGTGCCCTTCATGCTTTGGGCGTGGTCGTGAGTCCCCATTTTAAAATGACTGCTGCCAAAAAAAAAGAAAAAAAAAAAAAAAAAACTGCAGCCATTTTAAAATGGGGGCCCTGGGTCACGAACATAGCATGTCGGGATCCCCCCCACTACACCCCAGCATCCCTGACAAGCATGCTTGCACCCCACTTGGGTTCGCCTCGCCCCTAAGTGTCATTTTCTCAAAATTGCCTGTTTGGGGTTTTTTTTAAGTGTGGATCATGTGTGGGTGCCATGTGCGGCCATGCTGCACGCTTGTTTGGGGTGCTGGAGTGTTGTGGTGGGTGCCCTTCATGCTTTGGGCGTGGTCGTGAGTCCCCATTTTAAAATGACTGCTGCCAAAAAAAAAGGAAAAAAAAAAAAAAAACCTGCAGCCATTTTAAAATGGGGGCCCTGGGTCACGAACATAGCATGTCGGGATCCCCCCCACTACACCCCAGCATCCCTGACAAGCATGCCTGCACCTTGCACCCCACTTGGGTTCGCCTCGCCCCTAAGTGTCATTTTCACAAAATTGCCTGTTTGGGGTTTTTTTAAGTGTGGATCATGTGTGGGTGCCATGTGCGGCCATGCTGCATGCTTGTTTGGGGTGCTGGAGTGTTGTGGTGGGTGCCCTTCATGCTTTGGGCGTGGTCGTGAGTCCCCATTTTAAAATGACTGCTGCCAAAAAAAAAGGAAAAAAAAAAAAAAAACCTGCAGCCATTTTAAAATGGGGGCCCTGGGTCACGAACATAGCATGTCGGGATCCCCCCCACTACACCCCAGCATCCCTGACAAGCATGCCTGCACCTTGCACCCCACTTGGGTTCGCCTCGCCCCTAAGTGTCATTTTCTCAAAATTGCCTGTTTGGGGTTTTTTTTAAGTGTGGATCATGTGTGGGTGCCATGTGCGGCCATGCTGCACGCTTGTTTGGGGTGCTGGAGTGTTGTGGTGGGTGCCCTTCATGCTTTGGGCGTGGTCGTGAGTCCCCATTTTAAAATGACTGCTGCCAAAAAAAAAGGAAAAAAAAAAAAAAAACCTGCAGCCATTTTAAAATGGGGGCCCTGGGTCACGAACATAGCATGTCGGGATCCCCCCCACTACACCCCAGCATCCCTGACAAGCATGCCTGCACCTTGCACCCCACTTGGGTTCGCCTCGCCCCTAAGTGTCATTTTCACAAAATTGCCTGTTTGGGGTTTTTTTAAGTGTGGATCATGTGTGGGTGCCATGTGCGGCCATGCTGCATGCTTGTTTGGGGTGCTGGAGTGTTGTGGTGGGTGCCCTTCATGCTTTGGGCGTGGTCGTGAGTCCCCATTTTAAAATGACTGCTGCCAAAAAAAAAGAAAAAAAAAAAAAAAAAACCTGCAGCCATTTTAAAATGGGGGCCCTGGGTCACGAACATAGCATGTCGGGATCCCCCCCACTACACCCCAGCATCCCTGACAAGCATGCCTGCACCTTGCACCCCACTTGGGTTCGCCTCGCCCCTAAGTGTCATTTTCTCAAAATTGCCTGTTTGGGGTTTTTTTTAAGTGTGGATCATGTGTGGGTGCCATGTGCGGCCATGCTGCACGCTTGTTTGGGGTGCTGGAGTGTTGTGGTGGGTGCCCTTCATGCTTTGGGCGTGGTCGTGAGTCCCCATTTTAAAATGACTGCTGCCAAAAAAAAAGGAAAAAAAAAAAAAAAAACCTGCAGCCATTTTAAAATGGGGGCCCTGGGTCACGAACATAGCATGTCGGGATCCCCCCCACTACACCCCAGCATCCCTGACAAGCATGCCTGCACCTTGCACCCCACTTGGGTTCGCCTCGCCCCTAAGTGTCATTTTCACAAAATTTTCTTAAGGTAGGTTAATTGCACAGTAAAGGTAAAAAAATTTAAATTAATATTGCTATATCTGTGTTTATATTCCACAGGAATGTCTCATCGGACAAGGACCGTGGAACCCCTTTCCCCTCTTCTTTCTATTTCAGGTGAGACGAGTCCAGTGGAGATGACTACAAGGGAGGAAGATGGTGATAGGATATCCACAAGTAACCCTGGCCGGCCGGTGCAGGACGACATGGAGCATGGAGATCGAGAAGGAACACCTCAATCAAGACAAACAACTAAAAGGAGAAGGACACAGGTAACTTCTTTAAAACTTGATGAATAGACAGGTTTCGCAACAACGCACTAGCGCGTATTTTACCCTAAAAGTGGGCGCCGGGACCCATTAAACAGTGGCCACCGGACGCCGATGACTGTAGGTTTTATATATTTTGCTGCTGCTGCGCATCACGAACCCTGCATGAGAGCAGGTTAACTTTTCAAACTCTGCATCCTAAGTCCACTCTGCTGTTGAGAGCAGTGGGGAGGGGTGGGGGGTGGGGACAGGATAGGATGCTGTAACAGCCGCTCTCAGCAGAGTAGATCTGCGCACTGTCAGGGTGGCGGGGTAAAGGATGATGCAAATGTGACTTAGATCAGCGTGTCAGCTGGTCCAGTCCCCCGCCGCGTTGATAGCCTGCTCACCTACTCTGCTGCCCCCCCCCCCCCCCCCTTGGCAACCAGTGTGAAGATCCCGGGATCATGCAGCAGCGCAGCGCGACTTAAGCCTCACGCAGAGCCCCGGGGTCACTCCTAGTTCCAAAGATTGCACAGGAATAAACAATAGCAAAGATACCAAAGTATTACCTTTATTTTACACACGGGTTCTACATGTAAAATCAGCATTTAAAGTCTATATACATTATATACAGAAAGGTCATCAGTATTATTCACGTTATCAGAACCTTACCATGTTATCCTTCAGATTAACATCAGATGGCCAGGACACGCTAGTCCACAACTCCCAGCGCTGACGCTCGGACACTTCTCTGCCTCTCTCTCCCTGCAAACACCCACTTAAATCCCAAAGGCACCCCTCTCCACCACCCTCTGGAATTTTTAACCCTTCCTATGCTGGGTGCGGTTGCATGATATATAAAGAGGCCCTTTGATCCCAGAACCAAAAAATATACACAAACTAAACAGATTCTAATCTAAGCTTTTGGTCGCTTCTAGCCGGACCATTTGACTCTAGATATACAGTTATATTCTTTAGGTATTAAGCATTCGGGAAGACTGCCATAATTAACTTCATTGTAGCAAATCCCTTATTCATGCTACCATCACAGTTTACTAACAACATAACCAGGAGGCAGTGACGTAACCACGGGCAACGCTTATCCTCCCAGTTTCTCTTGTGTTCATAAAACGCTCTTCTTGCCTTCATATGCATATGTAGCAGTATGGGATACAGTATACAAAGCTTAGGGAACATATTACAGCCATTTACATAACATGAGGGAATATTTCCCTCCAGTAGCACACATACTCATCCTAATTGAATAACCTGTTTGGATTATTCAGTATAACATCCTATTATTGTCCGACATACAGCCCTGTGATGTCCCCTATATACAGCAGTCTGGGGAACCCAGCTCAGATATGAATACAGTCCGTGATAATTTCCGGTTATCGCCGGCATTTTGCAGTTCTCTTTGCTGAAACGCAGAAAGATGCAGGCGAACAACATATGACGGAAAGGGGCGTGGCCAAATACTTAATACATCATGAAGTTAATGTTTAATATATGCTAAATCTATGTGTAATTTTGCTGACACTGTTTGTTTTTTAAAGGCTACAGACAGAACACTGGACGAACAACCCAGTGGTTCTGGGGTCCAACCACCCGTAGCGAGAAAGAAACCTGGCAGGAAAAAAAAGGTTCCCCTAGACCAACTTGCCGAGGGAGAAGAAGAGAGCATCCCGTTCACTACTGCAGAAAGCAACGTGCTGGTTGAAATGGTCCACAAGTTCTATGACCAACTGTGTGGACAAAGAAGACAGGAAACGAGCGGTAGAGAGCGTAAAAGAATATGGGCCTCGATTGCAGAGAAGGTTCATTGTTTTTTTTTTATTAAAATAAATCCATTTAAAAAAGTGCATTATTTGATTGTTTATAATGTGATGTTTTGCATCTTAGATTACAGCAGTGAGTGGCAACGTCAGGTCGATCGACAAATGCCACAAACGATACAATGATTGTCGACGGCACACAAAACGGAAGATGGGCCAAGTCAGGCAACATCTAATTGGGACTGGAGGCGGACCACCATTACAAGTTTCATGGCAGCCGTGGGAACGAGCCATCCAGGAACACATGAATCCAATCATGGTGGAAGGTGTTCCAGGCTCTGTGGAGTCCAATGTCCGCAGAGCAGAAGTGTTGAATGCTCTGGAAGCGGAAATTCCACCTGCGCAACGAAGAAGACGGAAGACAACACCTGCAGAAACAGCACCTTCGCAAACTCAGGAGCAGGGTAATTATTTGTACTACTTTGCTCTCTCTAAAATTATATTGCAATGTTCTAAAATGTATATTCTCATTTCAACAGTTGTCGTTGCTGAAGATCGGACAGAAGACACCCATGTAAGCCAACCGGCTGAAGAACCGTCAACACAGGAAGAGACCATCACCCTTGATCTGTACTCGATCAGTCAGTTTGAATCGTCCATTCAAACAGAAGACACCTCTCAAGGATTTGAAGACAGCAGCTTGCAAACCCCACTGGGTGAAGAAGGATCTACAGCAAGTGGAGGATTGGCCCATCAGCTTCCAAGTTATCATCATTCCATCCAGGACATCGAGGAAGCGTCTGAAGATGAGGAGGAGGTGGATCCCACCAGACCACCACTGATGGATTGTAAGCTTTTGCCATTTGTTTGTAACCTTGTGGTTTTTTTTTATTTTTTTAAAGATTACAAATGTGTGAAATTGATAAAATTTATTTATCTTGTCCTTTTTTTTTATAGCCGGAATGCAGCTCGTGGAGGACATCCAGAGAGAACAGGCTCCAACGCGCGTCCATAGAGTCCGGCAATTGGCATCTGAAATAGAAGATCATCAGAACCAGTACCGGATCATGATGGAGCAGAGGATGACAGCCATGGAGAAGCATCTTGAAACACTGGCCACAACGATGTCCGACATCGAGCGAAGACGCCAGGAGGATTGGGCCGAAATAGAGCGAAGACGGCATGAAGACTGGGTGGAATCCGAACGCAGACGTCGAGAGGATAACCAGGTGATGATGACCGGGATCTACAAGTTGGTTGAGAATGCAGCGTGTCAACAGGAGACCCTGAGACAAATTTCCACCTGCCAGACACAAATTGCGGCAAGCTGCATGATGATCGCCAGTTCCCTGCAGCGGAGATACAATCCGGACAACGTGGGACAACCAGCGAGAGCCACCCCTTCACCGTGGATGCCACCATCCTCATCAAGTCGGCATCAGGAGCCTGCGCATCTCCAAACATCGTGGGCTGGATCTTCTCAGGCATACCAAGGCTACGCTGGAATGTATCCACCTCCTCCACCCTCCAGCCAAAGACCAAGGACGCCACCACATCGCACATCTCCTGCTCGAGCTTCAACCGCCCAAAGGCCGGGACCGGCGGAGGAGGACCCTGCACAGTGAACACGGTCGTATATTTCCATTTATTTTACATGTTGTTTGTTTTTATGTTAATATACAAAGCTTTCTTATCTCCTACTTTCAGTTTGTCTTTTCTTATGATTATTTAACCCTTGCAAATTTTTTCTACAGCTGTGTTCACTAAGGAGTTGGGCGTAACAGTTATGCAATGCATGCGCGTGCATGCATTGATAATTGTTGGGAAATGATGAAAGCTCCTTACATATGGTGGATGTAATAATGGGCCATAAAAAGAGCAATCTGATCCCACATTTCTACCCTTGTAATGCAACCTTTAAACCATTTGTTAATATTTATCAAAATTACACCCAGTGCAAACACCTTTTTTTTGTTTTCATTTTTTCAGGGTGCAGTGCATTGGAAATTGATTTTGAACTCCTAAAATCCAAAACGGGGAGAATGCCAAAGCTACATACCTATTGGTGAGTAATACCCAAGTGCACCCTCTAATCTATCTTGTCCCCAAATCTTGTCCCTTGTGCTAACGCCCAGACCAGGTGCATTTGAAGTGTGGCTGGCTTGTGCGTTACCACAACGCTTACTCTGCATCCGGTGCCCACAACTTGCAAGTCACATCTTGTCCCTTGTGCTAACGCCCAGACCAGGCGCATTTGAAGTGTGGCTGGCTTGTGCGTTACCACAACGCTTACTCTGCATCCGGTGCCCACAACTTGCAAGTCACATCTTGTCCCTTGTGCTAACGCCCAGACCAGGCGCATTTGAAGTGTGGCTGGCTTGTGCGTTACCACAACGCTTACTCTGCATCCGGTGCCCACATCCGGTGCCCACAACTTGCAAGTCACATCTTGTCCCTTGTGCTAACGCACAGACCAGGCGCATTTGAAGTGTGGCTGGCTTGTGCGTTACCACAACGCTTACTCTGCATCCGGTGCCCACAACTTGCAAGTCACATCTTGTCCCTTGTGCTAACGCCCAGACCAGGCGCATTTGAAGTGTGGCTGGCTTGTGCGTTACCACAACGCTTACTCTGCATCCGGTGCCCACATCCGGTGCCCACAACTTGCAAGTCACATCTTGTCCCTTGTGCTAACGCACAGACCAGGCGCATTTGAAGTGTGGCTGGCTTGTGCGTTACCACAACGCTTACTCTGCATCCGGTGCCCACAACTTGCAAGTCACATCTTGTCCCTTGTGCTAACGCCCAGACCAGGCGCATTTGAAGTGTGGCTGGCTTGTGCGTTACCACAACGCTTACTCTGCATCCGGTGCCCACATCCGGTGCCCACAACTTGCAAGTCACATCTTGTCCCTTGTGCTAACGCACAGACCAGGCGCATTTGAAGTGTGGCTGGCTTGTGCGTTACCACAACGCTTACTCTGCATCCGGTGCCCACAACTTGCAAGTCACATCTTGTCCCTTGTGCTAACGCCCAGACCAGGCGCATTTGAAGTGTGGCTGGCTTGTGCGTTACCACAACGCTTACTCTGCATCCGGTGCCCACATCCGGTGCCCACAACTTGCAAGTCACATCTTGTCCCTTGTGCTAACGCACAGACCAGGCGCATTTGAAGTGTGGCTGGCTTGTGCGTTACCACAACCCTTACTCTGCATCCGGTGCCCACAACTTGCAAGTCACATCTTGTCCCTTGTGCTAACGCACAGACCAGGCGCATTTGAAGTGTGGCTGGCTTGTGCGTTACCACAACGCTTACTCTGCATCCGGTGCCCACAACTTGCAAGTCACATCTTGTCCCTTGTGCTAACGCCCAGACCAGGCGCATTTGAAGTGTGGCTGGCTTGTGCGTTACCACAACGCTTACTCTGCATCCGGTGCCCACATCCGGTGCCCACAACTTGCAAGTCACATCTTGTCCCTTGTGCTAACGCACAGACCAGGCGCATTTGAAGTGTGGCTGGCTTGTGCGTTACCACAACGCTTACTCTGCATCCGGTGCCCACAACTTGCAAGTCACATCTTGTCCCTTGTGCTAACGCACAGACCAGGCGCATTTGAAGTGTGGCTGGCTTGTGCGTTACCACAACGCTTACTCTGCATCCGGTGCCCACAACTTGCAAGTCACATCTTGTCCCTTGTGCTAACGCCCAGACCAGGCGCATTTGAAGTGTGGCTGGCTTGTGCGTTACCACAACGCTTACTCTGCATCCGGTGCCCACATCCGGTGCCCACAACTTGCAAGTCACATCTTGTCCCTTGTGCTAACGCACAGACCAGGCGCATTTGAAGTGTGGCTGGCTTGTGCGTTACCACAACGCTTACTCTGCATCCGGTGCCCACAGCTTGCAACTCACATCTTTTCCCAAATAGGTTTTTGATACCAATTTCAAAACTTTGCTCTCCTTTTTTGCAGGTTATACCGACGGTAAGGATGAAGAATTGACACCGGGAAAGTCTTTACCATGGTATTAATTTATTTCGGAATTTAACATGTGAAAAAAAGTTAAATAAAGTTTTTCAAATATATTGACTGCTTTCTTGCTTCTGAATGTTATTAAAAAGGTATCAGATGAGTATTAATCCATTTTTCAGTTGTGAACCATTTTCTTTTGAAACGCCTGAAAAAAATGATAAAGGGTCAGTGTCAGATAAATATTAAGGTTTTTTTTTTATTTTACATGCATACAAGCTAGGAGTTTCCAGATTGGTGCCGGTTTACACCAAGTACTTTTTGGGTTTATATTTCACTGATACTCCTATTTCTAAGCTTTTCCTTAAATATGTCATTCTTGCCAAATACACCTAAATAGATTTCTGAAGGTGTCTCAGTGAAATATTGGGAGCAATCCCCGCCATCTCATAACAGTAGTGATTGATCCAAAAAGCGAATTTCTGGGCCTATTACAGGGTGATAGTTTCAGAAAGCAAATGATTTTGGGAGAGTGTTCCCATAGCTTAGATAACTTAGATTTGACCATATAATTGATTGATTTATCACTATTTTCAATAGTTTAAAAACTCTACCAAAATCAAACACAAACTCAAGCTAGCTATATTCCATTTGACATGAACTGGTTTCATGGACGAGAGGTGAATAAACATGTAAAATTTATTGATGAGAAACAACATTACTTAACACCTTGCACGCACATGACAGGTACAGCCTTTGGTCCTGCAGGTCCTGTACACTTTAGGGGTTCACCCGCTGGAGACTTCCCCGTCCAGAGACCAGCAAAAGAAACTGCAAAGAAGAAAGAAGGGGTTAATGATCGGTGACTGTCTCCTATAGCCTCCCACCACCAGTCCCCCACGTAGTTCCATACTCACCCCAGATTTGGTTTTAATGAATGTGCTCGCACATGACAGGTACAGCCTTTGGTCCTGCAGGTCTTTTTCACTTTAGGGGTTCACCCGCTGGAGACTTCCCCGTCCAGAGACCAGCAAAAGAAACTGCAAAGAAGAAAGAAGGGGTTAATGATCGGTGACTGTCTCCTATAGCCTCCCACCACCACTCCCCCACGTAGTTCCATACTCACCCCAGATTTGGTTTTAATGAATGTGCTCGCACATGACAGGTACAGCCTTTGGTCCTGCAGGTCCTGTACACTTTAGGGGTTCACCCGCTGGAGACTTCCCCGTCCAGAGACCAGCAAAAGAAACTGCAAAGAAGAAAGAAGGGGTTAATGATCGGTGACTGTCTCCTATAGCCTCCCACCACCACTCCCCCACGTAGTTCCATACTCACCCCAGATTTGGTTTTAATGAATGTGCTCGCACATGACAGGTACAGCCTTTGGTCCTGCAGGTCCTGTACACTTTAGGGGTTCACCCGCTGGAGACTTCCCCGTCCAGAGACCAGCAAAAGAAACTGCAAAGAAGAAAGAAGGGGTTAATGATCGGTGACTGTCTCCTATAGCCTCCCACCACCAGTCCCCCACGTAGTTCCATACTCACCCCAGATTTGGTTTTAATGAATGTGCTCGCACATGACAGGTACAGCCTTTGGTCCTGCAGGTCTTTTTCACTTTAGGGGTTCACCCGCTGGAGACTTCCCCGTCCAGAGACCAGCAAAAGAAACTGCAAAGAAGAAAGAAGGGGTTAATGATCGGTGACTGTCTCCTATAGCCTCCCACCACCAGTCCCCCACATAGTTCCATACTCACCCCAGATTTGGTTTTAATGAATGTGCTCGCACATGACAGGTACAGCCTTTGGTCCTGCAGGTCCTGTACACTTTAGGGGTTCACCCGCTGGAGACTTCCCCGTCCAGAGACCAGCAAAAGAAACTGCAAATCCCGCTGCTTGTAGGTCCCTCCAGAAATTATCAAGCAGGAATAGGCTGCGGAAAATAAAAAGGGGTTAGTGACACCTCACAGGGCCCGAACCCTCCCCTCCTTCCCCCAGCTGGAGCGATACTCACCGGGTAACTGCACAGTAGCCCAAGGGAAAGGCATCACGCACCCACACCTGCCAGCAGCCCTCACACATCAGGGGTTCATCCGCTGCACACAGGATCCAGCTGCTTGTAGGTCCCTCCAGAAATTATCAAGCAGGAATAGGCTGCGGAAAATAAAAAGGGGTTAGTGACACCTCACAGGGCCCGAACCCTCCCCTCCTTCCCCCAGCTGGAGCGATACTCACCGGGTAACTGCACAGTAGCCCAAGGGAAAGGCATCACGCACCCACACCTGCCAGCAGCCCTCACACATCAGGGGTTCATCCGCTGCACACAGGATCCAGCTGCTTGTAGGTCCCTCCAGAAATTATCAAGCAGGAATAGGCTGTGGAAAATAAAAAGGGGTTAGTGACACCTCACAGGGCCCAAACCCTCCCCTCCTTCCCCCAGCTGGAGCGATACTCACCGGGTAACTGCACAGTAGCCCAAGGGAAAGGCATCACGCACCCACACCTGTCAGCAGCCCTCACACATCAGGGGTTCATCCGCTGCACACAGGATCCAGCTGCTTGTAGGTCCCTCCAGAAATTATCAAGCAGGAATAGGCTGTGGAAAATAAAAAGGGGTTAGTGACACCTCACAGGGCCCAAACCCTCCCCTCCTTCCCCCAGCTGGAGCGATACTCACCGGGTAACTGCACAGTAGCCCAAGGGAAAGGCATCACGCACCCACACCTGCCAGCAGCCCTCACACATCAGGGGTTCATCCGCTGCACACAGGATCCAGCTGCTTGTAGGTCCCTCCAGAAATTATCAAGCAGGAATAGGCTGTGGAAAATAAAAAGGGGTTAGTGACACCTCACAGGGCCCAAACCCTCCCCTCCTTCCCCCAGCTTGAGCGATACTCACCGGGTAACTGCACAGTAGCCCATGGGAAAGGCATCACGCACCCACACCTGTCAGCAGCCCTCACACATCAGGGGTTCATCCGCTGCACACAGGATCCAGCTGCTTGTAGGTCCCTCCAGAAATTATCAAGCAGGAATAGGCTGCGGAAAATAAAAAGGGGTTAGTGACACCTCACAGGGCCCAAACCCTCCCCTCCTTCCCCCAGCTGGAGCGATACTCACCGGGTAACTGCACAGTAGCCCATGGGAAAGGCATCACGCACCCACACCTGCCAGCAGCCCTCACACATCAGGGGTTCATCCGCTGCACACAGGATCCAGCTGCTTGTAGGTCCCTCCAGAAATTATCAAGCAGGAATAGGCTGCGGAAAATAAAAAAAAGGGGTTAGTGACACCTCACAGGGCCCAAACCCTCCCCTCCTTCCCCCAGCGGGAGCGATACTCACCGGGTAACTGCACAGTAGCCCAAGGGAAAGGCATCACGCACCCACACCTGTCAGCAGCCCTCACACATCAGGGGTTCATCCGCTGCACACAGGATCCAGCTGCTTGTAGGTCCCTCCAGAAATTATCAAGCAGGAATAGGCTGCGGAAAATAAAAAGGGGTTAGTGACAC
This sequence comes from Crinia signifera, assembly GCF_055691185.1. Classification (NCBI taxonomy): domain Eukaryota; kingdom Metazoa; phylum Chordata; class Amphibia; order Anura; family Myobatrachidae; genus Crinia; species Crinia signifera. The sequence goes on from NC_139228.1 coordinate 53,428,248, forward strand.
CTCACAGGGCCCGAACCCTCCCCTCCTTCCCCCAGCGTGAGCGATACTCACCGGGTAACTGCACAGTAGCCCATGGGAAAGGCATCACGCACCCACACCTGTCAGCAGCCCTCACACATCAGGGGTTCATCCGCTGCACACAGGATCCAGCTGCTTGTAGGTCCCTCCAGAAATTATCAAGCAGGAATAGGCTGCGGAAAATAAAAAGGGGTTAGTGACACCTCACAGGGCCCAAACCCTCCCCTCCTTCCCCCAGCTGGAGCGATACTCACCGGGTAACTGCACAGTAGCCCAAGGGAAAGGCATCACGCACACACACCTGTCAGCAGCCCTCACACATCAGGGGTTCATCCGCTGCACACAGGATCCAGCTGCTTGTAGGTCCCTCCAGAAATTATCAAGCAGGAATAGGCTGCGGAAAATAAAAAGGGGTTAGTGACACCTCACAGGGCCCGAACCCTCCCCTCCTTCCCCCAGCTGGAGCGATACTCACCGGGTAACTGCACAGTAGCCCAAGGGAAAGGCATCACGCACCCACACCTGCCAGCAGCCCTCACACATCAGGGGTTCATCCGCTGCACACAGGATCCAGCTGCTTGTAGGGCCCTCCAGAAATTATCAAGCAGGAATAGGCTGTGGAAAATAAAAAGGGGTTAGTGACACCTCACAGGGCCCAAACCCTCCCCTCCTTCCCCCAGCTGGAGCGATACTCACCGGGTAACTGCACAGTAGCCCATGGGAAAGGCATCACGCACCCACACCTGCCAGCAGCCCTCACACATCAGGGGTTCATCCACTGCACACAGGATCCAGCTGCTTGTAGGGCCCTCCAGAAAGTATTAAGCAGGAATAGGCTGCGGAAAATAAAAAAAAGGGGTTAGTGACACCTCACAGGGCCCAAACCCTCCCCTCCTTCCCACAGGCGGAGCGCTACTCACGGGATAACTGAAACGTAGCCTTGGGATAGCAGCCACGCAACAACAGCGGCAAACAAAGAACCGTAGAAAACCGAAGGAACAACGGCAACAGGCCAAAACACTAACGTGCCCAAACGGAACTCTAGAAAACATAAATTAATGAAAAGTGTTAAATATCATATAACTAATCAAACAAGCCACAAACTTTGGACTACAAATACTCACATTGGGCAAAATATGACCGGATGAGTCGAGCTCTCGCGTCCACTCGTTCATTCATACCGGCGAGCAAAGCTGTTGAAAGGTCCCCATGCCGGAAAACCGCAGCATCCACGGTCACCGGCAAACGGTTTGCAATGCAAATGTTGTGTAAAATACAACAAGCATTAATTATGCCGCAAACCTTTGCCGGTGAGTATAAAAGGGCTCCGCCGGTCATGTCTAAACATCTAAACCGGCTTTTAAGGACACCGAAGGTTCGCTCAATTACAGCCCTCGCTGTCGTGTGAGCCCTTTGGTACCTTTCAGCAGCTTCGCCCACAGGATCAGATAATGGGGTCAGGAGCCAGTCCTTATTGGGATAACCCACATCACCTATGGAAACCAAAAAAAAAAATATTACATTATTAACAATGTCTGGATTTCAAGACAAATCAAAACCCCCCCCACAGCCAAAAAAAACATACTACTTACCTAACAGCCAGCCGTCCGGCATTCGGCCGTGCTCGAAATCGGCATACAGGGCGGACTGGCTTAAAATGAACGAGTCGTGGGTCGACCCAGGAAAACCCACAAGGAGGTTGGTTATTTTCATTTGGTGGTCGCAAACCACCTGAACGTTCATCGAGTGGAAGTGTTTTCGGTTCCGAAAACATTCCTCTGATGCACGCGGTGGTTTGAACGCCACATGGGTGCAGTCGATCGCGCCCAAAACACTGGGAAACTTCCATTTTGAGAAAAAGCCAAATTTGATCTCATTCCATTCGCTGTCTTGATCAGGAAATTTAATATACTGGGTCGTTAATTTGCGGAATGCCTTTATGACCTGTGCTATACAGCGGGAGAGGGTTGGCTGTGAATAACCGCATGTTTGGCTTAAAGTGGGCTGGAATGTGCCCGACGCAAAAAAATGCAACGCACCCAACAGTTTCTGGAAACCGGTGAGTGCGTGATTGCCCCGTTTCCGTGCTACCAGGTCTGGCTCCATGAGATCGTACAGCATATGGATTGCCGCAGACGAAAGGCGATAATTAGAAATCACCTCCGCCTCGGTGAGATCACCCAGTTCACGCCTAGTACGAAAGTGGCGTGGACGTGGGACTGAAACCCGCACCGACTCACCTAATGGAGCTATCGCCGGAATACTAGTGTCATGTTCCATCATATCTACCTCCTCCTCCACACTGGCATTCAGCATGAAAACAACAATAGTATCCCTGAACAGCTCCATTACTGTAGTCAGTGTTAAAGAAATTGCAGTGAAATGCAAAAAAACGCAAATTACCCTACAAAAACGTTTCCAATACAGCAGACTGCAAAAGCTGTGTAATCTCCTCAAAGGCCAAACGAAGGAGTGAGGTGGGGAGGAGAATCATGGGTAAGTGAGGTGCACCATGGGTAAGAACAGTGCGTTGTGGGAGAAAAAAAAAATACCAGAAAAAATTAAATATATATTTGTATAGCACTTCTACGACCATCACATCACAACAGGGCAGCAAATAATAATACATTACACTTGCAGAGTTAAATTGAACACTTAAAACCAATTATTTCACAGGTTCCTAAAAAAGTTCACCATAAAAAGATGACGAGGGACACTCGGTGAGGAACGGCGATATGAAACAAGAAATAAGAATCGCCAACTTCTCATTGAATACACTTTTGGCGATTCATGGGTGATTCCCGTCGACTACCGGCGAATCCCCATGAAAATTCCTATAGACAAATACCGGCGATTTGTAGAGAATCACATTTGGCGATTGGTGCTTCATTCACCGGTCATCAGCGGCGAATAGACAACGTTGAATAGGGTGATTCGCTTATACAGCTCATAAAATCGCCGGCACACATGAAAAAAACACAGAATCGCCATAAAACTTGGCGATTCTGGCTCATTGAATACCGCCCAATATGTAAGGTGTCTGACTGCAAAATAGCAGGTCATGGGTTCGATCTTAGGTCTCATAGTATTTTCTGGCTTAGGGCACCAAAACATCTACTGTAGTTACAGCTCTAGGGATAAGATGCATGTTACAAATTACAATATACAGTATTTCCTATTTTCCCTGTAAGTGTGTCTCGACCACTTTTTAATAGATTCAACAACAATTTATTTAGTTAATATAAATAGGCATCTGAAGCACCAGGGCGGTCAGATAGTGCATTTAATAAGACGTAGAGGCCACTCTGTTACTGCATTATACTATTACGCTGTAATACACATAATGGGGGTTATTCTAGTCCATTCTTTCTGACAAAATCCTTCTTAGATGGACAAAACCATGTGCACTGCGGGTGGGGCAGATGTAACTTGTGCAGAGAGAATTAGATTTGGGTGGGGTTTTTTTTCAAAGTGAGATCTATATTGAAGTGTAAAATCATGCAGTCAGTATTTTCCCTGCACAGAAACAAAATAACTCACCCAAATCTAATTCTCTCTGCACATGTTACATCTGCCCCCCTGCAGTGCACATGGTTTTGTCCATCTAAGAAGGATTTTGTCAGAAAGAATGAACTAGAATAAACCCCAATGTTACATATCCTTCATCTTGGCGTATTGAACTGTCTATTGTTGGTGATTTCACCAAAGGTGATTTAGGGTCCGGCTTTAGTCCAAGAATATGTTTGTGTTGCCGGGGCCGGCCTGTAGCCCTCCACTGCTGAGTTGTATGGACAAGGATAAATCACATTTTGAGGGTCATTCTCATTGATTCGGACCCGGCCTGTTCCAGGTGCAAAGGTTGCAAAGTCGGCCACGCTCGCACAGCAGCGGGACCGAAGGCTGGATATATCATTTGATGGTGAGCAACCATCGTATGATTTCTCCCACTTGCGATAACACATCCCCTTGCATGTCCCCGAGGGGAATCGTGCAGTGGGGGGAGTACAGGCAGATTTCCTCACTCTTACCTATACTGAACGCCTGTGACAACAGCAAGAATTATTTATAGGCCCTTATTCTGGTTCACTCGCAGAGGCAAAATTCCTTCTCAAATGGACAAAACCATGTGCACTGCAGGTGGGGCAGATTTAACTTGTGCAGAGAGAATTAGATTTGGGTGGGGTTTTACTTGAAAGTGAGATCTATATTGCAGTGTAAAATAAAGCAGCCAGTATTTACCCTGCACAGAAACAAAATAACTCACCCAAATCTAATTCAATCTGCACAAGTTACATCTGCCCCCCTGCAGTGCACATGGTTTTGTCCATTTGAGAAGGAATTTACCTTTGCGAGTGAACCAGAATAATGGCCAATGCAGAGTACAGAGTACAGTAAGTAAAACAACAATAGACAAACCGCAGAGAATAGAGCCTGTAACACCAGCAGTAATTATCGTGTGCGTGTGTGGGGGGGTTGCCACTTTATCATGGCTGATTGAATCACCCCTTGAATGTGAAATGATTCTATATTGATGCAGAATATGTATCATTACTACAGACATGAAAGTTATTCTGTATCAGAAGGATACACGTAGTTCTGCCTCACTCTCTGTATTATTAGATACTTTCTGTCATACTACGCACATTGCCATATTTGTCCGCGCTTTCATTTTCCAGAAAAGGTTTCGGACACAGAGAAGCTTCCGCTGAGTGCGGCGGACAATGATAAAAGCATGTTAATGAGGTAAATTAGAAGCCTCTGCCTGTATACATTAGACAGTTCCTAGTGATCTCCCAAATTCAGAGCCGGCAATCCAGCTAATGACAATTTAAAGTGCACTTGTAATAACCAGGGTCTTAGCATTCTATTTGCATATTTGAATAAGCAACGAGTATTAGTGTCCTTGAACATAATTTGCTTCATTCCTCTGCAAATCCCAAACTTCCCTGTTCTTAGGATAATAAACCATGCACCCCTATCCACCCCCCCATGCATCCGTCTCTCGCTCGCTCTCTATCTCTCTGGGCCAGATGTACTAAGCTTGAAAAGTGATAAAATGGAGAGTGATAAACCACCAGCCAATCAGCTCCTTCCTGCAATGTCACAGGCTGTTTGAAAAATGACAGGTATGAGCTGATTGGTTGGTGGTTTATCACTCTCCATTTGATCACTTTCATGGCTTAGTGCATCTTGCCCTCTCTCTCTCTCTCTCTCGCTCTCTCTCAGTACTTTTTTGCAACATTACAGCCTTGGGCATTCTTCTACATTCGATATCCGGTTCATAGGTCTACAGTCTGTAGGTCCTCAACACCAAAAGGTCGACATGCACAGTCAACATTCACAAAATGTCAACATGCCATGGGTTGACCATAACAAGGAAAATCTGCAAATGTTCAGCATTGGCAGAAGTTCAACACAAGCACAAGGTCAGGATGCAAAAGGTCGGCATTGACAGAAGGTGTACGCAAATCAAAACGGTCAACATGAAAAAGATTGACATGAGGTTTTAACGAGTGTCCTACGAGGGTATGTTCCGCACTAATTGGGGGGTCCATGTCTACAGGTGACAGCATCCTACTGCATCATAATGTTCTACCTTATATACGCTGTAACCGTGTACCGTCTATGCGGGAAAATTTACCAATTTCACATGGGATGTTGCTATGGGCAACCAATCAGATGCATAACTCTCAACTTTGACTGTGCAGGCAACAGAACCCGATTTTTGGGGGCATTTTTGCCACTGTGGGTGCATGGCCAGCGGCTCTCTGAGCTGCTGGCTCTGTCCCCAGCCCCACAGGCTGCAGAATAGATGATGTGCGCGCATGCACACAGATTTTTTTTTCTGCAGCCTGTGGGGCTGGTGATATACTGACAGGGGGGACTCCCAACTGCCCAACCCCCCTCCCCCCCGCTGCGGGACACTGCTGGCCGCGGGAGGGACGCTGAACATCCAAAAAAATCAGGACGTTCCTGAGAATAGCGGGACAGTTGCGAGGAATGTACTATCTATTATCTTCTAGAATGCAGGTTCTCAAACTCGGTCCTTAGGACCCCAGACAGTGCTTTTTTTGCAGGTCTCCTTACAGAATTGGAAAAAAAAAGAATTAGGGCACTAGGTGCCCTGAGAGGGCGCCTAGGGAGGAGCTGGGTTGCTTGAGCTGCATTTAAAACATACTTGCCTACCTGACCCTCTCCATGAGGGAGAAAATGCTCTGCTCCTGGACTTCCCTGGTAATGTAGGATTGCCATCATCTGTGGTGACACCTTTACCTAGCTCCCCACAGGTGATAGCAATCATACATTACTAGGGAAGTCCAGAAACAGAGCATTTTCTCCCGCATGGAGAGGGTCAGGTAGGCAAGTATGATTTAAAATGATTTGGGTGTCAGGCCCAAATACAGTATAAATGCAAATAGGAAAGGTTAAACTGTGCTACACCTAAAAACATGCAACAGGTGTGATAAAATATAAATGTAATTATTATTATTAAAAATCGGTGTTCCATTGGCAGGAGAGTGCAGTCTCTCCTTCTACGCCCTTTCTTTGAAAATATCAGCCTCAAACATTTAGGACAGGGCTGAGCAACACCGGCCCTCCAGATGTTAATAAACTACACATCCCAGGATGCTTTGCATTAGTTTTGCTATGTGGCCATGCTGAAACTGATGCAATGCATGCTGGGATGTGTAGTTCATCAACATCTGGAGGGTCGGTGTTGCCCAGCCCTGATTTAGGACATAATAAGGAAAGCTTTTTGGGACGGACACTGACAGGAATCCGTCTGGACGGTGGGTGACTACAGTATATCCATATTATCGAAATCTTCATGATATCAGCTGTACCTTTTTTATACTATTTCACAGGAAATGTATATTGCTTTTTAAGTAGCAAATACCCTTGTTTTAATAAATTACATTTATATTTTAGCAAAACTGTTGCATGTTTTTAGGTGTAGCTCAGTTTAACCTTTCCTTTTTTCATTTCTCCTTACAGAATAAGTGAAATAATTAGCCACACCTGTGGATCTTCTAAAATGTGTCAAAGAGTAATGAGTGCTTGTGTCAGGACATTGTGTCATTAAACCATACTTGCCGACTTTTGCAAAATGCTCTCTGGGAGAAGCCCGGAGAGGAGTGAAAGGGGGGCAGGAAGAGGCTTTGTTTTGGTGGCCGGGCGAGGGTGATGTCACAAAGCCCCGCCATATGACAGACATCCTCATCTATTTTCGGGTCCTTGGATGGGGCCTTCCCCCATCCAAGGACCCGAAAATAGATGAGGATGTCTAAAATGACTAAATGACGCAAATCGTGTCATTTAAGCCCCGCCCCCTACCCGCGGACCCGCAAAATTCGTAGTTTTATACCGCGGGGAAGGGGGAAGCAGGGGCTGTGGGGAAAATGCAGGAGACTTACCTCCCTTCACGGGGGGCCGGGAGGGGGACCCAATTTGCGGGACCCTCCCGGCCATTCCGGGAGGGTAGGCAAGTATACATTGAACTAGAAAGATAACGCTTGTGAGTAAATCTGGACACTCTCATAGAGTAATAAGATTGGAGAAATTTGTTTTATGTGATTTGTTTTATTAATTATTGACATTTTATAATACATTTTTTAGAAGCTGATAGATGCACTCTCTTTGAATGTTTTTATGAGTAATGAATGCACCTGTCCAGTGACCTGGAAAACGTAAACTGTGTGGGGTCCCGAGGACCAAGTTTGAGAACCCCTGTTCTACATGATGCTAAAAAAATAAGAAGTAGATTCTGATTGGTTCCCTATAGCAACATCCCATGTGAACTAGAACTCTCATCTACTTATACTTAGTAAAATATCAGGGTTTCCATGCCTAACGTGGCTAACATACAGCGCCTGTCTCATGCCAGCAGAGCTGAACGCAGCACATGTCGGCGTGCGCTGCTCTGTATCGGGTTACGGTGGAACACGAATGAACACAATCCCCAGTATGAACCATTTGTACTGTACGGATGCCAGATCTCTGTGCAGCTCCTCACACAAAGTGCTCGTTGTTCTAGAGCCTGCTGTGACACTGAATCAGCGCACACCGAAGATTTAGAGCGGTGTCTGAGCGATTAGCGCGCAGGCGGAGGCTCCTGCTGCACTTTGTTCTCCGCTCACACAGGATTTTTAGCTTTTTAAACTTAACAGGTAAACGTGTGTTGGCCTCCAGACGCTGACGGAGGGGGGATTACGCCACGTCGCTTCCATCCCGTATTTCTCTGATTGATGTTATGGCTGTTCCTGCATATTAGGATGTACAGTATTTGTTACTAGCTCCTGCTAGTCTCTGACTTCGCCTGCACTCAAGTCTCTGCTGCATATAGTTTTTGTTCTTATGTTACACAGATCGGCGGCAGCTGCGCCTTCACTGTCCACTTGCCCTGAGATCACGTGGCCCTGCGTACGCAGATCCCAAACAGCTGCTCCTTCACATCCACTTGGCCTAAGATGAAATGACCGTGCGCACTCAGATCCCAACAGCTGCGCCTTCATCATCCAATCACCCTGAGGTCACATGGTCCTGAACACTCAGATCCCAAACAGCTGCGCCTTCACCATCCACTCGCCCTGAGATCACGTGACCCTACACACTCAGATCTCAGCAAGTCCCACCCTCCCCCACATCTCATTGTTTGACAGGCCATAGGTCGACACATTAAAGAGGTCAACGTGGCTTAAGTCCACAGGGTCGAAAGGTCGATACAAAGAAAAAGGTCACCATGGCCAAGGTTGACATGAATCTCTCACTTTTTTGGTGTCTATGTCAACATCAACATACTGCAGTGAGTTACCTGGCTCATCATCACCTTCAGTCTGCACAACCTGGACACTGATCTCCATGCTGAACTAAATGCTGTCACACACTGCCTCTGTCTCACTTATACATTAACTATACTTCCTGTAGGCTCTCCACACTTCCAGTACACCACCTTTTCACTGCTCATTCTAGGCCACTCCAATCTCACTCTATATCACTACTCTGACCAACTTTACACAGAAATATGGCTCCTAGATCCAGTCCCATACCAGTCCTTGCTGTCAGTCTCACCCCCTCTCAACTTCCACACCTTTCACACGCACCCACAACCCACACAACCTAATTACTATCTCACCTGTCCCCTCCCTTCCTTTCTCCTGTGCTCTCTGGAATGCTAGATCAGTCTGCAACAAGCTCCCAACTATCCACGACCTCTTTATCTCCCACTTTTTTAACCTTCTTGCCATCACTGAAACCTGGCTGTCCGCATCTGACACTACCTCCCCTGCTGCCCTCTCTTATGGAGGCCTCTCCTTCACACACTCGGTCAGACCGGATGGCCTCCAGGGTGGAGGAGTGGGCATCCTCCTCTCCCCCAACTGCACCTTCCGCGCCATCCCACCTGAGCCCTCCCTCACATTCTCCACCTTTGAGGTACACACTATCCGCCTCTTCTACCCCATTCACCTCCTTGTGGCTGTAATCTACCGCCCCCCTGGCCCCTGCTCCCCTTTCCTTGATAACTTTACTGCGTGGCTTCCACACTTTCTTGCCTCTGACCTCCCCTCTATCATCCTCGGTGACTTTAACATTCCTATTGACATCAATAATGCTGCCTCCTCTAACCTTCTTGACCTTACCACCTCCTTTGGACTTTCTCAATGGACCTCCACCCCCACTCATAATCTCGGACACTCCCTTGAACTAGTCTTCACCCACCATTGTAATCTCTCTGATTTCTCTAATTCTTCCTTCCCACTCTCTGACCACAATCTGCTCTCTTTCACCCTCTCATCCTCCCCTCTCCCCTCATTGCCCAGACCCACAGTCACCAGACGTAACCTCAGACTTTCCTCTCTCCTCTCTCAACCATGACTTGCCCCAACCAGGCTGCCTCTTTCTATTACTCTTCTCTCACCTCTGCTCTCGACTCTGTAGCCCCCCTCCACACTGTTCCCCTTCGACGCTCTAAACCACAACCCTGGCACAACAAAATAACTAGATTCTTGCAAAAATGTGCACGCTCTGCTGAACGCCTCTGGAGGAAATCTCACTCTCTGGAAGACTTCCTCCATTTCAAGTTTATTCTCTCCTCCTACAGCGCTGCTCTCTCCTATACCAAACAATCTTTCTTCAAATCTCTCATCTCTTCCCATTCCTCCAATCCCCGACGTCTCTTTGAAACTTTCAACACTCTACTTCGCCCTGCACCACCCCTCCTCCCTTCATCCCTCACTGCCACTGACTTTGCCTCCTTCTTCCTCTCTAAAATTGAGGTAATCCGACATGATATCTCCTTCCATACCCCCTCTGCTGCCCACCCACCCCAATCATCCTCCCCTACCAACTACCCCACTCTGTCATCCTTCTGCCCTACTACAGCTGAGGAAGTCCACTCCCTCATCTCATCCTCTCCCCCCTCTACCTGTCCCTTGGACCCTCTCCCCTCCCGTCTCCTCAGTTCCCTCTCCCCCACTGGCTGCTCCCACCTTGCTCACCTCTTTAACCTATCTCTTTCTACTGGCATCTTTCCCTCACTCTTCAAACACGCTCTGGTCTCGCCTATTCTTAAAAAACCTAACCTGGACCCTTTATCTCCCACAAGCTACCGCCCTATCTCTCTTCTCCCATTTGCCTCTAAAATACTAGAACGGCTGGTTTACAGGTGTCTCACCAGCTACCTGTCTGACCACTCCATCCTAGATCCCCTTCAATCTGGCTTTTGCCTACTTCATTCCATTGAGACTGCCCTAGTGAAAGTCACCAATGACCTGCTGTCAGCCAAATCCAACGGTCACTTCTCCCTGCTTATCCTTTTGGACCTATCTGCTGCCTTTGACACTGTGGATCACCCTCTCCTCCTCCACACACTCCAAAACATTGGCCTCTCTGGCACAGTCTTCAACTGGTTTTCCTCTTACCTCTTCAACCGTTCCTTCTCAGTCTCTGCCTCTGGCTCTACCTCACCACCTTCTATCCTTCCTGTCGGGGTCCCTTAGGGTTCCGTCCTTGGCCCCATTCTGTTCTCTCTGTACACCTCCTCTCTGGGTGCACTCATTAACTCCTTTGGCTTCCAATATCACCTCTATGCAGATGACACCCAAATCTACCTCCCCTCTCCTGATTTGTCCCCCACTGTTTTCTCTCAAGTTTCCAACTGCCTCGCTGCCATCTCTACCTGGATGTCTGAGCGATTTCTGAAGCTGAATATGGACAAAACCGAACTTATTATCTTTCCCCCACCCAGAGCTATGCCCCCTACTAATATCTCTATCACTGTTAACAACACCATCATCTCCCCTGTTCCCCAACTCCGCTGCCTGGGTGTCACTCTCGACTCCTCCCTCTCCTTTGCACCCCACATCCAAGCCCTGGCCCATTCTTGCCGGTTCCAGTTACGCAACATTGCTCGCATCAGGCCCTTTCTCTCACAGAGTGCAACTAAGCTGATCATCCACTCATTAGTCATCTCACGGCTTGACTACTGTAATGCTCTTCTCACTGGCCTCGCTCAATCCCAACTAGCTCCTCTCCAATCTGTCCTCAATGCTGCAGCCAGGCTTATCTTCCTCTCCCGCCGCTCTAACTCTGCTACTCCCCTTCAACAAAATCTGCACTGTCTCCCATTCCCCTACAGAATCCTCTTCAAACACCTCACACTCACATACAGGGCCATCTCTAATTCCATTGCTCCATATATCTCTAACCTCATCTCCATTCATACACCCTCCCGCCCTCTACGGTCAGCTGACGACTGTCGTCTCTCCTCCACCCTGATCACTGCTTCCCATGCTAGAGTACAGGACTTTGCCCGTGCTGCACCCCTTCAGTGGAACGCACTCCCTCGCTCCATTAGACTCTCCCCGAGCTTTATCAAAGCGTACCCTTCCACTGCATAAACCAGCTGGTTCTCCGACCCCTTGCCTGCTTACATCCTGCTATCTAACCACCACCCCCTCGCTTGCACCTCTTGTAATCTGTCTGTCTCCCCTTCCTACTAGATTGTAAGCTCCTCCGAGTAGGGCCCTCTTCCCTCCTGTTGTCAAAGCCCACTTCTCTTCACATTTCACTCACAGCTCTCCTTTACTCCAACACTCAGTGACCATCTGCATACTCATCTCCATCATTGGCCTCAAGCCTCTAGTTGTATGTTGATTGGGTCCTCACTACTTACATTTAAGCTGTAATGTGTATTGAACTGTGGTGCTCTTTATTTGTACTGTATTTTTGTTATTTATTCAATGTTATGCCAAGTTTTGTCTCCCTGTATTGTTCCTTTGTACGGCGCTGCGAAACACTTGTGGCGCCTTATAAATAAAATTATAATAATAATAATAATATGTCGACTTACGTTGACAGGGACACCATATAAGTGTACTGCATTCCCTCGCCATTCTTCAGGTACACTATTATACACACTATTATATACCCCCTCTATGTCCACGGGGATAGTAAAGTTTGAAAAACAACCTGAAAAAGCCATGTCGACATTTTCCCTGCTGACCTATTGACATATATTATGTGTTGACCGTTTGACCATGCCAACCTATTGTATGTCGACCTTTTGACTATGCCGACCTAAAGTATGTTGACTCTTTTATTTGCTCTCCCTGCACAGCGACATGGTGTGTTACATACACAAAGTTACCAGCTTGTTTACGTTACTGAATCCGGCCCATTGTACGGAAAACCGTTTAAACAATATATTTGTAATAAAGTCAGCCAATAAGATTATTACAATACTACAACTGTCCGTTGGTGTGACTCATGTAGATTCCTAATCAGATTGTGAAATCTTCCAGAACAATAACATGCAAATCAACTAGTTACCAACACACCGAAAAACGTGACAACATACCAGTGATGTCAGCAACGGCGTGCTGGCTCATCGGCACGTAAAATACTTACATTTCCCCCATAGAGGTGAGGAGCAGTGTTAGCCTTTTATTATATAGGATATAATTGAAGAAATGCTAGACTTCAAGGAAAGCGCCTGAAACAGATTTAGCTCAGTGTGACATTATTCCGTTGCCTGTAGTTTGTGTAGAAGATGATGAGGACACGACTGAGCTGCAGCCTCAGGCAGTAGAATAACCTGGTGAAACGCGTCTCACTCTCCACTTTGCAATGCATTTATTTCACCCTAAATATTCATTTGGTGGATCACACAGAAACCGGAGAACATTCCACAGGTATAAGGGGGTGGGGGGTGTAGCGAGTACAACGTAACCATAAATCTATGCTGACAAATGTTATTGTTTTCCCGGAAAACATTTCCACTACTTTATTTTTGAGTTTGGAATTTGTAACAATAAATAACCAGCAGTAAATAACAAACAAAATATCACAAAATTGACAATTCTAAATAAGAGAGTACTGACATTACTATAGCTGCAAGCTCCAAATGTTTCCAATTAAAGCCATTGTGCAAGTGACCATCGATGGCAACATATTACATAATGGATGACGATCGATGGTTCCGCCTATTGATAGTCACCCCTTTTCTTCAATTAACTGGCCCGTGGGGGGCTTCAAGGGTGTTGGGGGTGGAGTTATGAACAAGTTCTCGGCACCTTGGGGGTAAAACCAAAACTGGTTGGTTATACTGTGCCATGGATGTAGGGAAACCATCTGGTTCTTCCCCATCAATGGCAAAAGTACATTGACCATAAACCATCAATAATTGCAAATTGTCAATGGTCGATTGGCATCCCTAGTTTGTGCAGACAGCCACTTGCAGTGGTGGCTCCAGAGGTGGGCGCAGCAACACAATTCAAAATTCAAATAGGGGAGCCACACCCGCTGCCACCAACTGCCATTTCAAACTGACTCAATGGCAGTTGGTGTTGCTCCTGTTTGAATTTTTAACTGTTCTGCAATTCAAGCCAATATATAGTGCAGCAAATTCCGTATTGGCTTGGATTGCACAACAGTTAAAAATTCAAATACTGTAATTAACACCTTACCGACAATTGACGTACATTTACGTCATGGTCGGGAAGTACTTCCCGACACATGGCGTAAAAGTACGTCATGGCTTGTAACTGTCACCGCGTCTATAGACGCGGTGACAGTTTCAACATGTCTGCTGTCCCTGACAGCAGACATGTCCGTGCATGCCCAGGGGGGGCTGCGATGCCGCCCCCCCGTCGGTGATCGCTGTGATTGGCTGTTCAGTGTGAACAGCCATTCACAGCGTTTTCCTGTGTCACCGGCGAATAACGTTCGCCGGTGACACGGGATCGGAGGTGATTGGTGCTGTAAAGTACAGCACCAATCACCGCGGGGTGTAAGGGTGACACTGGTGTCACCCCACCTCACCCCGCCCGCCCCCAAAGGCCGTGATTGGTTCGTCGGACCGACGGACCAATCACAGCCAAGGAGGGGGATTTAAACTAACGGTGACTGCACTGCAGACGCCATTCCGGTCTGGAATTGCGTGCAGTGCGGTCACCGTGCCTAGCTGCCGCAGTATACTGACCTGAACCTTGCCAAATACTTACCTGATCCTTGCAAATACCTTGCCTGATCACTGCTTGTAGTGTGCTGGATGCTTCCTGGATCCTGCTTGTAGTGTGCTGGATGCTTCCTGGATCCTGTTACTTGTGACTTCCTGTGTTGTGAACTTGTGCTGCTGCAGTGTAATAGCGTTAGATAGAGAGAGATAGAGATAGAGAGAGATAGTGTCAGAGAGTGCTATATTTTGTGCTGCTGCAGTGTGATATAGTTATAGATAGAGAGATAGAGAGAGATAGAGAGAGAGAGATAGAGAGAGATAGAGAGAGATAGAGAGGCCTAGTGACAGAGAGTGCTATATTTTGTGCTGCTGCAGTGTGATAGTTATAGATAGAGAGATAGAGAGAGATAGAGAAAGATAGAGAGAGAGAGATAGAGATAGTGACAGATTGTGCTATATATTTTTTATATAACTGACTGCTGCCCCCCCTTTTGTGCTGATCAGTATAAATTAACTGATCAGCAACTTTTTGGGGGCGCAGGTTTTTTTTTATATATATATATACCTGTCACTGCTGCTGCTGCAGTGTCATAGAGTGATAGATAGTGAGAGATAGAGAGATAGAGAGAGATAGTGACAGAGAGTGATAGAGAGTGCTAAATTTTGTGTCTGCTGCCCCCGCCTTTTGTGCTGATCACTATATCTGAGGTGATAGTTATAGATAGAGAGATAGAGAGAGATAGAGAAAGATAGAGAGAGAGAGAGATAGAGATAGTGACAGATTGTGCTATATATTTTTTATATAACTGACTGCTGCCCCCCCTTTTGTGCTGATCAGTATAAATTAACTGATCAGCAACTTTTTGGGGGCGCAGGTTTTTTTTTATATATATATATACCTGTCACTGCTGCTGCTGCAGTGTCATAGAGTGATAGATAGTGAGAGATAGAGAGATAGAGAGAGATAGTGACAGAGAGTGATAGAGAGTGCTAAATTTTGTGTCTGCTGCCCCCGCCTTTTGTGCTGATCACTATATCTGAGGTGATCAGCAACTTTTTGGGGGTGCAGAGGTTTTTTTTTTTTATATATACCTGTCAGTTGCTGCCAGTTGCACTGTCAGTTGCACCAAAGGTTGTGCACCTGCTGCCCCTCACTGGTAATCAGTGTCGCATCACTGATCACCTTTTTTTTTTTGTGGGTGCTGTGGGGTCTTTTTTTTATTTATTTTTTACACACACTGTGATTTTGTGGGTGTCCTGTGGCCACTGTGCGCTGATCAGTGACGTACATCACTGATCAGCTTTTTCGGCACAGGGTTGATCTATTTTTTTTTTTTTTATCAAATTCCTGTTGCCTTTGAGCGCTGTTCAGTGACGGACGTTACTGACCAACATCTGTGCTCAATTTTTGGCGCAGGACCTTTTTTTTTTTTTTTTTAACCCCTTCAATTTTTTTTTTTTTAACCCCTTCAATTTTTTTTTTTTTTTGTATAAAGTATTTTTTTTTTCTGCACTACATACACACTACACACTACATACCCCCCGGGTTGAAATAAAGTTTGTACCCCCCCCTACACTATACACGTGTTGAAACATTTCACTACCAGTAACACAAAAATAAAAATGGCATCCCAAATGTCATCCCAAATGTCATCCCAGTCATCCAGAAGAATGTATTCAGCGGAGGAGGCATATGCCATGCTTGCCTCTGACTCTGACACAGCCAGTGAGGCAAGCGGGGAATTTGAAGGATTCGTCTTAAGCACCTCTTCCTCCTCTGGTGATGAGGGACCCCCTCAAAGACGCCCCCGTAGAGCAGCTGAGACCCCCCCCCCAATAATTGATCTCGTATGGACCCCACCACCAGACAATTTTGAGCCCCAGGTTCCTGAGTTTTTGGCCATGCCAGGAATCCAATTTGATTCCACAGGTCTCAGAGAAATTGACTTTTTCAAATTATTTTTCTCTGATGATTTTATAAATTTAATGGTGGACCAAACTAATTTATATGCCCAGCAGTTTATTGCTCAAAACCCCACGTCATCATTTGCTAGGTGGACCCCTGTAGATGCAGTAGAGATGATGACGTTTTGGGGTCTGGTGTTTCATATGGGCATAGTAAAAAAGCCAGAAATTAGGCAATATTGGAGTACAGATGTTCTGTACAGCACCCCATTTTACCGTATGGCCATGCCCCGGGCTCGATTTGAGACGATCCTTAAATTTTTGCATTACAACGATAATGCACAGTGCCCACCCAGAGATGATCCCACCTTTGACCGGCTATTCAAAGTCAGGCCGGTCATTGATCATTTCAGTGCCAAATTTGAAGACATGTACATCCCAGATAAATTCATTTGCATAGACGAGTCCCTTATACATTTTAAAGGAAGGGTTAAATTCCGCCAGTACCTTCCCAGTAAGAGGGCAAGGTATGGCATAAAAATGTATAAGCTGTGTGAAAGCACCTCAGGGTACACTCACAGGTTTAGGGTATATGAAGGGAAGGATTCAAGAATTGAACCGCCAGAATGCCCCCCCTCCCTCGTAGGTGTTAGTGGAAAAATTGTCTGGGATTTAGTGCACCCCTTCCTGGATAAAGGTTATCACCTCTATGTGGATAACTTTTTCACTAGCATCCCCCTGTTTAAGGCCCTTGGTTCAAGAGGTACAGCAGCTTGCGGTACTGTGCGCAAGAACCAAAGAGGCCTCCCAAAAACGCACATTGCCCAAGTAATGAGAAGGGGTGAAAGCAGGGGAATATGCACCGAAAATATGTTGTTGGTCAAATATAAGGACAAGAGGGATGTCCTTATACTGACAACAATTCACGGAGACAGTACCACCTCCGTCCCTGTACGAGGTACCAGTACCCACACCTCAAAACCTAATTGTATCCTGGATTACAATAGGTACATGGGCGGAGTGGATCTTTCAGATCAGGTACTGAAGCCGTACAGTGCCCTGCGGAAAACAAAAATCTGGTACAAGAAGCTGGCCGTGTATATCATCCAGATGGCACTGTATAACGCTTACGTGCTATTCCGTTCTACCGGCCAGAGGGGGACATTTATGCACTTTCAAGAGGAAGTCATAAAGGGCCTAATATTTGGGAACCAGCAGGCACAGGGCCCCAGTACTTCTAGTACTGGCCCCCGTATTGTACCAGGGCAGCATTTTCCTGATGAAATCCCCTCCACTGGAAAAAAGGGCAGGACACAAAAAAGGTGCAAAGTTTGCTATAAAAAGGGAATAAGAAAGCAAACTATTTTCCAGTGTGACACTTGCCCCGACAAACCCGGCCTATGTATAAAGGAGTGTTTTAAAATATACCACACATCTATGGATTATTAGGTTCATAATTTCACAGTGCTTCGGGGGTCTTGCTAATGCCACATAGCACCCACCATTCATTCCACCAGAATCTGAGCCGCAAAATCCAAAAATCACTCCTTCCCTTCTGAGTCCTGCCATGCACCCAACTGGTATTTTTTGGTCACATGTGAGGCATTGCCGTACTCGGGAGAAATTGGGGCACAGATTTTGGGGTGCTTTTTCTCCTTCATACCTTCTGAAAATGAAAAATTTTGAGCCAGAACTGCATTTTTGTGTAAAAAAATGTAATTTTTCATTTTCACTGCCCACTTGTACACTATACCCCTAGATGAATTCCCTGAGGGGTGTAGTTTGCAAAATGGGGTCACTTGTGGGGGGGTTCCACTGTATTGGTGCTTTGGGGGTCTTGCTAATGCGACATAGCACCCACCATCATTCCACCAGAATTTGTGCTGCAAAATCCAAATATCACTCCTTCCCTTCTGAGTCCTGCCACTTTTTGGTCACACATGAGGCATTGCCGTACTCGGGAGAAATTGGGGCACAGATTTTGGGGTGCTTTGTCTCCTTCATACCTTCTGAAAATGAAAAATTTTGAGCCAGAACTGCATTTTTGTGTAAAAAAATGTAATTTTTCATTTTCACTGCCCACTTGTATCAAAATTGGTGAAACCCCTGGGGGTTTGAAATGTACACTATACCCCTAGATGAATTCCCTGAGGGGTGTACTTTGCAAAATGGGGTGACTTGTGGGGGGGTTCCACTGTATTGGTGCAACATAGCACCCACCATTCATTCCACCAAAATCTGAGCTGCAAAATCCAAAAATCACTCCTTCCCTTCTGAGTCCTGCCATGCACCCAACTGGTATTTTTTGGTCACATGTGAGGCATTGCTGTACTCGGGAGAAATTGGGGCACAGATTTTGGGGTGCTTTTTCTCCTTCATACCTTCTGAAAATGAAAAATTTTGAGCCAGAACTGCATTTTTGTGTAAAAAAATGTAATTTTTCATTTTCACTGCCCACTTGTATCAAAATTGGTGAAACCCCTGGGGGTTTGAAATGTACACTATACCCCTAGATGAATTCCCTGAGGGGTGTAGTTTGCAAAATGGGGTCACTTGTGGGGGGGTTCCACTGTATTGGTGCTTGGGGGGTCTTGCTAATGCGACATAGCACCCACCAAAATTCCACCAGAATCTGAGCTGCAAAATCCAAAAATCACTCCTTCCCTTCTGAGTCCTGCCATGCACCCAACTGGTATTTTTTGGTCACATGTGAGGCATTGCCGTACTCGGGAGAAATTGGGGCACAGATTTTGGGGTGCTTTTTCTCCTTCATACCTTCTGAAAATGAAAAATTTTGAGCCAGAACTGCATTTTTGTGTAAAAAAATGTAATTTTTCATTTTCACTGCCCACTTGTATCAAAATTGGTGAAACCCCTGGGGGTTTGAAATGTACACTATACCCCTAGATGAATTCCCTGAGGGGTGTAGTTTGCAAAATGGGGTCACTTGTGGGGGGGTTCCACTGTATTGGTGCTTGGGGGGTCTTGCTAATGCGACATAGCACCCACCATTCATTCCACCAGAATCTGAGCTGCAAAATCCAAAAATCACTCCTTCCCTTCTGAGTCCTGCCATGCACCCAACTGGTATTTTTTGGTCACATGTGAGGCATTGCCGTACTCGGGAGAAATTGGGGCACAGATTTTGGGGTGCTTTTTCTCCTTCATACCTTCTGAAAATGAAAAATTTTGAGCCAGAACTGCATTTTTGTGTAAAAAAATGTAATTTTTCATTTTCACTGCCCACTTGTATCAAAATTGGTGAAACCCCTGGGGGTTTGAAATGTACACTATACCCCTAGATGAATTCCCTGAGGAGTGTAGTTTGCAAAATGGGGTCACTTGTGGGGGGCTTCCACTGTATTGGTGCTTTGGGGGTCTTGCTAATGCGACATAGCACCCACCAAAATTCCACCAGAATCTGAGCTGCAAAATCCAAAAATCACTCCTTCCCTTCTGAGTCCTGCCATGCACCCAACTGGTATTTTTTGGTCACATGTGAGGCATTGCCGTACTCGGGAGAAATTGGGGCACAGATTTTGGGGTGCTTTTTCTCCTTCATACCTTCTGAAAATGAAAAATTTTGAGCCAGAACTGCATTTTTGTGTAAAAAAATGTAATTTTTCATTTGCACAGCCCAGTTGTATCAAAATTGGTGAAACCCCTGGGGGTTTGAAATGTACACTATACCCCTAGATGAATTCCCTGAGGGGTGTAGTTTGCAAAATGGGGTCACTTGTGGGGGGGTTCCACTGTATTGGTGCTTGGGGGGTCTTGCTAATGCGACATAGCACCCACCAAAATTCCACCAGAATCTGAGCTGCAAAATCCAAAAATCACTCCTTCCCTTCTGAGTCCTGCCATGCACCCAAATGGTATTTTTTGGTCACATGTGAGGCATTGCCGTACTCGGGAGAAATTGGGGCACAGATTTTGGGGTGCTTTTTCTCCTTCATACCTTCTGAAAATGAAAAATTTTGAGCCAGAACTGCATTTTTGTGTAAAAAAATGTAATTTTTCATTTTCACTGCCCAGTTGTATCAAAATTGGTGAAACCCCTGGGGGTTTGAAATGTACACTATACCCCTAGATGAATTCCCTGAGGGGTGTAGTTTGCAAAATGGGGTCACTTGTGGGGAAGTTCCACTGTATTGGTGCTTTGGGGGTCTTGCTAATGCGACATAGCACCCACCAACATTCCACCACCAAAAATCACTCCTTCCCTTCTGAGTCCTGCCATGCACCCAACTGGTATTTTTTGGTCACATATGAGGCATTGCCATACTCGGGAGAAATTGGGACACAGATTTTGGGGTGCTTTTTCTCCTTCATACCTTATGAAAATGAAAAATTTTGAGCCAGAACTGCATTTTTGTGTAAAAAAATGTAATTTTTCATTTTCACTGCCCAGTTGTATCAAAATTGGTGAAACCCCTGGGGGTTTGAAATGTACACTATACCCCTAGATTAATTCCCTGAGGGGTGTAGTTTGCAAAATGGGGTCACTTGTGGGGGGGTTCCACTGTATTGGTGCTTGGGGGGTCTTGCTAATGCGACATAGCACCCACTACCATTCCACCAGAATCTGAGTTGCAAAATCCAAAAATCACTCCTTCCCTTCTGAGTCCTGCCATGCACCCAAATGGTATTTTTTGGTCACATGTGAGGCATTGCCGTACTCGGGAGAAATTGGGGCACAGATTTTGGGGTGCTTTTTCTCCTTCATTCCTTGTGAAAATGAAAAATTTTGAGCCAGAACTGCATTTTTGTGTAAAAAAATTAATTTTTCATTTTCACTGCCCAGTTGTACCACAATTGGTGAAACCCCTGGGGGTTTGAAATGTACACTATACCCCTAGATGAATTCCCTGAGGGGTGTAGTTTGCAAAATGGGGTCACTTGTGGGGGGGTTCCTAAATTTTAGCATCTTATGGTGCCTAGAAACCTACATGGTGCCTAAAAAATAATCTCATAAAAAGGAGGCTCCAAAATCAAGTAGGTGCTCCTTCTATTATGAAGCCTGTGGTTTGGTCAACGTGCACACTAGGGCCACATATAGGATATTTATGAAAACAAAAGAATTGGGGGAATCAATTTTTAGTCACA
Organism: Crinia signifera; assembly: GCF_055691185.1. Lineage (NCBI taxonomy): Eukaryota > Metazoa > Chordata > Amphibia > Anura > Myobatrachidae > Crinia > Crinia signifera. The sequence goes on from NC_139228.1 coordinate 53,449,732, forward strand.
TTTCTCTAGTAAAATGTACTGTGTTCCTTAGAAAAATGTATTAAAATTGCAAATCTGCAAAAAAAATGAAATTTTGAAATTTCACCTACACTTTGTTTTAATTCCTGTGAAACACCTAAAGGGTTAACAAACTTCCAAAATGCTGTTTTGAATACTGTGAGGGGTGCAGTTTTTGAAATGGTATCATTTATGGGGGTGTCTCACATACAAGTCCCTCAAAGTCACATCAGAACTGAACTGGTCCCTAAAAAAATCAGTGTTTGAAATTTTCTTGAAAATTTGAGAATTTGCTATTCATATTGTAAGCCTCCTAGTGTCCAAAAAAATGAAAAGGAAGTTGAAATAATGATGGAAACATAAAGTAGACATATGGTCTATGTTAGTTATTAACTATTTTGAGTGGTATGATTATTTGTCTCACAAGCAGAAAATTTAACATTTTGCAAATTGCTAAATTTTCCATTTTTTTACGACATTTTGGTATTTTTCACAAAAAAACACAGACTGTATCGACCCAAATTGACCACTAATTTGAAGTACAATGTGTCACGAAAAAACAATCTCAAAATCACTGGGATAAGTAAAAGCAAAAAAAAGTTATCCCCACTTAAGTGATACATGTCAGATTTGAAAAAAAGGGCTCTGTCAGGAACGCAAAAACTGGCTCTGTCAGGAAGGGGTTAAAACGGTAAATAATGAAATATGCGAGTTTTAAATAGCAAAATAGAAAAATTGCAGTTTATTTATTTGGTACTTCTTTACTTTCACGGCGCCACTAGATTAGGACAGATAGGAAATCGCGGTCATCGCGGGCATTGAATGCACTAAAAAATCGGGTGCGACGCGATGCCCGCGATGCCCGCGATTTCCCATAGGGACCAATGTTAAATTTCTCAATGGACACGATTTTCTGTTCAATGCCTCAATTGACACGATTTTTCCATAGGAAACAATGTTAAATGGCCCACAGAGGCCAAATAGGCACCCTCAAGTTGTTAACGCCACCCCACGATCACCGTCAACCCGAAGCGTGGCGAGCGCAGCGAGCCCGCGAGGGGCAGCGGTACGCGTCCTCCGACCTTTTCATGCCCTACTATCCACTAGGGCGTGGAGTGAGAATAGAATAGTGTGGCGAGCGCAGCGAGCCACCGAGCCCGAAGCGTGGCGAGCGCAGCGTGCCCCGCGAGGGGACGCGGATACCTGTGAAGCCCGCGAAGGGACGCGTTTACCTGTGAAGGTATCCGCGTCCCCTCGCGGGGCTCGCTGCGCTCGCCACGCTTCGGGCTCGGTGGCTCGCTGCGCTCGCCACACTATTCTATTCTCACTCCACGCCCTAGTGGATAGTAGGGCATGAAAAGGTCGGAGGACGCGTACCGCCGCCCCTCGCGGGCTCGCTGCGCTCGCCACGCTTCGGGTTGACGGTGATCGTGGGGTGGCGTTAACAATTGTGGGGGTCATTTCACACTTGAGGGTGCCTATTTGGCCTCTGTGGGCCATTTAACATTGTTTCCTATGGAAAAATCGTGTCAATTGAGGCATTGAACAGAAAATCGTGTCCATTGAGAAATTTAACATTGGTCCCTATGGGAAATCGCGGGCATCGCGTCGCACCCGATTTTTAGTGCATTCAATGCCCGCGATGACCGCGATTTCTAGTGGCGCCGTGAAAGTAAAGAAGTACCATTTATTTTGGCTAATTGAAAAACTTTAACACAAACTATACAATTGTGCGGCTCATAATTACTGACTAACTAAAAACAAAAATCAAAATTTTTTACATTAAATAACAAATACCAAAGTTGCAAAAAAGTGTTATTTTAAGCGCCCCATAGAGGAGAGGTGCCTTTTTTTTTTAATATAGAATGACATAAAAATGTACAGCAGCAGCATAGTTCCCAACACGCAAAGCCGCCCTCATCAAACCTGAGAATTACTGCAGATTATATATAGATTCCCAGCTTGGCGGGTGGTACATCTACATGACCTACTTAGCGGTTATTAATTCAGTGCTGTCCATGACCGGCCATCCGCTAATATCTACACAGGAAATAAGTGGCTAACGAGAAAACACTTCATTGGCAGAAAGTTAATGGGCCCAGTGTATAATGAGAGATATAGGGGTACAAGGAGGGAAAGGTTACAAGTGGAGTACCCCAGGGATCTGTACTTGGACCAGTGCTTTTTAATATCTTTATTGGTGATATTGCAAATGGAATTGAGGGTAAAATGTGCCTTTTTGCAGATGACACAAAGGTATGCAACAGGGTAGACACACCAGGAGGGGTAAAACAAATGATTGAGGATCTAGGCAGATTAGAGAAATGGTCAAGAGAATGGCAACTACAGTTTAATGCCAAAAAATGCAAAATCATGCACTTGGGTCTCAGAAATCCAAAGACTCAATATAGTATAAATGGCACTATAATGGAAACTACAGAGGAAGAGAGGGATCTAGGTGTCACTATTTCAGGGGACTTAAAAGCAGGTAGGCAATGTAACAAAGCAATGAAGAAGGCAAGTCAGATGCTTGGTTGCATAGGGAGAGGTATCAGCAGTAGAAAGAAAGAAGTAATAATGCCACTGTATAGGTCATTGGTACGACCTCACCTAGAGTATTGTGTTCAGTTCTGGAGGCCATATCTCCAGAAGGATATAAATACATTAGAGACTGTACAAAGAAGAGCAACTAAAATGGTGCATGGCCTACATCACAAAACGTACCAGGAAAGACTAAAAGATCTTAATATGTATACTTTAGACCAAAGAAGGGAAAGGGGGGACATGATAGAAACTTTCAAATATATCAAGGGCTTTAACAAGGTACAGGTGGGAGACATTCTTCACAGGAAGAGGAGCAACAGAACACGAGGACATGCACTGAAACTAGAGGGAGGAAGATTCAGGGGAAATGTGAGGAAGAATTTTTTCACAGAAAGAGTAGTAGGTAAGTGGAATAGCCTACCATCAGAGGTGGTAGACGCAAATACAGTAGTATAATTTAAACATGCTTGGGATAAGCATATTGATATCCTTACATACAAATAAGGATCAAATATGGTTTGAGGTAACATGTTTAAAAAAAGGGGCAGTCCAAACTATTAGACGAAGCTAACCTCCCATGCATAACACCACTACAACAAGAAAAGCTAGAGGCCAATATCACTGAGGAGGAGATAGGAAGGGCCATAACGTCTATGCATTTAAACAAAGCTCCTGGACCCGATGGATACTCTATAGAATACTATAAGCTTCTCCAGCATGATGCCATACCAACACTCCTTAACCTCTATACTCATATCCAAACTGATAATCCTATATTCCCCAACTTTAACCAAGCATTCACCACCCTTATACCAAAACCAGATAGAGATCTTACTTTACCCTCTTCCTATCGCCCCATCACTTTATTAAATGTCGATTTCAAAATCCTAGCGAAAATTTTAGCAGACAGACTCCAAACCTTTTTGAATTCTATACTCACGAAACACCAACTCGGTTTTGTTAAGGGCCGACATTCGGTCTGTGGTATACGTACTGCAATAGCAGCGGTGATGGCAGCTAGTCTACAACCCACCATACCTAACATGATCCTTAGCCTCGACGCCAGCAAGTTGTTCGATATGGTGTCATGGCAGTACCTACATGAAGTTCTCCATAGGTGGGGTTTTGGACCAAGATTCCAACAAATGATAAAAATTTTCTACACTACGCCTGTCACCTCACTCTTGGTTAATGGAACTATAGGCGAAAAACTGGGCTTGTCCCGGGGTACAAGACAGGGTTGTCCACTCTCGCCCCTACTTTTTAATCTAGCCTTGGATCCCATGCTTCGGGTGCTGCAGAGCTGGCCGCAGTTCACAGGCATTAAGTTGAGAGGGGAAGAATTAAAAATATCTGCTTTTGCTGATGATGTTCTACTTTTCATATCATCGCCCAGGAGGACTCTGGGACCGCTGATGGACCGTATCAAGTAATTTGGTTCGATTTCAGGTTTCGAAGTCAATTTTGAGAAGTCCATAGCACTCTATTTGAAACCAGGATATGCCCGCCCAGCTTGGTTTAGAGAAATCCCCATTAATTGGACCACAAAATGTATTACTTATCTTGGTATACAACTCCCCAAAAATCTCCATACCCTATACAACCTCAATTTGAAAAGTATCATACGGGGAATGCGAGACGACACTGAACGATGGCGACATTTAAACTTATCATACCTAGGTCGAGCTAACCTAGTCAAGATGGTCCTCTTCCCTAGAATTCTGTACCCGTTACAATCCCTTCCAATTATATTGACCAACCGGGACTCCTTAGAAATTGACCGGATTATCCGCACATTCATCTGGCAAGGTAGAAGGGCGAGAATTGGCATGGTTAAGCTGCAGCAAAGTCGCTCCAATGGGGGTATTAATTTGCCCAATATAACAAAATACTGCCATGCTTCACACTTACGCTACCTCCGTGATTGGATACATGGTAAAAATATGTACTCTAACCCTGGTTTAGAGTCATCTTTCCTGAATGGCGATAATTTAATTGTATTTCTACATTCACATGACGAAGATATACCTGCCTCAATTCAAGCTAACCCATTGTTAATGTCCACCCGTAAAACCTGGCACATATTGCGCCATAACCAAGTGTTGAACCCGTATGTATCGCTCTTCCTTCCTTTGGTCTCAAATCCGAACTTCCAGGATGGCAATGCATACTATCCTTTCACAATGTGGGCACGACACGGGATAACCAATGTGGGACACCTTGTCAATATTGAAACGAGGAAACCACTTACATTCACACAGGCAGTGGACAAGTTCCCATTCCTACAGTCCTCCCCTTTGGCATTCTCCCAGGCCCAACACTATGTGGCTAGCCTCTCCAGAAAGCTCTCCCTATCTGATTTCACCAACCCCCTGGATTCTCTGTTACAAACAGAGAACTCCTCATTCAAGGCAATCTCTGTACATTATAATTTCCTTCGCACCCCTATCCAATATGATGACTTAAAAACTGGGTTGGCACAATGGAGAGACCACCTCCCCTCTTTAACTACCAAAATACTGCTCAAATCATTTGAACTTTCTGTGAGACTGGTCCCTGCAACCTCTTACACAGAATTGTTTTTAAACATACTACACCGTACATACTTGTCACCTCATCGTCGGTTTTTGATGGGGCAAATTGACGATCACTCATGCCTTCGATGCGGTGCACAAAGGGCAGAATTGTACCACTGCTTGTGGGAATGTCCAATAATCCGGGCTTTTGGGCTCAAATTTGGAAACATGCTACCCAACACCTAGTGTCTAGTTTCCCCATAACACCTTAATGGGCAATATTTGGCATTATGCCAGAGGGGACGCGAGTCCCGCAAGGGGTCCGAAAACTGCTGATCATCCTATCCGCAGTTGCCAAGAAGTGTATTCTTCAACTCTGGCTGCACCCCACAGCCCCCCCGTTCTCACTTTTCTTAAACAAATTATTTCACATTTTCCGTATTGGGAGTGGCTTGAAGCTTCTCTACAAAAAGAAAAGTTCACTGAAAATTTTTTCGACACTTGGGAGAGCTACATTGACACCCTATCTCCAACATTAAAGAGCCAAATTGGAAACTGTTTTAAAAACACATTATGGTACGAGACTAGGGTATGTGCACAAGACCCCCCAATCTCATAGAATACTATTTACTCTGGAACTCCACTTCTTCAGATGTGACAGTGCGTGTAGTGGAGGTAATAAATGGCGTGGACCCTGGCTCCTCTTGTGATCCCCATTATATATAATCTTTGTACTTTATTTTCTTTCATGTATGTTCACTGACCTTTTGTGGAATGCTGTTGCACGGTGAAAATGTCACGTGTATTATTATTATTTTATCCTATATTATTTTATTGTCTTTTACCGTTGACAAACACCTTGTTTTAAGTGAACTGTGTTTATACCCCTGTACACATTGTACCTCTATCTCATTGATCTGTAATGCTTCAATAAAAGAAAATTGATTTAAAAAAAAAAAGGGGCAGACTAGATGGGCCAAGTGGTTCTTATGTGCCGTCAAATTCTATGTTTCTATGTTTCTATGTTACATTTACTATTGGAGATGGGATGTTGCCCATAGCAACCAATCAGAATCTACACCTTCTAGAAGATAATATAATCGGATTGGTTGATATGGGCAACATCCTATCTACTGTATTATCTTCCAGAAGGAGGGAAATTTACTAAGATGGGAGTTCTATTTCAGATGGATGTTGCTCTGGGCAACCAATCAGATACTGGGCCAGATGCACTAAGCTTCAAAAGTGTTAAAATGGAGAGTGATAAATCACCAACCAATCAGCTCCTGCCTGACATTTTTCAAACACAGTCTGTGACTTGGCAGGTAGGAGCTGATTGGCTGGCTGTTTATCACTCTCCATTTTATCACTTTTGAAGCTTCGTGCATCTGAAGTAGATTCTGAATGGTTGCCCATAGCAACATCACATGTGAACGTGAACTCCCATCTTAGTAAATTTCCCCTGTAGCATCTGATTGGTTTCCATGGACAACATCCCATCTTCAATATACTCCCATCTTCCATTTACCCCCTAATTCCTATGGGCACACAATGCACTTTCTGCTTATATATGGGGAATCTCTTTCTCTCCTCCCAGGGATAGAAAGTTTTACAGGGAAATGAATACGGTCGCGGCGGCTGCGCGTTCCACTGCGCTATTTGTTAATTAAATTCTTTGCCTTTTTTTCTTTAACCGTAGCTCTGTGCATGGCAGAAGCCGGGAACAGCTGCTTCCACCATGTTCTCCTAAGTCTGTGTTTTGACAAGAAAGATGAAGAGTCTTCTTTGCACTCGCATTCCGGTCCAAAAACAACAGGCCCAATGCGAGCGAAGAAACGGCAGCGTCGGGGAAGAAGGGGTGTGATTAATTATCCATGAAACCGACAATCTGTTGCGTTGGATGGCATCGGGTGACGGATGCGGCCTTGTCTCCAGGCACGTTCATATAACTGACAAGGAGCACGATGACACAGCGTCTTCCCAGAAGCAGCTGACATGACAACAGACGAGTGGGCCTCATTCATGCCTGCTCACTTCCCCAGCCCAATGCCCCCTGTGTACGGCACCACCGGGACACGATGCAAACATAAAAATCTTCATTCCTAATATCTACCTGTTTATAATTAGGGAACATTAGGTTATTTCTTCTTCAATTATTGATTTGCGTCTCTTTACCTCGCATTTGCGCATCTTGCTTAATGAAACCCCGGATTTTTTTTTTTGCTGAATTATTTAATGGGGTCCCAATAAAACAACAGCGTATTCTAATATGATTTTTTTTAATATGTTAATGTTTGATTTATAATATAATGTGTCAAATATAAATTTTTTTTTTTGTAAACTTTATTGACACCTTAAGGCCTTTCATCTAGGCAAATTGTACACGTAAATTGCAGACTAATTTATTGCTGCCCATAAGCTGGGTACTCACTAGAAGATTCATCGTTAACGATATGCACGATAACGATATATCATCTAGTGCAGCGGTGGCCAACCCGCAGCTCTCGAGCCGCATGCGGCTCTCCCCTTCTAAAGTGCGGCTCCTGCTCGCACTGCTGCCCGACGCGGCGCCCATCGTCCATCCCCCATCACCCGCTGCCGGTTCCCGAATACCTTCTGAGGGTAGGAGAGCGCGCATCGCGCATCTCTCCTATCCCTCACTGTGCATCCTTGTGACTTGGCCGCCCACCAATCACAGCTTGCGGGCCGGCAGCCAATCAGGAGCCGGCCCGCAAGATTTGATTGGTGGATGGCCCAGTCACAGGGAAGTGAGAGGGGAAGGAGACGCACGGTGTGCTCTCCTCGGCGACGTGACAGGACTGCAGGGGGACGCCAGACTGTCCTCTCCCCGCCCGGCAGCAGCAGCAACAACGGTGAGTGCTGCTGCTGGGAAATTATCACTGGGGGCATAACTAGCACTGTGGGGGGGCATATGTGGCATTGTGGTAACATATCTGGCACTGGGCACATAACTAGCACTGAGGGGGCATATGTGTGGCATTGTGGGGACATACCTGGCACTGGGCACATAACTAGCACTGTGGGGGCATATGTGTGGCATTGTGGTAACATATCTGGCACTGGGCACATAACTAGCACTGTGGGGGCATATCTGGCACCGTGGGGCATATATGTGTGGCACTGGGGGCATATCTGGCACCGTGGGGCATATATGTGTAGCACTGGGGGCATACCTAGCATTGTGGGGGGCATATCTGGCACTGGGGGCATAAAGTTTTGGCATGTAGCCACTCCCCCTTGTGTCATATGACCACTCCCCTGGCCACGCCCAGACCACACCCCTTTTTTGCACATGATGTCGGCTCTTTGGCTTGATTGCCGATATTTTTCAGCTCTTTACCTCGGACCAGTTGGCCACCCCTGATCTAGTGTGTCCCATTTTTCGTGGGACCTGCCCGGGGCTGGCAGTATCCCGCGGTGGGGGTGGGGCAGTTGGGATTCCCCCAACCTGAAGTAAATAGATGCTGTGCGCATGCGGGGCGTGGCCCTATGACGGCTCATTAGCATAGGACACACCCTCATTAGCATAGGCCATGCCCCCTTTCCCATCCCGCGAGTGTCCCTCTTTAGCTGCTTAAGAAGTTGGGAGGTATGTACGCACTACTGCATATCATTAACAATTCAGACTTCGTCTCCCGCAGCACTGCAGCGACTGATAACGGTTTCTTTACTTTGAATGTTATAGGGGTCTATTCATCTGTAGCTAACTAAAAACTTGCATCACCGATAAATATGGCGGCAGTACAGTTAGTAGATGTGTCACAATTCATCCATCTGGAGAAATCCTGCAACTCTGCAAGAGTTTTTTCTGCGTCACTGGTTTCCTGGTGCTGACGGAAAAGTGTCACTACGGAATCTGCCGACATGCAGTACTTTGATCTGGTAAGGATATCCATGCATGAGCACAGGTGCCTTAATTATTACCGCAGTCAGATTGAAGTACCCACCTGTGCTGAAGCATGGATTTTCTGCATGCCTGGACTGCGAGTGGGCCTGGGGGACTGGGTTTGGGGACACTGCCCTATACACATCAGAGTAACCGGGCGTGCCATCTCTTCGAGGACCAGATGATACGCTTCAAAAAGTGATAAAAAGGAGAGTGATAAAAATCCAGCCAATCAGCTAATACCTGTCATTTTTCAAACGCAGCCTGTAACATGGCAGGTAGGAGCTGATTGGCTGGTTGTTTATCACTCTCCATTTTATCACTTTTGAAGCTTGATACATCTGGCCCTGAATGGTAAAAGTCCCGACATCTTTCAGGAATGATGACACAGCCTTGCACTTACCGGCATGGCCGACTGACTGCCAGGCCTGTTCCTGTTTCCTCTGCGCTGCTTGCATACTGATGTGTCCAGTACATGCAGTATACAGTAAGCTATTTGCAATGACACAGATCAGGGCTAGCAGCTCCTGCTGACCTGTATAACAGTAAGCTGACGGATATGGTCTATGTGCTGTGAAATATAAACTATGCCTGGAAATATCACTGAAAGCAGGTGGGGAGGTGAATACTAGAATCAATATGTATAACAGTATCAGCATGTTTAATAGGGGCCCGTGGCAAGATTGAGCCGCTCTGTAAATTGTTTCTGGTCTTTGTGCCAGGATACTGTGCGGCAGCCTCCTGTCCTCCATTACTCTCCCATAGTTATGTGAGGACGGTATACACCGTCACCGTGTTATAGCAAATACATCCAACTATCAATAGTTATGTCTGTAGGGAGACTATGGGGGAGATTCTCTAAGCTAAAATGCGGTAAAAACCCCGTTATCAGGGTTTTTACCGCATTTTGCGATGCTGTAAGCATCCAACGCTGGGTAACCGCGGCAGGGGGCATCGCCAGAAAAATCTGGCGATGCCCCATAGAAGCCAATGGGCTTCTACCGCATCCCACCGCCGTGCCGCACGGATCCCCTCTTAACGCAAGAGCTGTCCTTTGCGATAATTATCGCATATGTTAGAACATATGCGATAATTATAATTGCAATGGGCGGCGAAGGGGGCGGAGATTCTTAGAGAATCTCCCCCTATATCCCCAGTGTTACATACCAAGGATAAATGCAGTGTTGGATTTATTATAATCGGTGGAGACCACATGCCCGGCCTTACCCCTTTGAATGCCAGCGTTGCTGTGAGAGATCCTCAAAATATCCGATAAAAATACCAGCGCCGCTCACAGCGACTTTCAGGTTGGAAGGTAACCGGCGCGTGGAGGAACAGTCTACCTCGCACTGTCTATCTAGGACATTTAATAACAATGGAGAAGAGAACCTTGTGATAGGTATCCGGATGGCTCACAGACAGTCTAGTTATAGGTCGACACCAAAAGATCGACATGCACTAGGTAGATGTTGATAAAAAGTTGACAAGCAGTTGGACAACAATGCCAGAAGGTCGACAACTGCTGGTACGACATTGACAAAAATTCAGCATAGGCAAAAGTCGACATGGCAATGGTTGACACAGACAGGCCCTTATTCTGGTTGACTCGCAAAGGCAAATTCCTTCTGAAATGGACAAAACCATTCTGCACTGCAGGTGGGGCATATGTAACTTGTGCAGAGAGATTAAAGGTGTGTACACATGGGGGAGATATATTGCTCAGTGTCTCCTTTTCATCAGTGACCAGAGATGGTCGCTGATGAAGGGGAACCTCTGCTGGGAGAGCCGCAGAGGTAATCAGCTGGTCGCAGCAGCAAGCTCCTGCAACCAGCGATTAGAATGGGGCTGAAAACGGGAGCGCGCACCCAGCGATTTATCACCGGGGCACACCCATCACTGCCAATATGGTCGCCAGCAACTATATTCCCAGTGATTTCAGCCCCTATCGCCCCCGTGTGTACACAGCTTTATTTTTACACTGCAATATAGATCTCACTTTGAAGTAAAACCCCACCCAAATCTAATTCTCTCTGCACAAGTAACATCTACCCCACCTGCAGTGCACATGGTTTTGTCCATTTAAGAAGGAATTTCCCTTTGCAAATGAACCAGAATATGGGCCGAAGTGCGCTGAGTACAATGGGAGAAGATAGAGGCTCAGGTGCCGACATTGACACCAAAAAAGTGAAAAACTTCCCATGGCTGGGAAAGCTTGAAAAGGTCCAAATAATGGGGAAAATAATGAAAACTCATGTCAATCTTTTCATGTGTCGGCCTTTCCCATGTTGATCTTTTTCTTGTGTCAACCTTTTGGAATTGTTGACCTAGACATTGTCTGTGAGCTAATTCACACCCTTAGTGAAAGGGTCTCTTTAAGCTTTAAGCGTTTCATTTTGATGATGCATTAATGCAACATCATTCTGGTATCGAGAGTCCAGTCCAGTGGTGGATCCGGAAGGGGGAGGCAGATCCCCTATCTGCACTGTAGCCCCACTCCTGGAGCTGCCACTGGACAAGCCTATACATTAATACAGATTAGATGACTCCTATTTCTTTCCTCCAGCTGCCTGAATCCTGAAATCTATTGTTCCAAAATGAGCTTTTTGCTTTCTCCGTTATTCAAAAAAATTCATTCTGTCAAAATGTAGCTGCAAAGGCGTTTTGTGTCTCTGTGTCTCTCTCTGTGTGAGCCTGCTTGTAAACATTATCTATGAGACGTTCGCCTGTTGAGCAATTCAGGGAGGAGATGCTCGGTCCGCCAGTGGCCGGTTTAATATAATACTTTACAGTGATGGGTAAATTGTATGGTCAGGACGGATGAATGGCAGAAGAGATCTTACAGGAGCTGCGATCATCTCTGCTGGCTCTTCCAGTCCGTGCAAATGGACTTTTAACTTTCCTCCCTCTTGTCACTCTCAAAGAACAAAATGGTTGTAGCATGGACTCGCCGCGCTGCGTCTTACAGGAACGCTCTCACAAAAGCTCTCTGGTTACAGGGCAATTATGTACAGCTATTAGGAGGAACCGGGAGTAACGAGGATGTGGAGTCGTCTTATTTTCAGGACTGAAAATAATTTTCGCCGGATCAGTAGGTACAGTAATTCAGAGATCTCTCAGCCATTGTTCACCAAGGGGCCGAATTAATCACATGGAACGTTTATTTTTATACAGTATCTTATATTTTTTTACATATATAACTATTAATGGTCAACATAGATGTAAGACGCGGTAGAAGGTGTAGGGGCCGATTTATTGGTGTAATACTGCAGACTGCAATATGCTAGCAATCTGTATCGCCACATTCTGCAGGGATGCAGAACATTATACTGTACCACGCCAATTATTTAAGGTGTGTGGGTTGGACCCAACTACCAATGCAAGACTTCCCTTTTGTGGCACCTACCCCCTCTGCTTCACTGGCTCCACCTTCACTGCAGGCTTCCAATGAAACTCCTCACAAAACTACTGTAGGACTAAACTGTCAATCATATTGAAACCAGCGGCTTCCACATACATGTAGAGATACTTTAATCCTGCCTATTTGCTCCTCCTACATTTGATTTGGTTCCACCTACATGAGGCCACTTCTTGAAATATTTCCAGGGCCACTTTTATTTCCCAATCCACACCTGATTGACTCAAAAAAAAAGAGAAAGCCCCATGTCAATTAGTGTTGCATGTTTCACACTTTACCGTTAGCACTAGGAGTCCATGTAGATGGTAAGCTTTAATTCTAGCAAATGTAAAAAAAAAAACATCATGTTGAACTTTCCATTTGTTGACTTTTGTCATGTTGACCTTTTACTTCTGTCAACTTTTTGTCAATATCCTCCTAGTTCATGTCAACAACCTTTTGGTAATGCCGACCTAGGCCATGCCAACCTTATAGTAATGCCGACCTAGGGCATGCCAACCTTATGGTAATGCTGACCTAGGGCATGCCAACCTTATGGTAATGCCAACCTAGGGCATGCCAACCTTTTGTCAAGGTCAACCTAGTACATGTTCATCTATTGACTGTCTACCGAGACATTGGGGCTTATTCTGGTCCGTTTGCACAGACCAGAACATTAGCACGGGGGCCAATGGTGGGCGTATGCATATGCGCAGGGTCATTTCTGATCATGTGTATACACCGGGTGCCTGCGGCCACGGCAAACAAACTGTTCACCATGTGTTCCCATGTAAACGCTGGATAATCCCATGGTAATCTGGCCGTGTGGTGTTTGCTGGATTCAACCAGAATAACCCCCATTGACTGTGAGATGGGTGCCAGATGAATGGCCGACAGTTGTGATTGCGAACTGCCCGACAGGGGCCATTCTCCCCCGTGGAGGTCCATGGACCCCCATAGTGGGAGAATACAACCTGTGGCGAATGCAGTGAGAAACCTTTTTTGCTCTCATCCCAATGTTGGAATACCATCAGCCGGGATTCCAATACTGACCGTCGGGATCCCGACTGTTGCCCAGTCATACCACACCCCTGCGAGAAATCTGGATCCCCTCATTGTTTGCAGAGGACACATCTCCTTTTTGTGCTGCACAAAAGATTTTCTTTTCTCTTCTTACCGGGAGTTTTTCTGCCTCTTATTTTCGGTCTCGTGAACTGAGCGCTGTTCTAGCAAAGTCATTTTTTTGTAAAGATATGAAGATTAAATGTGCGTAGGACACAGATTGGTACTAATGAATATCAAGGTTAATTGTGAAGAACAGTTAGTGGTTCTAGGTATAAATCATTCACTAATGATGTGACCTGATTGCAGTTGTTGTTGACGATGATACCTAACGAGGTTCTGCATGTGCAGACTCAGCGCCTTTTCTCCAGCAGAGTTACTTAAAATATACTGTAAACTTTAATACTCACAATATCTGCTCCTGAGCTTTGGTCTAGATCCTGGCAAGAATAAAACTACAAAGGGGCCTATTCATCACAAGAGACCCAATTGCAGCAATGAGCCGGAAGATTAAATACCAGTTGTGCAATGTAGCAAACATGTGTCACCAGTACAACTTAGCGAGACGCGGTTGTCATAGGAAATGAAGGACTGGAGTAGAATAAGTTAACCAACCAATTTGCTGAGCCTGTCTTGCAGATATGTGCAGGCGTGATCCGTGTTGGACTTGGGCAATGCAGCAGCAGGAAACCATGCTAGAAAGGCCAGGGCCCATATAGGCCGGAAGGCAGATCTTGGGGTAAAGACAAACTAAGCACCAAGTTCAACCATGTTCCTGCTGCACCACGTAACTGACCCTCTAATAGGTTACCAATGTCTGGAACCTTAGAGGCGGGTGTAGAGCTCACAGGGAGTGAGGCCCTCATGGTATTTTCCCTATACCCCTGTGGGCCAATCCAATCCTGGGCATGGTGCAGTATGTACAGTAAGGTTCAATTGCCTCTCCTTATCTCATAAGTGTAGGTATGTCCTGGTACAGCCAGATGGTGGGAATAGTGTGGACCAGTGATCATGATCTCATCATCATAGGTCCATTCCAACTACACATTGCTTTCTGGATTGTAAAGCAGGAGGTAGGACTTTAATGAAGCAATTCAGCTTGACTAGCATTGTCTAGTTGTCCATGTAGCTCAGATGAGGCCTTGGGAGTTTGGACTACTTTTCCATCGACTGAAGGTTCAGGAGTCTCCCAGATGTTCCACAAGTATTAGAAATATTAAATAGAGATTAGTCGCACGCCAAGATCTTCTTGAAGGATGACATATTAAGTATGTAGCCAGGAAAAACAGGAGACTTTCAAAGAGGGTTCCTCAATGAATTATTTGTACTGGAACAAATATTATTGTCACTTCTAGATCATCAACTGCCAATGGGACAGGAACCCAAAATGTAAAATAGAGTAAAGGGAAAATATAGTATGTAGTCTGGGAAGAAAATAATAAGCAGCAGGGCCAGACTGCCCATCTGGTTCTTCTGGCAAATGCCAGAAGGGTCAATGGCATGATGGGTCAGTTTGGGAATGTATAGAGACCAGGATGGATGAGCATCTCCACTTTCCATCACTCTGTCCCGCCACCGGCATACTACAGAGAATGTGGGGCGTGCTATGAGGCCAGGCACCCGTGACTTGCGCCACAACCTCATTAGCCATGACCACAGCACTTTCTGTACCTGCGTACACCAATATGCCATATATGTCCTTTCATACTTCTCTATACAGTAGATATCCCATCGGACCTTCTATGACCCGGCTTGAGTAGCGACTCAACCTGTTCTCATCCATATGGTTTACTACATATGTACCTTTTTATCAGCAAATCTGTCTCTGTTTATTTGACTGTTCCACGTTTCTGCCTTTCTTAAAAAAGAGAAGAAAAGTAAAACAAAAAGTTCTAAGTAGCTCCTTGTAGAACAGCAGAAGGAAAGGACGGGGCGAGAACACTAAGGTATATATGTTACGGTATATTTTTGAGATGTGGATTGAAAATTTGACATCCAATAGGTCAACACCTGATGGACGACAGTCAATAGGGTAAAAATGTCAACGTTTAATGATCAACGTGTACTTAGCTCGACAGCGTCAAAATGTCGACATGTACATGGAAGACACAGAAAAGGTTGACACATTGTTTGTGTTGATACTTGCTTTTTGTCCCACAAGTGCCGGGAGACTCATGATTTTCCCGGAGTCCACCACGTGTCCATATACTTAATGTCTCCATAGTCAGGGTCTACATGTCCATGCATTAACTGTCAACATTATGAGCATGTCGACATTAGTTTGTTGACATGATGAAAATTGATACTGTAAACGTGACATGTTTGTTCGCAATGGTCGATTATCACGCAATGGGGAGATGATCGACTGGCTGCGTTTATGCTGCAATCCCGCTTGCAATAAGGATTTCATGGAGCAGGAAGTGACCGTTTGTAGGGGATAATAGATTGTTTACAGGGGGAGTGGTCAGGAAAACGCAGATGTGTCATGGCCGTTGTTCAGGTGTGCATCTGCTGAGCGCTGTGAGCTCACATTTGCAGTCACTATTTTTTGTGTCCAGTCTGCATAGCTGTAGTACAAACCTTAACCCCAACGCTTCTAGTCTTTGTATATACTGTAGGCTGCGAATGTGTGCACAATTGCGAATGAGTGTTCAAAGGCAGGGCAGCCGAGAGGAATGCCGGGCCCCGGTAAAATGTTGGGGGCGTGGCCTACGTGTGTTTGTTGTGGGAACCTCCCACACTTAGGCCACGCCCCCAAAATGTTTAGAGGAGGGTGAAAGAAAACTCTAAAAACTATAATCTCAGAAGCAGCACACACCTACAGCATGTGCTGTGCTGACTGCAGGCTCAGCATGACCTCTCACGCTGTCAGTGAGACACTCATGCTCAGCCTACTATCAGCACAGCACATGCTGTAGAAGAGTGTGCTACTGTTGCTACCCGGGAGGGATGGAGGGGAAAGGGAGGGGTCAGATCAGGGCCCCTTCAGCAAGCCTGGGCCCGGGTAATTAGTACCCACTCCCCCCCTCTCTCGGCTCCCCTGTTCAAAGGCTCTGGTGGGCCTCTCTGTTCAATCCTGGGGGGCAGCATTACTTACTAACACTAGCAGCCCATTAACCTGAAGAATAGCACTTACATTTGTGCCCGGACAGGGATCAGGCCCCTATGCTCTGTGCCGGGTCTCTGCACTCGTCGCGGTGACCAGGAAAATCCTCTCCCGCACAGCGGAAGTCCGCCCGTGATCCCATAAATGGTGCATTTAATGTCAGACCATATAGTACACCCCCCATTTATCCGTATGCTCCATCAGACAATCGTCTTACATTGTGATAGATTCTCTTTCCATCTTGTTGTGACAATAGCACTTTACTCCATTGTGAAATCATCAGCTTGGATTTGTTGTGTGGAGCCGAGTGGAGCAATTACTGGGCGTTTTACTGGTTCTACGGCCAGAAAATGCTTATTTTGGCTCCTATTTTTATTGCAAGGAAGGGAGATTACAGTTTTTGCAGAATCCCGGCCTCGTGTATTTCCGTAAAAGCTGTATTTTGAGCAATCTAAGCCTGCGGACTTACAGAAAAACAACTAATAATAACCAGGGCTTAAATGTGTGAGCACTCAATCTTCCATGTCACACATAGCGAGGCGGGCAGCGCGCCCCTTCACACGCCATATGCTCGCTCGCAGAAACCTCTTTGGAGAATGAGAATGCTCTGACAGGACTAGTCAGTTACAGAGAAATACAATTCTCTCCGTGACCGGGGCCTTGCCGGCTGTACATATCCATCCACAACCCGAATTCATACAGTCTGGTTACATTACAGAGCTGTTGCTTGAATGCTGGCCTACTAAACAGAAATCCGCAATGGTGGGTGGGGAAGCAAGACGGAGGCGCCATTCATCAAGGGCATTTATCACGTGTCCCCTTCCCTCCCAGTGACAATTCTCAAATTTGGACTGCCCCACCGCAGTGGTATTTTAACGCAGTCATTAATAGTTATAGTTGAAGCTAATTAACCTTTAGAAGAATTTTTTTTGTTTTGTCGCAAGCTGTTGCAAATAGCTGTGTTTCGTTGCTGTGCACTTCACAGGGGTATTTTCAGCCAGCATGCGGCCTCCTGCGGTCCTCACTTACCACGGAAGTCACATTGAACCCCCAGAAAGAAGAGATTAACTTTTGTGACTTTAGCCAAGATTTTTATTGCGGATGGGATGTTGCTATGGGCAACCACTCATATTGTGTTTCTTAATTATTTAGCACTGTCTAGAAGAGTGGTTCTCAACATCAGTCCTCAAGACCCCACACAGGTCACATTTTCCAGGTCACCCTGCAGGTGCACAGGTGTACTCATTACTCACTGACACATTTTAAAAGATCCACAGGGGGCTATTATTTCAACGGTTATTCTGTGTGGAGACCTGGAAAACGTGCACTGTGTAGGGGTCCTGAGGACCGAGGTTGATGTTGTCGGTGTTGTTGTGAGCTCTGATATGATTGGCTGCAGTATGTCAGCGCCCCACCCATCCCCCAACACATTACAGAGGAGATGTAGAATGTGGGAGCTCTTACCAGATACACACAAGAAAGGGTGTTATTTCCTATTAAGCTAAAATCTTAGGCTGTAAATGGTTGACATTCGCTGCCTCGCACCTCTCTGCAGACGCGCGAGGTCGCTCAGCCTCCTTCACACCGCGCTTTTGTTCAGGTTCTCTATAGACTCAATTAAAAAGATATTTGCTGCAATTACACCAATGTAACAATGTTAATTTCCTTCCTTAGGCAACAAAATGGGCTTTTCTGTTCTCGCAGACGCTACACTTTTGTGTATCAATAATGCTCAACCTGGCGACGGATGTGACATTAATAGACGCACAAGCACAAACACGGGCACTTGTTATTTTTTCTCATAATTGAACATGTTGTTGTGAGAGGTGGGGACGGGGGAGGCAGGGGGGCTGCGGAACACTTTTATTCAAAGACAAAGAATGAGTCCTAATGAAAGGAAAGCCGCACAAAGGGGCACAGGGCCTCCATTACGCTGGCACGCCATTGTGTCCTCACCAAATAGATCCAAGCAGACGTTTCAGTCAGATTCCTATCTGGAGGTGACAAGATGTATCTCAGGGGGCATCTGGGTTAAACTTTTTTTTAAAAAATAAAAAGTTTGGGCTTCCCTCAGAGGCTCATTAACACGGGTCATTGTGATTCTAGGGAAACTGTAACGATACTCTGCAAAGTTGAATGAAACCTGATTGGGATAAAACAAATATTGTATGGGGTGAAGGGGCGGGGAAGTGCTACCCGAGCACAAGTGGCACTGTAATCGAGGCTGTGATAAATAGAGAATCGTTGATAACAGTTCAATATGAGCCACAGTCATTTGTTTGTTTTAGCCAAAAAAACTTTGGTTATGGTGATGGAGATTCGGAGAAGAGGAAAAAGTACTCTCTTTTTGTTGGGGGCACTCTTTAAGGTAGTCAGTAGAAAAATATTTACTAAAATATAACTTTTATTTCTTGTTTAAAATATCAAAAATGGACATACAGACAAACAACACATAACACGGAGCAATATTTTGAGTTTTCTATGCAAATTGCTAGTCAGTCCTTTCTCCGACGACCCTAGGGATATTTTAGATCTAGTGTCGTAGTATGCTGGTGGGTCTCAGAAGGGATGGAGGACTAGTGTAGTTGAGACAGAAAGGGAACCAATATAGTAGGTATCACAGGCTTTTAAATTTAGCCTGGATGGGTAACAGGGTTCCCTACCTGTATGGGTCAGTGATGTAGGCTAGCAAAATATTAAGGGTTTTATTCAGACCAGGAAGGAGTTGTCCTACAGCTGGTGCAGTCCGGATACTGTTAACTCACTGTTAGCGGTGATTGTGGTATACAGCGGTTAATAAATTAGGAAAGGAGAGGGAGGATGGTAGAACAGGAAAAGAAATGGGCATACAGTGGCTGGGTAATCTATGCAGCGGTGACCGCAAGGAAATTGTATGGGCTGTTAAGGTATAGAAATGAGACACTCACAGCGGTAAAGAACACAGATGCTGCTGCTGACTATCTCAACCGTCCTGGTCCCCTGAGAGTCAGTGAGTGTTCTATGTTGTCCAATCTGTATGTACCAAGTGTCATTATGTTAACAGGGGAGCATCTGCTGTCTCTGTCGTGAGTCAGATACCCTGTTGACATGTAGTTATTGCAGGGTTAATACTGTATAAACACCAGGAGATGAGAGTGCTTCCAGGAATGAAGGGGTTAATAGCTGGAATAGTTTAGAGACGTCTTACAATTTGGTGGTTGATGAGCTGCTTTTTGCTATGTGCCCTGGCATTGGAAGCAAATGAGCGTCACCAGCCACCTGTCAGCATGAGGTATAGTGAGGGGTAAGGGAAAGGAGAGAGAGGAGGATCACTGCCGTTTGCTCCTGGTAGATGCAGATGGTAAAGGCAGGTATAGTATTAAGCAGCCTGCATACAAATTAGCGGTTACCGCTGCTTACCTTTCGCCAGTGCCCGTCAGTGTAAAGCAGGCATGTCCAAAATCCGGCCCGGGGGCCAATTGCAGCCTGTGCTGTCATTTCAAGTGGCCCGCAGCCTACAGCCAGAAGTGGGCGGAGCATCAGATGCAGGATGCACAGCACAGGACACTAAAGGTGGGGTCCTGGTGAGCGTGCCTTTACCTTGCTGTCTGCAGCAGTGAGAAGGTGCCGGCAGCCACAGTGAGATGTGTTTGGCGGCTTTCGGGTGAGTGTGCCTCCAACCCCTGGACATTCACAGAAGGGGGGGGGGGGGCAAGCTACGGGACAGAGTCAGGGCCGTTTCTAGACAATTTAGCTCCCAGGGCAAAGAAATAAAAATGCGCCCCCCCTAAATATATAACATGGTACAGAAGAAATTGCGCGCGCCGAAATAGGGGGTGTGGTTTATTTGTCGAAAGGGGCGTGGCTTAATATAAGGGGTTTGGTCTAGCAGGACAACAATTACCTTACATCTCACTTTTGCGACCTGCATGACCAGACATTGGTTACCGCAGGAATTGTCATTGTCCTCCCACACTTAAGTTGGCCAGCTGAGGGCCACACAGTGACCTAGTACACCTCACAGATCAAGGCCAATGACAGCCTACTTAAATCATTATACACTATTTATCCGTGATTCCAATTACACATTACGCCGCACACTGTGATGACAATTACACCTTACTAGGTGATTCATCGCGCCCTACGGGCGCTCTTCACACCATCGTAAGGGACTCCGTCCCTTAACCTGTGAACTGATTTTTGTAGGGGTGGGGGGTATACTGCGGGATGGAGAGGGGCAGGTGCGGTGTTTATGCAGGTGGATGTGGGAGTGCTGGAGGGGTGGGTGCGTGGTGTTGAAGGTGCGGTGGGTGAGGATGGGGGTGCAAGAGTGCCATGGGTGGGGGAAGGTGCTTGGGGTGGTGTGGGTGGGGAAGTGGCGGGTGTGGGGTTACTGTAGGTGGATTTGCAGTTGCGGGGGTGGCTCGTGTGGATTGGTGTGGTGGTGCACCATTTCAGTGACGGGCAGTCAGGTGGCTGTTGGAGCAGATGTGGTTATGGGTTGAGGAGGGATGGATGCATGGGTACTGTGAGTGGGGGATGGGCAAGTGTGGTGTTGGCGCGGCTGTGTGTAGGTGTACAGGTTGAGGAGGTCCGGTTGCAGGGAGTGCATTAGGGTGTTGCAGGTGCGGGGTTGGCACAGGTGAGGGAGGGTGTCTGGTGGGTAAGGGTGTACCCCTGGTTGGCTGAAGACTTCCTGTGTGCCACGATCACTGTGTGAGCTCCCTTTGACCTGTCTCCTGGTCCCTGTCTGTTTCCATCGTGTGTCTGGCGGCCATATTGGAGGGGATTGCCCAGCACTGCTGCCTGCGCTCCCCCACACACACAGACTTCCACTTCACATCTGCTGAGTAGATAGCGGTTGGCTGCCCGCCAGCTAACCCCGACGATACCTCATCCCACCTGGTGCTAAGGTACCTCTGTTCTGGCCCCTGCTCCTGGGTCTCCGACGTGCGTCTGGCGGCCATAATGGAGCAGGCATCCTGGCACTGCTGCCTTTACCCTGCTGTCTGGCGGCATGTCCAGATTTAGACCTGCAGTGGGGGAGAGAACCGAGCCTGATTGACCACTCCCTGGCCCTGGTAGCTTCGCCTCCTGTCTGGTGTGACCTGCGGCCGCATGCCGCAAGACAGCAGGGTAGAGGCAGCAGGGCCAGGTTGGCTGCTCCAATATGGCCACCGGACGCACATCGGGGACCCAGGCTGGGAACAGAAGTACATTAGCACCGGGTGGGAGTCAGGGGGCAGGCGGCAGTCAGTCGCTTCACCTCCTACCTGGTGCGAACTGCGGCCGCATTCCTGCAAGACAGCAGGGTAGAGGCAGCAGGGCCAGGCTGGGAGCAGGGACCAAACAGAGGTACATTAGCACCGGGTGGGAGTCAGGGGGCAGGCGGGCAGTCAGCCGCTATCCATGCGGCTGAGTGGAAGTCCGTGCGTTTGGGAGTGTGGAAGCAGCAGCGCTGGGCAGTCCCCTCCAATATGGCCGTTGGACACATGAAGGAGACCCAGGGCAGGAGCAGGAGGTATGAGACCAGGAGGCAGGTCAAATGGAGCCCACACAGTGATCGGGGCACTCAAGAAGTCTTCAGCCACCCAGGGGGATTTTAATTTGATGCCACCTGTGTAGTATAATAGGCAGGAGTCTGTAGGCAGGACTCCTACTCCATGAACAGCTAGGCCACGCCCCTTCAAACTCCGATCAGGGCTAATAGCCTATCAGCACAACCTATGTGTCTCTCTGACTCCACCTAGCGTTATGGACACATGATTGACACATGTAGCCAAATATATAAGAGATGTCGCACACCATGATGACAATTACACATTATGTCGCACATCATGATGCCCATTAGACCCCCACACTGTGATGCCCGTTACACTCCACACTGCAATGGCAATTACGCAATACTCCCCACACCGTAACGCCTATTACACATTCGGTACTTGTGTAATATCTGGGCGCCCGATTTTTTCATTGTATTGCATCGCATCGCATGCAATATAGTGGCATACAATTCATGCGATGCGATTTTTCATTGTAAAGACCCGATTTTTAATTGTATAGTCACCCATGGGTGATTTCATACCCCCACTATCCAACTACGCATGGAGTTGACCTTATATAGTGTGGCGAGCGCAGCGAGCCCCACGAGGGGACGCAGAATACATGTAAAGTAATCTGCGTCCGCTCGCCACACTACAGTATATAAAATCAACTCCATGCTTAGTTGGATAGTGGGGGTATGAAATCACCCATGGGTGACTATACAATGAAAAATCGGGTCTTTACAATGAAAAATCGCATCGCATGCCTTAAGTAGTGGCATGCGATGAAAAAAATTGGGCGCCCAGATAATACACAAGTACCACACATTCTGCCCCACGCACCGCTGCTGCCGTTTACTAATATGCCCCCACAGTGCCAGATATGCCCCCACAGTGGCAGATACGCACCCACATTGCCACACATATGCCCCCACAGTGACAGCTATGCACCCACAGTGCCACACATATGCCCCCACAGTGCCAAATATGCCCCCACAGTGCCACAGATACGCCCCCACAGTGCCATACATATATGCCCCCACAGTGGCAGATATGCCCCCACAGTACCACACATATATGGCCCCACAGTGACAAATATTCCCCCAGTGCCACAGATATGCCCCCACAGTGGCAGATACGCACCCACATTGCCACACATATGCCCCCACAGTGACAGCTATGCACCCACAGTGCCACACATATGCCCCCACAGTGCCAAATATGCCCCCACAGTGCCACAGATACGCCCCCACAGTGCCATACATATATGCCCCCACAGTGGCAGATATGTCCCCACAGTACCACACATATATGCCCCCACAGTGACAAATATTCCCCCAGTGCCACAGATATGCCCCCACAGTGACAGCTATGCACCCACAGTGCCACACATATGCCCCCACAGTGCCAAATATGCCCTCACAGTGCCACACATATGCCCCCACAGTGACAGCTATGCACCCACAGTGCCAAATATGCCCCCACAGTGCCACAGATATGCCCCCACAGTGCCATACATATATGCACCCACAGTGCCAAATATGCCCCCCCCCAGTGCCATACATATATGCCCCCACAGTGGCAGATATGCCCCCACAGTGCCACACATATATGCCCCCACAGTGCCATAAATATATACCCCCACAGTGGCAGATATGCCCCCACAGTGCCACAGATACGCCCCTACAGTGCCACACATAAGCCCACTCACTGTCTGTGTCTCAGCTGCTGGCCTGCTGCTGCTGATGATGATGGTGATGATGATTTCCTGGGGACTCGGAGGGGAGGGGAGCAGAGCGCACATCACGCGCCTCGCCTTCACAGTGTGTGCCCAGCCATTCATAGCTCGCGGGCTGGCTCCTGATTGGCTGCCGCCCGCGAGCTCTGATTGGCTGACAGCCAAGTGAGCGAGGGGAAGGAGAGACGCGATGTGCTCCCCTCCCCTCCCCTGGGAAATTAAACAGCTGAGCTGTGGCGCCGCGGACGGGGATAGGGGGCAAAGGCGACGCTGGGGGGAGCTGCCAGGCGCCACGGCTGTGTAACAGAGGCTGACAAGCCGTGCGGCGCCCCGGGCTGCTGCACGGCTTGTCCGCCTCTAAAAACGGCCCTGGACAGAGTAAATGAGTGCATAGTGGGGAACATACAGTGAATGCGGGAATACAGTGAATGCGGGACAGACTGGGGAACAGAGAAGGATGGTCAGGCAGGGGAATATAATGTGAAGGGGGCATAGTGGAGGACATACAGTGAATGAGGGCAGGCAGGTGAATATACAGTGAAGGGGCAGGCTGGGGGACATACAGTGAATGAGGGCAGGCAGGTGAATATACAGTGAAGGGGCAGGCTGGGGGACATACAGTGAATGGGGGCAGGCTGGAGGAAATACAGAGAAGGGGGGCAGTCTAGGGAATATACAGTGAAGGGGCAGGCTGGGGGACATAAAGTGAAGGGGGCAGAGTGGACCATTCTGATGTGATTAATGATTCAAAGAATGTCAGGCTGAATGGTCGGCCCCCACACATTTTCACCTCACCAAATCTGGCCCTCGTCGCAAAAAGTTTGGACACCCCTGGTGTAAAGTATCCTTGGTGTCCGGGACTATCAATAGCCGCTGATGCAGTAGTGATCAGAAGTCAGCTGCCAGTGTGGCGGGGATCGGAAATAAAGTTCTCCCAACTGTCCGGGACTGCAAGTAGCCGCAAGTGCGGCAAGGGTATGCGGCTGGGGGTCAAAGGTCAGACGGCTGTTTCGCTAGGAGGGAGCTTCATCAGTGCCTATGGGATAAAACAAAGACTAACCTCGTGTTCTGGTTGCTTTCTGGACCATACACAAGACACTCTATGATGCTTTTGGGATTCAAACTTGCTAGACAGGACATATCTGTAGTGGTAGATTCAGGGATGGGGGCTAGTGTCGCCCCTTCCCCCCATCCTTGACGTTTATGAACAAAACTATTTATTGCTACCATTTCTATCGCAAGTTGTCGCACTTCTGGCAGCATGAAACCCTCCCCAGGGCATGATTGAAAGGTGGAGGCCAAGCGGCTCGTCATGCGCATGTTACGTCACAATGTGATGAGGAGCCAGCAGCTCCGGACACCTGGTCCGGATACAGGTGAATGGTTTTGGTTTCCAAATACTGTCCAAAACCTGACAAATTCCAAAATCCGCCAGACTGATTATTGCATCTCTGATAGCTTTAATACATGTATGGGTAACTACAAAATCTTCAAGTGCCACCTGTGTGGCCCAATCACTCACTGCTGCCCTCAAATTCAAGGACGAACACGAGATTTAACTTGCAGCGGTAGCGTCACAGGCAGGGCTCGTCTGGCCATGCGGCAATTCTGGCAAATCCTAGAAGCTCCCCTACCACCAGTACTCAGCTAAAATGCTTAGACAGGGGACTGCCCATGAGCCCAAACCTCCATGAGGTGTGGTCACACCCCCTTTCCTATGCACACGTGCTGGGGCCAAAGTAATGTCCAGCATATCCCTGGACAAGAGTAACATTAAGTAGTATCAAACACATTATTAGAAAAATAGCATAGCACCTACATTACATCTACACTATCTATCTATCGATCTATATTTATATATACACTCAACAATGACACCAAAATAGCGTTAAAAACTCATGTTGACCTTTTCTTGCATTAAGGTTTCCCATGTTGACATTTGCTTGTGTTAACCTAGTGTATGTCGACCTTTTTGCAATGTCGGCATACACACACACACACACGAGAAACATTGAGAAATGCCCCTTTAACACCTGCTGTGAGGTCTATGAAGCCTTGTCCTGCTCCTCTCTCCCTGCCAGGCCCTGCAGCAGTGCAGTCTGAAGCCCAGATGCTGTTTATATTATTTCAGAACACGTAATACAACAGACTTTCAGTATAGAAACCTGCATTTACTTCTCTCTGGTTTGCGGTTGGGCGCTCCGCTTTCTGAGAGGAAAAGGGGACTTTTTTTTGCATGACCCATTTTGACACACTCATAATCTCTCTCAGCTTCCATGCTACAGCCGCTGGGGATTATACACAGCTGTAGGTAACTTTGGGAGTACATTACTCAATAGAATGTAGCATGGAGAGCAAAGAGCGTAGATTCGCAAACAGAGCTATACTGTACCTATCTCGTTAGGTGTCCGTGCTGGCAGCATTTGTGCCTGATTTACCGTAAATCTACAGAATCAGTGTGTTTTTGGTCCTGTCCTATGCAAAGTGCAAAATACTTATAGCCAGAATTGTTTGGGCAACATTTACTGAGGCCCACGTCTTAGTGCTTTGAGACATCTCTCTGCAAAGTAGTTTTTAATTTTATGCCCCATAGTAGTGCCATGATCCATTTTATGCCCAATAGTAGTGTTCAAGTAAAATTTATACCCCATTGTAGTGCCATTTGTAATTGTATGTCCAATCGAAGTGCCCTAAGCCATTTTATGCCCTATAGTAGAGCCCTGACTCATTTTATGCCAGATAGTAGTGCCCTAGTTCATGTTCTGTTTCATAGTACCCTAACTCATTTTATGCCAGATAGTAGTGCCCTAGTTCATGTTCTGTTTCATAGTACCCTAACTCATTTTATGCCAGATAATAGTGTCCTAGTTCATGTTCTGTCTCATTGTACACTAACTCATTTTATGCCAGATAGTAGTGCCCTAGTTCATGTTCTGTTTCATAGTACCCTAACTAATTTTATGCCAGATAGTAGTGCACTAGTTCATGTTCTGTCTCATAGTACACTAACTCATTTTATGCCAGATAGTAGTGCCCTAGTTCATGTTCTGTTTCATAGTACCCTAACTAATTTTATGCCAGATAGTAGTGCCCTAGTTCATGTTCTGTTTCATAGAACACTAACTCATTTTATGCCAGATAGTAGTGCCCTAGTTCATGTTCTGTCTCGATAGTACCGTACATCATTTTATGCCAGATAGTAGTGCCCTAGTTCATGTTCTGTTTCATAGTACCCTACATCATTTTATGCCAGATAATAGTGCCCTAGTTCATGTTCTGTCTCATAGTACCCTAACTCATTTTATACCAGATAGTAGTGCCCTAGTTCATGTTCTGTCTCATAGAACACTAACTTATGTTATGCCAGATAGTAGTGCCCTAGTTCATGTTCTGTCTCGATAGTACCGTACATCATTTTATGCCAGATAGTAGTGCCCTAGTTCATGTTCTGTTTCATAGTACCCTACATCATTTTATGCCAGATAATAGTGCCCTAGTTCATGTTCTGTTTCATAGTACCCTAACTCATTTTATGCCAGATAGTAGTGCCCTAGTTCATGTTCTGTCTCATTGTACACTAACTCATTTTATGCCAGATAGTAGTGCCCTAGTTCATGTTCTGTTTCATAGTACCCTAACTAATTTTATGCCAGATAGTAGTGCACTAGTTCATGTTCTGTCTCATAGTACACTAACTCATTTTATGCCAGATAGTAGTGCCCTAGTTCATGTTCTGTTTCATAGTACCCTAACTAATTTTATGCCAGATAGTAGTGCCCTAGTTCATGTTCTGTTTCATAGAACACTAACTCATTTTATGCCAGATAGTAGTGCCCTAGTTCATGTTCTGTCTCGATAGTACCGTACATCATTTTATGCCAGATAGTAGTGCCCTAGTTCATGTTCTGTTTCATAGTACCCTACATCATTTTATGCCAGATAATAGTGCCCTAGTTCATGTTCTGTCTCATAGTACCCTAACTCATTTTATACCAGATAGTAGTGCCCTAGTTCATGTTCTGTCTCATAGAACACTAACTTATGTTATGCCAGATAGTAGTGCCCTAGTTCATGTTCTGTCTCGATAGTACCGTACATCATTTTATGCCAGATAGTAGTGCCCTAGTTCATGTTCTGTTTCATAGTACCCTACATCATTTTATGCCAGATAATAGTGCCCTAGTTCATGTTCTGTCTCATAGTACCCTAACTCATTTTATGCCAGATAGTAGTGCCCTAGTTAATGTTCTGTTTCATAGTACCCTAACTCATTTTATGCCAGATAATAGTGTCCTAGTTCATGTTCTGTGTCATAGTACCCTAACTCATTTTATGCCAGATAATAGTGTCCTAGTTCATGTTCTGTCTCGTTGTACACTAACTCATTTTATGCCACATAGTAGTACCCTAAGAAGGCCAAATAGTAGTGATTCCCAATTCATCACACTGTTCATATGATGCAACAATATAGTGCTATCAGAACACAATACGCCACATAGTGCTGCCAGTTCAGATTATGCAGAATACTTTCCCATTCCATATTGTGCCACATTTCAGTGCCCCCAGTTCATAACATGCCACATTGTAGTGCCCCAAGTGCATAACATGCCACATTGTAGTGCCCAAGTGCATAACATGCCACATTGTAGTGCCCAAGTGCATAACATGCCACATTGTAGTCCTTCTAGTTTATGGTACTGTATACCTTATTGTATTGCACCCTGGTCATATTATGCCACATTACAGTTCCTTCAGTTTATTTTATGTAACAATACAGTGTTCCCAGTCCACATTATGCCAGATTACAATGTCCCCAGGATATTAAAAAGTCATATAGACACACCTTATTTTGATACTGTAAAATCCACTAAACCCACCTCTCACTAAAGATGGAATGTCACCTAAGGCAGCTATATCTATAGTAACCCACCGCTCGGTAAGCCTCTAATGACTTGAAAAGGTTCTTTGCGTTGAGTTGCGGTCATTATGCAAAAGGTTTCCCACAATTACCTTCCTGAACTATGCACCTCTTTCAGGGAGACAGGTTTAAGGGTAGGATACTAACATACACAGTGTAAACTTAAACCTCCGCCCAGGGTAACATAAAAAAAAGCCTTCACCAAAAAAGGCTGATGATACAGAGTGAAATAAAGAAAAGAAATGTGTACCCACTGGCGAGGAGTTAATCACCTATACCATATTTAAATGTAGAACTTACACAACAATTATCTTGCTGATACTTCACAATCACAGTCATTCTGAATCTACAGAAACTCGAAAACAGACCATTGTGCAATATTGTTAGGTAAAAGGGAGATGGTTTATTTTCTCGCAATACACTCACATTTAATCGAGGTAAATGCACATATCATATTGTTTCTTTAATCTTCTCTCCACTTGAGGTATTTCTAAAATCCTATTGGATTTGAAAAGAATGCTGATAGCACCATATTGTTTGTTAAAACAACATACTCTATTTAATAATAATAATAAAGCTCGCAATTGAAAGTAAAAAGCATATAAACAGTTGTGGGATTCAGCCGGTTTGCAACGGTTCTGCAGAACCGTTTCCTAATATATGATCGGTTCTGCAGAACCGGTGGCTAAGAAGCGCTGCGGAGGCTCTCAAGTTACTTGAAGCAGCTGTGACAGCCAGGCAGAGAGCTGCATGCTGCCCGGCTATATACTGGAAGCAGGTACGCACCACCATCCGCGACTATTCTTAATGCTACGGCTGGACCGCGAGCCAATAGGAGCTTGCGGTCCGGCAGCCAATAAGGAGCGGCAATGGGGGCTTCTTATTGGCTGCCAGCCGCAAGCTCCTACTGTCTCTCAGTCCAGCGGGAGAATTCAAAATAGCCTCGCAGGCCTGCTTTCAGTATACAGCACGCAGCTCTCTGCCCGGCTGTCACAGCTGCTTATGTGGCACCCCATCTCCTGCCCACCACGAGCAGCCATCAACTACCGGCCGACCAGATGCCCGCACGTACCCGCTGCACCCGCACTGTGGGCACCCTGCCACTGATTTCCACCCCTTCTACACTAAGGGACTTATAACCCCCTTCCTTCAGGGCTCACAGAGGCCAAGTCACCTGGCCTTGTTAAGCCCCCTGAGTTAAGGACCCCGGTTGCGGCCCTCAGGAAGCCCCTTGGTATCCAGCATGAAGCCCCTTGGTATCCAGCATGAAGCCCCTTGGTATCCAGCATGAAGCCCCTGGCATCGAGCAACACCCCCCTAGCAATGAGCATGTAAGTAAGTGGCAGATGTTTCAAATATGTAATGGGCATCATAGTGTGCTGCAAAATGTGTAACTGGCATCACGGCGTGTAGCACAATGTGTAATGGGCATTGCTGTGTGTGGCCTTATGTGTTATTGGCATTATGGCGTGCGACTTTATGTGCAATGGGCATTAGGATACAGAACCTGTTGTTAATTTATTTGAATCCCACCACTGCATATAAACCCTCATGGGTAGCGGATTCCATAGAATGCTGGGCTTGGAAAGAGTTCACCTAACACAACAGGGATGATAAAAAGCAGTCCACCACGAGTTGTCCCCCAGCATCTGCACGGTTCCGTTCGGCAATGATTGATCTGCTTGAGCATAACAATCATCAGCAAACAGGGCCTCTTAAATACCCCGCTGTAACAGCTGTTGTCTTCGTCATGTCCTTGCCGGAAGTGACACACTGCATTCCAGACCGACTTCCTCCCTCATCACAGAAGGCTTCCGGCATAGTAGTTTCCTGGAGCGCACATCCATCTTTTCACTCCGTTATAGAGGAGACTGCATTTGGCTTATGCCAAAAATCCATACTTGAGTCCATCATACAAGTCCATTTCATTGATACCCAAAAAATAAGATGTATATATTAAAAACAGGAAATATATAAAATATAAAATAGCAGCAAGTATAAAGGTGGAAAAAAGTGATCAAGAATAGCAGCAAGTGGATTAATCTTATAAATAGGGGGACCGCAATAAAAAGAAAAAAATATGATAAAAAAAACAAAAAAAAAACATTGTAATTCAATATCATTATTCAAACCCAGGGGAACAAGAGTTTTTTGCAGCGCCAATTGGAAGTGATTTGTTGAATCTCCCCAAAAGATTTTATAGAACATGAGTTTGATTTGTGAAATGTTTTAAAAGTGGATACTGTGTGGCTTTCAAGTCCTTTCCTTATATTATAGATGTGTTCGGACAATCTTGTTTTGAGGCACCTAGTGGTTTTGCCCACATACACAAAACCACTGATACACTGCAGGGCGTAAACTACGTTCATGTAATGAAGTCCCTTATAGGGTACTTGACATTTTTTCTTCAAACTCTTTGGTTTTACTAGCCCCTATTGTTGACCGACACATCAGACAGGTGCCACATCGATGGAACCCCTGCCTCCGTATATGGCTATGCTTTCCAAAGCACTCCTAACTACAGTATCCTTAATTGTTTTGAACTGCCTATAAATAAATAAATAAATAAATAAATAAAGGGTTTGGGGGTAGACAATGCCCTAGAACCAGGTCCTTCTTAAGGATCTTCCAGTTCTTTTTGAAAATCCTTTTAACCTCTTTATGTTGACAATGGTATTGACTGATGAAAGACCATTGTAGGTTATCTTTTTTTTGTTTCCTTTCTTTTCTTGGGATAATAGTTCGAACCTAGAGATCCCCTCTACCCTTTCTTGTGCCCCCCTCTTACAGTTTTTCAGGATAACCCTTTTCAAGAAACATAGTTTCCATTTCTTTTAGTTGTTCCTGACATACAGAGGATTCCGTGAAATTCCTCTTTACCCTTAAAAACTGGCTAAATGGAATGCCATCTAACCAGTTGTGATGATGTTGACTGTTTTTTTTTTCGATTAGACTATTCGAGTCTGTTGGTTTCCTGTAAACTTTTGTACTCAGGGTCTCTTCTTTAATATATAGACATAAATCAAGAAAAAACAATTGGTCTTTACTCTGAGCGAATGATAATTTTTATATCCCAATCATTTGTATTTATGGATTGCAAAAAATTTCCAATTCAGTGGAGTCTTCTTCCCACGGGAACAACATGTCGGCAAAATAACAACGCCGCAGCACCAGGCCTGCCCCCAGCTCCTCCCCATGCCATGCGGTTTGGGATTCCCAGTATGACATAAAGAGGTTTGCATAGCTGGGGGCAAAGCTGGTCCCCATAGTGGTCCCTACCTGCTGCAAATAATACTTCCCATTAAACAAAAAGTAATTATTGCGGAGGATGAATCTTATTACCTCTATAATAAAGGACTTCAAATCTTCAGAATAATCTGTATTTCCTAAAAAGTGCTCAACAGCTTTGATCCCCTTATCTTCCTTGATGTCAAAACATCTGCACTAACCATCATAAAATTACCTTTCCAGGTGATATTATGTAGTAAATTTAATATCTCGTTTGAATTTTTTAGATAAACTTTTGTGTACTTTACGAGTTTTAAGTAATGATCAATTAGTGCGGAAAAGCTGGAAGTAATGCAATTAGTAACAGAGACTATTGGTCTCCCAGGAAGGTGGAGGCGGTTCTTGTGGATTTTTGGCAGGACATATATTGTTGGAGAAGACGGATGTTGTATATTAAGGAATTCAAATTCTGATTTGCTAATCAGATTTTTTTCATGTGCCCTCATTGTTTTGGATACATTTCCCAAAGGGCTGTTCTCAGTTTTTTATACGTTTCTCCTTCTAAGTTGTTTTTCAATTTCTCTGATATAGTCCTCCTCATCAATCAAGACCACCCCTCACCCTTGGCTGCTGGCTTAATGATTACCTCTTTTTAGTTTTTCAATGAATCTAGAGCCTGCCATTTATTTTTGGTCAAATTACAGTTTATTTAATTTATTTTTTAGAATGTCCTCTACTTCTTCCAGAACCATTTTGGTGAAGCAGTCTATGAATGCTCCTATTTGGTGTACTGGATAGAAGGTCCATTTTGGATGGAATTGAGGACCAGGGGGACTTCTGGTTTCAACCAATTCCGTCCCCTCTTTATTTAGAAAAAAACTTTTAATTTAGTTTTCTGACATACTTGTCTAGATCTATGAAAAAGTCAACCCTCTCTAGTTTGCTTGTGCAATACTTAAATCCTCTTTTTAGGACTTTCTCCTTATCTTAAGTAAGGGTTTTTTTTTACTGAAGTTAGAGATTTATGTACCATTGTCTATTGGCAGTTGATTTCTTGGGTTGTGTTCTCGAATTGTTTTTATTTTATCTATTTTTATTCCTCTTATTAATCTCCTTTTTAATTTTTTTGGTGTTGTTTTTCTTCTCCCTCTCAATTTTGGGGTGTGATTAAGAGGTTCCCCTACCAGATCTAGACCTTAAGGTGCATACACCATACAATATTATCTATGGACAATATCGTCAACAATTTCCCCTTGAATTCCCGGGCGAATAATATAGTTTAATCTTGCGAATGATATTGTTAACAATATTGCTTGGTTTGTTTGGCCACCACATATTTTGAGGAAGGATTATCTCAAAACACTAATGAGGAGGCTGATGATGAGGGTGTTACTTACATTTTATTCTTGGTAAATTAATTTCATGAATTTACCGCAAATGCCATAATATAGAGGCAGTAAAGACAATTAATGCCAGCTGGGAGTGGGCTGGAAAAAAACCAATCCACTCACCAGTTTAGCAGGAAAAAACCTGGCACTTTTACTATAGAATATATGCTCTTAATAGTAGTATTATTATTAATATCCAGCTGCTGCACACTTCACCAGTGAGTATGTCTTTACTCACAGAAACCACCAAGCATAGAAAATATCTATAATGGTGAGTATTGCGCTGCTGGATATATTATAGAGGGCTCCGATTGTCTCTGATTGTACAGAATAAATGAGGACACACTGTTTGAAAAATAGTATAAATTTTATATCTTGTATTAAAATGAAATCACATACATAACAAAATCTAAACATACATTCAATACATTTAATAAATGAAACAAGCCTATTTATGCTCAAAATAGCAGCAGTTAGCAATCAAGTCTCCACATTTCCTCTATAGTATAATCAAACAAAGAACTTTGTAGCAGACGCTCACATACACTTGCAATAAGTATCTATGGAGCTATTGGCAATTAAAGATCATGAAAATCCATGTAGCCTCCGTTTTTTTATGTATAGGAAATTTTGTAGGTACACCCACAGTCTCTTTAGCATGTGTACATACACGCAGACATTTATTTGGCTGTTTTGCTGTAAATAAACAGGGTTGTCATCAAGCAAGTTATTTAATACTTGTCTCCTCTCCCTTAACCCCTTCCCGCCGCAGCCTGTTTTTGCCTTCCTGACAGAGCCCTTTTTTTCAAATCTGACAGGTATCACTTAAGTGGGGATAACTTTTTTTTGCTTTTACTTATCCCAGTGATTTTGAGATTGTTTTCTCGTGACACATTGTACTTCAAGTTAGTGGTAAATTTGGGTCGATACAGTCTGTGTTTTTTTGTGAAAAATACCAAAATGTCGTAAAAAAATGGAAAATTTAGCAATTTGCAAAATGTTAAATTTTCTGCTTGTGAGACAAATAATCATACCACTCAAAATAGTTAATAACTAACATAGACCATATGTCTACTTTATGTTTCCATCATTATTTCAACATCCTTTTAATTTTTTTGGACACTAGGAGGCTTAAAATATGAATAGCAAATTCTCAAATTTTCAAGAAAATTTCAAACACTGATTTTTTTAGGGACCAGTTCAGTTCTGATGTGACTTTGAGGGACTTGTATGTGAGACACCCCCATAAATGATGCCATTTCAAAAACTGCACCCCTCACAGTATTCAAAACAGCATTTTGGAAGTTTGTTAACCCTTTAGGTGTTTCACAGGAATTAAAACAAAGTGTAGGTGAAATTTCAAAATTTCATTTTTTTTGCAGATTTGCAATTTTTATACATTTTTCTAAGGAACACAGTAGATTTTACTAGAGAAATGTGACTAAAAATTGATTACCCCAATTCTTTTGTTTTCATAAATATCCTATATGTGGCCCTAGTGTGCACGTTGACCAAACCACAGGCTTCATAATAGAAGGAGCACCTACTTGATTTTGGAGCCTCCTTTTTATGAGATTATTTTTTTAGGCACCATGTAGGTTTCTAGGCACCATAAGATGCTAAAAGTTAGGAACCCCCCCACAAGTGACCCCATTTTGAAAACTACACCCCTCAGGGAATTCATCTAGGGGTATAGTGTACATTTCAAACCCCCAGGGGTTTCACCAATTGTGGTACAACTGGGCAGTGAAAATGAAAAATTACATTTTTTTACACAAAAATGCAGTTCTGGCTCCAAATTTTTCATTTTCACAAGGAATAAAGGAGACAAAGCACCCCAAAATCTGTGCCCCAATTTCTCCCGAGTACGGCAATGCCTCACATGTGACCAAAAAATACCATTTGGGTGCATGGCAGGACTCAGAAGGGAAGGAGTGATTTTTGGATTTTGCAGCTCAGATTCTGGTGGAATGTTGGTGGGTGCTATGTCGCATTAGCAAGACCCCCGAAGCACCAATACAGTAAAACCCCCCCACAAGTGACCCCATTTTGCAAACTACACCCCTCAGGGAATTCATCTAGGGGTATAGTGTACATTTCAAACCCCCAGGGGTTTCACCAATTTTGATACAACTGGGCTGTGCAAATGAAAACTTACATTTTTTACACAAAAATGCAGTTCTGGCTCCAAATTTGTCATTTTCACAAGGAATGAAGGAGACAAAGCACCCCAAAATCTGTGCCCCAATTTCTCCCGAGTACAGCAATGCCTCACATGTGACCAAAAAATACCATTTGGGTGCATGGCAGGACTCAGAAGGGAAGGAGTGATTTTTGGATTTTGCAGCTCAGATTCTGGTGGAATGTTGGTGGGTGCTATGTCGCATTAGCAAGACCCCCGAAGCACCAATACTGTGGAACCCCCCCACAAGTGACCCCATTTTGCAAACTACACCCCTCAGGGAATTCATCTAGGGGTATAGTGTACATTTCAAACCCCCAGGGGTTTCACCAATTTTGATACAACTGGGCTGTGCAAATGAAAAATTACATTTTTTACACAAAAATGCAGTTCTGGCTCAAAAGTTTTCATTTTCACAAGGAATGAAGGAGACAAAGCACCCCAAAATCTGTGCCCCAATTTCTTCCGAGTACGACAATGCCTCATGTGTGACCAAAAAATGGCAGGACTCAGAAGGGAAGGAGTGATATTTGGATTTTGCAGCACAGATTCTGGTGGAATGTTGGTGGGTGCTATGTCGCATTAGCAAGACCCCCGAAGCACCAATACAGTGGAACCCCCCCACAAGTGACCCCATTTTGCAAACTACACCCCTCAGGGAATTCATCTAGGGGTATAGTGTACATTTCAAACCCCCAGGGGTTTCACCAATTTTGATACAACTGGGCTGTGCAAATGAAAAATTATATTTTTTACACAAAAATGCAGTTCTGGCTCCAAATTTTTCATCTTCACAAGGAATGAAGGAGACAAAGCACCCCAAAATCTGTGCCCCAATTTCTCCCGAGTATGGCAATGCCTCATATGTGACCAAAAAATACCAGTTGGGTGCATGGCAGGACTCAGAAGGGAAGGAGTGATTTTTGGATTTTGCAGCTCAGATTCTGGTGGAATGAATGGTGGGTGCTATGTGGCATTAGCAAGACCCCCGAAGCACGGTGAAATGATGAACCTAATAATCCATAGATGTGTGGTATATTTTAAACCACTCCTTTATACATAGGCCGGGTTTGTCGGGGCAAGTTTCACAGTGGAACATCTTTCTTATTCCCTTTTTATAGCAAACTTTGCACCTTTTTTGTGTCCTGCCCTTTCTTGCAGTGGAGGGGATTTCGTTAGGAAAATGCTGCCCTGGTACAATACGGGGGCCAGTACTAGAAGTACTGGGGCCCTCTGCCTGCTGGTTCCCAAATATTAGGCCCTTTATGACTTCCTCTTGAAAGTGCATAAATGTCCCCCTCTGGCTGGTAGAATGGAATAGCACGTAAGCGTTATACAGTGCCATCTGGATGATATACACGGCCAGCTTCTTGTACCAGATTTTTGTTTTCCGCAGGGGACTGTACGGCTTCAGTACCTGATCTGAAAGATCCACTCCGCCCATGTACTTATTGTAATCTAGGATACAATTAGGTTTTGAGGTGTGGGTACTGGTACCTCGTACAGGGATGGAGGTGGTACTGTCATGAATTGTTGTCAGTATAAGGACATCCCTCTTGTCCTTATATTTGACCAACAACATATTTTCGGTGCATATTCCCCTGCTTTCACCCCTTCTCAGTACTTGGGCAATGTGCGTTTTTGGGAGGCCTCTTTGGTTCTTGCGCACAGTACCGCAAGCTGCTGTACCTCTTGAACCAAGGGCCTTAAACAGGGGGATGCTGGTGTAAAAGTTATCCACATAGAGGTGATAACCTTTATCCAGGAAGGGGTGCACTAAATCCCAGACAATTTTTCCACTAACACCTACGAGGGAGGGGGGGCATTCTGGCGGTTCAATTCTTGAATCCTTCCCTTCATATACCCTAAACCTGTGGGTGTACCCTGAGGTGCTTTCACACAGTTTATACATTTTTATGCCATACCTTGCCCTCTTACTGGGAAGGTACTGGCGGAATTTAACCCTTCCTTTAAAATGTATAAGGGACTCGTCGATACAAATAAATTTTTCAGGGATGTACATCTCTGCAAATTTGGCACTGAAATGATCAATGACCGGCCTGACTTTGAATAGCCGGTCAAAGGTGGGATCATCTCTGGGTGGGCACTGTGCATTATCGGTGTAATGTAAAAATTTAAGGATTATCTCAAAACGAGTCCGAGTCATGGCCATACGGTAAAGTGGGGTGCTGTACAGAACATCTGTACTCCAATATTGCCTAATTTCTGGCTTTTTTACTATGCCCATATGTAACACCAGACCCCAAAACGTCATCATCTCTACTGCATCTACAGGGGTCCACCTAGCAAATGATGACGTGGGGTTTTGAGCAATAAACTGCTGGGCATATAAATTACTTTGGTCCACCATTAAATTTATAAAATCATCAGAGAAAAATAATTTGAAAAAGTCAATTTCTCTGAGACCTGTTGAATCAAATTGGATTCCTGGGGTGGCCAAAAACTCAGGAACCTGGGGCTCAAAATTGTCTGGTGGTGGGGTCCATACGGGATCAATCATTTGGGGGGGGGGGTCTCAGCTGCTCTACGGGGGCGTCTTTGAGGGGGTCCCTCATCACTAGAGGAGGAAGAGGAGCTTAAGACGAATCCTTCAAATTCCCCGCTTGCATCACTGGCTGTGTCAGAGGCAAGCATGGCATATGCCTCCTCCGCTGAATACATTCTTCTGGATGACTGGGATGACATTTGGGATGACATTTGGGATGCCATTTCTATTTTTGTGTTTCTGTAAGTGTAATGTTTCAACACGTGTATAGTGTTGGGGGGGTACAAACTTTATTTCAACACGGGGGGTATGTAGTGTGTAGTGTGTATGTAGTGCAGAAAAAAAAAATACTTTATACAGGAATTTGATCCCAATAAAAAAAAAAAAAATTGAAGGGGTAAAAAAAAAAAAAAAAAAAAAGGTCCTGCACTCTCCCAAAAAAAAAATTTTTAAAAAAACTGCAGAAAAAAAAATGATGTCAACCCTGTGCCAAAAATGCTGTTCAGTGATGTACGTCACTGATCAGCGGCCACAGGACACCCACAAAAGCAACATGGGTGTAATAAACCACAGCACTCTCCCAAAAAAAAAAACAATTTAAAAAAACTGCAGAAAAAATATGATATCAACCCTGTGCCAAAAATGCTGTTCAGTGATGTACGTCACTGATCAGCGGCCACAGGACACCCACAAAAGCACCCACAAAAGCAACGTGGGTGTAAAAACAAAACCCCACTGCAATCCCCCCCCCCCCCCAAAAAAAAACTGCAGATCAGTGATGCAGTGATGCGACACTGATTAGCAGTGAGGGGCAGCAGGCAGACAACTGTGGGTGCAACCTGACAGGGTATATATATATATATATAAAAAAAAAAAAACCTGGACCCCCAAAAAGTTGCTGATCAGTTAATTAATTTAAACTGATCAGCACAAAAGGGGGGGCAGCAGTCAGTTGCACAGGCAGCACAACCTTTGGTGCAACTGACAGGTATATATATATAAAAAAAAAAAAACACAAAAAGTTGCTGATCAGCACAGATATACTGATCAGCACAAAAGGGGTGCAGCAGACACAAAATATAGCACTCTCTATCACTCTCTATCACTCTCTGTCACTCTCTGTCACTATCTGTCACTATCTCTCACGATCTGTGACTCTATGACACTGCAGCAGCAGGACACAGGAAGTCACAAGATCCAGGAAGCATCCAACTGCTGGCAGCACGCTACCAGCGGTGATCAGCGGTGATCAGGTAAGTATCAGGCAGGGTTCAGGTATGTATATCACGACAGAGTGGCCGGTGACCGCTCTGCACGCAATTCCAGACCGGAATGGCGTCTGCAGCGCAGTCACCGTTAGTTTAAATGGCGCGCCTTGGCTGTGATTGGTCCGTCGGTCCGACGGACCAATCACAGCCTTGGGGGCAGGTGGGGTGAGGTGTCGTCGTCACCGATGACCCCCTCATGCCCCCTCACACCCGGCGGTGATTGACACCTGTGTTACCGAGCGTCTGATTCGCCGGTAACACAGGAAAACGCTGCGAATGGCTGTTCACATTGAACAGCCAATCACAGCGATCGCCGACGGGGGACATCGTCCCTCTGTCACTGCGTCTCTAGACGCAGTGGCACTTTGAAGTCATGACGTATATATACGTCATGTGTCGGGAAGTACATCCCGGCCATGACGTATATATACGTCAAATGTCGGGAAGGGGTTAAAGTTCCCGTGAGCAAGAGATAATTGGGTATACAAATGTCAGGGTTTTTTTGATATCTCACCCGCTGCTGGCAGCTTGCACCGCTGGGTTAAAGGATTTCCACTCTGTAGCAGGCACTTAGAAGATCCAGAGGTGGACACCTAATTCTATGGGTGTCAGTGGTTTTCCTTTTCTCCTTGTAGAGGCGGGATGTGCTGAGAGCCGGCTGCTCGCGCCACCACTGACCGGGCGCCGGGATGTGCTTAGTCTGTTGGAGCAGTATGATCTTTGCTGGTGTGACAGCGTGGAGGATGTGGGAGACCCAATGCCGGGTAACTATGACGTCATAGTTACTCGGCATTGGGTCTCCCCAGCAGAGCAATACTCACCATTATAGATAATATAGAGGCAGTGCCTAAATGGTTAATGACCCTACTGTACCTCTACTACTTTTGGCCTTCACAAATGTTGTTGGAAT
This sequence comes from Crinia signifera, assembly GCF_055691185.1. Classification (NCBI taxonomy): domain Eukaryota; kingdom Metazoa; phylum Chordata; class Amphibia; order Anura; family Myobatrachidae; genus Crinia; species Crinia signifera. Next base: position 53,489,918 of record NC_139228.1, read on the forward strand.
TTGGGTAAAAATAATCCCACTCCTACAAACAACATCATCATCCTAATTAATGTCAGAGAGTATACACATACTGTGCACTTCTATACTACCCCTTATCCTGTTGCACTTCTATACTAGCATCCTTAGTTTCTATTATGTCCTCATCACCATCTTTACTTGTACCGCTTCCCACATGTGCAGATGGTGCAGAAATAGTGGAGGAAGGGTAAAGGGGCTTCTCTATGAGGTGTCAGACTCACACATACCTAACGTTGACACCGCTTGACTGTCCTCGGGGTTGTGTGACAGTTCTACTATCTCAGTGGTTTGAATTTTTTTGATGCCTCTTCTAGACTCGGGGCTAACGTCAGCAGATGTCAGCCGCCCACCTGCTTCCCGCACAGGGTGCTCGAAGATCTGAGACCCCATCGTCAACCAGCAAATGATTTCTCCCCCACACCCAAGGCTGTGAATGGATGATTATGCAAACCATCCATTCGCAGCTGTGTGGGGGATCACGGCATGCGAGGAGGAGCCATGAGGGTGGCGTCTAGGGGACTCGCAAGTCTGCGAAATTTGCAGCTTTGCGAGTCAACCAGAATAAGGTCCTCTGAGTGAGAAGGGCTTACATCATCACGAGAAGCACATGACTATTCCACACTCACAGTTGCACAACTCCCATTAATGCATAAAGGTCAAGGCCTGAACCTTTTATTGGCACTTCATTTGGTGAATGGCTTGTTGGCAGTTTTATGTTTTCCTGCAACAAACTTTCTTTTTATTAGAGACGTTTTTCTGTACCACTGTAAATAGATGTTTTTGGTTTTAACTTAAGCCCTCTATGCTCTGGGCATTGACTGAGCGCCAGCACTACCCCTCTCCTTCTTCATTGACTATAGTTCATTACAATGAAGGACCGGTGTCGTCATGATGCTGCACTGTCAGCAGCTGCAGCCCTACTATTTGGTTGCTGCTCCTGCTCTTAACAGGTCATTATAGTTATCAATAATCACACAGAACTAGTACAAACACATACTGTGGGGTATCAACGCGCTTATATGTCCTTTTTGAGGTTCCAGTGTCAGTCTTCTGACAGCAGTTGAAATGCCAGCGTTGAATGCCGCCATGCTGATCGCATCCCCACAATAGCACTCAGTGATAGCACACACATACATACACACATAAAATATTACAAAGTGATAGTACACTCACAATAGTACACAGTGATAAAACACATAAAATAGAACACAGTAATAGCACACACAATGATATACAGTGATTGTACACACAATAGTACACAGTGGTAGAACACAAACAATGGTAGACAGTAATAGCACACATGCAAAACAGTACACAGTGATTGCACACTTACACACACACACACACACACACACAATGGTACAGTGATAGCATACACACAATGGTGCACAGTAATAGAACACACACAATATTACACAGTGTTAGCACACAAACAATAGTACAGAGTGATAGCACACACAATGGTACACAGTGATAGTACACACACAATAGTACACAGTGATAGTACACACACAATGGTACACAGTGATAGTACACACACAATAGTACACAGTGATAGTACACACACAATGGTACACAATGATAGTACACACACAATAGTACACAGTAATAGCACACACAATAGTACACAGTGATAGCACACACAATGGTAGACAATGATAGTACACACACATACACACAAAATAGTACACAGTGATAGCACACACACAATGGCACACAGTGATAGCACACACACAATGGTACACAGTAATAGCACACATAATAGTACAAACTGATAGCACACACAATGGTAGACAATGATAGTACACACACATACACACAAAATAGTACACAGTGATAGCACACACACAATGGCACACGGTGATAGCACACACACAATAGTACACAGTGATAGAATCTGTAGGGCCATGTAGAGTGATTTCCTGGCAGCTAATGCCGCTCTCTTGTATTGAAAGTTTTTGTAGCTGAATGTTTTGTAAATCTATAAATGTGGGATTTTTGCCCAAAGGAGTGGCAGGCACCGGGCAGCACATTATGATGCCAATAACTGGCACAGGACTGGGTGGAACAGCCTCTTATCTGGTTATCAATAAACCCACAAATAAGCATCGGCTTGAGGAGGCACAGCTGTGTAGTGTTTATACTCGGAACCCAAGTGCAGAATAAGAGACACTTGTAATAACAACATTAAATGTTCCCGGTGCTGGAAGAGGATGTGGTTAATATCTTGGCCATTTAAATCTGGCACATCACGGACTATTTATTTGTGGAGTCGGCCTCAGAGAACATTTTTTTTGTTTTTAGGTTGTGGTAACATAACATTTGAAGATTCTGCTGTTTTCTTCATCCTGAAGCAGTTTTGGTATGTATTAAGCAATGCTGGAAATGTGTCTATTTAAGTTCACAGGGTCGCCCAAGAAACCCCTATCTATAACACAGGGTTGCCGACTTTCTTCCTGCCCTCTTCAGGAGAGGGCAGCCCAGCAAAGCAGTGGGCAGAGCTGGATAATGCAAATAGGGGGCGGGCTGAGACTCACAAAGGGCGGGGCACATATGCACAATCAAGCCATGATGGCCACAGCTGCACAATGCCATTGTATTACAGGCGTTGCATAGTAGGGGGGGTGAGCCACAATTATGCGATTCAGCATTACTTGGTCCTGCTCAAAAACCCAAAGTAATTGGACTGGGAGTTGATTAGACTCAGAACCCTTTTCATGAAAACCGAACCGCACATCTCCACTCGAGACATAAGGCCGGATTCTGAATCGGGCGAGAAGCTGGTGTAGTGGAGTTTGCGCGGCTACAAGTGGTAAGAGCCTCCGCCCACTGTTTATCCATTCAACCTCTATTGTTAAAATGACCACTTTTACCAGCCACATACAGATTGCAGACAATCCATATGTAACCAGGGTCAGCGTACCAACAAGTGCCAGGGGGGAACAGGTACTGATTACAACGGGCTAGGCTTGTTGGAGGGGCCCGGGTCAGCCAATTAAGAACCACTTCCCAAAGCCACACAGATTTTATTCCTGGAGGGGTTGGGACCTTGCCTTCTAGATTTCACATACCTCCCAACTTCTACTCCAGAGTAGGGATGGACATCGATGGTCGATGTTTCGGAAACATCGATGTTTTTCTTTCGATGTTAGTGTTTTTACCATTTAATGGTGACCTTCCGATGTTTGTCACCATCGAATGCTAATCATTCGATGGTATACCGATGGTGGCTTATTTTTTGTAATTCCCAAAAGCTATGCCTCCCCTGGCTGCTGTGTCTGTGTCAGGGAAACTTCCTAGGTTCGTTGGAGGCTGTCTGACTTTCTCTCTGCTTCCCTCCCTCTCCCTCTCTATGGTTGCTGTAGCTGCTAGGCAACAGGGCCCACTGCTAGTTCTGATTGGCTCTCCCTGACTCAGAGAGCCAATCAGAGCACAAACTTCACCCTGCAGCACCAGTCACTCAAACAGCAGCAAATTTCACAGACACACTGGTGAGCTCTGGAGGATTCAGAGAGGAGAAGTCACTGAATGTTATACCAGCTCAGGCAAGCTACAATAATAATAATAGGTACACAATACAACTAGCTACAGATATTTGTGAATGTCAGTCACATACAACACTCATTAATAAGCTGCATTAGTATTACCAGGCAGCAACCACTATATGATCATCAGTGAAGTGTTGGTCAGAGATTGTCTGTTTCTGTGAATATAGTGAGATAGTGAGGAACAATATACACAGTCCTGGGGTACCAGTGGAATGAACCAAGATAAAGGTGCCCATACACTGCTGTGACGTCTCGCAGCAGTGTACGGACACAGGACAGCCTGCAGGCTGCAGGGACCTTCCCGGCGGCAGGAACGCATGCGATCCGTTGTGATAGATTGCATGCATCCCTGCTTCCCACCCGCCTCACCGCCAGGAGGAACGGGTGGCTGCCTGCCGGTCTGAGCACCTGGTCGGGTCCGATGCGCATGGGACCCAACAGCATGTCAGGGAGAGGCGATTTGGTCCGATTTAAGGGGTTGATTGGTCGCAATTGGCCACAATCGGACCAAATCGCCTCAGTGTAGGGGCACCTTAACTGTTTTTATATATAGTGAACTATTTTTTATATTACGTGACCTTGTCGCTAGCGATTGGTCGCTCAGTGACCGAATTGCTGGTTATCAGTATTTTACTGGGGACCAGTGATTCTAGCAAGTTCCTGCGACCAGCGACCGTCGCTGGGCTGCGGCGGGAGAGCACACACGGCGAAGGTCGCTAGGTATCACCGGCAATATGGTCACTGAGCGACCATATAGCTGACGATGGAAGCTAGAATCGCCTAGTGTGTAGCATTATAGTGGTGCCCCCACAGATCCTGGCACCCTAGGCAGCTGCCTAATGGTAGAGTCAGCCCTGCTCATTGCAATATTTATCTCACCATATAAATGATGTGATGACCACTATACCGTCATCTCCCTTATTTGTGTGTGTGTGTAGTTACACTTGCCTTAATAAATAGACATTTTCCTATCTGGAAAAATAGTGAAACCTAAAACGAGTTAGTTTACAATTTATCTAATTTTATTACATTTTGATTACTTGCTGTTAAAGTGTTAATTATGTGTACACAATTATTATACTACTTCATCATTGGGCATTGTGTGAATATTATATATGTATATTATACACACAATGTCCAATGATAAAGTAATATGTTGCTCAGAGCCTGGGCCCTGCCACCAAACTCAATTACTACCTTACAAATGGCAATACAGGCTTTTGCGCATGCACTAGTCATATAACTAGTTTTCACCATCGAATAATTTTGATTCGATGGTTAGTTACCATCGCATCGAAAGTTTCAATGGTGGAAGCACTGCCATCATTTGATGGTTGGCTTCCGATGTCCATCCCTACTCCAGAGGACCCGGGACACTCGAATATGCCGGCTCTCCTGTGAGGCCATGCCCCCTTTTTCGTCACTGTGGGGGCATGCCCAGCAGCTCTGTGAGCTGCACGAATAGACGCTGTGCGGATGCACACAGGGACACTGCCGGCCGCGGGAACGTCCCCAAAAAACAGGACGTTTCCGCGATAAGCGGGACAGTTGGGAGGTATGATTTCACCATGACCCTTAGTCATGGTGAATATTACCCCCCCCCCATCCACCAGGGCCCCCCTATCTTATATGCCATGGGCACCCCAAAGGCTTAATCTATCCGTGAGTAATGCTAACCATTACACCATCCGTGCTGCCAGTATTATTAACTGTAATTCACAGTTGCACATTATTAAAATGTCCTCAAAATGTGTAGCTAACAAAGTATATCAGTGCGCGGCTTCTGAGTTATCGCAAGAATAAATACTATAAATTATATCATTTTTAACAATGAAAGTAATAAAAAATATACACATTCACAATAAATCTGATGGTAAAAGAATGAACAGAATAATGGGAATTACAAAAACAAATATAAATAATACAAGTATTTAGAATAAAATGATGTCAGAATGATTTCTATGTCCTTACTCATTCCCCTTACATAACAACCCGTATAATGATACTTCCATACACTGCTGTATTTATGGGGCTCATTTTTTTAACATCATAAAATAAAAAATGTATATCCAATTCTTACTACATGGTACAACTCAGCAGTCAAAAGTTTGACACAAAATGTGGGAGAGGACAAAAAAACGCAATAAACTATGCGCAGGAACAGCGGCGGCAGCAGGACAGTAAAACAATAATATTAATAAATCCGCCGCCATAACAGCCGCCCGGGTCTGCAATCATTAGTGAGAGCATAAATCCGCAGGGATCATCGAAGGATCGGAAACATAAATATCAGGTGATTCTTTGTGTTATGGGGACAGAAATCAGAGTTGGTATAGAACATATATATAAATATTTAAATATATATATATATATATATATATAAATAGAAAAATACAGTGCGTAATAGGTGAAAAGTTTTATAGTGGAACTACCGTTCCCAAGTCTCTGATCACAGTCCGAATCCTGTGCCTTTGTTGCACTCAGATCTCTCCTTGATCTGGCAGCACTGTTCTCCTGTGTCCAAACAGGTGTGACAGGAGCCCTTGGTGTAAGCAGCGCCTTGGATTGAAAGGTGCCGGGCACCGACCTATGCTGATTGTGTCTGTGGTACTCTATACCGCCCTAACCCTATCTGTGTTATTTGTCATAAATACATTTTACATCTTTTACCTGCACTATGGAGCGCCTGTTCTTATTACACCTTTAAATATATATATATATATATATATATATATATATATATATGTTCATATATCTGTATACAGTATGTAGCTGTAAATGTATATGCATCTGTATATGTACATGTATCTGTAAATGTTTCTGTATATGTATCTATATATGTATCTGTGTATATATATATATATATATATATATATATATCTGTATATGTATCTGATGTATATATGTATCTATATATGTCTATGTATCTGAATATGTAACTGTATATGTATCTATATATGTATCTGTATATGTATCTACTATATATATGTATCTATATATGTATCTGTATATGTATGTATCTATATATGTATCTATATATGTATCTATATATGTATGTATCTATATATGTATCTGTATATGTATCTATATATGTATCTGTATATGTATCTACTATATATATATGTATCTGTATATGTATCTATAGGGGATGCAGTTAATTTGCCGGCGGTCGGGATCCCGGCGGTCGGAATCCCGACACTGGAATCCCGACCGCCGAAATCCCGAAACTTTCTCCCTCTGTGGGTGTCCACAACACCCATAGAGGGAGAATAAAATAGCGTGGCTAGCGTAGCGAGGCACCGGGCCCGCTGCGTGGCGAGCGCAGCGATCCATGTCCCCCCCTTGTCGGGATTTCGGCGGTCGGGATTCCAGTGTCGGGATCCCGACCGCCGGCAAATCGTATCGGATCCATCTATAGAGGCCTTGTGCTAGCCTGAATAATGAAACTGTGAGTGCCTCTATGGTAACGCCGAAGAGCTGCAACACTGGGCCATATTTTATGCATCTGAGATGGCAGTCAAACAGCAAAACACACCACAAAAATAGTCACAACCCATCTGCATTTTTGCAGACATAACCCATTACCCCCTCCCCCCAAGCGGTCCCTTCCTATGACTAAAATTCTTCTGTAAGCAGAGTTGCAGATGTACCATGGAACATGCGCAGTTCAAAAGCAGCACATGCACGATAATCGGTCAGTTGTGGGAACATCGGTATTGTGTATTAAGATGATTTAGAGTCATAAATGCAGCCAAAATCAGGCACATTTTTGTAGAGCTCGGTGCATCTCAGTATCCAGCAGATATGAGCCGCAGTGTTCGTGGGAGATGGTGAAGTTCCAATACCGGCTTGTACACAATATAACAATTTAATGAAGTATCCTAATACCTCCCAGTGGTCCTGAATTTCTTGCAACAGATATGTTTTAGTTGGCCAAGAAAGGGGTGTGTTTCTGTAAAGTTGGGTGTTTATGATGAAATTGGGGCGAGGTGTTGTCTGTTATGGGAGTTTGGGAGGTATAACTCTATGTCAGGACAATGTTATTGATAAATAATGGAGTCACATTTACTATGTGAAATACCACTAAATACAAACTCAAATGCAACAATAAAATACTAAGTTGAATAAACAGCAAACAGCTGTCTCTTTAAAAACAAATGAGCATCTGTTTCCTGCCGCAGAGATTTCAGTGATCAAATAAACAATGCGCGCAGATTGCGGCGGCTACGGTCAGATCAAAACACACGCAGCCAATCGGATCTGACTGCTCCTCATTTCTGCTGCCCTGATTGGAGGAGATGATCACATGCTACTCTGACCACCTGTGTTGCTGAGTCTCATGGGAGTGACCGAATGTTCTGTGTGGGAGGAGCTGGCGAGCACTGGGAACGGAATAGGACCTGTTCCCCAGGTGACATAACCATTACTTTTATGTAAGTCTGGATATGCACTTTTTATGCAATAAATGTTGCTGTGATGAATTGTGATGATCTGAGTAGAATTTTTTTTTTTAGATCCGAACTGAACCAAAACCTGGTCCAGACCTCCCAAGGAGATCTAATCCAAAGCAAGTCCCATTTTCCATAGATTAAACATTACATTATACAGTATGTTTAAAATGTAGTTATGCAAGTTGTTACATTACATTTCCAATTTGAACTTCAAAGTAATGTTTAAGGGGCTCATTTATCAACGAGTGATGGATGATAAAACTTGTGTATACAAAATGTGTGTGCCAGCCAATCAGCTCCCAATGGTCATTTTTCAAAGTCATGACAGTTGGAAGCAGAACACAAGACAATTAGCAGTGGAACACAAGACAATTAGGAGCACCACACAACACAGTTAGCAGCAGAATACAAGACAGTTAGGGGCATAACACAAGTCAGTTAGCGATGGAACACAAGGCAGTTAGTGGCACAGCACAAGGCAGTTAGCAGCAGAACATACAGCATTTAGGAGCACAACACAAGACAGTTAGCAGCAGAACACAAGATAGTTAGGAGCATAACACACAACAGTTAGCAGCAGAACCCAAAACAGGAGCACAACACAAGACAATTAGCAGTGGATAACCTGAAGCGTGGCGAGTGCAGCAAACCCGCGAGGGGTGTCGGTAAGTGTCCTCTGACTTTTACATACCCCCACTATCCACTTTGGTGTGGAGTTGATCTTAGATAGTGTGGCGAGCGCAGCAAGCCACCGAGACCGAAGCGCGGCGAACGCAGCGCGCCCCACGAGGGGACACGGATTACTTTACATGTATTCCGCGTCCTCGCCACGCTTCTGGCTCATATTCCGTGGCCCCTCACGGGGCGCGCTGCGCTCGCCACGCTTCGGGCTCGGTGGCTCGCTGCGCTCGCCACACTATCTTCAATCAGCTCCACGCCGACATGGATAGTGGGGGTATGAAAAAGTCGGAGTACGCGTACCACCGCCCCTCGCGGGCTCGATGCGCTCGCCACGCTTCGGGTTGGCGTTGATAGTGGGGGTGGCGTTGACAATGGGGGTGCATTTAAAATTGTAAGCACCCATCAGGGTGCTTGTACAATTAAAAATCGCATTGCATCGCATGCCATTTGCTGGCATGCAATGCTATGCGATATTTCATTGTACAAGCACTCCTGTTAATTTAGCGGGAATATTGCATGCAGTGCACACCACTAAGTACGGTATGCGATGGGCGCAGTGCAAGGAAACAAGTACCCAAGATCGTTAGGAACACAACACAAGAAAGCAGCAGAACACAACACAGTTACGAGCACAACACAAGACAGTAAGCCACAGAACACAAGACAGTTAAGAGCAAAACAAAAGACAAGAAGCAGGGGAACAGAATACAGTTAGGAGCACAACACAAGACAGTAAGCAGAGGAGCACAACATAGTGAGACAAGGAATCCCATACACTGGATGAAATAAAGCCTGGTTCTTTGATTGTAGCAGGTAGATAGTGTGAAGTTATCAGACTCACTGTAAGACTGTAATTATTATATTTTATTAGGTGTAGTGATTAATGTACTTTTTAGTCCGTCTGTACCCTCTTGTTCTCTGCAGATGTTTCTATTCCCCATATCTGTGTGTACCATAGTATTAGACTGTATATTGCCCAATATGATCAGACAGGAAATGTCCACAGGGGGTGATCCAATTCCCATGCTATTTACAGGAAGGTTATGTCCACAGGGGGTAATCAGGACATAACCAAATTACCTTAATTGTATTTACACTCCTTTGTGCCTTTCTGGACTCTAGTAGACTCTTTGGAACCAGACCCAGCAGGGGGGCAGCAGCAGCTTGAGGGGGGGGGGGGGGATAAACCTGACTCTTGACTCCACCAATCCGGACCCAGTGCAAGTCCACTGATAGTTCAGGTACCGTGGGAATTTAGAAGGTTTTAAAATGACTTGTACACAGGCCGGCTCCTCATGTTAGTCGCAATCCTGGCTCAGGGGTCATACCCTCCACTGGATCTTGTGGAACACATCGTTTGCCCGGGAAGGGGGCATCCTACCAAGCTCTGGTGTGGAGCATCTGTGCTGTGTGGATTTACACAGGTTTCGGCTATCACTGCTGTGTGGAATAAGTGATAGTTTTGCCATTTTGGAACTGCTGCTACAAGGACTGCCATTTTGGACTGCTACCCGATAACGTTTATATGCTACATTTGCCTCTTGTTCCTGTGTTTGTCTACCTGTGTGTGCTGTGATAAAAATAAACCATATTTTGGTTTCATCTGCTCAGTGTCTGAGTGATTGAAGAACTCGTATCCTTACAGATAGCATACAAGGTAACAGCTTGGCAATTGTTTAAGTTACAGCATGGTAGGTTTTCCAGCAGGCAACATATAGGCTTCACACTGCCGGTACACTCCAGAGATCCCTAGTGTAGTTCCCCAAATTTCCCAGCCTATTGCTCAGCCACTAAAAGGCATTGGGAACACTGAACCACTGTTCTGAACATATAACAGGAAACCACAGGTATTGTAAATTAGCAGACAGTACATCACAATAGATCTAAGGCAAAACCGTACTGGATCCAATCAGTCCTGCTGCTGCTCTAAGTTAGCAGCAAAACACAAGACCGTTAGCAACAGAACATGAGACATTTAGATGCGGAACACAAGACAGTTAGGAGCTGATTAGCCAGAACACCATTTATCATATGCAATGAGTTTTATCACTCGTTGATAAATGAGCCACTAAATGTTTATAAAATGTGACCATTTGAGCTTGTAAAACATTTTGTGGTTTATTTTAGTCTTTTGTTTTAACTGCAGTCTTCAAATGTGAACATAAACTGCCCCAATCAAGAGGGTAACGCACATACATTTGAAGTCTTCGAAACGCCCAACTTTGTTGGACTTCCAAGTCTTGGAGAAACCAGGCTTTACTCTGCCCAAGATTCTATGACTTCTACTTCTCCAATCGTGTAGGACGATTGGATAGCGCATGACGTGCTAGGATGATTGTGCCTGGGAACTCTCACCAGCACTGAACCCAAGAGAAGCTTAAAGTCCTGTTTCTGGCCATCATGGACAAGACGTGGGAACTTGTATTCTTCTGGCCAGTGCGGCTGGACAATAAATCACAGGCCTGCGGATGAGGACGGTTTTTAGAGCTTTGAAACTTTCACAAAATCTGCAAATCATCAGAAAATACGGGAAAGGTCCCAGTACTGAATAAATCTCTAAACTATTGTCTATTTGTAACAGAAACCAACAGCTTGATTCAGTGCTTACTGTCTAATGTTTCTGTTTAAATGGAACACTCGCCTCTTGAGCGCTGTCCTCAGAAGAATTGTAAAAGTTTTCCCTTAAAGAGAGTGGATCTGATTTCAGACTTGGCCTGTGCCGGGGACTTCCCAGCCCATCTGGAAGCAACTAACAGGTCCATTTTCAAAGCCGTTTTGAAGATGCTGCAAATTCAATAGTTTGAAATAAAACTTGGGCTTCCCACCTGCACGTTTTTGCAAGGTCCCTTTCCTGCTAATGAGGAAGATGCCGTCTGAGGAATAAAGGACTCACTGTGCGCAGTATTCTCTCTAATATTTCTCTAGCAACGGTAATTTCCCAAAAATGTCAATAATATATACTAGAACATTAAAAAATGGCTAGTGAAAATATACAAAACATTTCAGAGTATAATTCACTCATTTGCAGACATATTAATCCCATCTGTCGCAATAGTAATAGAGAGAGGGTGTGTGTGGTGGTGGTGGGGGGGGGAGGGTTACTTGGATCCCCATGGATCTGTACAAAACAGAATATAAGTGAACATGTGTGTATACATATAGCATACACCACACATCTAATACAATTCTGGTAACATGCCTGTTCTCATTATCTTCCTGATAAAAAACTCATTTTTAATTTAATTTATAAAAAAAATACATTATTATTATTACTAAATAATACATTTCACCAGAGAGGAGGGAAGAGAGAGAGAGAGAGAGAGAGAGAGAGAGAGAGAGAGAGGAGAGACAGAGTGGTGTATGTATCCATACTTGAAGAGAGATAAAGTACCAGCCAATGAGCTCCTGTCATTCTTCAAAAAGTGGTTGGTACTCCAAGCATGATGCATATGCCCCAATGAGCGAAGGCATTTTAAAGAGAAAGGGAGAAAGAGGGGGAGAGAAGGAATGACAGAGAAAAAGAAAAGAAGAGTTGATCTGATTAGCAGCACCTGTGCTCTCCTGATATCAGTGTTTCCAGGACAGGAGGTCATTGTTCCTGATGGCGGAAAAGCCATCCAGGTGATAGGCCGGGGGTGTGGGCTATGGTAGGGAACACTGGAATATAGGGCTAACAGATCCGCTTGCATGCGGCCACAAGGAGAAGAAATAATTTGATGGTCGCTCACCGCTGAATGATTTCTCTAGCCTTCGCACTGAAAAGAAAGTCTATATTTACTTGTCAGATGCCCGCTCTCCACCGAATTGGGGGCATGGGCACACCCGACGTTTCTATGGGCGTGCCTACTGTTTTTGCCAGTACACCCATAAATGCTGGGTGATCCCTTGCATCTGCCCCCTGCCCACCCACCATTGATCGAGTCCCCCGGCAAGTGTGAAACTCGCCAAAGTGCTTGCTCCCTGGGTTTGCATATGTGCATGTTCGCGCATGTGCAAACCCAACATTGGCCAGGGTAGCAAATTCAGACCTGATCGATTAGGTCTGAATAGCCCCCATACTGAGGAGTTTGAACTACACTGTGACACCTGTATGCTGCTTGCTGTAACCATTCTTGCCTATGCTGATTACCTGGTATGCTGCAATGCTGTAACCATTCTTGCCTATGCTGATTACCTGGTATGCTGCAATGCTGTAACCATTCTTGCCTATGCTGAATACCTGGTATGCTGCAATGCTGTAATTGTTGCCTTTGATGATTACCTGGTGAAACTGGTAAAAACTGGTTTGTAAATGATTGCCGCTTTAAAAAATGGAGATTTCTTACCAAATCTCTCACTTTCTGAATATCTCATCCTTTTAGTCTGTTAACTCTTATGAGTAGGGCCCTCCTTCCTCGCGTACTCACCCTACCTCTTTACCTCACCAGCGCTCCTGCCCTGTTCTTCCCTTCCTCTACCTCATCTTCAGTCTCCTCGACAATTTCGACACCTACTTCAGAACTGATGCTTATTTTAGTTCTACCAGCTATACCCCTATTTATGCTGTATTTTATCAACACACCCTGTACGTTACCTTGTACACTTTGTGGCGCCTTATAAATAAACAAACTACTACTACTACCTGGTATGCTGCAATGCTGTAACCATTCTTGTCTATGCTGATTACCTGGTATGCTGAAATTCTGTAACCATTCTTGCCTATGCTGAATACCTGGTATGCTGCAATGCTGTAACCATTCTTGCCTATGCTGATTACCTGGTATGCTGCAATGCTGTAACCATTCTTGCCTATGCTGAATACCTGGTATGCTGTAATGCTGTGAAAATTCTTGCCTATGCTGATTACCTGGTATGCTGTAATGCTGTGAAAATTCTTGCCTATGCTGTTTACCTACTACAAAATAAAAACCAAGGAGGAAATTTACTAAGATTAGAGTTCCATTTCAGCTACTATCTATTATCTTTTAGAATGCTCTAAATAAATAAGTAGATTCTGATTGGTTGCCCATAGCAACCTCTCATGTGAAAGAGAACTCCCATCTTAGTAAATTTCACCCGAGTCCTTGTCACAATACCTAGACACACAGTTTGGGAACCACTGACATAAAGTATATATAAACACAAATACAAATGGCTAAAAGTAAATGAAATACAAAACTTCTATCGTTTTCTCCTATAAAAAGACTATGGGGGAAATTTAATAGGATGAGAGATTTAGAATGTGAGAGATTTGGTAAGAAATTTCCATTTTTTTTAAAGCGGCAATCATTTACACTGCAAAATCAAACTGGTTTGTAAATGATTGGCGCTTTAAAAAAAAAATGGAGATTTCTTACCAAATTTCTCACTTTCTGAATCTCTCATCCTATTAAATTTCACCCTTTCTCTTCCGCAGTACAGCAGGTCCAACAAATGACATATAAATAATTGGCACCATCTAATGATCCATCAAACATTCTGCGCAGTTATTATAGAGGAGGATGGGGGTTTCTCATCACACTATTCACCTCGTATTGGTACTGACTTTGCTTCTACAGCTCTGATTCCAGGTCATGGGTACAATATTCTGCGCTCCCTGTACTCTGTCATCATCCAGAACAACCGAGATGGGAATCTGCAGACACATATAACATTAAATCAGAGGGGTGACCCAATAAGAGCGGTTTGTTGTTATAAATGGTGTGATGTTTTACAGCTTGCAGCAATACAGAGGCTGAAGATCATTTGTTGATTTGTTGGGTGTCCCCATTGAATTGGTACTTCTTAAAACGTATCAAGATAAAGTCCCCGAGCCAGCCAGCCCCAGACTGCAATCTTGTGCCTTTGTTCTGACGGGTGAGTGGCAGTAATTGTCTCTGTGTGTTATAAAGCAGATGAAATATCGTTGTGCTGAGCGCAGAAAGTTTGGGACCTGCAGCCTGAAGTTTTTCTAGCTGTTTAAGGTCAGCACATTTATTTCTGTGCAAAGCGCGCTGAGAAGTATTGTTAAGCCGTAAGTTCATTGCATTCATCCATCAAGAAACGGCCTTCATGTTATTGTCCAAGCGTCGCTGCTTCTCGCTGATGGCATTAATAAATAGCTGGGAACCGTGTACTGATATCATCCGCCGCAGCAAACTTTTCCTGATTAACTTTTCTTGGGAAAGCCGCGAATGGCTGGAAATCTGCATTTTCAAAAGGAGTAACGGAATAAAAAATAAATAAAAAAAGGACAAACCATGTTATTCTTCTTTTTTTTTTGGATACAGGCTAAATACCGGCTGCTTTTGCATGTAGCGCACTGCTATTTAGATTTGAGTTTGGAAACTCCCTTCCGAAATTTAACTCTCTGATTTTAAATGTGCCACCCTGCAGCGCAGCATGTTTTTTCCCAAAGTGCAAAGATAAACGTCCATTTTTTGGAAATCACTTTTATCTGAGAAAATATAAATATTCCGATGATTCAATACAACCATGCACATAGGGGCCCGATTCAGGTTCAAATTTTGCCTCATGTCCCAGTGACGTCACTAAGCGGGTGCGGCCTGCACCGGGGGTCTCCGCTCAGTGGGGTGACACTCACACACTGCACCCACTCGCTGTGCCTAGGCACCTCACCCATAGGCATGCACAGGCATCTTCTAATGGGCGGCACGATTGCAGCATCTCCTAATCAGAGCCGGACGGCGGGGACTAGTACACTGGTACGGAATTGACAGTGACACTGGCAGCGTCAGACCTGAGGACCAGTGACTAGATTCCTGGTGGTCCGATTAGTGTCTGGGGCTGCCTTTCAACTGTGACCCCACCCCCTCAGTACATTACTGGGTCACACTGCCTTGAATGACAACTAGGCAGTACAGCCACAGCTACTGGAGGAAGAGCGGGTGCGCATCCAGCCCCTGCTTCTGTCTGCGACGTGCTGTGCTTCCCTGGCTGCAATCAGATGGTGCCTGCCAGCCGAACTGATACTGCACTATACTCAGAAGGCAGGACTCGGTGGAGACACAGACTGGAGCCAATCGGCCGGCACACGCTGTGAGTGTTAAAAAAAGTTTTAGTGTGTATATTTGTATATGTGGACTGGAGGGGGGAAAGGGGTGGGGGATATTCTGTAATGGGGTGGAGATAATCTGTCTGTGAGGGAAGAGGACTATTTAGTGCTAAGGGGAGGAAGGGGCAATTGCATCCATGTCACCTGCTGTATGGGCAGTGTCGCACGTAAAGGCCACGCCCCTTCTTATAGGCCACACCCCCAATTTTTCAGAGCACTCCCGTTTCCAACCTCCATAAAGTTGGGGGGTGGGGCTGACACCATGAGTTACTACAGCGGGTGACACCAACCCTAGTGCCGCCACTGTCGTGTCCTATGTTGGGGAGTTTGTGCATGTACATGCGCAAGTATGCAAATGTGTAAACCCTGGAAACACGGATTTGGTGAATTTCACACTCGCCGGTCGTTCACTCCAGAGAGGGTGGGCAGAGGAACACCCAGCGTTTTATGGGGGTCCCCAAAAAAGGTTGGGTGTTACCATGGGAATGCAGGTGGGTCGATGTCTGCTTGGTGGCTTCACTGTTCGCTAGGCTGCGAGTAGGGGAGCCAATCTCGGGATCGGCGGGATACCGGGATTTGGCCCTAAAAATGCCGGGATTCCGGGATTGGCCTGTGCATGAGCACATCTAATGCCGGGCAGTGCTGAGACCAGCTCAGACTCTGCCAGTCTGCTCCCAAACCCCGGCGCGCTGCTCTGAGGCTGTGTGCAGTGTGACCTGATGTCAAAGTTCACGCTGCGCAGCCAGTCTACTGCTCTGTGCCCACCCACCACCCAGTACCTCATCTCCATAACTGCTGCCCGGCTCCTTCACCACCGCTCGGCTCCTGCTCCGCATCCCGACTACCGCTGCCCAGCTCCCACACCAATGGCCGGGTGAGTGAGACTGGGTTTGGGGGGTGGGGGTCCAGAGAGGGATTGACCGGTGTACATGCAATCCAAAACCCAAGTTTTGTTTTTAAGTCTGAGTTTTGAATTGACAACAGACCATCGGTCTACCTAATTGGACATTTACAATTGCATAATTTAGCCAAATAAGGAATGTAGAGATTCAGAAGTATTATCAACATGCCAAGCAGGGCCGGATTAAGCCTTCAGGGGGCCTGGGTCACTTTAGACAGTGGGCCCCCCTTTCACTTGTCATTACTGGCCACAAACTACACAGGAGAATATTACTGGCGGCCGCTCCCGGGACCGGAGACCGGAGATCATAGTTACATAGTTACATAGTAGGTAAGGCTGAAAAAAGACTTGCGTCCATCTAGTTCAACCTGGTATAGATATCCATTGCTGATTTGGTAGGTTCTGATATTTTACAGACAGATTATATTTCTTATTTGTACCCATGGATGTTTTTATCCAGTAAATGTTTGTCCAACTTTGCCTTGAACGCATTTAATGATTCAGCCGCCACCACCTCTCTGGGAAGAGAGTTCCAGAGTTTGACTGTTCTGACCGTAAAGAAATTCTTTCTACTAGCTGAATGAAATCTTTTTTCTTCTAATCTATACTCATGCCCTCGCGTCCTAGATTCCTTTCTAGTAGAAAAGAGGGTGTGTGACAGTTCCTTATATTGGCCCTTGATATACTTGTACATGTTGAGCATGTCCCCCCTTAAACGTCTCTTTTCTAATGTAAATAGTCCCAAATTGCTTAATCTCTCCCCGTAGCTTAAATTCTTCATTCCCCTAATAAGCTTTGTTGCTCGCCTTTGGACTTTTTCTAATTCTATGATGTCCTTTTTGTAGTGCGGGGCCCAGAACTGCACTCCGTACTCGAGGTGAGGTCTCACCAATGCTTTATACAATGGCATAATTACCCTTGAGTCCCTAGTTTCCATTCCCCTCTTAATACATGCCAGAATTTTGTTGGCCTTTTTTGTAGCTACATTACAATGGGCACTACATCCTAGTTTGCTGTCTATTTGGACTCCTAGATCCTTTTCAAGTATGGAATTACCCAGTTCCTCTCCGCTAAGGTTGTAACTTGCACACTGGTTGTGTCTCCCAAGGTGCATAACCTTACATTTATCTACATTGAACCTCATCTTCCATTTTTTTGCCCACTCATCTAGAATTGCAAGATCATTTTGAAGCATGGTGACTTCTTCTGATGATTTGATGACTTTGCTAAGTTTTGTATCGTCCGCAAAGATGGATGCATTGCTGAGTAAATCTATCCCAATATCGTTAATAAAAATGTTAAACAAAATGGGCCCCAAAACCGAACCCTGGGGCACTCCACATAGTACCGGTATCGTATCTGATACGGCACCATTCACAACCACTCTTTGTTCTCTATTACATAGCCAATTCCCTACCCATCTGCAGATATTTTTAACCAATCCTAGGTTCTCCATTTTATTAATCAATCTCTTGTGTGGGACAGTATCAAATGCTTTAGCGAAATCTAGGAAAATCACATCTACAGCATTTCCATTATCAAGGTTTTTGCTAACCTCTTCATAGAACCCTAGTAGATTAGTTTGGCATGAACGATTTTTCACGAACCCATGTTGGTTAGTACTGAGTAGACGGTGAAGGTCTAAATATTCCTGGATACCATCCCTTAAAAATCCTTCAAATAGTTTACCCACAATTGATGTTAAACTAACGGGTCTGTAATTAGCTGGATCTTCCTTTTTTCCTTTTTTGAATATTGGCACTACCTCTGCTATTCTCCAATCTTTTGGTACTATAACTAAATATATAATGTAGGGGCGTAGCTAGTTCATCCCTTAATTCCATTAATACCCTCGGATGAATCCCATCTGGCCCTGGTGATTTATTTGTTTTGAGTTTGCTTAGCCTCAGTATTATTTCCTTTTGGCGTGAAATCCACAATGAGATCTGGCTTATTTGTCCCGTTTTTGTTAAATGTTCGTTCCACAGTCTGCTCTCCCTTAGTAAATACTGATGAGAAGAACTCATTTAACAGTTTTGCTTTTCCCTTGTCCTCAGTAACACTTTTTCCACTAGTATCAGTTAGTGGGCCTATGTTTTCCTTAATTAAACGTTTACTATTTATGTATTTAAAAAACTTCTTTGGGTTGGTTTTGCTTTCAGTGGCTATGCATTCTTCATATAATATTTTAGCTGCTTTGATTACCCCTTTACAAGTTTTGTTTGATTCTTTGTATTTTGCGAACGTCTCCTCATTCAAATTATTTTTATAGAATTTAAAGGCTCTGGTTTTATTGTTGATAGCTGACCTTACTTTTTTGTCCAACCATGGTGGCTTTTTTTTTGTTGAATTTACCTTTAGTTACTTTAGGAATGTATTCAATAGTTAGTGAATCAAGCACCTTTTTTAGAGTATCCCACATTTCCTCTGCATTTTTTCCCTCCATAACCGTTTCCCACCCAATTCCTGTTAGGGCTTCCCTGAATAATTCAAAGTTCGCTTTTCTGAAGTTTAGTATTTTTGCAGATCCTTTTTGATGTAATTTACTGAAGTTGATTTCCAGTGAAACCATATTGTGATCACTGTTCCCTAATTGTTCAATTACTTTTGTGTTTGAAACTAAGTCGGTGTTATTTGTTAAAACTAAGTCCAAGAGTGCCTCATCACGAGTTGGAGTTTCTACCGTTTGTGTAATAAACTGGTCTTTAAGTAAGCTTAAAGTCAGCCATACATCTACAGATCGATTGTCAGATTGGGCTGGTTGGAACAAAATCCTCGTAATGGATCAGAGCAAATGACAGATGACCATTTGCTTTGAAATGCTGGAAAACTGCCAAAAACGGTCATTCAGATAAAACCAGGTTTTTGTTCCAACCAGCCCAATCTGACAATCCATCTGTAGATGTGGCCAGCTTTAGAATCCATTGCTTCTTGCTGATTTACCTGTTTCGTTTTCCCAATCAATGTCGGGTAAATTAAAATCCCCCATAATTAATACCTGACCCTGATTTGATGCTTGTTTGATTTGGTTTAAAAGAAGAGACTCTTCCCTTTCGTTTATATTTGGTGGTCTATAGCATACCCCTATTATAATTATTATTTTTTTTATTATTATTATTGTCGGTTATCTCTGCCCATGCTGTCTCCGAGTTGACTGTGTACACCACATGAAAAGCCTGTGTTTGTCCCTCTGTAAATTACTCTGTAGGGGACCTCACAGGCTCAGCGCTGCCTCTGATTAAAAACCCTCCCATGATGAGGCTACTGCTGTAGTCTCTCCATGGGCCTGAGAAGCAAGTGATGAGCTCCACCAACAGCATTACTCATTGTCACATTGACAGATAGGTGAAGCTGCAGCACTACCCCACTCCCATGCACAAAACCTTTCGCTAAAAAAAATGCAGACCCCAGGGGGCCCTAGATAGAAGGGGGCCCTGAGCCCCCCCCCCCCCTTAATCTGGCACTGATGCCAAGTAGAGTCCCAAAATAATGGGGGAGTTGGCCATCTCCCACACAGGACCTGAACAGGATGGATACAGTAGCCCTACTAATATTTTTTCCCAGTCACCACCCGCCTGGATCAGTATGCAGAGAGAGATAAAGTATCAGCCAATTAACATCTTTCTGCCATGTTACAGAATGTGGAGGAGATTTATCAAAGCTTAGCGAGAGATAAAGTGGATGGAGATAATGTAGAAGACCCTTAGCCCCTAACTGTCATTTCACAGACTGTTTTTTAAAAGAAATGTCAGAAGCTGATTGACTGGTACTTTACCTATCTCCAAATCTAGATACATCTCTCAGCAATATTACGCATCTAATTCCTACTTTCCTGCACATCTGTGTTATATCAGTGGCTTTGTTCACAATATATACATGTTAATAAATATATTTAGTAGGTTTTATTCCAGAACCAGCATTTTATTGAAGCTTTTTAAAAAAAAAACTTCAAAACCTCCTGAAACTGGAGCTGCAGGAGAAATATTTCGGTAATTCCGGATGTCTCATGTGAAGAAACCCGCCGGTGCATCGCCAATCTGAGCACGTTCTTTTGTAACGAAGGTCTCTCCCGGTGCAATAACGCTGTCATACAGAGTGGAAACAACAAGAAAAAAAGTTTCCGAACTCCCCCAGGTTAATAAAGTATTTTACCCTTCGGCTTATCGGCACAGCTGCGGATAATTGTTACCTGCAAAATCACAAGCGAATTTAAGTTATCAGTTAATAGGAGAGGACGCTGGTCAACCGTTGAGAAACTTTGAACCTGAAATGTCCAATCAAATCATATTAAGAAGATTAGCAATTATAGTCATGATGAGCAGGCTCCTGACAAGCTTTCCACATGGCGCGAACTTTCCTGTGACCTCCCCATCTCCTGCATCTACCCCTAGCCCCCTTCTCATTATACAAAGACAGAAGCCATTATGCATCCAGTCAAGAGAGCCATTAATGCTCAATAAACAGCACACACGATGTCTAAAAATAAACCGTGTTTTCTGTGCTGAAGATAATCTCCATTACAACACCTGTCACTTCTAAGAATGCCTCTCATATAGCAGCTACCTACTGTACAATCATTGCTTCAAGCATTTACTTGGAGAGTTCCCCTTTAAATGATGACCTGGTAACATGACTACGTCATGTCTAGATCCTCAAGGACCCCAATATAACATTCTCTTCTGCAGGTCTTTCCGCTGCACTCACTTGCCGTATCAGGCTAGCTGCTACCCTGCTGTGTGCCACTGCGCACTCCCCACTCAGTCCATCCTGGCTCTTGTGCACTCCTTGGAGTGGTTCTGTCACAGAGCAAGAAGCTCCTGAAGATACCTACTCATTCGGGAAAGATGGGCACTTGCTTCCCATTACCCAACAGTTGTATCCATGATCATTGCTATATCAGAGACAGGGGGTGAGTGGGACAGAGAGGAGAGATGTAGGTTGGGGGATGGATGTAAGAGGTAGGGAGTAGGAGAGGTTAGGGAGACAGAAGTATAAGGAGATATAATAAGAGAGAGGTAGATTAGAGAGACAGATAAAATACAGAAGACCGAGGTTGAGGAGTACAGAGATGAGAGATGTACAGTAGGTTGGGGGAAAGGTAGAGGTAAGAGATGGAGTAGGGTAGGTGAGGATGACATAAATATAAGGAGAGAGATACTGTAAGAGAGGGGTACAGTATATTAGGGAGACATTGATAAGATAGAGAAGCCGGTGGGGGGGGGGGGGGGGGGGGCAAAGATGAGAGATGTAGCTTGGGGGATAGAGGTAAGAGATGGAGTAGCGGAGGTGAGGATGACAGAAATATAAGGAGAGAGAGATAAGAGGGGTATATTAGGGAGACATTGATAAGATACAGAAGCCGGGGGGGGGGGAGGGGGGGGCACAGATGAGAGATGTAGCTTGGGGGATAGAGGTTTAGAGATAGGGAGTAGGGGAGGTGAGGTTGGGACAAAAAGAAAGAGGGGGGTAGATTAGGGAGGTAGATACAAGATACATAAGATCGGGGTGAGGGAACAGAAAGGAGAGATGTAGGTTGGGGGATGGATGTAAGAGATGAGGGAGAAAGAAGTATAAGGAGATACTGTATAATAAGAGAGGGGTAGATTAGAGAGACAGATTAGGGAGACAGATAAAATACAAAAGACAGAGGGTGAGGGGGGCAGAAATAAGAAATGTAGACTGGGGGAAAGAGGTAAGAGATGGAGTAGGGGAGGTGAGGGTGGATATAAAGAGAGAGAAATAAGAGAGGGGTAGATTAGGGAGATATTGATAAAATACAGAAGCGGGGGGTGGGGGGGCAGAGATGAGAGATGTAGCTTGGGTATATCGGTTTAGAGACAGGTGAAGTTGGGACAAAAAGAAAGAGAGGGGAAGATTAGGGAGACAGAGATAAGATAAGACACATAGGACCGGTGGGAGGTGGACAGAGATGAGAAATGTAGGTTGGGGATAGACGTAAGGGATAAGGAGTAGTAGATTAGGGAGACAGAGATGAGCTACAGAAGAGCGGATGGGGAAGGTGCTACAGGTGACAAGATACAGTCAATAGGTTGACAAGCATAAGGACAACAGTGATTATGTCGACACCACTAGGTCGACATACTGAATGGTCGACATGGGTCTAGGTCAAAAAAAGGTAGACATGGGGGTTTTCACTGCTTTTGACCCGACATGTGCCGACAGGCAGTATTTCACGCCCTACCATCCCCTAGGGCGTGATGGGAGCCATGCGAGGGGATGCAGTGCACTTTATCCTGTGTCCATGTAGACTGTTTCGACATTCGGTTAAAAAAACAGCGAAAACCCCCATTTCGACCTGCTGACTGTCGACCTAGCCCATGTCGACCCAATGCTTATGTTGCGGCGCACTTTATCCTATGTCGACATTCACATAAAAAAACTGAAAAACCCCATTTCGACCTGTTGACTGTCGACCTAGCCAATGTCAACTTAATGCTTGTGTCTCGGTGCACTTTACCCTGTGTCCATGTCGACTGTGTCAACATTTGGGTAAAAAAAAGTGAAAAACCCAATGTTGACCAAATTACCTGTCGACCTTGTCCCATGTCGACCTTTCAGCATGTTGACCTAATGGTGTCGACCTAATGACTGGTGACCAATTTATGGTAGACCAAATGATCCATACCCTAGGTGACATAATTAAGAGATGAGCAGGCTCACTATCCATGGAAGGGAGGTATATTTGGCACTAAAGCCAGTGGTTGATACAGTGGGCGAGATTTATTGTGTTGACCGTTTTTCCGAAAATGCGATTTTTGCTCAAATCGCCCTGTATCGCCGTTTTTTAAAATCGCATTTTTTTCCAAAAATCGCATTTTTAATGAGGTGTGTATTCCGGCATGAAAAGTGCGAGAAAGTGCGATGTAGGGCGATTTTCGGGATGAAAAGTGCGATTTTTGTAGTCATGAAAAGGTGCGATTTTGTTAAAATGTGCGATTTTGTGTTAAAAAAAAAAAAAATGGCGTGAGGTCCCCCCTCCTGTACATAACCAGCCCTGGGCTCATTGAGCCGGACCTGGTTCCAAAAATACGGGGGACAAAAAGCGTAGGGGTCCCCCGTATTTCTGAAACCAGCCCCGGACTCTTGCACCGGTCCTGGTTCCAAAAAATACGGGGGACAAAAAATCTGGGGTTCCCCTGTATTTTGAAACCAGCACCGGGCTCCAACAGCCCCCAGTGTCATGCCACAGCCGGGGGACACTTTTTACACAAGGTCCCCCGGCCGCACCATGAGCACCGTGGCTGGTCAGCCTTGGACGGGGTACCTAAGGGAGTGGGGACCCCCCCAATAAAGGGGTCCCCCCCCCCAGGCTTCACCCGTCCAGGGCTGAAGCCCGGGGCTGTCACCGGCGTCCCTGGCCATTGGACGCCGGCCTGATATGGTTAAATTCTCATTCTTAACATTGCTTAATACAGGAGAACTGCAAGTGCCAGCAGACCTCCCCCGCAGGCTGGGACTTGGAGAACCACAAGTCCCAGCATGCGGGGCATTAATGGGCCCGCTGGGACTAGTAGTCCACCTGTAAAAAGAATGTTAAAAGAAAACACACACACAGAAAAGTACAAATTTATTACACACACATCCACACACACCTCACTTTTACACCGCTATACATACCGATCCAGCGCTGGTCTCTCTGCAGCAGAGCCGGACAGCACGCACTGACAGCGGGCTGAACCGGCTTTCTCCGATGCAGCTAACAGCTTCTGTCGCGCTGTCCCAGCGCAACAGAGGCTGAGAGCGTCTCCGGCTTATGTGTCTCCATGGAAACGCATAGCTCAGCCAATCAGGGCTGAGCTATGCGTCTCCATGGAGACGCATCGCCCAATCACGCTCTCCGCCTGTGTCTCGCTGGGACAGCGCGCCAGAAGCTGTTAGCTGCATCGGAGAAAGCCGGTTCAGCCCGCTGTCAGTGCGTGCTGTCCGGCTCTGCTGCAGAGAGACCAGCGCTGGATCCTGGATCGGTATGTATGCAATCCAGCAAAAGGCCTGCGAAGATATCGCAGGTGGTCGCACCTCACTCACATTATACACAACTCACTCCCCATGGAATGATTTCCCCAGTGTGCGCAGACTGTGTGTAGCCCAGGACTTGCTCAGCGGCTGCGATAGAATCATGCTGATTGGGGGCAGAGCTGACGTCACATGACACTCCCGCAGCAACTCCTCATCTGAAATAGATCTCCCATCTTACTATACTTCATCATTGACTGACTGATATATTGTAATCCTACCATTGGGATCCTGAGATCACCGTAGATGTGAGCGCCATTAACACCTCTCCAGCGACTCCTTGTAGTACATGACAGCCCTGTGTCCTCCGGCATCACTGCGCTAAATGCTGATACACAATGTCACTTAGCACTGAGAAAAGTGGCAGCTTAATACATTTGTCGCATCGCCTGGTAATCCGATGAGACAGATAAATCATTGATTTCCTATTTAACTAAATGTAAATGACAACTCATATTGTTTATGAAGCACAGAAAACAAATGATATTATTATATTACACAATGTTGTGATGTTGTGTTGGGGAAGTGGGGGGGGGGGGGGGGGGCTGGGATGATGAAGCGAATGTCAGCTGAGTGCCTATTTAGCCTGAAGGTGCCCAGATACCACCGATCTGCGCCTGTCACGCGTCCCCCAGGCTTGAAGAATTATGGTCATTTAAGCCGGGGTCAGAAGTGTCTGCGCACAACCTTCAAGCGCGGCTTTCATGGCTGCGATCTCACCGGTGATAGATGAATTTACTCATTCTGTGCTCGGAGGGTGATGAGATTTTGTAAATTCACCTGAAGCTTCTTTTTCCAATATGTCACAGGCTGTCTGCAGGTGACCTTCTAATACTCCTCAGCCTCTACCACCCAGCGGACGCCTGCAACAGGGGAAGATTCCACTGGGGTGAGTGAGGGCAAAGACCAGTATTCCCATGGAAGAATAAAATGATTATGGGGCTCAATTACCAATAATAGATTTTGGAATGTGATCTACAGTAAAAGCGATAATAATGCCCAAATTCTCATTGCAGCATGCGGTTATACTGAGGGTAATGTTCAGTTGTAATGGTTGTCATTACTGCCTCACAACACTGAGGTCACGGGTTCGATTCCCATCATGTCCCTAAATGTGTGGAGTTTGTATGTTCTCTCTGTGCTTCGTTCGGTTTCCTCCAGGTACTCCGGTTTCTTGGTTAATTGGCTCCTGACAAAATTATTGGGGTTACTAAATATTTTCTTAATGTGCTACAGATGTAGCCGCTGTCATCTTTGCAGGGGCTGGCGGTGGATTCACCACCCGCTAGAAGGGGATGCACGCACGAGACACACGTGTGTCCCCTTACAACGGTGCTCCCCCCCCCCCGGTCCCTGCCGCGTTTTGCCCCACCTCCCCGCCCCCCCCCCCCCCCCCTGATCCTGCCCGTCTCCCTGAAGCGGAGACAGGCAGGGTTCCCATCCCCCCACTGATGGAAAAAAGGGACGCGCATGCATGTGGGATGCTCGCGTGTTCCAGTCAGATGTAGCGCCGCTCGCCAGTGGGGGTGGTCTGGCGAGCCCCGGCACTGGAAGAGCTGCACTACATCTGTACTAACATTTCATGATAAATAGTCCTAAGTCCAAAAACTGCATGGTACTCGCGGCCTCCCAGGAAAGAGGGAAAGCGACCCCACCTACTTCCTTTTGCGCCATGTCATGCTCCCACCCCGCCCTTTATGCTAAGTCACGACTCCTGCATCTCTCATTGCTGCTGCCTCCAAGAAAAGCCAGCAAAAAATGTAGCAACTATGCCCTACACAACTATGCCCTACACAACTATGCCCTACACAACTATGCCCTACACAACTATGCCCTACACCACCTCTGAAACTGCCACCGGCAAGAAAATCCAGGAATGGAACATTTTGTTCCTCCTGGAATGGGTCATGGTGGATGGCTTGCCTATATTACACGTTAGTAGAACCACCCTACTGGGCAATACTGTAAGAAAGAGAAGCAAGGGAGCATGTCCCCAAAATTTGGAGAGTTACAGTTAAGTGAGAAACAGACTCTTCTAGAAATGTGGCTGCGGTCAGTGTGCAACAATAAAACAAACAGATATGCAGAGAAAGGCCAGCACAATCCATCCTCTGCCATATTAACATATTTATATTTACACTTTATGGGATTATTCTGGTTGACACGCAACGCTGTGAAGTTCGCAGTGCTGCGTCATTTTTTGCCCGCCGTTCGCCGGTCCCCTCTTTGCAGGCTGAATTCGGCCACACGGCTGCAAATGGATGTTTTACTTAAACATAAATTTGCAGCTTATAGGGAAAAACCCACATTATTCAATGATGGGCGTTCCTATGGGCACCGCCGCCCCACGTCCTCCAGCTGCAATGGTGGGTGCATGGTCAGTACAAAAACATTGCGCACCGTTGCGAATTCGCATGGACCAGAATAAGGTCCATAGACTGAAGTATTGACACGTATGTATGTAATGTTGCCCACTGAGGGAAATTCCTGCATCGTATATATCCCTATGGGAGATAACATAAGCCTGTGTGCCAGGCTGCTGGCTACTCCTGCTGCCCACGGACATGCCCACATTAAACCTCTGCGCCATAAGTACGGGCTGATGGATTTCTGCTCTTCTGCAAGTCAAGCAATTAAGGTCTGTTTGTGATTTCTCTCCAGCTTCTTCTCCATCTGTTCCCTGCCATCTATTCCTTGTAATGCCGCGCTCTCTCTCTGCAAACGTTTTCCCGTTTAGGGCCATTACTTGGTCTAATAATTATCAGCGGTGTTAGGAATCCATTCTTATATCGCCGCCTGTGGCGCTGCTCATCGGAATTTCACTCACACTTTACACTGAGATAAATACTCCGTCGCCGTCCGATCAATTCTAATCACTTCAATTAGTCCACGTTTCCTCTTCATTTGGAGTTACCGATTTACATAGGGCCCTTCACAAAAACCTATGGTGCTGTACACATCAATCCGGCGACTATCAGGGGCCACAGTATTGTCACTTATGGTTATATTTATTAATTATCGGGTTTAAGGCCAATGGTGGATATTACCTATGGGTGGCATTATTGAAGCCAGCTGTAGTCCATAAGACTGCACCAGCTCACTGTGACTGGCAGTGACTTCCTATTGGAAGCACTACCTGTCAGTCACAGGCACTATGGGAGTCCTATTGGGAGGTGTTTCCTTCTTCCGGGACTGCCAGTCCGACCGTCACTACGTAGAGCTTTGGGGTTCATAGGAAGCCGCGCCCTGCCTTATCCCTCAGCCCTACCTGGGTTCTATGAGCCGCCGTCAGTGCAGCAGTTCATGTGCCGGTCCCAGCACCTGGGGCTAAGCTTGATAGGTCAACAGAGTCCGGGACGACAGGCAATAAGTCGACATACTGTATATGGTTCACATGGTCGACATAGACAAAATGTCAAAATGACAATGGTGGGCGCATGAAAAGGCTGTCATTATTATTATTTTTTTTAAATTTTGAGCTTTATCATACTCCATAGTCCACGTGTAACACATTTGGGAACCGTGAAGTGTTCTGTAGCATGTCGAATGAAGCAGTCCATCCGAGGGAATGCGGTACACTAACTGAGGGTCCACGTGTTCTGGTGCTGACACACTGACACCAAAAATGTGACATACTCATGTCAAACTTTTCATGTGTTCACCTTGCCCTTGCTGTGCTTTTGCTTGTGTCAACATTTTTCCAGTGTCGTCCTTGTGCAGTACACTAACTTGGGGTCCACGTGCCGGTCTCAGGTGTCGAGATTGCCCCTAAATAATTGTGAAAAAAGCGCATGTCGGTCTTTTCATGTGTCAACCTATTCTGTGTTGAACTTGTAGCTTGTGTCAACATTTTTCAGTGTTGACCTTATGCATATTGATCTGGGTGAGACAGGCATGTAGTAAAAGGACCGACATGCATCGCGTAGAACACCAGCCACAATCTCAGCGCAGCTCCCAGGAATCCAGATTCCGATGTCTGATCATTATGCAAATGTTAATAATTGCCGTTTATTTTGATGCCTTTTAAAAACACCTAAAAACAAAGACACAGACATCTGTCTCCCGCATCCTGTCTGTATCTTATCACACGGCTTAATCCAGCGCATCCTATTACAATAGCAGTTACAGGAAAAGATTAGGAAAAAGCAGATTATTTTTTAAATGTATTTTTTTTTTTACGTATTTATTTTCTAAGTACAGAATTCTCGAGGTTTATTTTTTTTTCATTATTATCTGCATGTTGCAATTAATTATACCATAAAACTTAATGAAAGATGTTTAGTTCTAGGCATTTAAATATTGTAATCAGTATATACTATAAGAACTAACTATATATAAAAAATGTAACCTCCTAGTGGCTAATTAGTGTCCAAAGTGGGCATACGCTAAATAATAATAATAATCATCAGAATAATAACAATCATAATAATAGATTCAAAAAGTGATAAAAAGAGGAGTAATAAACAGCCAGCCAATCAGCTCCTAAGTACCATACTTGCCTACTTTTGAAAACTAGTTTCAGGGAGATTATAATTGGTAATAGAATTTTGCACAGCGCCCCATTAAGGGGGTGTGTCATGCTCCACCCAATGGGCGTGTCTAGTTTCATATATGGAGAGATTGTGAAAAGAGATTGTGACCGTGGCACCTGAAAGCAGGTGTGTGTACTGCTACATCTGAGAGGAATCTTCTAAAATGACTTATATCCAAATGTAGATGAGCCCCAAAGCAGTTAGTAAGAGATATTGTACTTGGTAAAGTGCTGGGAAATGGTGCTGATGATTCAATGTAAATGTATCTATCTCTCATTCCTTTTTTCCTAAAAAAAATGTAACAGTGTAATGTTGGCTAGGTGGAATGAGGGAGATTGGTAGACTAATGAGGGAGAGAGGGAGATTGCTGCTATTTCAGGAAGTCTCCTGCAGAATGCAGGAGGGGAGGCAACTATGTACCATGTTACAGTTTGGGTTGGAAAAAGGACAGGTAGGAGCTGATTGGCTGGTTGTTTATCACTCTCAATTTTATCACTTTTGAAGCTTGATACAGACGGAGCGCCTCTCATACAGCTCCAGCCCCCGTCAGATCCACTCAACTGGCAAGAGCTGTTGGAGAGGCGCTCCAACTGACGGGAGGGGAGGGGGGGGGGGGGGGGGCGGCGGAGAGCTGAATGAGAGGCTGCCAGCAGAATGAGAGGGGCACCATTTGTACATCTGGCCCTTAAAAACATAAATTGGAGAAAAATGTCAGGTATTTATTTTTATTATATACCAGAGGTGCACGGGAGCAATTTTGGAATTATGGCGACTGTATTTTTAACATAGATGATTACTCTGAGAAAAACTTTTGGTTTGATTTGCTTCACTACTAGAATTGCCACTGATCCACTCCTTTTAGTCATAGATGAATGTCGCATTCATCTAAACCTTCATTGACTAATGCTCTATAGGGCTGTGAAAACATTGCCCAATGAATCTCGGGATTAGCCCAAACAGACCCCACCAGGGATTTTATGTTATACTGGGTGGTTTACAAATCAAACAAAGAGGGTCTCCAACGCATCCTTCCAACAGTCATCATAATCCCACATGGGAACAGCCTTCCTATACATGACAATGACTGCGCACAAAGTGGTTTATTTACTAAGATGGGAGTTCTATTGAAGATGGGATGTTGAAGATAGCAACCAATCAGATTTGACTTCTTATTTATTTTGCAACTTCTAGAAGATAATACATGGAATCTTCAATAGGACTCCCATTTTAGTAAATGCATACCTCCCAACTTTGGCTCCCATTGAATCGGGACCCGTGCGCATCGAACGCGTGTGCCCAAAAAGGGGGCATGGCCTATGAAAAGGGGCGTGGCCTCGTGGGATGACGCATCCTGAGGCTGCGCCACCATTTTTTGTCGCTTTGTGACACTGAATAGATGCTGTGCGCATGCATCTATTCTCTTCCTTCTGGGGGGTTTCCAACTGCCCAACCCCCACCACGGAACAACGGTGGCCCGGGCGGGATACTGGGACGTTCCCGTGGTAAGCGGGACAGTTTGGAGGTATAGTAAATGTACCGCAAAGCATGTTACCTCCCTCAAGGCCGCTGCTCTTCCAGTTCATGCCCGCCACAGTGAGGTTCTGCCAGCAACATACACCAACCTAAACCACCACTAATACTTTAATAATGCTTAATGCATGAACCCACCGTCACCTCTTCCAACCGCCTCCGTCCCCCCTTTCTGAGTGTTGGGAGTCATTAAGTGCTAAATGCTACACTCTAAATTGCATAATGGTGCAAGTGGAACTATCACTGACCTGTAGAACACACACGTCGCCCTACAGGAGCCATTGTATGCATGTACACTATAGGACAAGAATACAACAGCAATATATGGGGCAGGGACTGTACAGTGCAGTTAATGATATCAGTAATCTGCCCCAGAGGCCTCAATAGATGAAAAACAGTTCAGAGTCCTTCACGTGGTGTTCATAAAGCTAATATACCGGTCATTTCACATCAATATATATGACCGGAGCTCACATTACAAAGCTGCAAGGAACCGACGCTTCTGTGTTACTTGTTATTTTTAATGCATTTGTACCGAGGTGGCAAAGTCCTTATGTGCTGTTTAAAAATGTATAAGTTGTGGGCTGTGGAACGTGTGCTCCTTGGACAGATGGTTCTCCTGAGGACCCTGTTTTACTGCTGCCGCGCTTTGACGGCCATAATTCCAGCACCGTGTTCTGCCTCGCGGACGTTGCTTTACAATGAGTATAGAGGCCCAGCACATACATGTATCTCAGCAACTGTGCACCGCAAGTAACCTCAGACCGCCACGGTATAAGGCCACTGGGGGATTTAAACCGTCATCACCTGACACCTGTGAAATCTCATCAGCCCATCTATGCCATGCTCAGTGCATGTTCTATTAGGCGGAAGTGGCCGGCAGGGGATCACGTTTAACCCTTCACACACACTGTAAGCATGGGCAGAGAATAGACCAGAGCATACAATGGTTCGACGTTTAGTATGACCAAATGAGGCTCAATCATGGGGCACGTACCGGAAATGATTACATCATCATTATTATTATTATTAATAACCTCTTTGATGTGAGAACCAGAAATGTCAGCCGCTGCCGTTTACTGATGCCGGTGATCATGTATTTGGGATTTTGCCCCATCTCCAATATTTACTAAGTCCTGGATGCCAGGGCCTCAGTGTGGAGGGTAATGCCAGGTAGGGTAACGCTATGGAAGCCTGTTGGCTTCTTTCTACATCCCTCCTGACATGGATACAATCAGGTCCCTCCCAGCGCCCCCCAAGCAGCCACCACGTTCCCCTTCACACTCACAGAGGGATTCCTGGGGCTGGAATCTGGAAATGTTGGCATCGCATACAGTGGCTCTTATCGGAAGTACTGTTCTTTGCGATACCAATTGTATATGTTAGTACATATGCATACCTCCCAACATGACCCTCTCCTGGAGGGCACAATGCTATTAGCAAGCTCTCTGCCCCACACTGCCCCCTGTGTATCTCAACAATCCCCACTTTTGATAATTAGATCCCCACATTGCCTTATTAGCCCCAACAAAGATGTAATAAAATTATACTGTGGTGTAAAACCCTGGTTAGTGGCAGAGAAATGGCATCATACAAATATGCTGACAGTTGGGGATTGCGGCACATGCGGATGGGAAGCGGAAACCCAGATACAAACTCTCTATAATGCAGAGTATTGGGGCTCTGTGACTTCTGTACTTCTTAGACCCATTATTTCTGATTAGCTATTCACCCCTTACTAAGTGAGTAGATATTAAATTAGAATCAATACAGTAAGTGGTGACATGTAACGCCATTAGTTAGTACATCCTGACCTATGAACCTATTTCAGCATGGCTCTACACAATTCTAGGGGGGGCGATTGCCCCCCCCCCACCCCCCGAGATCCGCCATTGTATGTATGTATGTACAGTGCACTGAACCACCTCTGATGGGTTGACAAGTACAGCAACTATACTATACGTATGCTTGATAGAAACATAGAAACATAGAATTTGACGGCAGATAAGAACCACTTGGCCCATCTAGTCTGCCCCTTTTTTTAAACATGTTACCTCAAACCATATTTGATCCTTATTTTTTTGTAAGGATATCAATATGCTTATCCCAAGCATGTTTAAATTGTACTACTGTCATTGCGTCTACCACCTCTGTTGGGAGGCTATTCCACTTATCTACTACTCTTTCTGTGAAAAAATTCTTCCTCACATTTCCCCTGAATCTTCCTCCCTCTAGTTTCAGTGCATGTCCTCGTGTTCTGTTGCTCCTCTTCCTGTGAAGAATGTCTCCCACCTGTACCTTGTTAAAGCCCTTGATATATTTGAAAGTTTCTATCATGTCCCCCCTTTCCCTTCTCTGCTCTAAAGTATACATATTAAGATCTTTTAGTCTTTCCTGGTACGTTTTGTGATGTAGGCCATGCACCATTTTAGTTGCTCTTCTTTGTACAGTCTCTAATGTATTTATATCCTTCTGGAGATATGGCCTCCAGAACTGAACACAATACTCTAGGTGAGGTCGTACCAATGACCTATACAGTGGCATTGGGGCAGATGTATTAACCAGCGTTAAGTGCAAAAATGCACTTAACGCTGGTTAACTGGGGGGGATTACGTCTGTACCTAATGTATTACTAGCGCACCTAACGTGCGCTAGTGACAGCCCGCCGAGTTACGCTCGGCGGGGCTGTCCCTGCAATCCCCCCCAGGGATTAACGGCCGGGGCGATG
Organism: Crinia signifera; assembly: GCF_055691185.1. Taxonomy (NCBI): domain Eukaryota; kingdom Metazoa; phylum Chordata; class Amphibia; order Anura; family Myobatrachidae; genus Crinia; species Crinia signifera. Next base: position 53,523,374 of record NC_139228.1, read on the forward strand.
TATTAACAGCCTTCAAGGCGTTAATTCGCCCCGGCCGCTTCGCCAGCTCAGGGCTAGCGTTGTCCTATCCCCCACTATGGGGACAACACTAGCCCTGCGTCTGGCTTGGGCTGCGCTGGAGATCTCGCGGTTTTTGCGAGTTCTCGCGCATGCCCAGTGCGGCCGGCCGGGGGACAGGAGATAGCGCATCAGTATTAACTGATGCGCTATCTCCAGAAAGGGACATCGCCGAAGGGGGGAGTTAACGCTCCCCCGCTTCGGCACACAAGATGTTAATACATCTTGTCGATGTCCCTTCCTGCTTCGCCTCGCTATTGAGGCGAAGCAGGAAGTATCATAGCGGCGCGATAAGCGCTGCTATGATACATCTGCCCCAATATTACTTCTTTCTTTCTACTGCTGATACCTCTCCCTATGCAACCAAGCATCTGACTTGCCTTCTTCATTGCTTTGTTACATTGCCTACCTGCTTTTAAGTCCCCTGAAATAGTGACACCCAGATCCCTCTCTTCCTCAGTAGTTTCCATTATAGTGCCATTTATACTATATTGAGTCTTTGGATTTCTGAGACCCAAGTGCATGATTTTGCATTTTTTGGCATTATACTGTAGTTGCCATTCTCTTGACCATTTCTCTAATCTGCCTAGATCCTCAATCATTTGTTTTACCCCTCCTGGTGTGTCTACCCTGTTGCATACCTTTGTGTCATCTGCGGTATCTATAGTCCCACAGACACCCCCCCCCCCCCCTTGGCGCCCCCACCTTCTTAGCGCCTCCCCGCCACCGTGGGGGCTGCGGGACTATAGTTATGCCACTGACTTTACCTCTGTACTAGCTGGTTTATTCTTTCTATTAACATCTGCGGATACTGTAGTGGTGGCATTATTACATTACCATATCGCAGCCGCATGACAGGAATAGAGCCACCGGCGGTGGACGCACAGGAGATTACCATTGTCAGACTATTATTACCTTGAAGAGAAAGTCAGAGGGGGGAGATTGATAATGATAGAAAATAACAGCCTTGTTTTCTGCATAAGATATGTTTTTCAAATGAACTTCTCATTGGGCGCGGTGCAGAATATTATCTTGATTACTCATCGGTGACAAAATTTAATTTACTCGCATCGGCACAAATGGAAAAATGGCAACAAGAGGTTCACCCAGAACAGAGGAATTAGCTCCTTACAAATAACAGCAGCTGCTGGCCCTGTATTACCATATAGATAATGGTGCAGTGATTGCCTTCTCCAGTCATACAACACATGTAATGCCTGCAAAACTGTTGTTTTATTCACAACCCAGTAACCTGAGGGAGGTCAATTGGCATCCATTCATAAATCCGCCTGTCCTGAGGTGCACGGAGAAGATTGCGCTCTGGATTTATCTGTTGAAGTGTCGCTGGTTCCTTTGTTGACATAATGATCCAGTGCTGATCGATCGGAAAGGAGACAGGCATGGCTAGGAGGTGTCGGAGAAATAATGCTTTATTCTAGTCACTTGTACTGCGCGAGTTCAGAATCAGAATCATCTTTATTGGCCAGGTATACTTGCGTATGCTTGGAATTTTTTGTGGTAACAGTGCAGCATCAATCAGGGAACACAAGGGGGGTGGGAAGAGAGGCATAAACATACATCACATACATTTCACATGTATCTAGAAAAGTTCGAGTTAGTATTTAGTATTTGGTATGTTCAATACGGTTTAGTCGGTGGACAGCTATTGGGAAGAAGCCTTTTGTAGTTCTTGTCGTCTTTGCTGGGATGGACCTAAAACGTCTGCCTGACGGAAGGGGTTCAAACAGGTTGTGGCCAGGGTGTAGCTTGTCCGCCAAGATCTTTCCTGCACGCTTATTGACCCTGGCTAGGTATAGTTCTTGGACAGTGGGGAGCTCCGCCCCAATGATCTTTTCTGCCATCCTCACCACTCTTTGCAACCTTCGTCTGTCATTCTCGTTTGCTCCTCCGAACCAGATTGTGATCGAGGAGCAAAGAACAGACTCTACTATGGCAGTGTAGAAGATGAGCAGCAGCTCCTGCGGGATGTTGAAATTCTTGAGTTGTCTCAGGAAGAACAACCGCTGCTGAGCCTTCTTGACAGTTGTAATGATGGTGGGACCCCATTTGAGGTCGCAGGAAATCTTTATTCCTAGGAATTTGAAGGAGTCAACCCTTGACACTACTCTATCAGATATTATGAGTGGGTGCATGGCATTTGGTTTCCTTCTGAAGTCCACCACCATCTCCACCGTTTTGAGGGGGTTGAGGTCAAGGTTATTTCCGCTACACCATTTAGTTAGCCGATCCACCTCCCGTCTGTATGCTGACTCATTTCCATCCATGATTAGGCCGATAACCGTTGTGTCGTCTGCAAATTTTATAATTTTTACTGACTGTTCTGCTGAGGTGCAGTCGTTTGTGTAGAGGGAGAAGAGCAGGGGGGAGAGGACACATCCTTGAGGGGCACCGGTTCTAATTGTGCGCATGTTGGGAAAGCGCAAAGTCTTGGATTTAAGAGGAGGCTATAGTGGGGTGCGTGGCTCTCATTGGTGATATTCGCCAAATTGAAGTGTTTTGTGTATGGTACCAAACAACATACCTAATGATATGGGAAATGTTAGATACAGAATGTAAGCTATGACGAGCAGGGCCCTCCTCTTGTGCTTCTCCTGCTCTTACTTAAATCATCTTTAATGGCACCAAATCACTTGGTTTCTGTCCACCTGATACTTATGTCAGTGTCCTCTGCTGATGCAGCTATGGTTCTGTGCCCTGTACTTGTCCTCTATTGCGTTCAGCTGTAAGTCACTGTCTCCTGGGATATATACTCTGTAATAGGGTGCTGCGGATTCCTTGTTCTCTGCCCCCTGATACTTATGTCAGTGTCCTCTGCTGATGCAGCTATGGTTATGTACAAAACAGGAAAAACTCATGTCAACCTTTTTACCATGTCAGCTAGAAATGTCAACCATATGATGTTGACAAATTGACTGTTGACCTAGACATTGATACCTTTCCTAAACTAGTCTCTGCTATTCCCTGAGCTCTCTCCCCTGCTATTCCCTGAGCTCTCTCCCCTGCTATTCCCTGAGCTCCCTCCTCTGCTATTCCCTGAGTTCTCCACCGCTTTTCCTCAGGTCTCCTTTGCTATTCCCTAATCCAGGGCTGGGCAACACCGGCCCTCCAGATGTTAATGAACTACACATCCCAGGATGCTTTGCATTAGTTTTGCTATGTGGCCATGCTGAAACTGATGCAAGGCATGCTGGGATGTGTAGTTCATCAACATCTGGAGGGCCGGTGTTGCCCAGCCCTGCCCTAATCTCTCTCCTCTGCTATTTCCTGAACTCTCTCCTCTGCTATTCCCTGATCTATCCTATGCTATTCCCTGAGCTCTCTCCTCTGCTATTCCCTGATCTATCCTCTGCTATTCCCGCAGGTCTCCTCTGCTATTCCCTGAGCTCTCTCCTCTGCTATTCCCTGATCTATCCTCTGCTATTCCCTCAGGTCTCCTCTGCTATTCCCTGAGCACTCTCCTCTGCAATTCCCTGATCTATCCTCTGCTATTCCCTCAGGTCTCCTTTGCAATTCCCTGAGCTCTCTCCCCTGCTATTTCCTGAGCTCTCTCCTCTGCTATTTCCTAAACTATCCTCTGCTATTCCCTGAGCTCCCTATCTGCTATTCCCTGAACTCTCTTCTGCTATTCCCTGAGCTCTCTCCTCTGCTATTCCCTGAACTCTCTTCTGCTATTCCCTAAACTCTCCTCTGCTATTCCCTGAGCTACCCTCTGCTATTCCCTGAGCTCTCCTCTGCTATTCTGAGCTCTCTCCTCTGCTATTCCCTAAACTCTCTACTTCTATTCCCTGTGCTTTCTCCCCTGCTTTTCCCTGAGCTCTCTCCTCTGCTATTCCCTCAGCTCACCTCTACTATTCTGAGCTCTCTCCTCTGCTATTCCCTCAGCTCTCCTCTGCTGTTGCCTGAGCTCACCCGCATTGTGTGTATGTATGTGTGTGTGTGTGTGTGTGTATGTGCGTGTGTGTATGGGTATAAGGAACTGAGATCCTATGCTGCAGTCATCACTCATGCCCGTGTGGGATGCATTGTGCCCGCACCTGTGTGTGTGTATATGGGTATAAGTAACAGTTTCTATGCTGCAGTCATCGCTCATGCACGTGTGGGTTGCACCGTGCCCGCACCTGTGTGTCCCCTGGCAGAAATTGCTGTTGGGAGGTTTTTATTTTTGGTGAGCAGATGCAAATGTGATTTATAGAAATGACATTAAAGGCCAGAGCAGCTTCAGTACACCCCAGATACCGCGCCACGCATTCCGTCTCCATCGCCATGTCCTGGTAACATTTACAGAAAAGCTGTTATTTAATTAAAACTTATCTATTCGCCATCTAAATGTTAATATCACGGAATGTTAATGACGGGCATCATCGTATTTGTTACAAGGCTCATTCTCTTTAGCGCTGACATTTCCTTCCATTAGTGTAAGTGACTATAGTGTGTTATTATACTGCTGTTCGCTATGGGTTAGTGGCCATTTGTTCTGTTTGCCCCGGGTGAGTGTAGCCGGTGTGACACAGGTCACCTCTGGTACTTACACAGTAATACAACGAGGGGAGGGCACATATAGGATAGAATTATGAATAACGCTATGTAAAAACCTAACCAGCACCAAAAACCATTGCTGTGGCTTGCCAGCTAACCCCACCTTCACATGGCATGAACCCGACGTAGCAATGCCATCGTAGTCCAAGCAGTGGTTTGAGAGAGCCAGAACCACGTGGGTGCCAGGTTTATGCTGAAAATAACTCATCAAAAATGGCCGCCTTGTAGGAGACAGATGCTAGAGTTCCTACTGGACCTCTACCATCTGTCAGAAAGAGCAGAGTGTACAGCATTACCTGGAATTGCTGGCGCTCTTGTGAGCATTGAACCCCTGGCAACAAGCATGTAACCCTTGGTAAAGATCATGTAACACTTAGCAAAAGCATGTAACCCCCTGGCAATGGGCATTAGGCCCCTGATAATGAGCAAGAAATCCCAGGCAATGAGCATGTAACCCCTGGCAACAAGCATTAGACCCCTGGTAATGAGCATGTAAACCCGTGCAATGAGCATGTAGCACATGGTAATGAGCGGATAAACCCAGGCAATGAGCATGAAACCCCTAGTAACAAGGATGTAACCTCTGGCAATGAGTATTTAACCCCTGGCAAAGAGCATGTAATTCTGGCAATGAGCATGTAACCCCTAGCAACAAGGATGTAACTGCTGGCAATAACTATGTAACCCCCTGGCAATGAGCATGAAACCCCTAGCAACAAGAATGTAACCCCTGGCATAGAGCATGTAACCCTTAGCATTAGCATGAAATCCATTGCAACGAGCATGTAACCTCTGGCAATGAGTATTAGACCTCTAGTAATGAGCAGGTAAACCTGGGAAAAGAGCATGAAACTCTGGCAATGAGCATGAAACCCCTAGCAACAACAATGTAACCGCTGGCAACGAGTATGTAACCCCTGGCAATGAGCATGTAATCCTTGCAAAGAACATTTAAGTTAATGTTTATGGAGGAAGTCTGGTCAGAGAGGTGTATTCTGAATGGTTCACCATGGGCTCCGCTTGCTTGGCAGGTCAAAACGGAAGTGAAATGAGCACGTACGCAATAACTTTATCTTACTGCCTGGACAGAACTCAGGTCCCGGTGACTGACCAGTGTCCTGAAAGGTCCAATTAGCCTCAATATGCAGTGATATAAGGAACGTTTTTCACGGCTTTATTAGGAATTTTGCTAAATAAGCCCCATTGTCATTAATTATATAATTGTGATGTATGTACTTTTTTTTTAAATCTTATGATCAATGACAGAGACTGGAGTATAGGTGTCCTGGAACTAGCCAGCTGTCATAGTGAGTAGGGCATGCTGGAACGTGTTGTCCGGCAGCAGCTTAAGAGTCACATAGAGACAGAGGAATATGAGCAGTACAGTCAGATATCTGGGGAGATACAATCATGACTGCCGAGAGGGGTAGCAGGTACAGTTTACCCGGGACCAGGCCTGCACACACAGGTTTTTTTTATTTGGTGGCGAGTGCACTGGGTCTGAGTGCGCCGGAGTTGGGTGTTTAGCGGCGGCAGCAGGATCATGGACATGGGCGGGCATGGGGGCGACAGCATCACCGAGGTCCTTCTGAACGCCGTTCCACTCTCTGTCTCCAGGACTTACTGAGAGCCTGCCACGTGACTCAGGAGTTCACCATGGCTTGGCAACAGGAGGATACTTTGGGTAGGTAGTCCCTGGGTGCTGGGAGGAACTGGGAGTAGCACCAACTCTGCAGCATCCGGTTCGCCCCGTGCCCCACATTCCCATCCCAGCCACCACCAGCAACAGCAGGTGCCATGTCTCCAGCAGGTGCCACGTCTCCAGCCCATCAGTCCCATCCAGGTTACTGTGTTCCAAGGTGGAAGGTGGGTTGCTGGGTGCTCTGTTTCTGCTACCTCCCTTCATGCTGCTGCGGCTGAGATCCAACTCTGGATGTCAGCATATAACCCCTGGCAGAGCATGTACTGTAACTCCATGGCAACAAGCATGTTAACCCCTGGCAGAGCATGTATCCCCTGGCAGAGCAGGTTAAACCCATGGCAAAGAGCATGTTAACCCCTGGCAGAGAATGTTAACCCCTGGCAGAGCATGTAAACCCCTGGCAACAAGCATGTTAACCCCTGGCAGAGCATTTAGGTGAGCGGAACTTATTTGGTATTATTTGTAATAGGCATTACAGTGTGTAGCATAATATGTCATGAGCATTACGGCGTGTGGAATAATGTGTAATGGGCAATATGGCATGTGGTAAAATACGTCATAGGTATTACGGTATATGGCACAATGTGTACTGGGAACTACAGTGTGTGGTGTAATGTGTAACGGGCATTATGACATGTGATATTATATGTAATGGGTGTGTGACATGTGTAATAGGCAATGTCCCTGTGTCCACCTTGGAAGAAGTGGTGTAATAACGGGTCCACAGACCTCCTGATGGCTTGGGGGAGCCAGCGCCGGCAGAGTTTACGGGGAGCTCCATCTATGGGGGCCCTGGGAAGTTGTTGTATCGGGGCCCAGGATTTCTCTTGGCGGCCCTGTATACAATAGAGCAGTTACAGAGAAACACCTGGACGCACAGGTGATTTCATTCTGCACAAATACTCACCAGTAATATTACTGTCAGTACAAGAACAACCAATAGCACCGAGCATTACAGGGAATGTCACATAAGGGGCCTGATTCTGATATGAGCGCTACAAAGCTCCTTCCATGTGCAGTACATCTGATCGGCCATACATGCAAGGACAGAGATGTCCACTTTTCTACGCCATCATCAGTGTCATCCTAGGCCTAATTCAGACTTCATTGCAGGACAAATTTGTTCTCAAAATGTGCAAAACCATGCTGCGCTGCTGGCGGTGCAGATGTAACAGGTGCATAGAGAGTTAGATTTTGGTGTAGTGTGGTCAAACTGAAATCTGAACAGCCAGTATTTACACTGCACAGAAACAATGTAACCCACCCAAATCTAACTCTCTTGGCACATGTTACATCTGCCCCACCTGCAGTGCAGCATGATTTTTTTGCCCAATTTGATAGCAAATTTGTCCTGCAATCAAGTCTGAATTAGGAACAATATTCTCACACCTAGCACTGGTTTCCCACTTCTTGTCTTTCAGGACAGTAGTAACCTCTATACAGTAATTGATTTTACCCGATCGTCTAATTTATCTTATTAGTTAATTATGACGGTATTGATTCCCTCTACCGGCACACAGCGGTTCCAGATTATTGGCACTTTTTCACAGTTAGCACATTGCAGATTCCCTGATTCATTCTTTGCATTATTAATTCTATCTGCTGTATGTGGCTGCTGCTAATACAAATTTAGGAGTAATAACAATGTATAGAAATGAGTTTTCCGGTAGCGGAAAGAGGCACCTTCGGAACTTTCCCATCAGCTGAGGTGTGGGAGTAATACAAAGGTGTAGAACATGATGTGCGCGTGTAGTGATCAGCTGCTCAATAGTGTAGGTGATGTGTGTAAGACAGGGTGTAATGTAGAACAAGGTAAAGACTAAGTCATTAAGCCAAAACAAAATGAAAAAAGAAAATTGAAAAATAAAAAAATAACTAGAAATCTCTGGGATCTTTGTTCTGCATTTACAGAAAATGCTTCATTTGGGTTGCACCGGTAGTAACAACAACGGCAGAGGAACACTGTTCTAGACTAACTGTAAAGCTGGCACACATTAGATGGCACCACAAACGATTCGATGTTGTCAACGATTTGCCTTGAACTGGCTGGAACTCCCTGATATACTATACAGCGTGTCGTAAAAGATATTATAAAGGATATATTTCAATGGCCACATCCAGTAAATGCTGTTGTTGCATTGTCTAGCGACCGGTGAAGTGCGCATCATTAATGATATAGGTGTACACACTAGATGACGTGTCTACCTCCCAATTGTCCCGTTTTCCGCGGGAACATCCCGGTTTCGGCAGTGTCCCCAGGTGGTGTGGTCAGTTGGGAGTACCCCTGTCCATTCCCGCAGCCAGAGGGGCTGAGGACATAGCTAGAAGCTCACAGATCCTCTAGCCACGGATGAAGTGAATTATAGGCCATGCCCCTTTTCAGCAGGCCACGCCCCTAATTTCGGGCATATGTCATGACATCTTGCCGGTGACAGGAAGTTGGGAGGAATGGATATGCATAGATATTGTTTAAAAAATAGTGTAATGTGTACCCAGCTAAAATGATGACACCCACCCACCCACCCACACACACACACACACACACATATGTGCCCCCACCACAAGCACACACACAAACTGGAATAGCATAGAATCATGGACTCACTGTAGAAGAATGACAATATTGTCATTAAACCAGCGGACAAAGGGGGGGGGGGGTTGTAATCATGGATACCTCAGCATATACAGACAAAGTATACAGACAGCTAAATGATCCCACAACAAACAAAACGTTAAGAAAAGATCCCACCACAGAATACATGAAAACTCTGGAAATCTTAATTAAGAAATATGTAGATAACAACACCATTAGCTCTAAGGAATCCAAATTCTTAATCATTAAAAAAAAAACAGATCCCGGCAATATACATCCTCCCAAAAATACACAAGGACCCGCTAAAACCACCAGGTCGTCCAATTGTGTCGGGAGTAGACTCCCTAACGTCAAATCTGTCAGAACTCATAGGTTATCACTTATAACCGTTTGTTCTACAGAATAGATCTCATTTAAAGGACACCCGAGAGGTAATCAACAAATTAAACACTGTCAAATGGGAGGATAATTTCATTTTGGTAAGTGCAGACGTTAGTTCTCTCTATACGATTATCGAACATTCGCATGGATCAGCAGCAGTAGGAGAATTTCTTGGAAGATCCGATATGGCCCCATCACTGCAAAGCTTCATATTGGAAAGTATTCCTTACATTTTAGAACAAAATTATTTTATTTTTAAAGGTGATTTTTACCTGCAGCAAAAAGGAACAGCGATGGCCACCAGGTTTGCCCCCAGTTATGCAAATTTATTTATGGGTTTTTGGGAAGACAAATACATTTGGAACAATAACCCATACGGGGCAAACCTGGTGTCCTGGTATCGCTACATAGATGATATTATTTTTATTTGGAGTGGCGATCGGGATGAGTTGGACCTTTTTTGTGAGTTTTTAAACAACAACCCTTTTAACATAAAACTTCTTTTTAACATTGATAACCACACGATTAATTTTTTAGATCTAACAATCTACATTAAGGATGGGAGCATCTGTACTAGAACCAGAAACCCACGGACTACCTATCATACATTCAGGCAGACAGCTGCCACCATAGAAACTGGCTCAATGGGATTCCAGGTGGCCAGTTCAAGCGGATAAGGAGGAACTGTACAGAAAAAGATATATTTGAAACACAATCCGAAAAAATGAAGGAAGCTTTTAAATTATGTGGCTATCAGAACATAGAAGAAGGTTTGAACCAAGCCAGAACGATTGAAAGGGATGCTCTATTACAACCACAAACGAAAAACAAAAACAACGATAAAATGAAATGGGCCTTCATCACACAATATAATTCACAACATCAGGAAATCGAAAAATCATTCAAAAAAAATTGGTCCATTCTGAAAAAAGATCCCATTCTAGGAACACACCTGCCAGATAAACCCATTCTCGTATATAGGAAATCAGCCAATATCAAAAACAAATTGGTACGAAGCCTTTGCCCAACAGAGGCAACTAGACAAAGCTATAATCGTTCAATTGGCTTCTACAGATGTGGACTGTGTTTGGGATGCCGAAATATAAGCAGTCTAAATCAATCAAAATTTGAGGCAATCGAAATTAATGGTGAAAATTTTAGGATTAAAGAATTTATCAACTGCAACACGGCAAACGTAATCTATGCCATAAGGTGTTCCTGTCAGAAATTTTATATTGGAAGGACATCAAGACCCCTGAAAACCAGGATTGGGGAACATTTGAGAAATGTGAGGAAGGGTGTAGAGGTGCATTCCCTGTCATCACATTTCAAAAATCATCACAAGTGTTCCACAAATGAGATCACAGGTTTCTGGGGAATTAAACTGGTAAAAAGTACTGAAAGAAACAAAAATATTTCCAAAATACTGGCTCAAACAGAAATGAAAATTATTTAAAATTGCAAAACCCTGGCACCCAATGGATTAAACCAGGACTTTGAACTTAAATGGTTTTTATAGGTCCCGTTTTAAACAATTAGCCTTCTGCTGATTTTAAAAAATATTATTTTTAGGAAATTAGTTCACCTTTTTAATCATGGTCTTTTAAAAGGAAGCTAAAACTGTTGCTGCTAAAATTATTCTCTTATTCTTAGGAAAATTGCCGTCTGTTAGATTCTGGATATGTAATAGCCAGATATCAGCAGAATAGAAGCAGACCCTGTGACCGGAAGTAATGCGGAATAAGGTGGTCTGAGATGGAACGCAAAATGCCGATTCCCGGAAGAACATCAAGCCGGAAGTAACAAGATCGTGACCGGAAGTGACGCGCCGGAAGACGCCGGTGGACGCCGTATGATCAGCGCGATTACCTGGATCCCGGCAACATGAATAGAAGACAACACACTAAGGACTGCTGGACAGAGAGTTATTGCTTACACAGCTTGAGGACTAAATATCCAATTGGACCGCACCTGGAGGAGTTTGTTCATTAGAAGCCCTATATATATATCCGAATTGCAGAGAGAGCAGACACACCTTGAAAAAGATCCATCAAGGATCGAAACGCGTCGGTGGAGGCTCTCTTTGCATTTTTTACCCGTGGAGACCAATGGCTGAGAGGACGGGAAAGGCTGGAAACACAACAGTGGACAAGGAAACGGGGCCCCATTGCCTTGTTCACCCAAGCTAACATCATTGTGCTCAGCCCTGACCGGTCCCTCAAAGCTAAGTGGCTCCATTGAGGTTTCTCTTTGTTTTTAAGAATTTACCACAATAAAGGATACTCATTTTATCATATAAAGTATACTCGTTTGCATTTTTGGCTACTTACCTGAGTGGAAGGAGAATACCTAAGGAGAAAGACCTCCTATTCCATGCTAATGATCATCTTCTGAAGTGTGAGTACCCTGGTGAGGGGTTTCGCCCCGTCAGATAATTGAATTACAATTATTGTTCCTGCTATACCAGAAATCTGGGGATATGCAAGTCTAACACTATTACCGTGTGAGTGCTCTGTAGAGGGGGATACCCCCGCAGAAAATTCTCTATATATACCATCATTTATGTAAAATTTGGGAATATTCCTGTATCCTCACACAGTTAAAGCAATATTACACGAGGGGACCTGCCCTTCTGTCTCCCTTTTTGTCATTTCATATCTGAACGTGAAGTGGAAAGGAACAAGAGGACCCCGTGAAAATTCTAACAGGGGAGTAAGAATATCCTATTTATCAAGCGCCCATATTCATATTCTGAGGTCTTTTTTTGTAAGCATAGAATCTATCCAGGCCTCTCGTTTACCAGAAGAGCCATTTCCTGGGCAGTGTTACAGGATTACTCATCTGTCCTTAGTCTGATAATACACTGCCCCCCCCCCCCCCCCCCTCCCCCCAACATCAACCAGTGTCACCTTATTACACGGTATTTAATTATGACCAATTCCATTGATAGTCCTGAGCCGTCCCGGCACTAAATATATAAACCACACGGCACTCGCTGGAAACACGGAATCAATACCTACCCGCTTGCTGCAATAAATGACATAATTTGATCAATAGTAATCAATCCATGTGCATGCATAAGGTACGCGGCCCCTGATCCCAATTTTATGGACATATTCAGTTTAGTACGGCAGGAAGAGGCAATAAAGAGGTGTTATGCCAGAAAGGATATTTCTATTTCATGTTTATTAACTGCTTCATGACCAATGGCATTGTCACTGGAACGATGGATTATCACACTAGCTTCAACCCAAATACAATGATATTTTATATAGGGTTTTTGTTCTTTTTAAGTGTTCTGTTTGTTTTCTGAAGGGCGAGCATATGGGATTAGGTTATGAGTCAAAGTGTAGGCAGTGTCTAGGTAGACAATTGATCCCCAGAGGAAGGGCTGCAGCACAGCTCAAAATGGGAGAAACACCAACTGCCAGTGAGTCAGTTTGGAATGGCAGTTGGTGGCAGTGGGTGTGGCTCCCCTATTTATTTTTTGAACTGTGCTTTCCCCCCCCTGGATTCTTAACTAGTCAGCACCACAAGGTCGGCAAGCACAAAGTCACTCTGCTACAACAGTGCTTGGCTCACTTTACCATTCCAAATCAGAGTCCACACTGAAGGGAAAGTATGAAGAGGTCATGTGTATATGCTATTATCATGTAGCCGTACAGTAGACAATCATATGGCCCAGAGCAAGAGCTGTTGTCATGCAGTGTAGGGACCTCTGGTATCAGAGAGGCCTGGAGGCTTACCATATCTTTGCATTTATATTATTGCTAATGCCCCTTGGTGTGCTGGGGGAAAACATGTTGGGTTGTGTCGACCTTTTGTCGAAACTGACCTTGTGCATATCGCCATTTTGCTAGTATCGACCTTCTGCATATTGGCTGTGTATAGTAGCGTCTTCACGCTGACACAGGACGCCATACTCAGACGGTGAAACTGCACCTGGCATCGTCTTGGCACAAGTGTTATTGGTGAGGCCGACCGGGACTATACCCCTGCCAGGACCTGCAGATACATAACTGCAGTCCTGTCGCACCTGGCCCTATTGAAAATGTCCCGACTAAAATGGCCACCACCTCAGAAGAGACAGTTATTATGGATACTAGAGGAGGAAGTGGCCATTTTGGGAGGGACATTTTTAAAGTTAGCAGATTCAGCAGACCCACTGTTTTCCATCACATTAACTACTCAAACAATCAAAGTTCTAGGATTTGATGGCTGATCTCTGGGGCATTCAAATTTCTATTTCTAACTTTCTATTTCAATTTTTTTTTAAATTAGATTCTAATCAATAAAAAGAGCTGTCCACATCGAGTCCACTACTGGTTAAACAGAAAGGATAAAAGAAAACATTTAGTCGTGTTGGTAAATGATTGCGGTACCAGTGAGGAAATGGAGGGAAGTGCGGGATTTGTCACAGACAGTTAACCCCCGGTGTCCCCGATGCCAACGCCTCCTCAGCAGTGCTGATAAAGCCAACTCCTTCCTCTGTATTTAAATCATGCAATGTACCATTATCCCCTTTAGCTTGTGCTTGCCATTAGATGATTTTCTAACCATTTGCATAATGTTTCATAAACAAGGGGGCGCAGTGACCTTTTTTCCGTAACTTAATTTATTCATTAGCTCTAAAGATTCAGAGCACCTCTCGTGAGGAGACGGCGTCTCGCTGACAAATGACATGGAAACAAAGAGATTGGAACCAATTTGGGAACATTTTTATTTAATGTGTCTGAAATGTAAAGAGTGACAATCGTTTTGTCTTTTAATCTCCCCGTACAGTACACGTCGCGAGCTGGCGGCTTCTGGGGTTATGGTGACTTGTCAGAGTCGGATGTCTTTGCACACCTGTTGGCGCATGTGGAATGGTAATGGGCTGTTGCAGAGGCCTCTTGTTCCATAGAACCTCTGAGCTATAATTAGGGTTCTGACACAATACCTTTTCATGACAAGTACGGCTGTTGCACAGGCCCAAAACATGTCAGCACATACTGCATGGAATTAACCATTGACAAGTCTGTGTGAAACGGGTGAGATTTTGTCTCGCTGCATTGTCTGCCCTGGGCAAAGCGATGAAATGGGGCCCAAATTCACCCAGGCACACAGGAACCAATTGATAAAAATCTTAACTTGCACTGTCTCTCCACAAGTGTCCATACAGTGATTGGCTATCAGCACTCTGATTGGTGGATAGCTGCAAACATCCACCAATCAGCATGCTTACAGACAATCACTGTCTGGCTGCAGGCTCGGAAGAAGGGAGAGAATGGTGTACTCTGATTGGTGGATAGCTACAGCCATTCACCAATCAGCATGGGGACAGCTATCAATGTCTGGCTGCAGGCTGGAAGAAAGGCAGAGAATGGTGTACCAGTGACGTGCGGTGGTGGCTGTGAACAGAGAGGCACTGTCACAGCCACCATCGCACCCCCTCAAACCTCACCCCAACCCCCCCCCCCCCCCCCGCGCCGCTGACACCGGACCGTGTCCTCCTCCGCAGCCTTAGATTGTGCAGTACAACACGGGTGCAGGATGGATTAAGCGGTCTCTGCCGTGCAGGCAGCTGTGTGAGTACTCACTGACTGCAAGTCTCCTTCTCCTTACTGCCTGGTCTCCGGTTAGCAGCCTCAGTCACTGCCCCGTGTCCTGGCTTTGTGGAACAGGTGCGTGACTCTGCGGCTGTGGCAGGGAGTATGACAGCACCCAGATAGCCTGGTAGATGAGTGTTTTACTGCCGCTGTCCCACTCGGGACGATCCTGGACTTGCCGCTATCTTTAAAAAAAAATAATGACAGTCTGTGCGGCAGCGGAAGTCCACTTGAGCGCTGCTGCCTGTGCCCAATCACATCGGCTACAGTGACAGGGGCAAGCTTTCATATTGGCTGAAAGCATATCCCCCCCCCTGTCACTGAGGCACTTGTAACGGTGCCGCTTTCAATAGGTTTTTAAATGGGCTTTTACAGCCCGCCGCTTGTTTCAGCTCCCTGCCCGCCCCCTGCTTCCAGCTAATATAATGGGAAGCAGGAGGCACCGCTTAAGGTGCCTCAGATTTGAATTTAAACATTATATAACAATGCAAATGATTAAATTAATATAAAGAAGATACTTATGACACAGAATTTGTGTCATAAGTATCTTCTTTGTATTGTTTTAATCATTAATGACAGGGGAGGCACTGCCTCCCCTGACTGCACGTCCCTGTGGTGTACTCTTATTGGTGAATAGCTACAGCCTTCCACCAATCAGCATGGGGATAGCTATCATTGTCTAGCTGCAGGCTGGGAGAAAGGTAGAGAATGGTAGATTGCCCATACATTAAGATGGTATGGTACAAACATGGGGAGGACCATGCTGCCTCTGTAACATCCACAGATGCCTAACTAGTAGGGGAAGTGGTGTGACTCATGGCCTGATGCATCTTCCAAAGCTCTTCCCTCTATTCTCTCCAGTTCCAGATTTGCTTGTTGGAGATGTCAGAAACATAATGCCCCAGACAGATCTGTTTATTCCCGGCCTCCTCTCCATTAATCAGGATCTTCATTTGATTTGCTGCAAAAGTCTAAGTTTGTCTTGCGGAAATAAAATTACAGAAGGAGCCATTTGTCATGGCGGGAGGAAGTCATCTTAAATCAATGTGAAATAATGTTTAGCAAATCATTAATTATGTTTCCAGAGGGAAACAGATACATGATAATTCAGCAGCAAATCTGAACTGAAGCACGTTTAATATGTGGATGGGGCCGCAGATACTAATTGCTGAGGTCTGGGGTATAAACACAGGTTGGAGCTTTCTGGGGGTACAGACTCAGGCCAGAGCTGTCTGGGGGGTACAGACAGAGAACGGAGCTGTCCGGGGGTACAGACTCAGGCCAGAGCTGTCTGGGGGGTACAGACAGAGAACGGAGCTGTCCGGGGGTACAGACTCAGGCCAGAGCTGTCTGGGGGGTACAGACAGAGAACGGAGCTGTCCGGGGGTACAGACACAGGCCAGAGCTGTCCAGGGGTACAGACACAGGTTGCAGCTGTCCCGGGGTACAGACACAGGATGGAGCTGTCCACGATGTTACAGACACAGGTCGGAGTTGTCCGGGTGTACAGACACAGGTCGGAGCTGTTCATGGGTACAGACACAGGACGGAGCTGTCTGGGGGTACAGACACAGGACAGACCTGTCCGGGAGTACAGACACAGGTCGGAGCTGCTCATGGGTACAGACACAGGCTGGAGCTGTCCGGGAGAACAGACACAGGCCGGAGCTGTCCGGGAGTACAGACACAGGTCGGAGTTGTCCAGGGATACAGACACAGGATGGAGCTGCCCGGGGGTACAGACACAGGTGGAGATGTCCGGGGATAGACATAGGTTGGAGCTGTCACGTCAAAACAAAATGTGCATTATATAATTTCCTGGCTGGATGCGTGGACTTGCATTTAATTTTGATATTCCACAAAATTTTATACTGGAAACACCATCATAATTACAATAAGTAAATAAACTTTATTGGGCAGCATGGTGATACAGTGATCACTATTGTTATTGTGTGGAGTTATGGGGCGTATTGAATCCAAGCCAAATTTTCTGACAGTTGGAATATCTGCACTTTTCGACAATTTTTTGTCAAATTCATATTCTAACTATTCAATACAACTGCAGATTTATTGACTGTCGGAAAACACGTCAATTGGCAAATTATTCGCCAATCCACATGTTTTAGTCGAAAATGCAGCAATTTTTGACTAATTTCCGCAGATGCATATTCGAACCTGCATAGGCAGAAAAGCCGACCGAGAACGACCGCTTTGAATAGGTATTGAAAACCCTCATATATTTTCTTTCATAATTTGGGAGATTACTATACTGTATATACAAAACTATATAAATTGGGAAGTTTTGATGAAACATAGATGCTAAAGTATCTCAATACATTTTAAGTGTTACAAAAGTGGGGAGAGATAAAGGTCCGATGGGGATTGGTCAGTGAGTGTACTTCCAACTTGTTTATTATAATCATTTAATTATTCAGTTAATGCAAAGAACTTTGTGGGCCTGATGAGTGTTGCATCGCATTTCGCCGCTCACCGCAAGCATTAATTAATGCTGTATGCTTGAAGACAGGTTTCCGGGTAAAAGCTGTCCTACAGTATGCGATGATAAGACTTGACGATTGTTGACCTGTGAGTCCTTCTGCATCGTTATGGTATAGCGGGTTGACTGGGTGTAGATTGACTATGCGGGTACATCACAACACAGTGCAACGTAGACGCCAGAACAGCGGAAAAGTTGCTCAATGTTGTGCCCATCTCTGAATCAGACCCCTAAATAACAAATTACAATTACAGATGGAGCCGGCCTTGTCCTTGCCCGGCGCTCGCCAAAACGTCCCCTCTGGCGAGCACCGGTGGACAGGGACTCCATTAAACTGGGTTGCGTGTGTCTCATACGCATGCGCATCCCAGTCTCTCAGCAGCTGGGCAGCGGGTCCCTGCCCATCTCCGCTTCAGAGATGACGGGCAGGCTAAGAAAGGGATCGGGGCGGTGGTGGGGACTGGCTCTATCGGCGGGGGAGGCGGCGGGGAGCTCCGTCGTCAAGGGGCATGCGAGTGTCTTGTGCTCGCGCGCCCTCTGGTGGGAGCTGGCGCCTGGCAGGTGCTACATCTGTACAAATAACAAAGTATAACTATTTTCGGAGTTTTTTTTCTTTTGTATTCAAGTTTTCTTAATCGCCTGACCCAATGCTGACATTGGCTGCTTAATAAAGACAGAAATGTAGAAGAAAACCAGATGGAATGCAATAAGAAGATTTAGAACATTTGCCCCTGCACTTTTTGTATTCGGATACCAAAAATGTTTTTCTAATTAACTTTTTTGCCCAGGTCTGTTGTGTGTGAAACTGGCAGAAGTAGGCGTACGGGATGCCTGCCGATATCGTGCTGCTCTGCAGATGTGCCCATTTTCCGTGTAGTACCATTAGCGTCTTGCACCATAAACCGCCAAATGCTCTCAGTGGTAAACCGCTGTTCCCAGCTTTCCTGATCCTGCAACTGCAGCAGCTAAGTTACAACAGCAGCTAAACTCATTATTTCCTATGGCAATGATCAGAAGAATGGCACCTGGCACTTTATTCTATGTGAGCTAATGAATAACGAATGAGTTAAAGGTTTCATGCAACTTAATGCAGAACAACACGTGAACAATACGTGCGCTTATCCTGGGAAATTAGCTAGCGACTCTAAGCAAGGATTTTTATTCCAGGACCTTCCAAAGGAACTAGGGCATATAATTATCAAAATAATTACCAGAAATGTTATAACAAATATTCCTTTAAATTGAAAGAAATCAGAAATCATACCTATTAATAGTCCCAGTGTTTTTGACTAGTATAAGACATAAGTATAATAACATATGTGCATTTTTCCACCTGAAAATGTTGTATATCAGATGAAACGCATAGGACCTTTTAATATGAATGGAATAGTCTTTATTTAAGTGAATATTTTAGAAACTAAGATAAAGGGTGAAATTTAATAGGATGAGAGATTCAGAAAGTGAGAGATTTGGTAAGAAATCTCCAGTTATTTTAAAGCGGCAATCATTTACACTGCAAAATCAAACTGGTTTAGCAGTGTAAATGATTACCGCTTTAAAAAATCTGGAGATTTCTTACCAAATCTCTCACTTTCTAAATCTCTCATCCTATTAAATTTCCCCCAATCAATCTTACAAAAAATACATTTTGTACTTTTCCCACCACGTACAACTATTGGGCCACTTTTACACCTAATCCATACTGACTAATGACCTCCCTCCTCCTCAATCTCCAGATGCCAATCACCCAAACTTCTCTCTATAATGCTGCAGAATCATTCTCTTATCTTTGTGCACGTGACACCTACTACATGTACTCACATATTCTTATTCCTTAGTAGTATAATAGTATTGCACCCTCTTTCCCTGACACCTATTCTGTCAAGTGCTAAAATGATCCCGGCCATACCTTGGTCATATGCTGTAAAGAGAGATAAAGTATCAAAAACTCAGCTACTGTCGTTTTTCAAACACAGTGTGGCATGGCAGTACATATGGCATAATTCAAGTTGATTATTCGCTAAACTACAATTCCTGCACAGTGCACGGCCGTCCCAGTTGTCGAGTCCCTCCCCATCATTACAATCTTTTGCAATCGTATTGCTATTATGCAAGTGCTTCACTAAACAGGGAAGGGTTTGCATGTTAAGGGTAGCCGGTCACCGGATCACTGAGGCTCAGTGGGATTTCATTAATCAATATTATGGTAGGTACTCCCTGCTGAAAATACTACGGATTAACAGTATTTATTAACAGTTTCTTATATAGCGCGGGAAGTTCAGTTGCACTTTATAAATGCAAATAGAGATAAAAAAAACCTGCATAGCTACAGACAGACATAGAAGTAGGAGGGCCCTGCTCACAAGCTTACACTGTATAGGGAAATAGGCACGGATACACAAGGATAGGTGTTATCTATTACATAATGGTCCATCAGATTGCAGAAGCTCTTGGTGGGCTGTATGATTGTTATCTATTACATAATGGTCCATCAGATTGCAGAAGCTCTTGGTGGGCTGTATGATACCCTGACCGAGCAATGTTGGCCTGGGACCAGGAGGATTGGAAAGTGAGAGAGGGAATAAGTGAGGATATGTGAGGCCTGTACAGTGGGGAAGTTATATGTTTATGGAGGTTATATGTTTATGGAGGTCACGTTTCGTGAAGCACCAGCTGGAGTGTAACGGAGGCTGGGTGCTTTGATATAGGGTTGTTGCATTAACGACAGAAGGGAGTAAGGCAATTGGATAAAAATAAACCTTATTTAATGAAGATACTGCGGTACAGAAGATGAATAATGACACAATGATAAAACTGTAGTTATTGGTAACTGATAAAGTCAATAATATACAATGCTTATTGAAGAGCTTGAAGATGAGTGGTAATTGAATAATTAAGTAACTGGAAGGTTGCGCCATGCAGCATGAGGATTGGTAGCGGAGGTGAGCGCCATGACAGGAGATAATCTGTCAGTGGACCCAGGGCTAGACATAGCACAGAAAGAACGGGTGGCAGACATGGTGGTCGTGATAGCACACCCCCCCCCCCCCTTTACGAGTGGCCCCAGGACACTCCTTAGGCTTGGTTGGGAATTTTTAATGAAAATCACGCATCAATTTGGGAGCATGTACCTCAGTAGCATTGGTCCAGGACCTCTCTTCAGGCCCATAGCCTGAAGAGGTGGCGACAGAAACCAGCCGGCGGTGATTATGCGCAGATGCGCTGCAGCCGGTGTGTCCAGCCAGAGGCCTAACCTGACACGGACCCATCATGGCGGCTCAGGTCCCGCGCGGCACAGAGGCACACACCACCGCTGTCACCTTGCGATGACAGCGCGACAGCATGCACCCTACCAGTATGAGGATTGGTAGCGGAGGTGAGCGCCATTACAGGAGATACCCTGTCAGTGGACCCAGGGCTAGACATAGCACAGAGGGAACGGGTGGCAGACATGGTGGTCGTGACAGGGTGGTTCTGGAATTTGATAAGCTGGCCCGAAGAGGTGAGTTTTCAGGAAGCGCTTCTAGGTTTGGAGACTGGAGGAGAGTCTTATTGTGCTTGGGAGAGCATTCCACAGAGTGGGTGCAGCCCAAAGAAAGTCCTGCAATCGGGAATGGGAGCGAGTAATGAGTGTGGATAAGAGGTCGGGTTGGAAGATAATATGAGATAAGAGAAGAGATATATGTTTGTGTAGTTTGTTTTTGATGGCCTCGTGTAAGTAATAGCATTTTATATTGAATACGGTAGAATACAGGTAACCAAATTGGGGGGGGGGGGGGGGGGGGGGAGGACTGACAGAGTGGATCTGCAGATGATGAACGTCTGGCATTTATATCTTCAACATTATCCTTGGCTCTGTAATCTGACTCTATTCCTGAGAACCTACTGTATGGTACAGTGTGGTGTTCTATTTTATTTCGTGCTGTGGTTGTCCTTATTTTAGCTATTGAATGTCACCATTGCAGCAAGAATTTGGATTTCATTTTCCAGTAATAAATCTACTGCAAGTCTCCGAGAGCCTTCATGTGTCATCCTGACAGTGGCCCAAAAAAGTTCCCCCCTTGAAACGATAAATGACTTTTTGTTTTCCTCAATCTGTCCAAAATTCAAAAGAACTCCATGTACTTCTGCTCTAATTAGTTCTTATTAAGCAGATACAGGATTTAAGGCTCCGAAGGTCTCGGTTTCTCTCGCATTTACACTGACTTTTCCTTTCTTGCCATTTTCTGGTTTTCCTTGAATATATTTACCATTTTTTGCTCTACGCTGTCATGCTGAGAGACTCATGTTCAGAAGTATGCAAATCACAGGGCCATCTGCTGCATTATTCGGAGCAAATGCTTCCTGTGAGCTCTGCTGTTGCATCGCGAGTCCTCTTGAGGAACAAAAAAAAAATCTGTTTTTATTCACTTTACAGAGAATAACTAAATGAAGTGAAGAGGTTCTCTCCCGGCTGAGGCCGCGTTCGTTGTTGTTGGGTTAACAGCCTCCAGCGCTAGTGCGCCGTGGAATACGCTGTGCTTGATATGATTAAGTGCTTGTTGTGTCGATTGTGAATTCAATGTATCGAGCTCACTCGATCCGGAAGAATTTGCATCGGAATACCTGTTTTGTATTATCAGATAAATGCAGTAAGTAGTCACGGGCCGGGACTGAGGTTACAGACTGATATTTCAGATTACCACGCTTTCATTATGGGTGACTGTTATACCGACTTCCGACTACCGATCCGTTTTGTCTGTGTCTTTATGCTAATGCTGCTTCAAAGTCCTTCCAGGTGTAGATCCGTGGGTCTGAATGTGCTCATAGTCAGTGTCTGTACACACATAAATACAGCTTGGTGCGTCTTTGGCTGCACCATTGGTGCGCTACCTGTGGTGGACATACTTGACCTGGACGGATTGCTGTCCTGCCATTATGAAAAATTGCATTATCACTGTGTGTGTGGTCTCGGGCCCGTACACTGAGACAGCTTGGCAAGGAATTTCAGCTGCTGTTGCACCCTTTCGATACCAACATCTGGTCACACTTCGCACCTCAATGTGTGACTATGTGTCCACCAACCCTGCCATCTTACAGCTGACGTTGGAACATTATGACTGTTATGAGGTGCAGTCTAATGCCCGAGAGGGAAGCAGAGGTCTACCTGCTCTGGCCCGCTGGAGAAATAAACCGAAACAGAGAACATTACACATGTGTTACTTTACTTATTGTACCACCCCCGGTATTTCACCGCCTGATTTTCCTGTTAGGTCAGTAATACATCATGTACAACACTCCCCCTAGTGGAGGAACAGTGGCAAGCACTGGAGGGGGAAGTTGGTGCTCCGTCTGCAGATTTTATGCGATCTTGCTGTCCGGGGCACCTGTGAGAACCTAACCCCTGGCAACGAACATGTAACCTCTGGCAACAAGCCCATTTAACTCGCCCCTGGCAAAGAGCATGTTACCCGCCCTGGCAATGAGCATTTATCCCCCTGTGTGTTAGGGGGTGAGAGGTGGCAGGCTGGTGTGGGTGTGTTTGGGGTGAGACGGGGCAGGCTTATGTGGGTGTGTTAGGGATAGAGAGGTGGCATGCTGGTGTGGATGTGTTAGGGGGTAAGAGGTGGCATGCTTGTGGGGGTGTGTTAGGGGAAGAGAGGTGGCAGGCTGGTTTGGGTGTTTAGGGGTAGAGAAGTGGCAGGGTGGTGTGGGTGTGTTAGGGGGTGAGAGGCGGCATGATGGTGTGGGCATCTTAGGGAGTAGAGAGGTGGCAGGCTGGTGTGGGTGTGTTAGGGGTAGAGAGGGGGCAGGGTGGTGTGGGTGTTGTGAGGGTGAGAGGTGGCATGCTGGTGTTGGTGTGTTGGAGTAGTGAGGGGGCATGCTGGTGTGGTGTGTTAGGGGTAGAGAGGTGGCAGGCTGGTGTGGGTGTGTTAGGGGTAGAGAGGGGGCAGGGTGGTGTGGGTGTTGTGAGGGTGAGAGGTGGCATGCTGGTGTCAGTGTGTTGGAGTAGAGAGGGGGCATGCTGGTGTGGGTGTGTTAGGGGTAGAGAGGTGGCAGGCTGGTGTGGGTGTGTTAGGGGTAGAGAGGGGGCAGGGTGGTGTGGGTGTGTGAGGGTTAGAGGTGGCATGCTGGTGTCGGTGTGTTGGAGTAGAGAGGGGGCATGCTGGTGTGGGTGTGTTAGGTAGTAGAGAGGTGGCAGGCTGGTGTGGGTGTGTTAGGGGTAGAGGGGGCAGGGTGGTGTGGGTGTTGTGAGGGTGAGAGGTGGCATGCTGGTGTCGGTGTGTTGGAGTAGAGAGGTGGCATGCTGGTGTGGGTGTGTTAGGGGTAGAGAAGTGGCAGGTTGGTGTGGGTGTGTTAGGGGTAGAGAGGGGGGCATGCTGGTGTGGGTGTGTTAGGGGTAGAGAGGTGGCAGGCTGGTGTGGGTGTGTTAGGGGTAGAGAGGGGGCAGGGTGGTGTGGGTGTTGTGAGGGTGAGGGGTGGCATGCTGGTGTCGGTGTGTTGGAGTAGAGAGGGGGCATGCTGGTGTGGGTGTGTTAGGGAGTAGAGAGGTGGCAGGCTGGTGTGGATGTGTTAGGGGTAGAGGGGGCAGGGTGGTGTGGGTGTTGTGAGGGTGAGAGGTGGCATGCTGGTGTCGGTGTGTTGGAGTAGAGAGGTGGCATGCTGGTGTGGGTGTGTTAGGTGTAGAGAAGTGGCAGGTTGGTGTGGGTGTGTTAGGGGTAGAGAGGTGGCAGGCTGGAGAGGGTGTGTTATGGGGTAGTGAGGGGGCATGCTGGTTTGGGTGTGCTAGGAGTTAGCGAGGTGGTGTGTTAGGGGGTATAAGGGCAGAATCAGACTCTTTGAAGAGAAATACGCCCCTTCAATAGACCCCACCCCCTCAACTCATCTCCATGATGGCTGGTTTTCCATCACAATCCACCCCTGCAGGGCCCCCTTCAAAATGTTGCTATGGGGCCCACATTGCACCGCCAGCAGATGCCCAGAGATCTCCGCCACGAAGGGCAGCTATATGATCATAACGTCGCTTAAGGCCCCCATACACTATACGATTTTGGGACGATTTCATCCGATTTCGGCACTTTGGGCCGATAACCGGATGAAATCGCCCCAAAATCGCAGGTGTGTGATATATGATCCGATGCGCGGTCCCGTGCGCATCGGACCGGATCAGGGAGGTCGGACGGTCAGCACATAAGATCATCCGACCTCCCTGTATGCTATGCATATGCCTGCCCACCTGTCAGGCATATGCATGCAGACACCGGGGGGCGGGGGAGCACGGCGGGCAGACACACTGACCTGGCCGGCATGCTGTGATAACAAATAGCGGCGGCAGTAGTGGGGGCGGGCGGCGGCTCATAAATGAGTTCCCGGCGGGTGCCGGGTGCGGCGAGTGATGCTGACCTGGCCGGCATGCTGTGATCACAAATAGCAGCGCTGCCGCTGCGGGACGCACAGTGGCGGCTATTAGATTTTCAAAATACCTGTCAAATGACCGGCCGTTCTGTGATTGGCTGAAAGCTCTCTCAGCCAATCACAGAACGGCCGGTCATTTGACAGGTATTTTGAAAATCTAATAGCCGCCACTGTGCGTCCCGTGACTCCCGTCCCGCAGCGGCAGCGCTGCTATTTGTGATCACAGCATGCCGGCCAGGCACTACTGCCACCGCCCGCCCCCACTACTGCCGCCCGCCCCCACTACTGCCGCTGCCCGCCCCACTGCTCCTCACCGCCCTGCAGCTTCCCATTTGTTTTACATGTGATAAATCGCAAGCGATTTATCACATGTAAAAACTGGCTCATCAAGTGCCAAATTGTATGTGAGCCTCCCGGGGAGTTGCCGGGCGGCTCACAGGAGAATTGGGTCAGACTTGTCCTAAGGACAAGTCGGCCTAATGTATGGGGGCCTTTACAGTCACGTGCACTCTTCACATTTTTTTACCTAATGAATCTAGTGCTTCCTGCGCCTTTTAGACAGTAGGGTCATTGGTCAAGGTCATCTTTGCTTTGTGTTTCACGTTATTGTACAGTAACATTAATACATGATTGGTGCATTTGGCTGAGTGTTTCGGCGCTTGCCTAGAGGCTGAGATTGGGGGTGACCTGCTGTGCACAATGCAGAATATAAAACTATAAAAGGAATCGATTAGAACGCACCTTCTGCCTCCAAGTACCAGTATCCTGCAGCTATAGAACACTCAGCGAATCACAACTAGTTCCTAGTAAGCCTTAGGGCTGCTGAGGTCTATATTTAGAAAGGACCGTCTGGAACCAGTTACTGAACACCTGACAAGACGCGGCCCAGCTGGATCACAGAGGATGTCACATGTCATTACCGGGCCGAGAGGCCGCACAGGTCTGCAGCCAGCAGCTTGGAGCATGATGACATCACATCATTATTAGCAGCGAAGAGATGTGGGGCTTTCAGTATTTCAATGAAGCGCACAATAAGCATTGTCTAGAGCAGAAATGGCCTAGCGAGAGGATGTCCAGCTGCTGTGGGACTGCAAGTCCCTGCATGCCCTGACAGCAATACTGCAATATATTGCTGAAAAATAACAGTATATTTATTTTTATGAACCTTTTATTCATTTTTATTTTCTAGTTTCATTTGTACAGAATATATACAGTATCGAGATGATAGGTCAACACAAAAAAGGTTGACACTTGACTAAAGGTCAACATGTGCTAAGCTGACATTGACAAAATGTCGGCCCAGTCAATAAGTCGATATGTCAATAGTCGACACATAAAAGTGTCAACATTAGCTGTTCGCATTTTTTTCTTTCTCTGTTGCTTTACAATCCATGTGGACTACGAGCGATGTGAGCCGTGTGTCGGCATGCCTTACACTAATTGGGTCCCCATGTCGACATTGACACAAAGAAGCCACATGTCAAACTTTTCATGGGTTGATCTTTTCTTATGTCAACCTATTGCTTGGGTCCTGCTTTTGCCGACTGTTACATGTCAACCTTTTGTTCATGTTGACCTTGTGCCTGTCGACCCATTCTATACTGGGGCATATGTATTAAGCTGAGTGAAGAGATA
The DNA here is from genome assembly GCF_055691185.1 of Crinia signifera. Taxonomy (NCBI): domain Eukaryota; kingdom Metazoa; phylum Chordata; class Amphibia; order Anura; family Myobatrachidae; genus Crinia; species Crinia signifera. The sequence goes on from NC_139228.1 coordinate 53,549,779, forward strand.
AAGTGGAAGGTGATAACGCACCAGCCAATCAACTCCTAACTGTCATTTTTCAAACATAGCTGAAAATGTAATAAGAATACGAATACATAAAATCATATTCGTATTCTTAATACGAATGAATACGACTGCATACCGCTGTTTCATTTACACAAACACACTGATACTTACCTATCTTTAGCCCGTAAGTAGCCCTTGGTCTTGGTCCATGTCGGCGTCCGTATCCATGTCAGGAATGGTGATTCCTGTCGTATTCTATCAATGGTGTATTCATTCGTATTTGTAAATACAAATACGAATGTCCCATCAATACGAAAAGTCGTATTTTTGGCATAGTAAATGCCAAAAATACGTATACACCCCCCCAAAAAAATGTTGCCACGAATTTTTGTTAGTAAATTTCTCTCCTTAATCTCCCTCCATACTTTAATGCGTCTGCCCCTTCCGTGGTTCACAGGAGGATTTGCACAGAGATAGACCTGAAGTCCTGCAGTTGAGGGTTTGCCCTGAGAGGCGAGATTTCTGTACGTGTAAATGCCCCTCTGCAATCTACCTCCGTGGTGCGATAAAGTTTTGCTTCATCTTATGACGCAGCGCTGTGCTGACTGCTCTGTATCCCCAGATTACCACAGCGGCCCAGTTGGCAGGGCCCTCTCAGCGTCGCAGTGTCACACACCCGCCAGCTGCCTGAAATGTTTATTTTATCAGGAAAACAGGATGCAGGCAGCAGCGCAACTGGAGAGCGGTCTACAAACATGGAGAAAGCTAAACACCGCGACGCGGACATGTTGTGTAGGAACGGCTGGACGATTGCTAAAACAAACAGCTTATTAGCAAAGCGTTTCTCCCCAGGAAAAACAGCAACTTCCTGAAAGCTGACTCTGCGGCGTTCCTGGTCCTCTCCCCATTGCTGCAGTCACCTAATGAACAGCGGCCATCAATGCTGCCCTTTATTTCCCATCCAACATTGTGGGCGGAAGAGCTTGCAGGCTACAAAAAGCACAGAATGCAAACTCTACCTGACCCTGTGGATGGGGACACTGTGCACTGCCAAGGTGGGGGGGATTAACCAGTCATTGTATTGTTCCCTGGTAACAGCTATTGGGGTTGTTCTGTTTTCTCATGCAGGCCAGGCGACAGGAGGATACAGTCATTGGGTCTACAGCAAGTTGGTCGACAAGCATTGGGTCGACGCGGATAGGTCGACATGGGTCAAGGTCGACATGTGTCTAGGTTGACAGGTCATTAGGTCGACACAAGCATTCGTTTGACATGGTCTAGGTCGACAGTCAAAAGGTCGACATGGGGTTTTTCACTGTTTTTTGAGTCGACATGTGGTGACAGGCGGTATATCATGCCCTACCGTCTACTAGGGCTTGGTGGGAGAATAAAATAGTGTGCCGAGCGCAGCAAGGCACCGTGCCTGAAGCATTGCGAGCTATGTGAGGGGATGCGTTGCTTTGGAAACTGTGTCCATGTTGACTGTGTCGACATTCGGGTAAAAAAAATCTGTGAAAAACCCCATGTTGACCTTTTGACTGTCGACCTATTGCTTGTATCAACCTATTGACCTGTCGACCTAAACCCATGTTGACCTAGAACCATGTCAACCTTGACCCATGTCTACCTAGAACCATGTCGACCTAACAGTGTTGATCAAACGATCCCAACCCGCGACAGGGGGCCCTGGACCATCAGGAATCTCAGGTGACCAGCTCCCGGGTATGTGGTCTCTGGATTGACAATGTCTAGGTCGACAATCACTAGGTCGATCACCTGGAAAATGTCAACATATCATAGGTCGGAATTGACAGAAGGCCGACACAAGTTTACGGTGAACTTGGACATGGTCGACACTCAAAAGTTCAATGCGTTTTTCACAATTTTTTTGTTAGACACCGACTTTGTTCATACTTCACTATTCAAGTGGGCATCGAGTGATAATATAATATGGTGACCATGATGTGAAAATTCATGTCGACCTTTTGTGTGTCAACCATGTCCACGTGTCGACCATTTGGTCATGAGACAGCCTATAGGGGGCTAAAGACACATTGACTAACATTTAAAAACGAAAATGAAATGTTGTCTCTTAGTAACTGTGCGTTCTGGCTCCGGAAACACAACATCGATTTAGACCGATTTTCATCCATTTTTTTCAGTCAATAAAAACCATCAAAATCGACCTTTATTATATAAACCCCATTATCTCTTTTTACAATGAAAGAAGTATTTATTAAATGTTCTGCATTATAGGCACGTCAGCTTATAACAATGGAGTTTTCTTTGTAACCTGCGCTCTCAGTGCAGTATGCTGTCCAAATATACAAGTACTAGGTGATTCATTGCGCCCTCCGGGCGCTCTACACACCGTCATGCATAACCACTACTGCAGCGGGTGAGGGGGCATGCTCGCAGACCCGCTGCCCTGGGGGAGGGACAGACTTACGGCACTGGTGGGGGGGTGCAGGCAGACTCGATGCTCGCGCGGGGGGTGCTCTCAGACCCGCTGATTCAGGCGGAGGGGGGGGGGTTTGTTGTCACCCGTTGGCTGCTGTGGTGTATAATGGAGGATGGTGGGTGGTGCTGTAGCCCTGGCGGTGGGGATGTGTATAACGCTGGTCTAACCCGAGGGGGGGGCGGGTTTGGTGTGTATACCGCTGGGCGGGGGGGGGGGGGGGGTTGTCCTAAGGCAGAAACTATGTTTGTATAACGCTGTCAATCCCTCTTGTAACCCTGCTCAGCGTTATACACACAGGGGATGAGTGACAGATCTGGCTAAATATATAAGAAATATGTGTGGTATATACTGATTAATTGAATAACGTAGCTTAGATGTTTCGGGGTAAAAAACTTTCTTTATTCTAAATGGATACAAAGGTGGGTATATGGATCAGGATGGTGGTAGGCGGGGGGAGTTACAGGCTAAAGGGGTACACCTGGTGGGGTAGGATGGGCTGGTGGTAGGTGAGGTGGGACGGGGTGTGGGTAGTAGGCAGGCAAAAGTCTCAGTCTCTGGTCAGTATGTGGCAGGTAAAGTGGCGCGGGAGGCTGGCGTCCCATCCACCCCGCGGTGCACTCTTGTCTTCCAGGTCCCTCGCAGAATAAAGAAAGTTGTTTACCCCAAAACATCTAAGCTACATTATTCAATTAGTCAGTATATACCACACATATACTTGTATATTTGGACAGCATACTGCACTGAGAGTGCAGGTTACAAAGAAAACACCATTGTTATATATATATTTGTGAGATAGGTCTTCTCATACATAACCAGCTGCCGCTACCTAGAGTATACACTAAGACAGTGAGCACCAGCTACCAAACCCTGCACTTGTCAGCTTATACATTTAACATTACACCGAACATTTATCTGCGGAAACAGTCCAGCGCGCGGCACTTACATCGTAGCTGGATACAATAATATAATAATGTGTTTCCATCACGGACATTATTCCATCATTGCTCCTTGAATAGAAAGCGCCTTCCCACCCCCCGCGGGCGCAGTCTGCGGTCAGAGAGTCTGTGCGCGGACCGCAGATCGCCCTCGCAGCTCATTGTCTCGGATATCGGCCACAGAGAGGCAGAAATACCTTTTATCTCATTTCTGCCAAAAGTGGCTTTCAAGTGCCAAGTGCTGGCGCTTCGCAGAGCCTCTCTCTTCCCACTGAAGGCTTTTAGGCTGAAAGAGCTTCAATTAGCACTTCTTATTTAATTATACATGTTTCAATGTATTTTCCCGTTTCTCACATGAAAAGCAGAAATTGCTACAATATAATGACCTGTGGGAAATTTAAAGCTTCCCCAAATTTATGCCCAATTTTTTTTTAATTCCCATTAAGTGCCACGTGCTATAAAAGCAATTAAAAATACCACTTACGTTATTGTGATAATGCAGAGATAAACCACCAGCACATATTAAAGTGCGGAGCAAATATACTGTATATAAAAAAGACAATTTCCAAACAAACATCTTCAGTGATAACAAAATCTAGATGGAGAGGCCGGGAGATAAATCATTATTTCATATTTCTGGTTTAATAGCGCTTTTATTGCAGCCTGGGCAGTGTGGCACTTGGAATCCGAGAGCTTATCATAACCGCTTGTCGCTGGGTCTGCGGAGATATAATGGATTTTAATTGGAAAGTGTTTTTATTGATCGCGTTGGACACTTGTCCAAAATGCTGCTGTCATAGTTTTATATTCCCACTCCAGGGATTAAACGATGAGATGACCCCGCTCCGTTATACTACAGAAATGAAACTGGAACGAGAGGATACAACACTATAAAGCGTACTTGCCTACTTTTGTAAAAGCATGTCAGGTAGATAGTGATGGTGGCACCTAGAAGCGCAGTGGGCGTGTACTGCTACATCTGGAGGCGTGTCATACACATGACTTACAGTATACTGTTTCACATCGCAAAATGCAGGGTCGCACTGGGACTTTGAAACGGTTCAGTCCCAGCGTGACCCTCTTCCCATCCCCTTAGCAAACCGGCATTTTTTCCGGTTCGCTGACGTCATCCGGGGGCGGGGAGTCAGCGCATCATCGGAAGCGGGGGAGGAGGCTTAGAGCTGGCGCTGCTCCTAATGCTGCTATTGTGAAGGGTCGCTCAACCCATTTAACCCGTTCACACTGCACAGCAACACGGCAATGAACCGGTAAGAACCCCTCTTTTTTACCAGTTCTTATTGCCGTGTTGCTACCTGTTTGCGGGACCCGGTAACCACTTTCACATCGCACTAATTACCAGGCTGAACTGGCAAGAAACTGGCTTGTACCTGGTAATTAGTTGCGTTGTGAAAGGGGTATTAGATCCTAATGTAGATGAGCCCAATAGCAGTTAGTAAGACCTATTGTACTTGTGGAAGTATATACACTGATACGAGTCAGGGATTGTTGATGTATTGTGCGTTAAAGTGGTTCCATATAAGTGTACACAAGAAACTTTGAAAATGCATGTTGCCATAGGGATCATTGTGCTTTATAACCAATGCAGGGAAATGGCGCTGATGATACATTTTCAATTTGTTTATATCTCTGATTTATGTTTTCACCAAAAAATGTAACAGCTCATAATGTAGCTTAGGTAACATTGGGGAGATTGCATAGATTCTGCAGGGAGTCAGGGAGATCGCTTCTAATTCAGGGAGTCTCATGCAGAATGCAGGTGGGAAGGCAACTATGACTTACAGGTGTAGTGGTAAGAAGTTACCACTCTAAACTTTGGTGCAAGAAAGAAACCTGGCAAAGGAATCAAGATCTCTATATAAAATATAAGAGCATACAGTATATACAGACCTCCTGACAACAGACATCAGACTGAAGCGTCGATTCACTTGACTCATTGTGTGAAAGTCATCCAGAATCCAGATTGCTGTACAACAATGTGTAGACAGTCAATATGAGCACACCATATTGTTGAGATACATATACGGTTGACATGATCAAAAGGTTGACTCAAGCCACAGGTCAACACAGGAAAAATTGACACATGTAAAGATCCACATGAATGTTTCACTTTTTTGGTGTCCTTGTCAACACCTGAGCACGTGAACTCACAGTTGGTGTAATGTGTGTGAGGTCCGGAAACATCATCTCAACTAGAGTCAGTCAGGACTTTGACTTGGATATCTTCATTTTGTTTCTCGGTTATTTTGTTTCTTGTTTCATCGTGTTCAACCTATCTAACTTGTAACTGCTGACTTGTCTTATGCTTCGGGTCCTTGTTTTTGTTTGCTATATAAAGATCACAGACTGATGACCGGACATTTTCTGGTAGAGAGCATGATTTCATCAATGTTGGCAAGTTGTCCAGGTCCTGAAGAAGCATCCTGACACCATCACACCATGACTGCTGCATGGCGGTATGATGCTCGGACTGTGAGACGCTGGGTTAGCTTTACGGTAGATGTAACGGGACCAATGTCTACCACAATGTTCCATTTTTTTGACTCATCAGTTCACAGAACATTATCCCAAAATGCTTACAGTTTATAACGTGTTATTTGATTTTTCAAATGTGAGACACGCCTTTACGTCAGCTGCCCGCCCCCCACACCCACATCACCAGGGCATTTGCATGAGAGCACCCAGCGTGCTCATGGGAACACCCTTAGACACCCCTCCACACCCTAACACACTTGGGCTGTTCGCCGTGGCCGCACGCACCCAGCATATGCACATACGCAGAAATGAGACTGCACATGGCCATACGTCATCGCCCCCCAGTGCGAGTATTCAGGTCAGTGCGAAAGGACCAGAATAACCGGTATAGTCAATGGTCATTAAGACATATTTAGAGCCATTTGATTCAACACATTTATCCGAACAACCGTTTTGATCTATTTCTCAGTGTTTAGGAGAAAATGATTCTTGTCCTCTGCTCCCATACATTACCAGATTTATGTTCTCACCAGATAGATTGGCCAGATAAATCTGTAGGTGTGTATGTGTAATACCTGTCATTTCTCTGCTTATCTCTCCACCTGTGTACACACACCAACGCTGCTGAGATTTGTTTTATGTGTATGTCAGGGTTGCCTACCCTCCCGGAATGGCCAAGAGGATCCCGAAAATTGAGTCCTCCTCCCGGCCCCCCTCCCGGATTCTGGAGGACCCCCACGTTACCCCCCAATTGCGGTGTCTTCTCCCTGACCTCTGCAGCAATCCGCGGGTCTCAGAGGAGGGGGCGGAGCTAAAATGTCACAATCGCGTCATTTTAGCATCTCCACGGAGATCCATGAATTGGGTTATTTTACATCATAGGTCGGGGCTTAATGACATCACGCTCAAGCCCCGCCCCCCGAACTGGAGCTGGAAGTCTCCTCTCCGGGCTTCTCCCAGAGAGGAGACTGAAAAAGTCGGTAACCCTGGTGTATGTTTATCCCAGGAATAGGAAGTCTGTATATTGTAATGGAGTGTAATATTGCGTAGGATGGATAGTAAGATTGTGCTCATGGCCGCTGTGTTGGTCCCCAATGATCAATGATAAATCGCTATATTCATATTAATTGTATGAACAAGTATTCAGGAGTTATATATCATATATTTGCTTTCGCCGTAGATTTCTGCAAATATTGCGGGTACTAGCTAGGCCCCATATATTACTCCATGCATTATATGTTATTTACAGCACACTGTGGAGCAGTTATACTGTATGTCACATGACACATCTCTATCTGTATCTGAGCAGACTTTGGGGTAAGAAATTGTATCAACCAATCAGCTCCTAACTTGTCATTTTTCAAACACAGCCTATAGCATGGCAGTTACGAGGTGATTGGTTGGTATTTTATCATGTCTGTACTTTATCTCTTTACAAGCTGTGATAAATATCCTGCAGAGTCAGCCCTCAGGACCCCTCAGACCATCAGACTGGCACACACCCCCCGTGACCCCCCCTTCTGCGATTCACGGCACAAACCCCCTCCCGCGACCCCCCCTACCGCGATGTGCGGCCCCCGCCCCCCCCCCCGGGACCCCCCCTCCCGTAATTCGCTGCAACCCCTCGCGACCCCCCCGCAAACCCCCCCTCCTGCAATTCGCGGCAGCCACCCGCGACCCCCCCTCCCGCTATTCGCGGACACCCCGCACCTAGACCCCCCCCCGCGATTCACGCCAACCCTAGGATTAAATGGCACATGCAAAACACTGACATGGCTATGGTCGACAATGAAAAAGGTTGACATGAGTTTTTGAAGATATTTTTTTCATTTTTTGAATGTTTTCATATTCATTCTCATGTGTCGACATGGACACCAATGAAGTGCCACACTTATGTCAACATTTACATGTGTTGACCTTTGTGTGATGATTTTTTCTTGTGGCAATTTTTTTCCAGTGGCAACTTTGTGCACGTCAACCTAGACATCATCAACCAAGACGTTGTATAATATACAACACCTGTTCTGTTTTACTGTAGGTGTTTTAAGTCAGATCTTTTACTGCCACTATTACTGTTTATGTAAATGTATTCAGTATGACAGCAACATCCTACCATCCTGCTACAAGAATCAACTAGGTGATTCATCGCACCCCGCGCCCCCCCCTTCCGCGATTCATGCCCCCCCCACGATTCACAGCACCCCCGCGCCCCCCCCTCCCGCAATTCGCAAACCCCCCCGGCGCGATTCACACCCCCCTCCCGCAATTCGCTGACACCTGCGCCCCCCCCTCCCGCAATTCTGCCCCCCTCCCTCCCTTGATTCACAGCACCCCCTGCACCCCTCCTGCAATTCACGGCACCCCTGCGCCCCTCTTTAGTCCCCCCGTATGCCCACACACCCCTATCACTACCTAGCTTCCTGCTCTCCTGAACCGTAACTTCCAACACTGGGGAGTCGCTGATGCTGTTTTGCCCACATGCCCCTATCATGCCTCATAGCCCAGCGTCCTGCTCTCATGCACCCTAATTCCCACCCAGTAGGAGGAGACACTGACCTGTACTCCTGTACTGCCAAGCTGGACCCTCACCCACTGGCAGAAGCTGCACAGTGTCTCCCACCCTCCTCTTTAGTCCCCCTTATGCCCACACACCCCTATCACTACCCAGCCTCCTGTTTTCCTGTGTCGTGACCTCCACCAGTGGGGAGCCGCTGACTCAAAAACACCCTACTATACTATTGCACACACACACACCTCATTAACACGCACGCACACACACACCCCACACACCCACCCACAAATGTCACTGTACCCTCCACACTATCAATGTACATCTTACTCTGTAACCGCTTTTTAATTAAACAAAACAATACACACCCCCTTCCACATCATATGCTTTCTATTTAACACATTTCACGGGTTGGGATCATTTGGTCTATTGCATTATGGTCGAAAGTCATTAGGTCGAATCCATTAGGTCGACATGCTAAAAGGTCGACATGACTCTTGGTCGACATGGGAAAATGTCGACATGATTCTAGGTCGAAAGGTCATTAGTTCGACAGGTCATTAGTTCGACAAGGTCATTAGTTCGACATTGTATATGTCGACATTCACAAGGTCGACATGGGGTTTTTCACTGTTTTTTTACCTGAATGTCAACACAGTCGACATGGACACAGTTTAAAGTGCACTGCATCCCCTCGCATCGCTCGCTGCGCTCGCTATGCGTCGGGAACGGTGCCTCGCTACGCTCGGCACACTATTTTATTCTCCCACCACGCCCTAGTGGATGGTAGGGCATGAAATACCGCCTGTCGGCACATGTTGGCTCAAAAAACAGTGAAAAACTCCATGTCGACCTTGTGAATGTCGACATAGACAATGTCGAACTAATGACCTTGTCGAACTAATGACCTGTCGAACTAATGACCTTTCGAACTAGAATCATGTCGACCTTTTCCCATGTCGACCTAGAGTCATGTCGACCTTTTAGCATGTCGACCTAATGGATTCGACCTAATGACTGTCGACCATAATGCAGTAGACCAAATGACCGCATCCCCATTTCACCTATAACTCAAGTTGCAATAAAGGCATCTTTCATACAATTCTAACCATATTTCTCACAATACAAACGTTCACAAATTAAGGGGCGCAGCCCATTACGCCGGTGTGAAGAGCGCCCGTAGGGCACGATGAATCACCTAGTAACCTAATAAGGTTTTGATTTTGGAATCATTAATTATTTGTTAGCAAAATGTTTAAATTCAGATTTCAATTCAGTTCAAAGGGAATAGAACAGTTAAATATGTAACTTTTAATCTAATTTATACTTGGGGACAGATTACAATTGATTTGTTATCATAAATTTTTAGCCTGTAATCATTAATCATTTTATTAACAATATATAGTAGCCTTACAGTTTACTTCTTACCAGTTTTGATAGTTCTAGGAGAGTGATATTATATTGCTAATTGCTTGAGTTATGTGCCATGTTCTATAATGTGATATACATGCTATGTTATATGTTATATGTCTGTTTATTTTTTACGAGCGGAGCGCACAAATGTGTCACCAAAAGCGCTTAAATCCAACCTGTCTGCCAAGTGGTGAATCTTGTGCTGCTTTGATGCTGCGTATTTTTATGTTGTCTCCCTGTTAGTCTGTTTTGTCTTCCCCTGTCTATCCTACTCAGGGCTTCTGCTACTCGCCACTTTCAAAAGTGGGGGTCTTGAGGGATTTTCCACTTTTTTACCTGACTAGATGGACATAATTTGGACATAATGTGACCATAAATTGGACATAATTCTGACATAAGGAATAATAAGTCCCTCAGCAGGTTTTATGGTTTTACCTCTTGCCGAGTTACCTTGTGTTTCCCTGGCTTTCCCTCCCCTCCCTTCTACCTCCTTTCCCTCAGTCATTCCTCATGTGCCATTTGTTTTGTCCGTGCTCTTGCCTATACAAAATCTAAATACTTTTTGGGCATTATTATTTGATCAATAAATTTCTGACTTTTTAATGCCAGCCGACGTCTCTGTGTCATTATTGTAGTCAGGGGTGGATCCAGAAAAATGTGTCAGGGGGGCACCACAAAGTGGGCAGGGTGGAGGGTGATATTGCACGTGCCTTTGGGTGTGGCTACAAACAAGGGGAGTGGTCTTACAGTGAATGCTGTACCTTCGAGTCACACCCTCATTTTCATTGGGTCTGGAGCATGGGGTACAGTTTAGTGGGTGACATGGTGAGTGTGCTGGACAGGTCTAGTAGGGGACAAGGTGAGCCCATGTACTATGACGCTCGTTCACACGTTCCATCATAGGAAATAAATGGACCTGGCGCATTAGGTAACATGTGTGCCTATGCAGCTGTGCCATTAGTGTGCAATAAGTGTAGTTACATTTGTAGCAATGACTATATGTCATGTACTGTACCTTGCAACCGGATGTGGTCAAAAGGTACTTGTGGAGTATCACGGCTCCCACGACCTTGGTCGTATGCTGATCGTATGCTTAAAAATCGCATCGCATTGCATACGATCAAATCGCATGCGGTGCGATGCGATCGCACCCGATTTTGCACTGAAATGCATCAAAATGCATTGAAATGTGTAGAAATCTTGTGAAATGCCCCAAATGCCATTTTTCATAGTGTACCACCCCCACTATCAACGTCAACCCGAAGCGTGGCGAGCGCCGCGAGCCCGCGAGGGGCGGCGGTACGCGTCCTACGACCTTTTCATACCCCCGCTATCCACGTCGGCGTAGAGTTGAGAATAGAAAGTATGGCGAACGCAGCGAGCCACCGAGCCCGAAGCGTGGCGAGCGGACGCGGATACCTTCACAGCTATACGCGTCCCCTTGCGGGCTTCACAGGTATCCACGTGCGCTCGCCACGCTTCAGGCTCAGTGGCTCGCTGCGCTCGCCACACTTTCTATTCTCAACTCCACGCCGACGTGGATAGTGGGGGTATGAAAAGGTCGCGAATCGCGGGAGGGGGGGTCGCGCGGGGGGGTGTGCGCAGCAAATTACGGGAGGGGGGGTCGCGGGGGGTGGGTGCCGCGAATCGTGGGAGGGGGGCGCGGAGATTTGCAGCGAATCGTGGGAGGGGGAGTTGCGGGGGCGGGGTGGGTTGCGATTCGCGGCACACAGCCCCGCGTGGCCCCCCTCCCTCGATTCGCGTGCCCCGCAACCCCCCTCCCACGATTCGTGGCACCCCCCGCAACCCCCCCTCCCATGATTCGCGGCACCCCCGCGACCCCCCCTCCCACGATTCACGGCAACCCCCGCCCCCGTGACCCCCCCTCCAACGATTCGCAGGGGGGGTGCCACGAATCGCTGAGGGGGGGTTACGGGGGGGGGTGCCGCGAATCGCCACAAGAAAAAAATCAACACAGAAAGGTCAACACATGTAAATGTTTATTCCCACGAATCGCGGGAGGGGGGGTAGCGGGGGGGATGGGTGGTGCCGCGAACCGCAGGGGGGGGGGGTGGCGGGGGGCGCGAATCACGGGGGGGCGGGGGGGGGACGCTCACCTGGTGGCTGTGGAGTAGGTTTCTGGGCAACATGGGGAGGCAGAGGGTGTCTGGCACTGTGGGCCCACTGGGCTGGTTCTCTGTCATTTGAGTCAGTCATGTGAGTCAAAGGCTCCACCCAGCGTTACAGACTCACACACTTTGAGTGACAGATGTAGCCAAATATATAAGATATATCAGGGGTTCTCAAACTCGGTCCTCAGGACCCCACACAGTTCACGTTTTCCAGGTCACCCGGCAGGTGCACAGGCACATTCATTACTCATTGACACATTATAAAAAATCCACAGGTGGAGCTAATTATTTCACTTGTGATTCTATCAGGAGACCTGCAAAACATGCACTGTGTGGGGACCTGGAGACCAAGTTTGAGAACCTGTGGACTAAATGAATACTTTATATTTAAGTATACAAGTTGAAATATTAATATGAGGTTAATAGAGAGATACAAGGGGAAATATACTACTCCTTGGAGAGTGATACAGTGGAGAGAAATAAACTACCAGCCAACCAGCTCCTAACTGTCATTTGTAAAACACAGATTGTAACATGACATTTAGGAGCTGATTGGCTGGTACTTTGTGCGAGATGTACTAAGCCTCGAAAAGTGATAAAATAGAGAGTGATTAACCACCAACCAATAAGCTTCCTTCTGTCATTAATTCCCTTCTGTCATTTTTCAAACACAGCCTGTGACATGGCAGGGAGGAGCTGATTGGCTGGTAGTTTATCACTCTCCATTTTATCACTTTTTAAGCTTAGAACATCTGGCCCTTTATCTCTCCATATTTTTGATCTCCAAGGATTAGTCCACCTGTCCCATAGCCTGTAACTTGGCAGTTAGGAGCTGTTACCTTATCTCTTTCTACTTTACCACTCCCCTTTCTCGTTATCCTGGTGATTCATAGATCCTGAGGAGAGATTATACCTCCAAACATCTAGGTCCTGACCGCTGAGCGGAGATGTTAGGATAACCGGCAGAACCGCAGATGTAGCTGATCCGTCAGAGTTGAGATGTGCGCAGTCTGGGCCCCTGGATTTTTGTAGAGAAACAACAAGTTAAAGCTGACAGGGGACTAATTGCATTCCCCTATCTGCAATTGATCTTCTGCACAGCAATTAAATCATCTGTCGTTTTGCAGTCAGGAGGAAGAAATATGCTTATTGAAATGTTTGCGGAGAGATACGTCTCGTTTCTGGCTGCTGCGGAGCTTCGGAGGGTGAAGCTGCGACCGTGGATTATTCTCTCGCTGTATTTGTTTGGGATTTTTTATTTTGATCTTTTCTTATATTTATCATATCTCTGCCACTTTCATTCTCATTAAATCTACATGTTCTTTGTGCCACGTCCTCATTATAAACCTCGCCGCTGTACGCTCTACACAAACTTCAACAAATGTGCAGGCACTTAAACTCGTGCTAAAATTCCACCTGCGGAAAATTAGATTTTTCTCTTTTATTTTCTGTGAGAGGAATTGTGAGGAGGGAAATAATAAGAAGCAATAAGAGTCCAGACCGAACAGTATCAGACATAAAGCATACCTCCCACCATGACCCTCTCCAGGAGGGACACAATGCTCTGCTCCTGCACTTCCATCTTAATTTATAATTGCCATCACCTGTGTTGAAGCACCTTTCTTGGCAATTTACCCTCATCTGTGTAATCATACATTAAGGAGGAAAGTCCAGGAGCAGAGCATTGTGTCCCTCCTGGAGAGGGTCATGTTGGGAGGTATGCATAAAGGAGAGCGGCACAATTTAGGGTTTGATCTGTTGCATGCACCGGACGCAGGTTTTCCCATAACTGAGTGCCCGTGCCATGCTACTATAACATATATATATATATATATATATATATATATATATATATATATATATACTGTATATATATAAAAGCAATTTTATAATGGGAACTTATGGACATGGGGACATGGTGATGAGGGGGGAGGTGCAAAACATTCTCTAGGTACATTTTGTTTTCACAACAATAATACAACCATTTTGTTACTCAAATATTTTTTTTTATTCATTTTAATATTCAATTGATAAAGGAGGAGCAACTGCCTAAAGCAACCAATCTGCTTCTTTTATTTGTCTAGTGCAGGATATGAATTGACAGAAGCTGTTTTTATGATCAACTACAGCAGCGGTTCTCAAACTGTGGGTCCTGACCCCAAAGTGGGTCCTGACCTTCTCAGCATGGGGTCAGGACTCCATGTTGCTGACCATCAAGCTGATGATCTCAGCCAGTGATTCAAGGAGTCTAGTAGATCTGTTGAATTGTCTGTTATTTAGACTCCTCCCATCATTTTGTGCCTCCACAATGCTACCATGCATGTGCCGTCTACTGACTACACAAATGACATGATGACCTTCTGCATAACATCCTGGGGTCCCATAATTATTTTTATTGTCTGACGGGGTCCCAGAGCAAAATAGTTTGAGGACCCCTGAACTACAGTATATCTACTTTTTCTCTGTCAAAGGTTTGATACATATCCCCCTCACAGTGTAAGGGCTGGCAGTGCAGCCAGAGAAGTCTCTCCAGGGGTAGCCTAACATCTCTGAAAATGTTGGGCTGTCTCAGGAGTAACAAAATCTTGGGGCGGGCTGCAAGCCAACACCCCTTACCACGAGATCACGCCCTCTTTTCAGGATGCATGCCATTGATGCGTACGGGGAGGAGCTGTGCACTGCAGAGGATGTCACTGACCCCAGGAATCCACTCTGCCACAATAAATCTATAGACTATATTCTGTAAACCCACTCTGGCAACAGAGATATATTACATACCCAGCTAGCAGATGAAGAGTTAAGGTCCCCCTTCTAGAATGATCTACAATGGCAGGGCTGAAAAGTATAAAATAAAAAATCAAAGCGGGTTCAATAAGTCATTTCATAATTAAGGAGCGGACAGGCCTTTATGTCAACGTGGTGATTAGTGATCTGTTACACATCTTTTGTTATTGTCAACTACACGGCAAATGAAACAATTTGTGGAGATGATCTGTAGAGAATTAAAAAGTCTTGTCAAGTGGAGCGGAAGAGAAACGACCGGCGTGAGTTACGGCCGGGAGGCGGGAGATTTACGGCGTCGCTAGGAGCCCAGCCGCGGGCCGGGCCCACAGATCATCCATAATGCACTGACGCAGCCATTGCGTACACACACAAAAAAACCAAACTAGTTGGTTTATGAGTTACGGCCAGTAAATTACGCCCGGTTTGGCACTCCTGGCAATTTACTGGAGAAATAAATTCTCAAACTAAATGAAAGTTCGGGAAAGTGGCGACTGAAGTGTGGAAGGCAGAAGAGAGGGGTTTTTTTTTTCTATGGAAATAAACTGTAATTCCAGTGTTCATGTTTAGAAAGAAGGAAATAAGTGGAACCGCGGCGGGAATTATCTATGTACTGGATGCAAACCAAGAGCAATATTAATATTTAAAAGAGACATTAACTCTTGTGATATTCCCCCGACTCTCGGAGGTTACAGCCGGATACTAATGTACTAATCTGGAGTAAGATCAGTGGACGGCTGGACGTCTATCGCGCTGATGTATCACAAAGCTACGAAGAGAGATTATTACCAGTGACAGTGAGAAGGGGCCCTTAGAGACCGATGTTTAACTCCAAATCCAGAGCCCTGTAAATTATAATTGGGCCTTTTGTGTAACAGAATCCTAAATTATTTGGCATACGTAAAGCCTAAGGGAGCCTATTCGGAATTTACTTTCAAGACATTTGTACAATTAAGTTGATCACGTTAATCTATAAACATTTTATACCTGCGTGGTTTGATTCTAAATGATTGACGATTTGTGCGTTGATTATATAAATATCTATCGGATAACCGGCACTGAGGGCATCAATAGCAAAACTGGGACAGCGTACTGATAAAATGATTTTAGTGCAAACTTTGGTAAAAAAATAAACATATTAACTTAATAGTCTTAGCCAATAAGACCCAATAAGGCTTGGAGAGAGAGAGATAAAGTATTCTCAGTGGCTGATTATCAAAACACAAAAAGGGTGCCCAGAAAAACGCTGTGAACGCAAGCGTGTCGAAGCCTGCTTGGCGCGGGTGGCTGACTTTAACTGATGTCTGGGCTTGCCCCGGATTCGTCCATATCCAAAGCAAATAAAAGACAGATGTAAAAGACTTTTATTTGCGAACAGGTAGAAAATTAATTCGATGGTTGGCGACCATGAAATTAATTTGAGTTCGTATGGCTGCATTCTTATGAAGCCGCAGCAATTCGCTCGGGTAAGGGGGGGGGGGGGGGGGGGGGGTGAACTTTACCTGTTTGCAGACTAGCAGCATACCTCCCAACAGTCCCGATTTTATCGGGACAGTCCCGATTGTCAGGTCCAGTCCCGCTGTCGGCAGTGTCCCGCGGTGTGGGGGGGCTGTTGGGAGTCCCCCCTGTCAGCTGCTAAGCAGCGGGGAATGTGCATGCGCACAGCGTCTATTCCCGCAGCCAGGGGGCTGGGGGCATGGCTAGAGGCTCTCAGAGCCTCTGGGTCATGCCCCCATAGCGGCAAAATGGGGGCGGAGTATAGGCCACGCCCCAAAAAATTTCAACGCGCCTCCAGCGCCCAGCAGCGGCGTCCCGCCTGCTCAGCTAACAAAGTTGGGAGGTATGTAGCAAACAGGTCTGAATGATGCCCTTTATTTCTATTGCTAGCCATTTGCAAAGTGATTAACAGGAAGTCGGCATCAGGGACGGATAAAGGCCTGTGGGGGCCCCGACACCCCATCCCCCCCAGTCCAGGATGGAGGCAGGTGGTACCTGGGCAGCATGGGGTCCAGGCAGCAGGGAACCCGGCAGCGTGGGGTCCAGGCAGCAGGGAACCGGGCAGCGTGGGGTCCAGGCAGTGGGGAACCGGGCAGCATCTGGGCTGCACCACAGCGGGGTCCATGCAGTGCTGGGGAGGCAGTGGGGGTCCCTGCGGTGGATGGGTAGTCAGCAGCGGGGTCCCTGTCGTAGATGGGAACTAGTAGCGGTATTAGCAGGTTGGGAAGCGGCTGCTGAATGTGCAACTATATTTTGAAAAGACTGGCAGAATTCTCTCAGCCAATCAGTGGTCTCCCATCTGATTGGCTGATAGAATTCTTTCGGCCAATAAACGGCTGGCCAGTCTTTTTAAAATATGGTTTTACATGCAGCAGCCACTTACTGCGCCGCCAATACCGCTACTAGTTCCCATCTACTAGCGACCCCCTGCCCGATCCTGCTGCCTGCCACCCGCCACCACCGCCAGTGTTGGGGATCCTGACGTGTGGGGGCCCCTGTCGCCCCATGGTTAATCTGGCCCTGGTCAGCATGTCGGGGTGGTAACCGGCCATTTAGATGGAGTACTACGAAAAACACAGATGCGCCAGAAACAAATGCTGGGCGTACCTAGTGAAATGCAGGCATGGCCATACGTTTTAGGGGGGAGGGTGTATGACATCAGCTCCAGGCCGTATATGCCTGTATTCGTTGCAGCCGCTGAGTAAGTCTCTGGCTCCTCCTAGTGGTGCCCAGTGAAAAAATAATTCAATGGTGAGTGGCTGCAATGGTTTTGGTCATTTATCGCTCAGCTGCGTAGCCTTCACTAGAGGGACATAACTATTCACACAGCGAGCAATGCACTATAGCAGGGCGGTGTCTACCAATTCCCTCAGCAATGGTCAGGTCTGAATTGGGCCTGTAGTTTGTTTGGCGTTGCAGACCCTTAGTGGCACCATATAAATAACGGTGAATATATGAATGACCTCACTTGTTTGTGAACACGATCCGATGCGTAATGTGTAACAGGACGGCTGGAGACAAACCCTGATATTAATATTACTTCATTAAAAAAATAATATTCACAGCTGAGTCAACGTAACACAAGTCAGGTACAATGTATCGAATGATCCCGGGCTCACACATGTTACAGAGAGTACGGACATCTGTAAAGTAAAAAAATACTAAGAAAAGTTTATTATCAGCGATGATAAATGACGACCTAATCCTCTCTCTCTCTCTCTCTCTCTCTCTGGCCTTTATGCTCTAAAATAAACTAAAAAACTTGTATAATCCGAGTTTTACACCGGGGAGACATTAAGCCTGTTTTCTGGAAGCCTCCGATGGCATCGCATAGTCTTTTACATACGTAATTTAAATAGAAAAGAAAAAAACAACTATTATTCTTATTAATACACAGGACAAAGTCTGACACACTAATAAATCTTGGAACTGTATTTATAAACGGCGCACAGACATCGCAGGACACAGACCCTGGCTGTATGTAATATGTATCATTCCTCAGGTGCAGAGTCTGCGAGATCCCTCCCCAGAGATGGAAATAGCGCAGCGATCGGTGATTGTGTTTATATGTTAGTGGGGGCATTAATCCCATTTCTGAGAATACAATTGGACTGCAGCTAGCAGCGTGTCAGAAAAGTGTTTCCACTGCTGTGGTACTGACACACCCATACATGCTCCCCTGTGTGTTTGTGCAGGGGAGCGATGGTGAGTGACTGCACATGCGGATATGATCAAATGATTTTGTCCCTGCACGCAAGGCTGTGACGCAGGTGCGGGCAGCTGATGTCACAGGATCCTTGCAGATGCGAGGGCTGTACAAATTGGCGAATGACCATTGAACGTTTTCCTCCCCGCACGCAAGCTGCAAATGGATGTTTATGCAGAACATCCATACGCATGTGTGCGGGGAAACTCAGAGAGCGAGGGGGGTGGGCAGACGGTCATGCCGCCGGCGTTTGGTTGACTCGCAAAGCTGCAAATTGTACAGCTTTGCAAATCAACCTGAATTACCCCCAAAGTTTGCTCCCAAAGCCGCTGTGTGTTCGGGAGGCATTGGGTGTTTCTGGGCTATGATTGGGAGATCAGAAAGACGAACTGGCCATCTGAAAATTGCCAGAAGGGTTGATGGGCTGAACCAGCCACAAAGAGGGTGGTGCTGTTCCAGGAGCACAGCCTCTCGGTGGCCGGCGCTAGGGATGGCCATCGTTGCCTTTGCCATCGATGGTTGCCATCAATGGCAAAAGTGCAACTGGCCATCGATAGTGCATAACTATTCAATGGATGACCATCAATGTTTTTGTATATCGCTGGTCATCCATTTTCTGTGATTGAGTGGCCTGTGGGCGAATCAAGAAGCAGGGGCGGGGCTTTGCGGGTGTGGAGCTATGCTCCGGGTACTTTAGGGAAAAAGCAAAAACGAAACTATTAGTTTGAGCTTTACATCGATGGTGGGAAACCATCTGGTTCTCCCCCATCGATGGCAAAACTATTCGACATCGGCCATAAACCATTGATGATTTCTAATCATCGATGGCCATCCCTAGCCGGCGCTATGCTCAGTGTATGCAAAAGACAATATGTCGTCTGATCAGGCAGATCGGACCCACATACCGGGCACATAAGGGGGTTATTCTGATTCACTCGGAAAGGGACACTCTCTAATGGCCAAAACCATATGCACTGCAGGTGGGGCAGATGTAACATGTGCAGAGAGAGTTAGTGTTGGGTGTTTTATTGTTTCTGTGCAGGGTAAATACTGGCTGCTTTTTTTTTTTTTTATACTGCAATATAGATATCAAGTTACATCAGCCCCACCTGCAGTGCATATGGTTTTGGCCAGTAGAGAGTGATTGTACCTTTCCGAGTGAATCAGAATATCCCCCATAGTCCAGGGTTTACCTGCTGTTCTGATCATTAAAATACTTTTATATATATATATATATCTTTGCATTACAGCCCCCTTAGCAGTACGATGTCCTATGTACAAGAACAGGACAAGCCAATTATGTTAAGTGATTTATAATTGCAAAAATATTTGCAATAACATACGCACATATTTATAGAACATTACAAGGAAATTAATTTGGACACATACATGCACTTTACTCGAGAGCTCTTTTTTATTCAGCTACAGTACCCTTTTGTGAATAACACATTTTAAAATACTGGCCATACCCAGGATTCAAACACATAACCTGTTGCACTCCAGTCAAATACCTTATTCATCAAGTTAGTCAGCAGATTCGGGGCCTCAAAAAAGAGGGAGGGCGAGATTTAGTGGGTTTACCGTTTTTAGCAAAATGCTATTTTTGCTCAAATCGCCCTATATCGGCGTTTTTTTAAATCGCATTTTTGCCGCGAATTCGCATATTTAATGAGGTGTGTATACCGGCATGAAAAGTGTGAGAAAGTGCGATATAGGGCGATTTTCGGGATGAAAAGTGCGATTTTTTAGTCATGAAAAGGTGCGATTTTTGTAAAATGTGCGATTTTGTGATAAAAAAATAAATAAAATTTGCGTGAGGTCCCCCCTCCTGTACATAACCAGCCCCAGGCTCATTGAGCCGGACCTGGTTCCAAAAATTCGGGGGACAAAAAGCGTAGGGGTCCCCCGTATTTCTGAAACCAGCCCCGGACTCTATGACCGGTCCTGGTTCCAAAAATACGGGGGACAAAAAATCTGGGGGTCCCCCGTATTTTGAAACCAGCACCGGGCTCCAACAGCACGCAGTGTCATGCCACAGCCGGGGGACACTTTTTACACAAGGTCCCCCGGCCGTACCATGAGCACCGTGGCTGGTCAGCCTTGGACGGGGTACCTGGAGGAGTGGGGACCCCCCCAATAAAGGGGTCCCCCCCCAGGCTTCACCCGTCCAAGGCTGAAGCCCGGGACTGTCACCGGCGTCCCTGGCCATTGGACGCCGGCCTGATAGTGTTAAATTCACAATCCTAACATTGCTTAACACAGGAGAACTACAAGTGCCAGCAGACCTCCCCCGCATGCTGGGAATTAATGGGCCCGCTGGGACTTGTAGTCCACCTGTAAAAAGAATGTTAAAATAAAGCACACACACAGAAAAGTTAAACTTTATTACATTCACACACACACACCTTACTTTTACAACCACATTCTTACCGATCCAGGATCCAGCGCTGGTCTCTCTGCAGCAGAGCGGGTCAGCCCGCACTATCAGCAGGCTGAACCAGCTTTCTCCGATGCAGCTAACAGCTTCTGTCGCGTTGTCCCAGCGCAACAGAGGCTGAGAGCGTCTTCGGCTTATGCGTCTCCATGGAGACGCATAGCTCAGCCAATCAGATCTGAGCTATGCGTCTCCATGGAGACGCATCGCCCAATCACGCTCTCAGCCTGTGTCGCGCTGGGACAACGCGACAGAAGCTGTTAGCTGCATCGGAGAAAGACGGTTGTCCCCGCTGTCAGTGCGGGGGTAGCCGGCTCTGCAGCAGAAGGGAGACCAGTGCTGGATCCTGGATCGGTGAGTATGTGGTTGTAAAAGTGAGGTGTGTGTGTATGTGTATGTAATAAAGTTTTACTTTTCTGTGTGTGTGCTTTATTTTAATATTCTTTTTACAGGTGGACTACAAGTCCCAGCGGGCCCATTAATGCCCCGCATGCTGGGACTTGTGGCCCTTTATTGGGGGGGTCCCCACTCCTCCAGGTACCCCGTCCAAGGCTGACCAGCCACGGTGCTCATGGTACGGCCAGAAGACCTTGTGTAAAAAGTGTCCCCCGGCTGTGGCATGACACTGTGTGCTGTTGGAGCCCGGTGCTGGTTTCAAAATACGGGGGACTCCCAGATTTTTTGTCCCCCGTATTTTTGGAACCAGGACCGGTCATAGAGTCCGGGGCTGGTTTCAGAAATACGGGGGACCCCTACGCTTTTTGTCCCCCCGTATTTTTGGAACCAGGTCCGGCTCAATGAGCCCGGGGCTGGTTATGTACAGGAGGGGGGAGCCCACGCCGGTTTTTTTTTTTTTTTTTTTTTACTTTTACACATATTTTACCAAAAAACCATACACAGATCACAATGATCTGTGCATGGTTCTGACAAAATCGCCATGTTTCTGACAAAATCGCCTGTCAGGATCAGGTCTATTTTTTTTTTGCTGTTTAGACCATTTTTTTTGGCGATTTCCACATTTGCATCTCATTAAAAATCGAATTGTATATTTTTCAATGGGGAAAACATCTGGATGCGAATTCCGGAGTTAAAAAAAATCGCACTTTCAGAAAGTGCGATTTCGCGGCAAATCCCGCATTTTTTGCCGATTTTCGCATCTCATTAATTATGCGAATTCGGGAAAAAGTGTGAAAATGGACGTTTTTCCGATAAAAATCGCCAAAAACCCAACATGGACCTCTAATAAATGTCACCCGGAATCTTACAAGTGAAAGTAATTAAAACAGATAACTGACAAGTGCC
Organism: Crinia signifera; assembly: GCF_055691185.1. Taxonomy (NCBI): domain Eukaryota; kingdom Metazoa; phylum Chordata; class Amphibia; order Anura; family Myobatrachidae; genus Crinia; species Crinia signifera. The sequence continues at coordinate 53,571,939 of NC_139228.1, forward strand.
GCCAAGAGTACCCCATCTCCCCCAAACCCGGCACACTCCGCATCACCCCAGTTAAGGCTCTGCTTGTGCTGATTGTTAGCCCTCTGCTTGTTAAAGACTTAAATAACACCGTTTATCAGGATGCCATGAAATGAAACACTGTTAAACATTCTAGTCCTTGGTCTGTGTAAAACTTTCTAATTAACGAGTTAAGTTGATTTAATAGGAGAGCTTGCTCTTATCTGCCTTTTACTATTGAGCACAAATGGAGCGTGAACCTGACATTGCGAGAGATCGGTTTTACTCAGCTAATTTCAATAAGCGCTTACCGGGGGCGTCACCGGCTGCTGCATTCTCCCAATTTACTCGTTTTCCTTTGATTTTGTGCCAGAGAAGAGACGATCCGGATCATAGCTTCTCTATCCCGACTGACCCGCAGAATCGGCACTGCATGGCCTCTCTGTACAAGAATTACACATAAACATCATGGCAGACACAATGCATGCGTTCAGGTGTGTGATCAGATCGTACACAGCAAACAGCTCTTCTCCATCGATGGCGTCTTTAATACAGAGTAACAAGGCACAGCGGTTTTATATATAATTCATACCTTCCAACATAACCCTCTCCAGGAGGGACAGAATGCTCTGCTCCTGGATTTTACTCTTAATGTATGATTGCTGTCACCTGTGTTGAACAGGTTCATTGAAAAGAAAATGCATTTTAAACACAACTGATGGCAATCATACATTAAGTGGAAAGTCCAGGAGAAGAGAATTGTGTCTAGGGATGGCCATCGTTGCCATTGTCATCGATGGTTGCATCAATGGCAATTCTGCAACTGGCCATCAATAGTGCTATACTATGCAATGGATGCAATCGATATGTAAAAATATCGATGGTCATCCATTGCGTTTGATTGATTGGCCTGTGGGCCAATGAAAACACGGGGGCAGGGCTTCGTGGGCGGAGCTATGCTCTGTGTCCCGGCACTTTGAAAAAAAACAAAACATTGTTTTGCTGTTCCATTGATGGAGGGAAACCATCTGGTTCTCCCCCATCGATGGCAAAAGTATTCGACATCGGCCATGAACCATCGATGATTTCAAATCATCGATGTGCGATGGCCATCCCTAATTGTGTCCCTCCTGGAGAGGGTCATGTTGGGAGGTATGCATAATTGGCTTCAGAGGCCAACGGCAAAGCTTCTCCGTACATCCGGAGTCTGTCCATTTGGGCCATCCTATATCAGTGGAGACAGTACCAGTAAGAACTGGGAGGGCAATATCAAAGCTTGTAGAGAGATAAAGTACAAACTAATCAGTTCCTAACTGTCGTGTTACAGGTTGTGTTTGAAAATGGCAGGTATCAGCAGATTGGTTGGCACTTTATCTCTCTTCTCTATATCTATCTCTCCACTTTAGGCAATAACCCTGTTTTCAGGGTGTTATTGCATTTCCCGAATGTACTAAGACCCGGGCGCCAGTTTTCTGATCTGTTCCCTCCCGGCATCCGCCCACATCACTCTGCACATGCGCAAACAGACTCCCGGGTCAAAAAAGCCAAAAGTCCAGGGACCGGCAGCCATCGCAAAGAGCGTCTCTTTTCGGGAGAGCTGCCCTTTGTGTTATGCCAGCCTCAACTAGAAGCGGAGGCTGGACTGACAGGAACACGCTTGTCCCATGCACGGTGTTGTCTCCATGCATGGAATAAAGGGTTTTACTGTGCTGCACACTTTCCCCAAATGCCTCCATGGGTATTAAGGTCGACATACATTGGGTCGACCACTGAACCTCAACTGGCCTTAGGTTGACACCTGAAAAAGGTGGACAGGCCTAATTGTGAAAAGGTTGACACAAGCATTAGATCAACATTGGGAAGGTTGACAGTCAAAAGGTCGACATGGGTTTTTCACATTTTTGTCCTGAATACTGACAGTCTATATAGCCATGCTTCGGGCACTAGCATAGCGGTTCCCAAAACTGTGTGCCGTGGCACCCTGGGGTGCATTGGGGTACTGGCAGGGATGCCCTAGGTTGGTGGTCCATCACCAATTCCAATTTGTTATAATTATAATAGTCAGATTGTTGACAAATATAAGTGAATTCTGTCCATTACCACATAACTGATGCTAAGGATGAGATATAAACACATTTTATTTAACGTAATTGTAACATTCCGTGGCATAGCAAAAAGGGATCTATTGAAAACCAGATGCATGATGCATTTAGGTTTTTTGTTTTCTTTATATTTTTCTTTTATTGCATTGAGGCATCAACTTACAATTGCACAATGAAGGTAAACATAACATATCAATCGTTATATAAGTACAGTTACATCAATGCTATGTGTAGTTTTACAATTTTCCAATAATACTACAGCAATTATGATAATATAAATTATTTGCATACTGTAATCAGACATGACATCAAGTGATACAATAAATAGGGGTTTCCTATCTGTGTTATTTCAGAGTCAGAGTTCCTATTGTTATACATACGAGTCCTGCTCCGGAGCCTGGGTAGCACCACTCCACACCCACCTACTGGTCATGCAAATTGATTGGGGGATCATTAACAGCTAGTCTAGTAAGGTACCAGGTAGTATTTCCAAGACTGCCATGTAGCTGCTTTCTCACAGGTAGCGGCAGTGTCTATATATGGTTCCCATAAAGATACAAACTTGGCCACCTTCTTTTCCTTATTTAGCAGGGTATCCATCCAATCCATTATAAAGATGAAGCGGAACTTTTGTTTAAATAATGGGATCTGTGGGGGCATACTGTCAAGCCAGCTTTGCAATATGGTTTTACGTTCCGCTGCGCTGAGGGCCAATACAAATTTTGGGCTGTTTAGAGTCATGCGTTGATTCGGGTTGAGAACCCCCAACACTGCCCAGGGCCAGATTCTCTAAGCTTCAAAAGTGATAAAATGGAGAGTGATAAACAGCCAGCCAATCAGCTCCTACCTGTCATGTCACAGACTGTGTTTGAAAAAGGTCAGGCAGGAGCTGATTGGCTGGCTGTTTATGACTTTCTATTTTATCACTTTTGAAGCTTAGAGAATCTGGCCCCCAGTCTGGTGTGAATGGGACATGATTTATAAGTGTAGATTCTGCATATCGTCGGATTAGGTGCCAGAAATATTGCACAAGAGGGCATGACCATAGACAGTGAAAGAGATCAGCCTCTGCCCGATGGCATCGGGGGCACAAGGAGTTATCGATAGTTCCAATGTGGAAACTTCGCAATGGGGAGAGATATATATGTAATGAAACGTGTTAAGAAGCAGCTCTGTATACATGCTGGCAGACAGTGTCTTTCCGGAAAACTCCAGTGCTTTTTCTATGGTTCGCATTGTGAGGTGGGGGAAATGCGATAGCCAATTAGACATTCCTCCTGATATTTTCTCATTGTCTATTATACTTCTCAAAAAAGTATAATGGATCGATATTGCCCTTGTCATTGTCAGGAATCTCCTGATCATGGAGATGAAGGAAACAGACCAAATCACATTTGTCAAGAAAATTTTGTTCTAAGCCTGTATCTGTATATATTGAAGTTTTATGAAGCCAGTCACGTAGGTGTCGTAAAATAGCTGCATGGCTATATGTTACAATATCAGGAAAGTTAATTCCACCATTAAATTTTGGTTGTTGTAATTTTCTCAATGCCACTCTGGCCCTCCCCCCTTTCCAAATAAACCGCCTGATAGAAGTATTAATCTGTGCAATATCCGATTTAGTCAAAAGAATTGGTAGGGACTGGATAGGATATAGTAATCTGGGTACTGCCATCATCTTCAGCAGGTTTGCCCTACCCAAGGATTGTTTTTTTAATATTTAAACTATACAAATTAGCAATGTTTCGTGGTAATAGGATTCCAAGGTATGGAATATATTCCCTCGCCCATTGCAAATGGAAGGGCCCAGCCCATCTGGGAATTTGTCTACCTGATTCTAGAGACATTGCCACGGATTTGCCCAGATTAATATATCATTCTGATATTCCACTAAATTAGATAGAGATAGTCTCAAAAATATTAGGAAGGGAACATTCTGGGTTGTCTATATACAGAAGTATGTCGGCTGCAAATGCTGAGATTTGTATGATGCATTTAGTACTTGTGGCCAGTTTGCAAAACACAGATATTATTTCCAACTGCGATTGGTATTTTTAGGCAGATCCAAGGTTGTTGCAGAGATTAAAAATGTATTTTCTCAGGATGGTTGGCTATGCTCTAATAGACACCCGGTGATTTATGGTACTGAGCGCTGCCACAAATCTGCTGTTTGACATTGCAACCATGGTACAGGCAAGCGTCCGACTCTTATCTGATCCAGGAGGAGGGAAAGTACAGAATCGTCATTCTCACCGGCAGTCCGAGACCTGAATTGTTCTTGTGCATCCAACGTTCTCTCTCTGAGCCTGGGGGAGAGGCACAAAGCATTAAAATACCAGCCAACCTGCTCATACTGCCATGTTACAGGCTGGTTTAAAAAAAAATGACAGGTAGGAGCTGATTGGCGGGTACTTTATCTCTCTCCAATGTATCATTCCCCAAGACTTAGTTAGTACATCTTTCCCCATGTGTGAGACTCAGGTGTGATACAGCACATGACAGTTGGGATCCCGACATTCATTAGCCTGACGTCGGGATACCGCCTGCCCGGACTTAAGCTGGCCATACATCAGAAAGATCGATCTTAAGATCGATTGCGCTCATGATTGTGTACAATTTCCCTTGAAATCCCCGGCAGTCCTTGGTGGTTTTTGGACACACAATCTACACACAATCGATCATACAATCAATCATACAATCCATCTACTGCATGATTGTGTACACAAGATGTGCACACAATCTGCATACAATCCATCTTACAATCAGTCATACAATCCATCTGCTGATTGATTGTATGATTATGTACATAAGATGTGCACACAATCTGCATACAATCAATCTTACAATCAGTTGAGATTGTATGATTGGGTACAATATCTTTCTGATGTATGGCCACCTTTAGACAGCAGGGGGAGAGCAATGAAGCCCCTTGTGGGCACAGTAGCTCGCTATGCTCGCCACCTATTCTATTCTCCCTCTATGGGGGTCGGGACCCCCACGAGGGAGAATAGCGATGGCCGTCGGAATCCTGAGTGTAGGGGATTTAACAGTCGGGATTCCGACGTCAGTGTAATGACTGTTCGAATCCCGAGTGTCTGACAGTCATCCGGCTCCCATGAGACTCATCTAATCTATGCAGCCTTCTCCTAATGAAACCACAAAGCTTCCATGTGGCCTGCGCTGGGCCCGTGCGTGATTCATGGCTCTGTTACCTTGTTGCCAAAACAAAGACAAAAAGAAATAGTCTGCCAGGAAATTGTGAAGCCTTATCCTGGTCTCATGGTACCACGAGACAATGCTGGCACCTGCGCTACGTCCCATTACTCAGACGCATGTGGATGATTCATCAGGAGCGTGGACTGAAATATTATAGATGGCCAAACAACTGAGACGCTCCCTAGGGAGTATCTAATCTCTGTATTAGATGATTTGATCTGATGCTATCTCGGTTATAAGGTATAGATCTGAGGTGTTCCATCATGAAGGATCTGCAGGATGCCACTGCATTTTCGCATACACGGTCACAAGATAGAACATGTGTGGCAGTGCACCTGGCTCAGGAACTGATTGTATTGGGCATCATTTGGGCGTGTGGATTAGCTCGCAGACAATGTCTAGGGGGACAACCATACCTCCCAACTGTCCCAATTACAATCCCGCTAACTGGTCAATATCCTGCTGTCCCACCTATGGGCTGCAGTGTCAGGTAGGTGGGGGGGGGGGGGGGAGGAGACAGTGATCACTGAATAGATCATCTGCAGGGAGGGGAGCCCCCAAAAAGGCTCTCTGCAGATGGACCCGCCCTCCTCTCCCGAGGCCCCACCCACTCTGTCAGCGGGCACGCCTCCATCATTGCATGCCCTGTCTGCCTATGGGCCAAAGTTGGGCGGTATGACAAAAAGTCGTCCTTTTCTAGACCAACATGGAGAAGGTTCAGTTTCTCAATTTTTTGGGGGGTGCCAATGTCGACACCAAAGCATGTGGACATGTACGGTCGCCGTGCTTCAGGACAAGTATCATACCCCGGCCGCAACTATTGCACTCATCACACTTTACACTTCCCAATCATGGATGGTAAAGCATGAAAAAGTCCCAAATGGGAAAAATCAGGAAAAACTCATGTCGTCCTTTCATGTGTCGACCATTAAGCCACGTCAAACTTTTGCTTGTGTAAACCTTGTGTCAAAGTTGACCAAGTGTACGTAGATCTTTTTTTCAATGTCGACCTTTTGCCATTGTCGACCTTTTGGTGTCTGTGAGCCATCCAGAAGCCACTTCTAGCACACCACTCCTTCCACAGCCACCGTCCCTGCGGGGGATTCTTGGTACATACCGTAGATCACATGTCTTCAACCTGTGGCCCTCCAGATGTTGTAGAACTACATGTCCCAGCATGCCCTGACAGTGTTGGCATGCTTTCATAGGAAAAAATGTGGCAATGCATGTTGGAACATGTAGTTTCACAACATCTGGAGGGCCACAGGTTGAAGACCCATGCCGTAGATCCTTTGTATCTTATTTCTGCAAATAAATAAGAAATTATAATAACCGCGTCTGGGAAGTGATAATTGATAACTATGCACCGAAGACGCAAATGATATAAATGCTGCCAGTCTCCCGATATAAACATCGATGTTGAGCTGTTAATAGCTGTATCCACTAGTTACACGTGTTGCCCAGTAGCGGCGTCACGGGGGTGGGAAGTGCGCACGTGGCAGCAGAGGGGTTCCCATTGGAAATGAGGAAGTGTTGGCTGTGATATGGATCCCCTCACTGAGAAGGGGAAAGCAGAACGGCAATGCTAATATCCCACCTTAGTCAGCTCTAGAACACAAGCTCGTTTATTCATACATCCAGCGGCCACTTCCCCATGAGCCCAAACAGAGCAGCCATTCACACAGGCCTGGGGCCGGGAAATGTAACAGTATCTCGCTGATGAGGTGACCACGCTTCCCTCTCACCCAATCACCTTCCTTGTGTTGTGTGAGTGTTATACAAGCCAAGAGACCATTAACCCTTTGAGTACCAAGGGAATTGTAAAAATAGGTGCGAAATTTGCCAGGAAAACATTTATATCCATCATAACGTAATGACCTGTAATGTTACCTTATATAGGAAATATAATCTTTTTTTTTTACACATTTTTTATTTGAATTTATATAACAAATGTGAGCAACGCTGGCAAATTTAGCAGGTATTTTGCACATCTATCACAGAGATGTTAGGACTCAAATTGTAAATCTCAGATCTGCCCATACACATTGATCAGACAGTATATACATATTAGGGGCTCAGACAGTATATATAAATTAGGGGCTCAGACAGTACTGTATATCTATACTATATATATTAGGGGCTCAGACAGTACTGTATATACATATTAGGGGCTCAGACAGTATATACATACAAATTGTATTAGGGGCTCAGACAGTATATACGTACATACTGTATTAGGGGTTCAGACAGTACTGTATATACATATTATGGGCTCAGACAGTATATACATATTAGGGGCTCTGACAGTACTGTTACAGTACTGTCAGAGCCCCTAATATGTATATACTGTCTGAGCCCATAATATGTATATACAGTACTACTGTATATACATATTATGGGCTCAGACAGTATATACATATTAGGGGCTCTGACAGTACTGTATATACATACAGTATTAGGTGCTCAGACAGTACATACATATTATGGGCTCAGACAGTATATACATATTAGGGGCTCAGACAGTACATACATATTATGGGCTCAGACAGTATATACATATTAGGGGCTCAGACAGTATATACATGTTAGGGGCTCAGACAGTACTGTATATACATATTAGGGGCTCAGACAGTATATACATATTAGGGGCTCAGACAGTACTGTATATACATATTATGAGCTCAGACAGTACATACATATTATGGGCTCAGACAGTAAATACATATTAGGGGCTCAGACAGTATATACATATTAGGGGCTCAGACAGTACTGTATATATTATGGGCTCAGACAGTACTGGAATTAAATTTTATGGGCTCAGACAGTATATACATGTTAGGGGCTCAGACAGTACTGTATATACATATTAGGGGCTCAGACCAGGGACGTGCAGTCAGGGGAGGCAGGGGAGGCAGAGCCTCCCCTGTCATTAGTGCTAAACATAATAAAATAATACAAAGAATATACTTATGACACATATGTGTCATAAGTATCTGCTTTATATTAATCTATTCATTTTGACTTCATAATTGGTTGCTTTACTATTTCGGAGGCACCTAGAGCAGTGCCTCCGGCTGTTAATGTTACGGTTCAAGGAACAAGGGGCGGGCAGGAGGTATGGCCAAGCACCAGACTGTAAAATCCAATTAAAAAAACCTCTCGAAGCGGCACCTATAGCGGTGCCTCAGTGACAGGGACATGCTTTCAAAGCACGCCCCTGTCAGATAGGAAGCTGCGATTTGTCAGCGCAGCAGAAGCAACCAACCCAGACCAGCTGCACTGGGTACAGACCTCCGCCCCCTCCCTTCCCCACCCGGTGGCTGCACGGACACTCACACCTTCCCCTCCCCCGGCGTGGGCATGATGGAAACCTCCGCATATCCCCCCAACCCCCTTTCCCACCCGGCGGGTGCACGGACCTCCACCCCCTCCTCACCTGGCAGCTGCACAGATACCGACACCTCCCCGGCGTGCGCATGATAAAACCTCCGCACACCCCCTGTGCGGAGTGAAGGTCTGCACACGCTCTGTGTAGTGTGGGGGTCTGTACCCCCCCTTTCCTACCCGGCGACTGCACGGACCTCCGCAAGCGCCCCCTTCCCCACCTGCACGGACACCTCCTCTGTGTGCACCAAGTGGGGGCCGCTGACAGCTACACGCAGGGGACATGCATCCTTCTGGAGAACCCAGTAGCCGTGCCCGGGAGCCTGCGAGATGTAAGGTGACAGCCCCAGGGCAGGGACTGGGCAGGTGGGAGATGGAATTTCAGCATCAGGTACTGGGTGCCGTATGCTGGAAGTTGGATCCCGAGGACGGAAGGGGGGGGGGGGTGCAATGTGCGCAGGGGGCTGAAGGACAAATGCTCACTGTTGGCTCAGATCACTGCACGCCGGAGCTGTCACTGTTGTGCTGTTCAGGGTAGGGAGAATATGTAGGGGCTGGGGGATATGTATGATGGGCATTCTGTGTAAAAGGGCCTTTAATAATGTGGGGCATATGTAAAAGGCATTATATGCATAAGGGCAATTAATATTATATGTAAAGGGAATTATGTGTATATGTGAATTTAATAATAGGGGGGGGGGGGCATTATGTGTTATGTGCATAAGGGCATTAATAATGTGGGACATATGTGTAAGGTGCATTATGTGAGAAAGAGCATTAATAATGTGTAATACACAGTTTGTGTATGGGGGAATTATTTGTATTAGGGGATGTGCCATATGTGTAAGGGCTTTATTGTGTGGCAATATGTGTGGACATTACTAGTGTGAGGCATTCTGTGTATAAGGTGTATTACTGTTGCGTACTGCGTGTAAGGGTACCACTGTGGAGGTTGAGCGCAGTGGCATTACTACACTACACTACTACTACTACTACACAGGTGCAGGGGATGCGGCTGCTATGGCACCATTGATGTTTGTAGGAACCGCCACTCCCCTGCACCAAGTCATGCTGCTGCCAGTGCCTCACCAACCACTGATCTCACCGCACGTCACTGGCTCAGACAGTATATACATATTAGGGGCTCAGACAGTACTGTATATACATATTATGAGCTCAGACAGTACATACATATTATGGGCTCAGACAGTAAATACATATTAGGGGCTCAGACAGTATATACACATTAGGGGGTCAGACAGTACTGTGTGTGTATATATATATATATAATTTCCGTGTGTCGGCACTCAAATTGAAATGCAGGCTTTTACTCGCCAGGTACCTCCCGAATGCTCCGATTAAGACACCAGGGCACTTCACACTCTTCTTGTCGGTGGCACTCTGGACTTCCAAGGAATAACGACAGACCACTTGGTTTCTGCAACGTTTCAACGCTTTATTGCGTTTTTATCAAGCCAAAGAATAGACATACAAGACAGGTATATATACCTATAACCCCACCCATAGTAATCAAATGGACCCTCCTCCTTCAGCTGGAACACAATCCCACATCAACAGGTGTCAGATCCACTAAAAACATTGTGCTGACTTAAGCATCATACAAATATATACAAAAATATAAAAAACATGAACAATATCAAAAATACATTTACAAAGACATAGCATAAGAAGACGTGTATATATAATACCATCACAACAATGAAAAGTTAAATATTTACAAAAAAGCAAACGGATTGTGGTTTTCTAGCGCAGATTGTAGAACTGTGTACACACTGTGCAATCTTTTGGTCTAATCAATTTCTCATTTTTAATACTGTAATGAGACAAAGTGTACATGTTAATGACATGTTAATGACCATAAACAAACAAGTTGTAAAATACAGATTCAAAATTTTATATCAATTGCCTAACTCATGAGATGTCATTAAAGAAAGCATTGCAATCCAACCATTTCGTTCAAACCCCTTGGCGCTAAAGAATCTAATCTTATGATCCATTTAGATTCCAACTGCAGAATCCGTGTGAGCGGGGGGACATGATCTATAATTTTATAACGTAGTACAGACAGATTGTGCTTGGCCAGCGCAAAGTGTCTGGCAACCGGTTGTTCACTAGCGCTGCTTTAATGGCCGATCGATGTTGTCCCATCCTCTCTTTAAACGTGCAATCCGTCTTGCCCACATAAATTAAAGAACACGGGCAAGAAATAGTGTACACTACAAAACTAGTACTACATGTGAGGAAAAAACGGATATTAAATTTCTGGCCAGATCTGGGGTGACAAAAGAAATTTCCAGTTTGCAAATATCGACAAGTGACACAATTTGGGCATCGGTAGCAGCCGACTCTGGTTTTACCCAAGAATGTACTTGGTTGGGTCTTATTAAAGCCTGTTATATCGGTTTTGACCAACTGTTACAACTAAAGAAAAAGGAGACAGACTACTTTTATCATGGATTAACTCTCTCGAGGTACTACAAAGACAAAAGGATACCGAGAGGTTTTCGCATCAAGAATGTACCCACTATTGGACGTTTCAACGTTGATTTTTGTAAGAAATGGACATCCATTTTAAATAAATGTTCATATGATTTATTGCTACTAGTTATTGAAGAATCTAAGCGAGAAATGAACATAGCTAAGAGTAAGATCGACGCATTCAATGAACTGCATCTGACCAAATTGATGGCTGACAAACAGAATGATTGGTTGAATAATTTGTCTAAACAATTGGACACTTACAAAAATGATTTAATTCGCTTTGCAAACTGGAAATTTCTTTTGTCACCCCAGATCTGGCCAGAAATTTAATATCCGTTTTTTCCTCACATGTAGTACTAGTTTTGTAGTGTACACTATTTCTTGCCCGTGTTCTTTAATTTATGTGGGCAAGACGGATTGCACGTTTAAAGAGAGGATGGGACAACATCGATCGGCCATTAAAGCAGCGCTAGTGTCTGGCGCTAGTGAACAACCGGTTGCCAGACACTTTGCGCTGGCCAAGCACAATCTGTCTGTACTACGTTATAAAATTATAGATCATGTCCCCCCGCTCACACGGGGAGGAGACAGATCAAAGAGATTACTGCAGTTGGAATCTAAATGGATCATAAGATTAGATTCTTTAGCGCCAAGGGGTTTGAACGAAATGGTTGGATTGCAATGCTTTCTTTAATGACATCTCATGAGTTAGGCAATTGATATAAAGTTTTGAATCTGTATTTTACAACTTGTTTGTTTATGGTCATTAACATGTACACTTTGTCTCATTACAGTATTAAAAATGAGAAATTGATTAGACCAAAAGATTGCACAGTGTGTACACAGTTCTACAATCTGCGCTAGAAAACCACAATCCGTTTGCTTTTTTGTAAATATTTAACTTTTCATTGTTGTGATGGTATTATATATACATGTCTTCTTATGCTATGTCTTTGTAAATGTATTTTTGATATTGTTCATGTTTTTTATATTTTTGTATATATTTGTATGATGCTTAAGTCAGCACAAGGGCCCTTATTCTAATCGGCTCGGTACGGCCCGCGTGCGGCCGTACCGCCGATGTTTTCTCTCTGCACATGCGCAGAGGTCACTCTGCGCATGTGCAGGGGAATTCTCCGTGTTAAAAATTTAGACGCCGCAAAGGGGGCGTATAGGGGCGTGAGGGGCTTCATCCCCTCATTTCCCTATGTGTACGCCCCGCGTTTCATGGGCGTTCCCATGCAAACGCGGGGCGTACGCATGGTAATGAGGGCATGACGCCACTCATGGGGGCGGAAAGCTGACGTCGCCGGATGTCAGCTTTCAGCCCCCATACAAGCTACCACACGGACGATTGTCCGTGTGGTCTCAGCTTGCGGGAGCTGCCGCGGCGTGCGGTCCTGCCTTCGATGGTCGTCGACCATCGAATGCAGGGGGCAGCTCCCAGCATGGTGGAGGCGTACGCCTCCACCATTTTCGTGCGGTTCGCCAGCCGTCCGTGTACGGACGGCCGTGGCGAACCGTATGGTGGGCGGGGATTCGTCTGGTGCGGTCGGAGCCGCATATGCGGCTCGACCGCACCAACCAGAATAAGGGCCAATGTTTTTAGTGGATCTGACACCTGTTGATGTGGGATTGTGTTCCAGCTGAAGGAGGAGGGTCCATTTGATTACTATGGGTGGGGTTATAGGTATATATACCTGTCTTGTATGTCTATTCTTTGGCTTGATAAAAACGCAATAAAGCGTTGAAACGTTGCAGAAACCAAGTGGTCTGTCGTTATTCCTTGGAAGTCCAGAGTGCCACCGACAAGAAGAGTATATATATATATATATATATATATATATATATTATGAGCTCAGACAGGACATACATATTATGGGCTCAGACAGTAAATACGTATTAGGGGCTCAGACAGTACTGTATATAAATATTATGGGCTCTGACAGTATATACATATTAGGTACTCAGACAGTACTGTATATAAATATTATGGGCTCTGACAGTATATACCTATTAGGTGCTCAGACAGTACTGTATATAAATATTATGGGCTCTGACAGTATATACATATTAGGTACTCAGACAGTACTGTATATACATATTATGAGCTCAGACAGGACATACATATTATGGGCTCAGACAGTAAATACATATTAGGGGCTCAGACAGTACTGTATATACATATTAGGGGCTCAGACAGTATATATAAATTAGGGGCTCAGACAGTACTGTATATCTATACTATATATATTAGGGGCTCAGACAGTACTGTATATACATATTATGGGCTCAGACAGTATATACATATCAGGGGCTCAGACAGTATTGTATATACATATTATTGTCTCAGACAGTAAATACATATTAGGGGCTCAGACAGTATATACAGTACATATTAGGGGCTAAGACAGACAGATACCGGTTACCGTTTGTGCATGGCTGCCGCCTCCCACTGCATCTTCTGAGCTCTTCACCCAAAGGCCTTTAAGCTCTTTTGCATGGCTGCCACCCATCCAAAACCTCCACAGCATCCTGTATCTTCAGGAGCTCTTCATCGCTCCTTATCCAATGTTGGACTTGTGATGTCTAATATCAGCCGATGTGAGTGGGCATCAACCGCCCACCCACCATTATCTGCATTTCCCCGTTATCACCTACATTACACTTAGGGTGAACGCGACATCAATTCACCTTCACCGGCAGTGCGGCTCCATATCCGCCAACCTCCAGACACGGCTGCGAGACTCTGCAGATGGTAGATGTGGGATCTCTATACGCTATAAATCTAGCTACCCGTGACGGATTGCAGCGTTGGGGTATTTGTTTCTGGGTTTGGGTCATAGGGTTGACTCAATAGACACTGTGGACCCAATGACTACTGACATAATGGAGTTTTGGTATCTTCATTGTGGGAGACGATACAGATTGGCGCAGCCCGTACTCAGGTCTACAAGATGTATTATGTTAGTGCAAAATGAGGTCAACTGGTGTCATTTAAGACCACGGGAAATTGTACTTTGTAAAATGATTAAAAAACTGGAATTCCTCTAAGTCTGCTAATGAATAAACTGCTTAATACATTTATAGAAAGTCTCTGCGTTCATTTGCCAAAGTCCAGCATCTGGTAAAGTATGATAGAGCGGCGCTGGGGAGAGGGCTGGGGGATCAGATTTACGGGCCTGACACAGGCTCCCTAATAGTTGTTAACCTTCTATTATTTTGCACAGAACATGTGCACTCACTAATGGATTTAACACTATTTGTTCTCATTTCCCGATGTCTCTTTCCATCCCGGCAAGTCACATTTCACCGCGTAAACATAACACTTTCATGACCACTCTTCTAGAGTTCCGTCTCCTAAGAGGGGCAATGTGTTCAGTCTCTCTTTGTTGTGATCACCACTAAGTAACAGGGCCATGTTTTCAGGGTCTCTGGAGTGCTACAAAGTGTATCGCTTCATCATTAATGTAATCTAAATAACAAGGCCGAAACACAGAGCGGATCCCAACCCAAATCCCCCCCCCAGCAGCACTCTGAAAAACTTTTGGCCTCCAGTTTCTCTTATGCTTTTTTAGGCAGTTTTGTGTGTTTTGTTTCCACATAATCTTGTAGATTTTTGTTATAGAACAAATTGGGAATTTGTACCTGTGCACAAAATTGGAGTTAGACAAATATTTTGTACAGTGCTAAGGTCTGCCTATTAAACAGATGTCGTCACCCCCCCCCCCACCCCCCCCCCTACCTGGGCAATGCAGGGATCCGGGCAGCGTGGTCTGTGCAGCACTGGGGACACAGTGAGGTGCCTGCAGCAGATGGGTAATCAGCGGCAGGATCCCTGTGGCGGATGGGAACTAATAACGCTACTAGTTCCCATCTGCCACAGGGACCCCGCAGCTGACTTCCCTTCTACTGCATGGACCCCGCCGCTGATGTCACATCCGCCACATGGACCCCCTGCCTGCTCCACGACCACCCACCTACAGCCGTGGGGTGGCGGGTATGGGGGCCCCGAATGTGTGGGGGCCCCAGGACGACCGCCCCTGTCACCCCTTGGATAATCCGCCACTGCATAGGTATATCATCCGGATCCCATCTCAGCACCACCAGCTTGATTGTCATTATAGAAAGTGTCTGAAATTCAAAGACGACCAAGCACAAGAAGACGAGGCCTCATTAGCCGCCCGGATCCCAGGTTCCGTTAAATATACTTTGTACATTCCAGTGGAATGGAAATGAAACCAGAGCCTCAGTCCAGCGCAGTCTCATGTTTGTTTCATATGTTTTCCCTAAATTGTTCTGCCGTTCCCGATGCTTGTCGGATAAGGAGAGCGGGGAAACGTCTGCGTAATCTCGTCCAGGCCGAGTAATCCTCCTCCTGTGGCCGTTTCACTTACACAGCTCTTATCTCACCCATCTCATGTCTCCTGCGTGATGCCAATGGGAGCGGAAAGCCCGGGCTATACATCAACTTCTATAATAAATGTTACTGTGTCATTTATTGACACTTGGCAGGAACACAGCACGTTCTTCTTATCCGGGGCTGGGGTGTAATGGGTCTGTCTTCCCTGCGACCCGCGGTCTGTATAATGAGGGGTGGCAGGGCTGATTTGCAGCGCATTGTGTTATCCTTGGAATCACCTTGACTGCGATACGTTCAGACAAATTGCTGAAACTTTTCCTGTTTACCTGATCGTATCATTTTCTCCACATTTCCTCTCATTCCTGAGTATTTTGTCTAGGAAATGGCAGGAGATATGAGCGTGGAGTGTCAGGCGATGTGATATTATTCCGCGATATGGTTATTTTCATTCCACGAAGATGTCATTTTGCTGGAACAGATATTAAATATTGTACGGCCTTTTAGGGAAGAATGCCGGCGCGGAGCTCTAGAATGCCGGCAGGAAGTGCGATGGGGTTTGGATTCGCTGAACAAACCTATGATTGACAGGTCAGACGGACAAGAGTTTCTGCAGCATTTGGAAGCGTGCAGACGTTTTAGTAGCACTGCGGCGGGTAAAGCCATCCATGAAGGGGTTAAATAAAAGGTGACGGTAGATTTCTACTACCCTGATCCTAATGGTGCTGATCCTCGGGCCTACTGCACCTATCACTGCTGTGCAAAGTTGCAGAGGATTGTGACCAGATAGCGGCCACTCAGAGAGATTGAATCCCGCCCTGCGCAAATCTGTGAATGAATTGCAAATGGATCGCTGATCGCCGGCCAGATGCAAATCCATTCGCAACTCACTCACCCTGGAATGATTTGCCCAGTCTGAGCAAGTGTGTGTAACTCTGACCCTTCAACAGCTGTGCGACAGAGACCGGCTGATCGGGGTGGTGCTGATGTCACAGACCCTCCCTGAAAACATCTGGGAACGCCTGCGTTTTTTATGACACTCCAAGATAATATCAGGCGTCTGCCCCCCAAACAGCGACATCCTATCACTCAAACTGCGATGGGATTACGATAAGATTCATCGCTGTCTTTTGTCGCTGTTTGGCTTTGTGCGTCCGCTCTATGAAGCCATTCGATAATCGATAGGATTGAGAATTCGCAAAACAGCGATCAAATTTGAATAACTCCTCCCTAGTTCCCGCTTCAGAAAATAATGTTCCACATACTGTACATACACAGCCAGGTGTATCCCAGGGACATCACATCACACCGTACCTGCTCACAGCCAATCGCAGCTCTGCTCACATACTGTATGCCGCATTGTGCTCTTTACGGACAGAACCATGAGACAACTTCATTTCAAACTTCCCATCGCCCAGGGAGAGGAACCCAATTAATGTGCAGCAGGGCGTTCCACATATAAGGACATGACCTGATGTATATCATTAATCACAACTCCTATGTATCATGTATCTGGTTACCTTTACCCTACCCAGAAATGATTGAAGATCCTTTAGCTGGTGACTCCCTAAAGCACCTGGACACGGGGAGTCCGGCTCTGGGACTGGAGCCAGGGGCCGGCAGTATGTGAGTTATGGGAAAGGAGTAATAGGACTGTCACTGGCAGAGACTGGCATGAGGCCGGGATAGGCTGTACCATTCATAACCTGGGGTCAGAGAGACATATTGTATTCATCTATCAGTATCTGTAATATAATAATACAGATTGTGTTACAGCGCTCGCGATTGGACATGTAGCGCGCCCGGCAGTAAGATGATGTCAGTTTGCAGCATTCATTGCTTGCTTATATATGAGGTAGATGACTTATTATCTAATTATTCAGGAGGCGGCTGCACCCGGCACAATAATACTTCACTGCCGGAGGGTAATTATTTATAGAAATCCCCTTATACAGCCACCAAATCTACAAAACCTAAATACATGAGGGCTGTATACAGTTCAGATGAGCAAAGTTGTGTTGAAATTACCCCCCCCCCCCCCCCCCCTCTTCAATAAGAGAAATACAGCAAAGGACAATTGTAGAGGCGCAATGTTCAATAAGCAACATAGAGACAGGTTGGGACAATTGCAATAAATATCAAGTAACAATGCACATAAACATACCATGCTGCAATGCCAGGAGGGCAAATACTTGTATTATGTTTGCATGCAGTGTAAATACGGCAGCTTCTGCATGTAGCGTAGCCCACACATGCTGGGCAGCTTTATACTCACACTGCAATGTAGCTCGGAGTCGGAGCTAGGACACGCCCCTCCCACACCTCACTTTCTGCACTTTATATCTGCCTCTCAGGAGTGCAGCATGGTGTTACCCAGGTGCTCAGTTACTGGCTGCTTTTGTATGTAGCCCACAGATGCTGAGCAGGGTTATCATCACACTGCAATGTAGATCTTAACTAGGGCACTCCCCCATACCTAACTCTCTGCCCATGTTACATCTGCCCCCCTGCAGTGCAGCATGGTGTTACCCAGGTTCTCAGTTACTGGCTGCTTCTGCATGTAGCCCAAACATGCAGGGGAGCTTTATTCTCACACTGCAATGTAGATCTGAGCTAGGACACACCCCCCCATACCTAACTCTCTGCACATGTTACTTCTGCTCTCCTGCAGTGCAGCATGGTGCTACTCATGTGCTCAGTTACTGGCTGCTTCTGCATGAAGCTCACAAATGCTGGGCAGCTTTATTCCTACACTACAATGTAGCCCTGAGCTAGGACACGCCCCTCCCTTACCCAAGTCTCTGCACAGGTTACATCTGCCCCTCTGCAGTGCAGCATGGTGTTAACTTTAGATTTGTTAGAGGAGGACGATGTTTATGACAGGATAAAGGAGTAATTGGTTTATGTGTAAAATACTGAATTCACAAAGTACTGTGCATAAATGAATGCATTCCCCACTGATATTAGCTTTACGTTACCTATCTGTGAAGAAAAATTGTCTGGGGTTGGGTTTACCCTCACCTCTCTGCTAAGGAAGAAAAAAATAAAAAAAAAGGTCAACTATAACAGTGATCCGGATTCTCTGAACTTACCAATTCCACTGGACACCGTGGTAAGTAGCATCGGAGTGTCACATAAACTTGAATCTTATAAAATGATACATTAATTAAATAAAAATTTTAAAAAAGCATAAAGCAAAGGCTGAAGGAGTCACAATTCAGTAGTTACAGTCCGTTCATGGGGCCTAATTTAATGTTGTACGCAGACCTGATGGTTTGAGTAGATGTTTGATTATTAATAGTGAGCCGCAGTGACTGGGTGGCCATAGACGTTGGTCCATGATCATCTCAGGAGACCCTAAGTGAATTGTTGCCTTCTCCATACATAAAGCCTTATTATTGTTTCCAGGGCCATGAGTATCCCTCACCAAGGTGTGAAGCCGAGCAGAGCATGAACTGTGCTACTGTTAACAGGAACTGCTCCGGAATGAATTCTGATGTTCTTGGTAGAAGTCCAGAAGCCTAAACGCACTCTCCCCATTTCTCTCCCGGCCAGCAATTCCTCTCTCCTTGAGAGCGCTCGACTCGAGTTTGCTTATTATTCTGAAATGGATGAGACAGGCTGAGAGAATTAGAAATCATTTGTTTTTCATAATGTTCACACAAGTGATGAAAGGCGCAGCACAGCCTCAGATTACATCCTTATTAATTCAAGATGGGAAACGATTTGTCAACCCGCCAGCTTTATGTCTGTGTATACTGGAATAATAATGCACTGGAATCTGCCCATAGACAGACCTTTAAGGTGGCATATGCCGTCCCTGAGAGTTTTATATGATGACGAAAAGCGCGGGGAGGTGGAGTAGGTTCCATTTATTTTACTTTTATAACGCCGTGCACCTGGTCAAGCGCGATTGCGCCCATAAAGCTGCTGCACAGATCCTATAGCCACTGCCCCCTGCTGGTACTATAGCACTTCCTACTTGACCTACTGAGATTCTACTGCCCATCGTCTCAGCTGGCATTGAATCCTTGGGTAGGAATTTACTAACATTCTATTTTAGATGGAATGTTGCTATGGGCAACCAATCAGATATTATCTATTGTCTTCTAGAAGGTGCTAAATAAATAAGGAGATTCTGATTGGTTGCCCATTGCAACATCCTATGTGAAATACTCATCTTGGTAAATTAACCCCCTGGCATGACAGGTCGAAACCAGAAAGTCAACAGGGTCATTTGGTCGACAGTATCCATGTAGACATGCCTTTAGATCACCAGTTTAAAAATGTCAACATGTTTAAAAGATCAACATTGAGCGTGGCGATACAAAAATTAGACATGTGTTTTCTTGCTCATTTTAGCTTCACCCTAAAAATCCCCCCCCCACAAAACAAGTCGCCATGTGCATCTATATTTCAAATGTTGATCTTTTGAACGCTCTATCATTTTTACCTAATTGCATGTCTTTGTAAACAATGTCAACCTAATAACCATGTTGACAGTGCCTGTTGACCTTTTGGTGTTGACCTTCTGAATTTAGATCTAGTTAATGTAGATCAGTCATCCGGATAATGAATTCTCATCCTTCCTATCATTGCTCATCGTCAGATCCGCACACATTGTCTACAAGACACACTTCTTAATGTGATTAGTGTGTGTCTACTAAGACCGTCAGCTGTTTCCAACAATTAGTACTATTACTGGGAGACCCCCGGAGACGACACTGCACTGCAGGCTCCTCTGCTATGACAGGAGTCAAGTGCTGAATGATAATGTCACACTGCAGCAGCTGGCTCCTGTCACTGAGTAATGTACAAGGTAAACGGGTAGGGATGCAGTTACAATCCCGGCGGTCGGGATCCCGGCGTTCAGAATCCCGACCGCCGAAATGCTGACACATTCTCCCTCCGTGGGTGTCCACGACACCCCTGGAGGGAGAATAAATTAGTGTGCCGAGCGTAGCGAGGCACCGGGCCCGCTGCGTGGCGAGCGCAGCGAGCCCACAAGGGGGGGCGATCCACGTCCCCCCCTTGTCGGCATTTCGGCTGTCGGGATTCCGGCGTCGGGATTCTGAACGCCGGGATCCCGACCGCCGGGATTCAATACTGAATCCAACGGTACTGTATGGTGTAATATGAATAAGGGACACTATCATGTGATGTAATGTAAATAAGGTTTCACTACTATGTGATGTCATTTACTTTGGTACTATTATGTGGGCACGCCACTTTCTGGCAAGATCACGTACCTTTCTAGGGATTCACACTTTTTCACATGCTGTCCCTGTTCAAAAAAAATGGGGACTTGTTGGTATTGGTCACTAAAATGCCTGGTTATGGCACTGTGGATGGGGATCACTATGGGTGAGGGATGTTGGGTGTTGCTGTTGTACTCTGTGCTGCTGGGTAAGGAGTGTTGCGCTAGGAGTGGGGTGATGGGTCATTGGCGGAAATGCGGCGGCGCCTTGGGGCTACCAGACAAATCTTACCTAGGACATCAAATTGGTTAGGGACGGCTTTGGATAGGGGGGGACATTGCCCTGCAAGTCTTTCCAAAAAAATGATAAGGGTGGCTAGAGTCCTTCTATCAGAGATGGGGTATGGGTCATAGCTATCCTGAGTAGTTTGCTGAAATAAAATATTTGACAAGAATAAGAATCCGCAATATCACAACATACATGGTCACAAAATGCTCATTATTGTTCTAATATTTTCCAGAAAATCTAAAAGCAAGATATATGAGCTCAGAATTTTTTTGTATACAGAAAAAAAACTCCATATGTTTCTAATCCAAACTGTACATAATATTCTGCATGTTCCAGCTGATCTTATATGCATTTTGGCTGAAAAAGAGAAAATCTTTTTATGCCAAAAAAAACAGCATACGTCCAGTGTTTCGGCTTCATCTATGTAATCAATAGGTTGCAACTTGTTCCCCTCCAATGCAAATATGTAAATTCCTGGTAACAGAAGTTCTACATAAATTGGTACTAATTTGTGACTTGTTGCCAGCAGGGTATAAGGACTATGTACATGACCTCCAACAGCCTGTCTGTAGCCTGACACTTATAGCAAAGACGAGAGATCTTCTAGGATTCCTGATTCTTGCTAATGTTTCCTGGTGATGGTTATTCTTTATGGAAGCAGAAAATTGTTGGGTATTGCACATGCAGGCGAGGGCTGATGGAGCTCTAGTCCAAATTCTAAACTGCCCTATATGCAGCGGCAATGGGAGCTTGTCTGGTCATTCCCAGAAGTCCCAGACAGTCCCCAGACCGTGTTTTATATTTTAACACATCACAAAGAGTCCACCTTGGAGAGCCTCAAGTCTCTGGGTCACCTTGAACAAGAGCATCAGCTTCCAACGTACTACATCCTCCACTGAGTGAGTAAGTCCCTGTAAGTCTCTGGCCACCAGTGGCCACAAGTACAGCGAGTGTCATAGTATCATTTCAGCAACTGGCTGCCAGTTGCCGCTTTCTTCTCCTTCCATAGCAATCTGTCAAGCTGCTTGGTGGTGAGTACTGTGGGACTGAAGGGAAGCATAGACATAGCCACCTACTGATCTTGTGCTACTTGTAGCAGGACAGGCACACCAACTTCAAGTTCATGCTCAAGGACAATAAACCACCCGTTTGGAAACTACTTGATGGTTGAAAGGCCAAGGAACGAAAAAGCTTTTGTAGGAAAAGTGGAAGAAGAACTTTTTGAGGAGCTCATTTTCAGTTCCATGAGAAAATCTATGGAATGTTCCTGGATAAAATATTTAAGTCTTCACTGGGGTAAAAAAAAACAAGGTCTCTGCAAAATTAAAACTGATTTGAAAAGTTTAAACTTGAGCCCAAAACTGTACTCAGTAAGGTTTCGCCCATTGTCGCAAGAGGACAGTTCTCATGGCTGTTGGGGCATTCACATCATTCTTCTGTTTTCTTCCCTGTTCTGTTCTTCTTCTGACCTTGTTTGTTCGTCTTTTGACCTTGTCTGTTCTTCTTCTGACCTTGTCTTTTGACCTTGTCTGAAATCCTGTCCCAATGAGTCTCTTCCTTCCCATAACAAAGGGAACTCAGGTTTAGGGAAGAGATTTATGGACCTGTATAAAATACTTATCAGGAGATTATTAGGATTAGGAGAGGATAACTGTAACTGTGGATAAAACAAATACTCACTGCATCCAAACTAGACTTCAAGGCCCTAAGAAATATGTTCTAATTAATTACTATCACTGTCTGTTCAGAATCACTGCCAGGTATTCATTAATTTAGACACATTTGACAGGAGCTGTAGCTGAAGGTTGCTCATCCCCAGAACTGCGCAGAGATTCACAATAAAATTAAAATGATAATTATAAAATTAAAAGAAGTGAAGGAAATTGCTTTCATGAAAATGATCTTTGAAACACTGTTCTGTATTTTAAAGGGGAAGCAAAAGGCAATATACTGTAATATGCAGTCATTATAGAACGTTACATACAATACATAGAAGTAACCGACTTGCTACATGTAACGGATACAGGGGCCTAATTCAGACATGATCGCAGGGCAAATTTGTTCTCAAAATATGCAAAAACATGCAGGTGGGGCATATGTTACAGGTGCAGAGAGAGTTAGATTTGGGTGGGGTGTGTTCAAACTGAAATCGAAATTGCAGTGTAAGAATAAAGCAGTCAGTATTTACCCTGCACAGAAACAAAATAACTCACCGAAATCTAACTCTGCGCATGTTACATGTGCCCCACCTGCATGGTTTTGCCCATTTTGAGAACACATTTGTCCTGCAATCAGGTCTGAATTAGGCCCACAGTCATCAAAGCCATTATATGATGTGAGGCGGATTTCTGTGACTTGGAATAAGAGAAAATCATTTTTTACTCTTTTACGTTCTATCAGTTTCCACCATCTACTCATCTGTTCCCGCCATGAGTGCCACCATCTACTCATTTCTTCCCGCAATGAGTGCCACCATCAACTCATTTCTTCCCACCATCTAATCATCTCTTCCACCATCAGTGCCACAATCCACTCATCTCTTCCCACCATAAGTGCCATCATCCACTCATCTCTTCCCATCCACTCATCTCTTCGCACCATAAGTGCCACCATCCACTCATCTTTTCCTGCCATAAGTGCCACCATCCACTCATCTCTTCCCACGAGTGCCACCATCTACTAATCTCTTCCCACCATAAGTGCTACAATCCACTCATCTCTTCCCACCATGAGTGCCACCATCCACTCATCTCTTCCTGCCATGAGTTTCACAATCCATTCATCTCTTCCCGCCATAAGTACCAAAATCCACTAATTTCTTCCCACCATGAGTGCCACCATCCACTCATCTCTTCCTGCCATGAGTTTCACAATCCATTCATCTCTTCCCGCCATAAGTACCAAAATCCACTAATTTCTTCCCTCCATGAGTGCCACATGCACTCATCACTTTAAACCATGTGTGGTATCCATTCATGTCTTCCCACTATGGGTGCACCAATCACTCTTCTCTTCCCACTTTCCCACCAGAGGTGTCTACACATCTACTAAATTCTGGTTGGTAGACAAACAGTCACCTTAGCTATGGACACTTGGCTACCATTTTCCTGCAGGAGGTCAGTGCAGTTGGAACAAGCAGAGTACACAGGAAAATTGCTTCCTTATTTCTTCTTGATAGCATTATTGTTATTTGAAAACGGAAGCCATTTTTCTGCATCGGTGTAATGTGTTTTGTAGTCTATCCTTACTATCAGTGTAAACATAACACACACATAACATTATAACATGAGAAGAACGCACAGAGAAATATCACTTCATGATGATGTGAGTTGTTTTTCCGTGAAGGGTCTTCATAATATTGCAGAGGAGACAGGCTACAATGGAGACATGACAGTCTATCAGATTCACATACCAGATAACACTGGAGCCAAACAATGTCCTCTAAATAATGACTTCTTGTAAAATGAAAGGCCAGATCTGATTAGGTGAAATGAAATGGTCTCAGTGAAGGGTTTGGGGAGAGCTGATTATCAGCCCCATTGCTCTGTGTGTTTGATGCCTCGTAGACAGCAGACAGTCGCTGCAAATCACAGGTCTAAATACCCGGCCAATCGCAGGACTGCTAAACCTCATATATTTTATATTCCAAATCTGACATGAGAGTCATGCCAAGCCCCTGGTCAGGGATGTCATCATTAGGTCTACAGTGTCTAGGTCTAAAGTCAAAAGGATGACCACTATTGGTCGGCATTCAAAATGTTGACACATGAAAAGGGTCAACATGGTCAAAAGGTCAACATGGCAAAGGTCAGCATGAGGCTTTTAAAAAAAAAAAGGACTTGTTCCTACTTTACCATAATAGCTTGCCAAGCGCAGCGAGGCACCGTGCCCAATGCATAGCAAAGGGATGCTGCACATTTTGCTAGGAAATGGGCAGGATGTGGGAGAGCAGCCTATTTTTCAAGGGCTGTGGGGGACTGCCTAAAAAAACGGGAGCTTCCCGCAGCCCCCAGTAGAGTAGGCAGATATTTTGTATCATTAAGCTCAGTAACACTCAGCTTTTGTTATCAATTAATGTTAAATACAGAATTGTCTAGCTCTTTAAGAACCATCACAATTGATAAATGATAACATTTATCCGTATTGTATGTAGACGTCTATAAATTTATTAAAATCATTTTCCCGTCAATGTGAAATAATAAAAGCACCCATATTAAAAATGAAATGTAATCAACATTAGCCAGCGAACACGTTTCTTATAACATTTATATAAATGTAAAATAATAAAATAAACTATAATCACAGAAATTCAATCTTTGGAGAATCAGCGCGCAATAATACACTTACATTTATCAATATAAGTTAATATGTCATTGGGGCTCCCCAGCGCATAATAATAATTCTCTCATATATAAGTTTACGGTTCCGGGTTCTCAACTCTCAGGACAATATATTAATTATGGTGATACTTTAGGTGAAATGATTTTACTAATGAATTGCAGATGTCTGGCATCTTTATTCGTGTCAGATAAAGGTTGCATTGTGTTTATGCTGTATAGGTCTGAAAGCAAACATCATTTTATTAATTGTATTAAGAAGTTAGAAATCACTAATTTAGATTTCAGAAATGAAAACTGGATTTCGTGAAATGTTATCAGCAATGTTCTACTAGTAGGTGTCCTCGCGAGTATTGCTGACTCCTTACACCAGGGATGGGGAACCTTTGGCCCACCAGTTGTTGTTGTTGAACTACACATCCCAGCATGCTTTGCATGTCCAAATAGCAAAAATGTAGCAGGGCATGCTGGGATGTGTAGTTCAACAACATCTGGAGGGCCAAAGGTTCCCCATCCCTGCCTTAGGATGGTGCAAGGTATTTCGGAACCCTAAACAAAATGTCAGCTGACTGTTCCCGCACACCAATACCCACTTCCCAGAACTTTAGGTGAACGTGTGGAGGTGATGTCTTAATTCAACACCTGTCCTTTCATTAAGATCATCAAGGAACCATCTCTCAGTCATCCTTCAGTTTGTGACAGTCAGACTTGCAGGTGCCCCATGGCCAGTGATGACTTACCTTGATACTCCAGCTGTATTGAACTACACATCCCAGAATTCCGCACTACAGTTTTACTATTTGGCCATGCTAAAACTGATGCAGGGCATGCTGGGATGTGTAGTTCAACAACAGCTGGAGAGTCAAGGTTAGCTATCACTGCCCTAGAAGGATGTCTGGAGCTGCCTAATGGTAAAAACAGCCCTGCTTTCATCTAACCAGCTTTTCCATCAGACCAGCCAACTTCTCAGGGACTGTAATGTCAGTAATAACTTAGGTGGCCATTGTCTGCCTACTTCTGTTTGTTACAAATAGAGAAAAAAAGGAATACAGTACACTTTAAAACAAATTTGTGGGGTCCATCGCATTTTGTAATCAGCACCGGCACTTTCATCGGGGAGTTGGTTACATCAAAAAATTAGGAAGATCCAAAGAAGAGCAACAAAGCTAATAAAGGGAATGGAGAATTTGAGCTATGAGGACAGATTGAGCAATTTTGGACTGTTTATGCTAGAGAAGAGACGTTTAAGGGGGGACATGCTTAACATGTACAAATATATCAGGGGCCAATATAAGGAACTGTCAGATGCCCCTTTTACTGTAAGGAAGGACTCTAGGACACGTGGAAATGAATTTAGATTAGAGGAAAGAAGATTTTGTTCCCTCAGAAGAAAAATTGTTTTACAGTCAGGGCAGCCAAACTATGGAACTCTCTTCCTGGAGAGGTGGTGTCGGCAGACACAATAAATACTTTTAAAATAAGGTTGGACAAACATCTATCGGTTAAAAACATCCAGGGGTACAAAAAATAATCGTAATCTGTCTGTAAAGATAATAGAATACACTACGTATAACAAGGGATGAAGCTAATTGACTGCACACCAGTTTTGACTCCCGATACCCCTTCACCACTTACAATGTATTTTTGAATTGTGTGTTGCGAGTTAACGGGTCTCCGCTGTACACGGAACCCTCTGCCGGAAGGTGCGGCGGTCAGCCTGACAGCTCACCGCACATAGGCAGCGTGTGTCATAGAAGCCCTGCACGGGCACACTTACCAGAAGGCACACTGATACAATTCCATGACACTGCCTAGCTACAAATATATCCTTGATTTGTGTGTGATAAGTTAGCGGGTCTCCGCTGTACACGGAACCCTTTTGCCGGAAGGTGCGGCGGTCATCCTGACAGCTCACCGCACACAAGCAGCTTGTGTCTTAGAAGCCCTGTACGGGCATATTTACCAGAAACCGCACAGATATAATTCCCTGACGCTGCCTGGTTATATTGCTAATACAGCTTATAAATCCATTACGGCAACCACTGGACCTTGGGCGGGTGACGGAGAGTACTATCCGCACTCAGCACCAAAGGTCTCAACACTATGTATATGATACTGGATTTAAGTCTCTGACCTGTTACCATAATAAGATATCAATCCCCCTCTCATGGTAGAGATATCAAGTGGGAGATACCTAACAGGTTATTCGCATTCCACATAAACAAATCTTATAGTGTGGGATCCCAAGCAATACCAAGGGGTTTTCCCATAAAACACTGCTGGATACACACTGGGGGATCTGTATTAACACGTTGATTAACCAATAAAATAAATGATTAATCGGTAGTCTAACTGAATAAGGATTCTTATCCTTTTTTTACTCACTAGTGTCTGTGTCTACATGTATGTTTGTGTTTTTTATTTCGCAATCTTTTAATAATTCTAATAAAAGTTAAATCTTATTCTATCTTTGATCTTTGGTGCACCAACAAAAGACATTCTTTTCTTTCCCAAATTTTAATAATCGTAATCTGTCTGTAAAGATATTAGAATACACTACGTATAACAAGGGATGAAGCTAATAGATCAGGCATGTCCAAAGTCCGGCCCGGGGGCCAATTGCGGCCCGTGATGTCACTTTAAGTGGCCCGCAGCCTCCAGCCGGAAGCAGGCTGAGCATTATAAGCAGGACGCACAGCGCGGGACTGTAGAGGCGTGGCCTACAGCGAGCGCGCATAGCCTTGTGTGCAGCGGTGAGAGGCTCACGATCACAGTATCCCGGGAGGAAGGAGCAGCATGCAGAGCAGACTCAGCAGAGGAGGGCGATGGCGGGAGCACAGGCATCTGTATCCTCTCCTTGTGGCGCCTGCTTGGCCTCTCCATCCTGTGGCTTACAGAAGGGGCCATACAGAGAAGGAGGGTCAGTCAGGGGGAATATACTGTGAAGGAGCAGGCTGGGGGAAATACACTGAATGGGGGCAGAGTGGGGGACATACAGAGAAGCAGGGAGCAGGCTGGGGGAAATACACTGAATGGGGGCAGAGTGGGGGACATACAGAGAAGCAGGGAGCAGGCTGGGGGAAATAGATTGAATGGGGCAGAGTGGGGGACATACAGAGAAGGGGGAGCAGGCGGCGGGAAATACACTGAATGGGGGCATAGTGGGGTTCATGCAGGGAGCAGGCTGGGTAAATATACTGAATGGGGCAGAGTGAGGGACATGCAGAGAAGGGGGGAGCAGGCTGGGGGAAATAGATTGAATGAGGACAGAATGGGGGACATGCAGGGAGCAGGCTGAGGTAAATAGACACCAAAGGGGGCAGAGTGGGGGACATGCAGAGAAGGGGGGAGCAGGCTGGGGGAAATAGATTAAATGAGGACAGAATGGGGGACATGCAGGGAGCAGGCTGAGGTAAATAGACACCAAAGGGGGCAGAGTGGGGGAAATGCAGAGAAGGGGGTAGCAGG
The DNA here is from genome assembly GCF_055691185.1 of Crinia signifera. Taxonomy (NCBI): domain Eukaryota; kingdom Metazoa; phylum Chordata; class Amphibia; order Anura; family Myobatrachidae; genus Crinia; species Crinia signifera. The sequence continues at coordinate 53,600,791 of NC_139228.1, forward strand.
CTGGGGGAAATAGATTGAATGGGGGCAGAGTGGGGGACATATAGAGAAGGGGGGAGCAGTCTGGGGGAAATAGATTGAATGGGGGCAGAGTGGGGGACATACAGTCAAGATCTCAGTATCACCCTTCACACTAGAGCAGGCAAGACAAGTTATTTGTTTAGTCTTCTGATGTGATTCATGGTTCATGCTGATTTGTCGGCCACCACACATTTTCACCTCACCAAATCTGGCCCCCTTTGCAAAAAGTTTGGACACCCCTGTAATAGATCATACTCGCTAAAACCAAGGTTGAACTTGATGGACGCAAGTCTTTATTCAGCCTTAACAACTATGTAGCTGTATGCTATGCACAAACTCCAGTCTTCCTGTCCTGCAAATAGGCTTCATGCCCTAACCTAACATGGACACAGATTTTTACTGAGCATGTGCAGGAGGCCAACCTGTTTCTACTGTATTTAGTGAGATGGTGGAAAAGACAGAAGTTTTAGCACCTATGAGAGCTATAAAACTGATTCAGCATCCCTGTACACATACCCATTTGCAGCACATCACTCTGCTCCATCAACAGTGTGCATGTAACAGTGAGTACGGCTGTCAATAATCCAGCAACTCTAGGTAAGTGACATGTAAAGTTGTGTTGCACGGCCAGGTAGGATGGACAGATCACTATTAATTGCTGCCTCTTCGATCACTTTCCTTCTTGCACAATGAAATGCGTAGTTTCACATTGTCACGTGTAATTGAAGACAAAGCTTCTGAGAAATGTACTTTTTAGTGTAACATTTAATATCCGCTCTTAAGTTCAAGGTATGCTCAATAGATTAATAGACTCACTAAAGGAATTAAAAATTATATGTTGTACAGCTTCCAAATTAGCTCAGATTTTGGCTGTTATAAAGGATTTCATTTCCTGGTGATGACCTTGTTTAATGTACCAGATATAAATAATTTTCATCTTTTTAATTAACTTGAGAGTTGGTAAAAGAAGACAAGTCATGGCCACTTGTTGACAGGATGGGAGATATACAAGAATTTACGCACTGGGCTCTGAGAACAATGAATGCAAAGTATGTAATAAATGTGGCAAGTTTGGGATCTCTACAATGTATCGAGCCTTGGAGAGCTTCCACCTGTCAATCATCTAGCTGTCCATAAAATTACAGAAGCTGATAGGTTGCTTTGGGCAAGTTCTCCCCTTTTTCTATAAGGCTCGATACATCTCCCCACCTGTAATGTTTACATCTTCATTATGAGGGTGGGTCACTTCTGGCCTTACAGTGTACCGATTGCATATACAGAAAGGAGGGAGCTAGTAACCACCGCCATTGCATGGATCTGTCGCTAGCGTCCCCTGCCCACCTCTACCTGCACCAGGGCAAGAATGGGGAAGTGAGGATAGGGCAACACTGCTCGCATACAGTACAATATAGTTGTGTCTAGATCCACTACTGTATTGTGACCAGGATGTAATGTTAGGTGAGTGCGGAAGTTGTTAAATGCCCTCACAGTGTTTTTTATTGTATCTGTCATTTACATACAGTAGGTGTAGGTTATTTTCTTTTATTTCAGCTGGATTGTACCCTTGCAGCCCTCGCTTCACTCGCCACGCTTCGGGCACCGTGGATTGCTGCTTTCGGCACAGATATATATTCCCCCCTCCTGCTATACATTGACCCAGTGCATGATGGGAAAAGTCAAGAAACAGAAGTAGATCTAGCCGCAAACCATACGGTACACCTGGCCCACATCCTGGCTAGCTTGGACAAAGAGGTAGACCGGTCAGTGCCGGTAGTGTGGTGAGTGCTGTGGACACCAAGGTCCCACCAGGCATGCCGGGGGTTCAAGAAGGGGGGAGGTAGAAGGGGGAAGGTTCTCCCTTTTATGTCAATTTCTGATGGCAGCCCTGGCACCTCTCATTAAATGTAGTTAGCATGTGCAATCTAGGTCCCCTCCCTTATATTTCCCCTGAACCTGTCACAAATATATTGGGCATCTGCTAATTATTACCTATTGTACTAAGCATTATTGCCGAGTGTCAGGCAGAAGCAGAACTACCATTGGTACAACAGGTGCAGTGCACCAGGGACCCTGGGGACTAAGGGGCACACTGCTTCCCTCTTCCTGTCACCCACTGTTTTCCCTGTCACACTCTGCCTCCCCCTGCCTCTCCCTGTCACCCTCTGCCTCTCCCTGTCACACTCTGCCTCCCCCTGCCACCCTCTGCCTCCCCCGGCCTCTCCCCATCATCCTCTGCCTTTCCCTTTCACAGTCTGCCTCCCCCTGTCACCCTCCGCCTCTCCCCGTCACAGTCTGCATCCCTCTGCATCTCCCTCTCACCCTCTGCCTTTCCCTGTCACCCTCTGCCTCTATGCCTTTTGCACATGGACTCATTACACACAAGATCCACCACTGGAGTCCGGCCACTCTCCACTATGGTGTTATATTGTGGATTTGTCATAACTGATTATGCTCTGTGCAATGATACAATGTAGCATGTAGATTTTACTGCATCACTATATATATTGCCACAACTTGTGTATTGTATACAGCAGCGTACCCGGGAAAACAGAGGGATAACACAAACTCTTTGTGAACAGACACCATTTCTGGGTGCTGTGAATACTAATTAATGGCCGGATGATCCTCTGAGTGGATGTGTTATGGGTCCTGCCTGGCTCTAATTAATTGCTCACTGCAAAGGTCACCATTAATAAAAATGAACTTGCAGCTTATTAAGACCATGGCAGACATCGTTAGTGATAGTTTCAGAGGTGTTTGCAGCCAAGTGACATAAAAGAAAGTGATGTACGGCGTCTGCCGCTGCGTCACGCACAAGGACCTTCATAACTTCCTGCACTTTATTGCCTACTAACTTTTAAGGCCAGAGACAAGAAGTCCACACACAGAGCTGCAGTTATGGCACACAGGGCAGCAGAGGCGCGGAGCAGCAGAGACGCAGAGCAAAGTAGAGTAGGACAGTATGTGAAACTATTACTGGCAATAAGTAAACTATTTGATATTCTTTAAAATTGTCAAATCTGAAACATCTGTAAGATATCCATCGATATTTGCACCCACCATTGGTCACCCATGCTTTAGTGTTAAATGAGTTATGGGCAAATGAAAGTGTAGGGGTGGGACTTAGTGAGTGTTGAGAGGGTGGAGCAAAACTCCATGTCCCAACACATTTGAGAGAAAAAAAACCTGTTATCCACATATTATCGATAGCAGTACACGATCTGGTTCCAATGGTGTAGACAAATATATATATATATATATATATATATATATACTCCACGCGGTGGCACTCCAAATAAGACGTCTTGCAAAGCAGGTAAGGACAACGTTTCGAGGTTTTAATAACTACCTCTTCATCAGGTCACAAACCACATAACATGTAATCACCACATTTATACTTACAGGACATCAGCGTACGTCTCCCGGCTCCGGGGTGCCCGCCTCCGTCATCAGTGTGCGTCGTACTACGTCACTGCGCACAGACGTGGACCCGGCGCACGCACGTAGCGGCGTCCGTCACCAAGGAGATCTGAACATGTAAACATAATAAAGTTTAATACACCACACGTGAACATATTGTAAAAATACAATTTAAAAACAAATGCAAACATGATAACTACTAAGTAGCATACCAATCAATTATGGAAACAGCATTAAATAAACTTTTGAATAAACTTTCTAAATAATGCCAGTCACAAGATACTCAAATCAGATTTAGCCGTAAGTCATGCAATAAAGTTAAGGACAATATGGTAAATACAATATGTTAACCATATGTTACAAAAAGCAGCGTAAACCCAGCTGCTCATTAAGGCCCCGAGGGGCCAGAGTCCCCAAGCGGTATATCCAGCTGGTTTCGCGCTGCAACAATTTCAATGATCTGTCACCCCTTCTAATCGAGGGTGGCACATGGTCAATCAGGATATAACGGAGTGAAGACACATTGTGGCCAGCCTGCAGAAAATGCCTCGCCACAGGCTGGTCACTGGCTCCACTCTCCAATGCAGTTTTAATAGAATGACGGTGGGTGGCCATCCTTTCCCGCAAAGTGCGGTCTGTCTTCCCGACATAACTACGTCCACACGGACATGTCAGGAGATAAATAACGAACCTGGTGGTACAAGTTAACCTGTAGCGGATATAATACTTTTTGCCAGAGGAAGGATGGTTAAAAAATGAGGATGCCACCATGGATCTGCATGTTATGCAATTCAAGCATTTGAAACAGCCCATCTTTTTTGAGAGAAAATTCTCTGTATGGGTTTGGCTGCTGGTTAGCCCTGTTATGTCCGTCCGGACCACCCAGTCGAAAATATTTCGACCCCGCTGATAATGCATTAATTTACTCTCGCCTAATCCTATTTTGGGGTCAGCAGTCACAAGGGGCCACCATCGCTTTGAGACTCTGTTGATTTTATCACTTTGGTCATTAAAGTGGTTGACCCACAGTAGGCAATTTACTGAGGATTTTAGCTTTAGTTTTAGCCAACTCCAGTGACTTAAAGTCATAACCCCGGTTCACAAATTTTGCAGCCATTTGATGCTCTGCATCCATGTCTGAACTGCATACCCTCTTGGCCCTCAAAAACTGGATGACTTCGGGTGAAAACTGTTGGCGTGCAAAATTGTGTTCCGGTCCATTGGCTTTGTAAACAGGTTGGATGAGATTCTACCCTCACTCAGGGTTACCTCTACATCCAAAAAGTGAACACGGCTCGGGTGTATCATGTACGTGAATTTTATGGGGCTGCCAGACCCATTGTGACCTCGTAAGTACTCCTCCAGTGCTTCAACCCAACTGGGCCACTCCAGATCATAAAGAGGTCATCAATGAATCTGGCATAAGCCCTAATATGCTCACTTATGCCTGGTGCTTCAAGGAAAATTTGGTGTTCCACCTGCAGCATGTAGGCATTAGCGTACGATGGGGCCACATTGGACCCATTCTCACAGCCCAACAGCTGCAGGTAGAATACCCCGTCAAAGATAAAATACTTATGAGTTAAAATTAACTCTAACAACTGGATAATCAATTCACAGGGTGGACCACAGTAATGGGGATTACCCTCCAACAAGTTCTTTATAGCATGGAGTCCCTCACCATTAGGGATCACAGTATATAAACTGGTAATGTCGAGAGTGACCAAGACACTACCAGTAGGTATGGATTCCACATCCTGCAGTAGATTTAGAAAAGCAGTGGTATCACGTATGTGGCCTAAGCTGTTAACAATGCATGGTTGAATTACTGCATCGAGGTATACCGCAAGAGCTTGGAACAGGGATTTTCTGGCAGATATTATAGGCCTCCCTGGCGGTTGTTCCAAGCTCTTGTGGACCTTCGGTAAGGTATATAGAATTGCCACCACTGGTTCCTTGGGCACAAGAGCATCAAATAGCTTCTGATCAATTAGTCCCGAAGCCAGAGCCGGTGTCAGAATGTTTACTAGCTCTTTCATATAGCAGACAGTTGGGTCACCATACAGCTTGCAGTATACATTAGTGTCCGCGAGTTGGCGTTGGACTTCATCTTTGTACGGTTGTATATCCTGGATGACAAGATGTTAATTGCTCTTCCCAGTTGGATATTTCAGGTTCTGTCTGACGTAGAGTTTTTCTGAGGGTATATTCCAAAATCTGGGACTCTCCCCCTTTGATGGACACTAGTAGCTTGTCTCTACTGTTCCAAAAATCAGAGATATCAGCCTTCCAGCAGCTGGTTACTGCTCCAGCTTTACACACCTGGTATGTAGTTTTATATACTCGTTGGCAGATTGCTCTGCCTCCTGAACTCTGATCCCCTAGTCCCCAATACCATTCGGTAGGGGGGATTCTCTAGTTTTTAATTCCATTAAAATCTAAGAAATCTATTTCCGGGAACTGGAGATATCTGCAGTCAAGCAAGCTGTCCCCCCACCAGAAAATTATGAATAATAAGCCCACTCCACTATACACCCCTCCTCTGCATATTAAACATCCTCTACCACCCTGGAAGTTATGTATCAGGGCCCCTTCATTCAGCCCAATGCCCCCTTCTCCCACCCCAACTCCCACCATCTGTGCAATAAAGGGGTAATTAGTGGAAATTACTGATCCAGGCCCTACATGCTGAGCGGTTGATATAATACCCCCTACCACCCGCAGGACATCAAAGCTTCCCCCACCCCTACCGCTGGAGGATCGGTAGGGTCCCCAATACATTGTTATGCCCAGGGGCCTACACTGCTGTTGACGCCCCTGTATGTATATATATGTATGTATATATATATATATTTTTTTTTTTGTATTATTTATATACATTTGGCCTATAATACTTTAACTGACCCGGCATATACTGGGTCACCTAAGTGTCCATCTCCGTGCTTTGCTCCACCCCTCTGGAAACCCCCTTCTGAAAATCCTGCATTTGCCCTTGGCAGTATCTATAAGAGCAACCCAAGGAGCCATGAACATCAAGTGAACTAATCCACCAGTAACCACGAATGCACCATGTGGAACCTGACCCCTAGAGCGGGGGTACGGCCCTCAGGCAGTGGGACCCACTGGGGATTTCCCCTGTACCCAAGAGGGCCAATCCATCCCAGGCCAACCACCATTGGTGCTATGTGAGGAGTCATCTGCTAGTCATAAAATAAGTTGTACATTATTTACCTTTAAATCTCCCTGACTTATTTGGCCAATACCCATCTCCGCGTCGTCCTATAGCTTAGATTATTGGCTGATCTTCTCAACACATTTCCTGCTCTGAGAACCGCGTTATAGACAAGCAGACCAATGGACGGATTGTGCCACATTTCTGTTGAAATGTCACCATATACTGTACGACTCTAAGGAATTTAATATACCAAACATGCTACTGGGAACCGGGATTACACTACAGCACTTGGCCGATATAAAAATCAGAAAACAGTGTAATAATCCGTAGAAGCCATTGCGCAGGGTGAATCCAGAAATAGCGCACATACTGTACAGGTAGCAACACGTGAACCACACATTAGTAGCAGTCATAGACACCTGACATGACACGCATCAAGCCTAATAAACAGTTATTTCCATTGTTCAGCTAATTAGTCTCCGTTCGAGCCGTGTCACCTTTCCGCATCAGACGCCAAATCGGCGCACGATGAGCGGAGCCTATTTCCAGCCTTGACTGCAAACAGCTTCACTTCGCACTGATCTACGCAGCCTTCCTCCCAATGGGACCCATCTCCTTAATCCACCTGTCAAAACAACAGTTTAATTAGGTTAAGCTGTCTGGCTTTGTGAAAAGGTTTACTCGTCTTGTTGTGCCTGACACTGAATTATTACTTCCACCAACTCGTAAGGAGACAAGTTTTGAAAAGTTATGAAAAATTAAAGACAAAAGGTTCTCTCTCCCCCCCCCCCCCCCCCCACCACCACAAACTATCTACAGTAGATCTTACAAGATAAAGATTTTCTTAGTAGTAACAATTGGAAGATATTTTCCAAGACATTTAATCCTTTATGTCTGAGTCGGCCGGTTGAACTCCGGCTTTATCTTACAAGTGAGAATCCAGAAACCTTTCCCAAGTGTCACCTCCCAGTAGAGATGGTGGTTTTAAACTGCTCTGTTCTTGTTTGAATTCACTGGGACATGTTTGTAGCCGGGGGAAAACAACCAATTATATACGTATCTCTGAGCAGTTTTTTGCGGCGGTCATTAGTAACAGTTATATGCTGATGGTACCAAATGATGTGTCTGTAGTGCAAAACTAGCATAAAATGAAATGATGATGGGGAGATGTACTAAATCTCGGAGAGATATTTCCAGGCAGCCTGTGAAATGACAGAAACTGGTTGATAGAGGCAACTTCTCTGCTTTAATCTAGCTCCAAGATTGGATAAATCTACCCAGGGTGCCATAAGAAATTGTGGTGCCCGGGACTGACAAAATAGACACCCTCCTCCTGTAAAGAAAATAAAAGATTCTGCAGCACCGCTCCAACACTGTGTGATGAGATGCAACATGTGGTGACATCACATATAGGTGGAACGTTACAGTACTGCAGGAAGGAGGGGCTTGTTATAAGAAGCAGCTATCACATAAGCCAAGTCCTGTATTGAGTCGAGTGGCCTAAGGCAGGCGAAACCACATTCCCAAAAGCTCTCCAGTTTTTTTGTGCGAAAATGGTGCCGCAGTCGGCGACTTAGTGGCCCGATCCAGTGCAGAACGTGGCTTGCTCAAACTTTCACCAGAACTCTGCTGCTCTGTAATAACGGGGATGCAGATATGATATAGACAGGGATGTCTGAGATTACTCCAGTGAAGCAGAGCGATACTATTCAGTATTTTTGGAAATGCATATTTCATAAAGGTTATGCATGTATTAAATATTACCGAGCGCAGGCTGCATTCTAAAATGAAAGTGAGAGAGATAAGGCCGTGTACTGCGGGAAAGGAAGAGAAGCAGTAAAAGTCAGGTAAAACTTCCTACATGATAATACAATAGTCATTCCTTGGTAAGGTATTTTATCTCAATTAAGACATCTTCATGACCTTGACTAGAGACATACAAGGTCATCCTGGAACAGTAATGGAATAGTGAGCACATAACCGCGCATGCACAGACCGCGTCCCCCCCCCCCTCCCAGCTTGGGGGTTAGCGCTTTGCAGGGACGGGCTTTCTAAGCCATGTCCCTCGCCCCTTAACCTTGATGCATCCAGCCGGTGTGATCACATGTTACAATACGATCCTGGGCGGTGATAGGTAAATGGGCCCCTAAGACTCTACAACATGACCCATTTGTGACAATGGTACCGATGTCTCTGCATTTGCAAGCCATACAGAAATGAGGAGGCAGCAGATTACCTTTTGCCCACATTAGTCACAACTGTGGACAGCAAAAGATAGCAACAGCAATTACATCTGAATCAGGCCCATAGTCAGATTATTGAGAATACACACCAGTGGCATAGCTACATATGTAGCAGACCCTGCGGTGGCTTGAGGAATCGCCATTGGCTGAGCTGAAAGGTGACCCAGGCAGCAGTGAGCGTTGAGCTGGTCCCACCCTGTACATATCTAATGAGCGGGGTCCCAGTGCAGTGCATATTGAATGAGCAGGACCCGCTCATTACATATGAACGGGGCGGGGACCCACTCATTATATATGCACTGGGCTGGGTCACCACTCATTAGATATGCACGGAGCACGACCAGCTCAGCGCTCACTGCTGCCTGGGTTGCCTGTCAGCTCAGCCAGTAGTGCCCGTTGTCCATCGCCTCGCCCCTTTTTTTTGGGGGGGGGGGGGGGATTTTTTTTGGCAGAGGGGAGAAAAATTTCTAGCTACACCACTAATACACACATACTCACTAATTGATACCAGGAGATTGTGTCCAAGATTTTCGGTCCTGCCCGACAAATCGAATAATGTAACAGTCCCATTTTGTGGGTAAGATTTGTCTCCGTTATCCGTGAAACACAGAGACAATTTATCATACACACTATACAATATATTTGGCCAATTACACAATTGTTGTGAAATCACCACAATAATTGGACAGTATGTACTTGCTTTCAGTTCCACCCTTCTGCTGCCAGACCTAAAAAACATACCTACAGTCTGATGTAATATGTGCAGAGAGAATTAGATTTGGGTGAGTTATTTTGTTTCTGTGCAGGGAAAATATTGACTGCTTTATTTTTACACTGCAATATAGATCTCACTTTGAAGTAAAACCCCACCCAAATCTAATTCTCTCTGCACAAGTTACATCTGCCCCACCTGCAGTGCACATGGTTTAGTCCATCTAAGAAGGATTTTGTCAGAAAGAGTGAACTAGAATAAGGCCCTAAGTGCGCTTGTTCTCCGCCAACCGGTATCTACCGGAGAACCATAGACCTAAATGCATTTTTTCCAGGATTTACCATGGATGGATAGTAGAGAAGACTGATTAACAATTCAATTTTTATCTTCCCAGTGGACCGAGAGCAGGCGTGCGCCTTCAAACAGCTAATACGGCTACAAAACACAGATCCACTTTCTTTTGAAGAAATATTGTCTTGCCACTTTTGGACAAACCCCGGCTTTGGCTTTTCTTAAATCTGCTTTCAACTGTTCTGCTTTGAACTGACAGATAGATTAGTTTCAGCAGCCTGGTTCCGCAGAAGTCACTTTTTTTGTGATTGCGAAGTGGAAATTTATACAAGACGTAACTTCTTGCCGTGGTACAAAAAGAGGTTTTGTGTGCAGGGCAGGAAACAGCTAAGAGATTGAATTAGGGATTAAGGGAAATGTTATAAATTCCAGCGAAACTAAATTCACTGGCTATCCACCTGGAAATAGGGCAAATTGTGTGGACCACAAGCTGATTCTCATTTCATCCCAGAGGAATCATGTGACATGGACAAGGATGCTGCATTCTGAAATGAAAGGTCTGCAGAGCTACTTGAGGAACGAGCTTGTTCTACAGAGCCCTATATTCGGTCAGCATGGTGCATCAGAGGTTACTATTGCTGCTTCATCGCACTAATGTCATGAGTTTGATTCCTAACTTGGGAATTTTCTGAGCATGTTCTCCCTGTGGGCAGATATCTCCCTCATTGTGCTGGTAGGTTATTTGGTGGCTTACTAAAAGGTTCTCTGGACATTGTGCGCTTGTCCGTTATGATGTTTAGGAGGGGATTTAGTAAAGTTTAGAGAGCGATAAAGTACCAACCAATAAGCTTCTGTCATGTTACAGACTATGGGGGCTATTCAATGCAGGGTCACAACTGTCGGGTGGACGAACAGCCGTGACCCTGTCCCATTCTAGGCTGGCTCAACACTGATTTGGCAGACGGGATTCAATGTTCCGACTGCCAAGCGCCGAGAAGTTGGCGTGGTCATGAGAAGCGGCCAGAAATCGTCGAGCTGCGGCCAGGAACTCAACAATTCCCGGCTGTTCTTGGCAGAATGTGCCCGACTGCTTGTAAAGTCGGCCACGTTCTGCTGAAATCCCTGTTCAATGCTATCAGGGAAGACAACATTGAATAGGGCCCCGCCGCTATTTGCCCAGTCAGGAATAGCGGCGGGAGATTGAATGCAATGCAGGACAGGTGGTGCTAGATAAAGAAATGATAATGACACATTTACATTTATTTTAAAGGGTCCTTAATTAATTCAGAGTTTGTAAGTAGCCCTAAACTACACTGGAGGTTTAAAAAAATGCTAACTGACTCTGGGGTTCAAATTATAGAGTCATAATCTACACTGGAGGTTCTAAAGAGTCATTAACTACACTGGAGGTTCTAACGAGTCCACATCTACAGTATACTGGAGGTTCTAAAGAGTCCTCATCTACACTGATGTTCTAAAGAGTCATAATTTACACTGGAGGTTTTAAAGAGTCCTCATCTACACCGGAGGTTCTAAAGAGAGTCATCTACACTGGAGGTTCTAAAAAGTCCTCATCTAATCTGGATGTTCTAAAGAGTCATTATCTACACTGGAGGGTCAAAAGAGTCCTAATCTACACCGGAAGTTCTAAAGAGTCCTCATCTACACTGGAAGTTTTAAAGAGTCCTCATCTAAACCAGAGGTTCTAAAGAGTCATCTACACTGGAGGTTCTAAAGAGTCCTCATCTAATCTGGATGTTCTAAAGAGTCATCATCTACACTGGAGGGTCTGAAGAGTCATCATATTCTCTGCATGTTATTACCTACATTGGAGGTTCTAAAAAGTCCTTACCTACAATGGTGGTTCTACAGAATCCTTAACTACCCTGGAGGATCTTTAGAGTCCTTACCTACAATAAATGTTCTACAGAACCCTTACCTACTCTGGAGGTTCTAAAGAGCCCTTATCAATACTAGAGGTTCTATGAAGTCCATAGCTACACAGGTGGTTGTTCGACACATTCCAGCTTACACTTAAGGTACTTTGCACTTGAGTCATCAGTGATATAAATACACTGTATTTATCCTAGAGAAGTGAATGGTAATATCGCCCAAATGAATAGTCAGTACCACTTTATCTAGAGAGTTTATTGAAGATTCCTATTAGGGCATTAATATACACGTCTTGGTCTTCTGGTCAAACATGTGATATGTTCAATGATGGCTCCAGAGGTGGAGCTGCAGCACTGTTCAAAATGCACACAGGGGAGTAACACCAACTGCCAGTGAGTTAGTTTGGAATGGCAGTTGCTGTGTCTCTCCTATTTGAATTTTTAACGGTGCTGCGGACACTTCTCTGGAGCCTCCCCTGGATACATTGTATGAACGTGTGAAATTATGTTCACATAACAAAACATGTTAAAAAGAAAATTTAATTTTCTTGTTAGTAATGAGACCACTCCTATGAGGTTGTAATATTTCCAGGGGTCTCATTTAGGGAACGATGATTAAGCAAATAAGAAATAAATTCCCATTTTGAAGTGTGTTATTTTATCACTTAGTAAATGCCCCACTTGTAAATCATTAGAAGGCCCCTGCCTCAATGGCGCTCTCATATACAGAGAGCGGACAGGTTTGTGTTCCGTGAACAGATGGTTGCTGCGCCCCTCCAGTGCAGCCGTCAGGATATCGGGGGAGCCAGACAAATTCCACAACCTGGGTTATTGCCCTAACAAGTGTCGTAAATGACGCCCAATAAATGTAACGTTCTGTTTTTTCCTGCTGATGCAAGCATCGACTTTGCAAGTAAAGTGCTGGCCGAGGGGGTTTTGTTTCGGTAGCAGCGAGCTGCAGGAACCTGGTACTTGTAAAAGGGTCCCTTGTGTGTCCAGAACAAGAAGCCACGTTCATGTACTTGTAATAGAACCTGCTCACTGGTAGCTGACTATTATCATTAATCTGCGTCTAAGCTCAGCGTTCCTCCCATAATGCAGCTTATAATAACACTGACACATATAGAGGGGTTGCACCAAGCCTGAGAGAGATATATAGGGGAGAACTGACTCAGCAACAGTCATCTTCTATCTGTCATTTCATAGACTGTGCTAGATGACTCACAGACCTACATTCTACTGCTCCTATCCCAGAGAAGCTTACCATTTGCAGAGCGAGGGGTGGGGAGGGGTGCTGATGTCATTAAGCCACTCCCCCTTTCCAGCCAAAGGCCGTGGTTTGTGAGTCTCAGGAGATGGAACAGGGGTAAAATTATGGGATATTTATTATTTGAGCCCCACCAGTCAGATACACTCATGCCATTGTCACACACACACACACACACCCCATCCTCATAACCCTCTGTAAACTATACATTTGTGCCATACCTCCCATATGGAGAGTGGTGTCGCAAGGAGGGGGAGTGGTCGCACAATCCTACCCCCTATTCAAATTATGCCACACAATCATATTCACATTACACTGCATGTAGTGCCTCTGATTCATATTATACCACATAGTAGTAGTGACCTTTATTCACGTCGTGACACACAGTTGTGCCCCTTATTCACATGACATCACTCAATAGTGCCCCGTATTCATGTTACGCTACACAGTAGTACACCTTATACATGTATGTCACACAGTAGTAGTAGTCGCACAACATCTATTCACTGAGACAGCGGGGCTGGGCCATGCCCCCAGAAAATGGGGCCTTGCCCCTACCATGCCCCTTCTCTGGAGTACGCAGCTGCTCCTTTGCATGGGAGTCCCACTGTCCGCACTTTAAATGTTGGGAGTACTGTATGCTAATGCAATCGGGGTATGCCTCTGCATGGCCATATTATCCCAGTGCTCAGAGTTCCACCACAGAGATCTGGAGATGTAAGAATTGGTGCAGGGTGTGCCGTGTGGGCCCCTTTGGATTCTGGGGGGCCCACGTGCATCACACTTATGCTGGATCTATTATAGATTCAGGTTCTTGGTGTACAGAGAAGACCACTTCCCAATATATCTATTTGCATAAGATGTGTCCCACCGTCACACACAGAGGACATCGTGCATCTATGTTATGAGCAGCCAGCAGAGCAGTTATCTCCCTGTTTTACCATTTTCTCCCATGCATAAATTACAGATACAATTGTTACTCCAGGAGGCTCTAAATGGAGCCTGCGTCACCTTGTCAGGGCGCAGAGTAACGCTTCACCTAATTTGGATTTGTACAGGTTGACAAAATATTGGATAAAGCCTTTGCACCTCTGGGGAGCAGCTGTGAGGGGGTTTTCTCTGCAGCCTGTGGAATGATTTGATTTTCGGCTTTGGTGCTGCGGCGAGTACAATTCCTCATTCTTAGATGACAAATGAAATAGCTGCATGCCTGCTCCTATCTGTTACTGCTGAAAAGCTGCCAGTCCAGTAGCGGCAGGGGGTACCAGCTGTGATTCATATTTTGGAAAACGAACACAATTAGTGAGTCTGAAGGTGGCGGTTAATTCTGAGATCAGATTCTCAAAGTCAAACTGTGGAACCTCTATATATACCCCCTCCTGTCCCCTCTTGACCCTGACCCAATCACTCCTTCCAAGCAGCTCGATGTGTTAATAACTTGTCTGTACACAGTTCCGGGAAAAAAAAGCCCCTGCCTCTGTGTATTCCCCTGGGGACAGGAGAAAGGCGCTGGGACTGGCCTGACAACAAAATCAGCGCCTTCAGAAATGTGTCAGCAGCGAGATTGATGCCTGGGCTACATTGTAACAATACATCACAAACGCTGGTTCTGAAGAGCCATTAGTGTTTAACAGAATAACTGTTTCTATGTGGAGCTTTTAAAGGCCGCGTCTATTACCTCTATTATTTCCTTTGTTCCATTTTTCTTAACCAGGTTAGAGAAGGCACTGATTGTGTGTTTGTGTAGAACAGCACTAAGTAGGGTGGCCAATCCCGGACGCTGCCCGGCTTCTCCCAGTACCCGGCAGAGCAGCACTGCGCAGCGTGACCTCTCAGCTTGACGAGATCAGAGGTCACACTGCGCAGACAGAGGTCACGCCAGGCAGTATGAAGTCGCGCCTCCCTGCCACCTAGTTGCTGCCCCCCTAACTAGCCAGCGCGCCAGCCCACCCAGCAGCATACCACCCGTCCTCCCACCCAGCAACCCGGCTCTTGGCAGCATGAAGTTGACCGCTCACCCGGCAACCCATCCACCCGACAACCCAGCTGCACCTGCCAAATGTAAGTAAATGCGGAGCAGCCAGGGCGTTTTTTTATTAGCTGACCCCCACTCATTTTGTCCCCTATATGCTTGTATTTTGGGAACCAGGGCCAGCTCAAGAGCCTGCTGCTGGTTTCTTGAATATATATATTATGTCATTTATATGTCATTTTTCCCCCCTGGTATTTGAGAAACCAGGACTGGCTCAGTGAGCCCGGGGCTGGTCATGCTAATGGGGGGGACCCCACAGCATTTTTTTTTTAATCTTTTGGTACTTGTTTCCTAGAACGGCCACAATCGTGAGTGATCGTGGCTCTTAATTAAGGGACACGATCCTCACGATGTGGCCGATTTTTTACAATTTTTTCACTTTGATTGACAGAAATCGGGTCAATCGGTCGGTCGCGACCAATTAAAATCGGCCGCGATGCGACCGACCGATTGACCCGATTTTTCCATAGACTTCAATGTTAAAAAAACTTTTAACATTGAAATCGGGAGGATCGCGTCGGTCTTGTGCCATTATAATGGCACAAGATGAGATGGACTTGATTAAGTCCATCTCACATAGGGTAAAATGATAAAAAAGGTGAAATGGCCCAATATGACCCATTTCACATTTTTTATGTGCCCGCCATGACCCCACGATAGACGTCAACCCGAAGCGTGGCGAGCGCAGCGAGCCCGCGAGGGGCGGCGGTGCGCGTCCTACAACCTTTTCATTCCCCTACTATCCACTAGGGCGTGGAGTGAGAATATAATAGTGTGGCGAGCGCAGCGAGCCCCGCGAGGGGACGCGTATACCTGTGAAGTTAGACGCGTCCCCTCGCGGGGCTCGCTGCGCTCGCCACGCTTCGGGCTCGGTGGCTCGCTGCGCTCGCCACACTATTCTATTCTCACTCCACGCCCTAGTGGATAGTAGGGGAATGAAAAGGTCGGAGGACGCGCACCGCCGCCCCTCGCGGGCTCGCTGCGCTCGCCACGCTTCGGGTTGACGTCTATCGTGGGGTCTAGCCCACTTAGTAACATTTGGGGGGGCAATTGAAACAAATCTGGTGAAAAAAAAAAAAAAATCGGGTGAAAAATCGGTCGGTCGGATCGGTCGCATCGTATGCGACCAAATCGCATGCGATGCGATCGATCCGATTTTTTATCTTACGACCACAACGATCTAAATCGTTGTGGCCGTGCTAGGAAACAAGTACCAATCTTTTTTTTCTAACATCGACAAAGACGATGTCACTCCTCCAGGCTTTATTCCAACCCATTAATTACATTTGAAGACTTTTTTTATTCCCCTGAAGTCCCCGAAACACTTTCTGTGAGAGATTTGAAATCTCTCATGCTGAATCTCCCATTATAAATCTCTGGCACAAATCTCTCCGTGTGTAGGGCCCATAACATTAGTAATTAGCAGTCATAGCACCTGACTGTCCACCTAGCCATTGTCAACCTAATGCTTGTTGACAATGGCTAGGTCGACAGACAAAATGTCAACATGAAGCATTCACTTTTTTTGTCCCAAATGTCAACATGGCTTGCTGCCCTCGCTACACTCTGCGCACTATTCTGTTCTCCCTCTACACCGTAGTGGATGGTAGGGTATAAAATACCGCCTGTTGACACAGGCTGTCGAGATAATGCTTGTCGACTTTAGCCATGTAGCTTGGAGCTGACAGCGCTGCCTCCTCCATACTATGAACGACCAATCACCCATTCACACTGCATCGCGCCCCGGGGTGGCCCTTTCGGACCGCACCCCGACTTGGCTGAAATGATGCGGAAGGGTCTAAATGCCTTTTGTTATATTTATTGTGGCACAAACACTGTCTAAATATAGGAAAGTAGTGTATGGCGGCGGATGCTGGGAGTAGTAGTAGAAGAAGAATTGATAGTGGTAGTAATATGGTCGTATCGTTCATTAGACCCCAGCTACTATATGTGACTGCCAAAACTGGCTTACGCTCTAGAACAGGCATGTACAACCTGCGGCCCTCCAGCTGTTGTGGAACTACACATCTCAGCATGCCTTTGCCATAGTTATAGCATTCCCTAATAGCAAAACTGTGGCACGGCATGATGGGCCTTGTAGTTTCATAACAGCCGGAGGGCGCAGGTTGGACAAAGCTGTCCTAGAATGTCATGTGCATGATCTAGGGATCCATCATCTTGGATAGAGATAAAAGAAGAAGATTAAGAAGCATTTAGAGCAGTTTCTGTTATTTTACAGCTGCGGAGATGATTGGTTCTTTTTCCATATCCTCTCTGGGAGAAGCTACTGCAGGCCGCTTTCAGGGGGTGTGGCGGAATGGTCTTAACATTAGACTTTGCCTACAATACAGGGAAATACCTGTGATTGGAAGTTCCACAACGAGGGGCCGGCAACAGAAATCTTGGGGCCCCGTACAATGATATTCCTGGGGCCCCCCCACCCAATCCTAAATCCATCAGGTGTGGACTTCTCTCTTTCTCAGTCCAGCTGGCCTAGCTCCTAACTGCTACTTCCTGCTGGCCTGTCACATTCACAAAAGAGAGCCGAGCACTACGAGCAGGCAGGGCAGGTCGTTTGCAGAGTGCAGAACAGACGACCCTCATATGCGCAGTAAAAGTACAAGATACAGAGACTGCAGCACCAGGCCGTGCGCACACACAGAGTAGACCGCTCTGAGCGCTGCGTAGACGGCAGTGGCATACAGCGAGTCAGTCAGACTCAGCCACACACAGATGGTGCACAGTAGATGGCCGGGCCGCGAGGGTCACTGACAGGCCAGCTAGAACAGGCAGCTGCAGTGCCAGAGCATGGAAGTCCTGGGGCCCTTCAGATCGCTGGGGCCCGTCACACTTGTCCCCCTTGACACCCCTGTCTTCTGCAATGGACGGGGGCCAATCAATGTGATTCCAGGTATTTATCCCCCGCTGACCCGTGATTGCTGGTGACTGTCACATCCTTCCCCCTTCACTAGGACAGGATATGGGGAGCTGCCTATTTTTTGGGGGGTTGCAGGGGACTACAACAATAATCGTGAGTCTCCCTGCAGCATCCGGGAGGGTGGCAAATATGACTATCTCTCTATACTTTCTGCAAACTTTGATAAATCTCTCCATTGTCTGTCCACTGACTGCATACTGTGTATCGGTTAGCCATGCGGGCGGTCTGACAACGTTCTTAGCCAATAAAAGTGTTAGGTACTATGTGAGTTGGGTGGATGACTAGTTAATGAACAATGCTGTTATTTTTAATATGATTACTATCTGCCCCTTGCTTTACCATGCCGGTAATCACTGCATTGTCTAGCGGGACAGGGCCATGAGGATGCAATTTCATCACGCCCACACCCCCTGCACCACCCACTTGTGTCACACCACCCACCTCAAACCCCCCCCCCTCCCGCGACGGTGGCAGCCAAACGCTAGTTAAATATGCTGTTGAGGTGGAAGTGGGGGTTGTAACCGGCATGTATTAAGGATGTGCCAGTAATCTGACCAGAGATGGGTGTAAGAGAAGATACACCCGCTGGGATGATGATGCAGCAAACCGAGATTGCACATCCTTATGTGTGGGGGCGGATTGTTTTCTTGCCGCCTTCCATCGCAGGGAAGATCCCCGGTAGACCGCCACACCAGTAAGGCCGCCTGTCAGCCAGTTACCTATCTTACTTTTTTATATATGTGGTGCTGCCCAGAGTCTGGCCTTCTCCCCTGATAATTCACACCTACCCAATCCACCAGGTCACCAGTGGTGAGGGGAACACTATAGCGGGTGTGCAACCAATGTGTCCCCAGATTTCTTTATAGGGTTTATTTGGTAAACTGACTTTTTTGACAGCTATAGGGGTAAATTCAATGCGACCGGCAAGCCTCTGACTGTGAGCTATACGGCGAGAGAATTCAACGGAGTCCCCTTCACTTGCAGTTTCCACCTCGCTGGTTCTTTTCAGCAAGGTGGAAACGGCGAGTACGAAAATGAAGGGCTCGCCACAAAATGCAGCGGGCTCGCCGTTCCGGGGAATCCTCGCCATCCACTGACAGCGCGGATTTCCCCAGAACAATTCTCTTCTGCAATCCTTACCAAAACACGCCATTCTCATCGCACAACCCCTCTCGCTGGCGGCATTGAATACTGCCCATAGTCTACAGCAGTGGTAGCAAACCCTAGCCCTCGAGAGCTACCAACAGTTCACATTTTCCAGACAACCTAGCTGCTGCACAGCTGCACTCATTAATCACTGACACATTTTTAAAGATCCACAGATGGAGCTAATTAGCTCACTTGTGATTCTGTGAGGAGACCTGCAAAACATGCACTGTTGGTAGCTCTCGAGGACTAGGGTTGGCGACCCCAGGTCTACAGTATAAAAAGTGATTTCACCAATTTGACTTTCACTTTTAAATTATATATTACACTGATGAATATGATGTTATATAGATCATTATAACAAATAATCTGAAATTATCATTTTTTTTTAACAAAACTTGTACGGTACTTGTTTCCTAGCACGGCCACACCGATTTACATCGGGGTGGTCGTGTCGGAAAAATCGGGTCGATCGCATCGCATGCGATTTGGTCGCATGCGATGCGATCGACGCGACCGACCCGATTTTCGACCCGATTTTTTAATTGAATGAAATGTAAATCGGGTCCCTGGGACCCGATTTTACATTGGATTCAATGTAAAATATTCCCTACACCCCCAAATTTAACGACGTAAACCCCACCCCACGATAGACGCCAACCCGAAGCGTGGCGAGCGCAGCGAGCCCGCGAGGGGCGGCGGTGTGCGTCCTCCGACCTTTTCATTCCCCTACTATCCACGTCGGCGTGGAGTTGAGAATAGAATAGTGTGGCGAGCTTAGCGAGCCCCGCGAGGGGACGCGTATACCTGTGAAGTTATACGCGTCCCCTCGCGGGGCTCGCTGCGCTCGCCACGCTTCGGGCTCGCCAAACTATTCTATTCTCCACGCCAACGTGGATAGTAGGGGAATGAAAAGGTCGGAGGACGCGCACCGCCGCCCCACGCGGGCTCGCTGCGCTCGCCACGCTTCGGGTTGGCGTCTATCGTGGGGTGACGACGGGGACATCTATAATGTGAAATGGGTCATATTGGCCCATTTCACATTTTTCACATTTTTTTAAAGGTGAGATGGACTTAATCAAGTCCATCTCATCTTGTGCCATTATAATGGCACAAGACCGACGCGATCCTCACGATTTCAATGTTAAAAAATATTTTAACATTGAAGCCTATGGGGAAATCGGGGGCATCGCGTCGATCGCGTCGGGACCAATGTTAATGGTCCCGACCGACGCGATGCCCCCGATATTGTACCTTTGCCGGCAAAATGGACCTGATTTCAAAGGAAATCGGGTCCATCGTGTGGATCGTGTACCTTAACTTAAAGGTACACGATCCACAAGATTGTGGCCGTGCTAGGAAACAAGTACCACTTGTACAAATTCATAAACGCCATTTGCATCTTTTGTGATTTTATGGTGAATTAAAGTTTTATCCTATGGTATACATTTGTAACACCATGTTACGTATAGCATTAGTGATGTGCTAAGGTTGTTTGTATGCAGATATCTTCCACAGCTCAGTACAGGGTGGGGGGAACATAGGGTAGTCCTCCATATTATAGCATGGTTACATATAGTAGCATGGGTGTAGTCATTAACGCGACGTCGGGATCCTGACTGGCTGGACTCAGACAGCGGGGCGAGCGCAACAAAGCCCCCTGCAGGCTCGCTGCGCTCGCCACGCTGCGGGCAAGTTGGCTCCCTACGTTTGCCACCTATTCTTCTCTCCCTCTATGGGGGTCGTGGACCCCCACGGGAACCCGTCTGTCAGTGTTTTAAAAGTCGGGATCCCGTCCGGCACCCCATAGCAACAGGGCATTACTCTGTCACCTTACCAGGCCGCCGTATTTATACCGAAATAAGATAGCAGCGAATGGAACAAAACCAGCATACATTGTTGTGGGTGCAAAAAAGGACACAAACAATAACCACGCAAACACGATTGGTGATGTTATATTTTGGTGGTATATATTTTTTAGATGTTACACGGTAGTATTGTTGTTATACAGATGTTATACAGATGGTATTGTATGATGGTAAATAATAAGTCAGTAGCTCAGAGATGTTACATACACCGGTAAGGCGGTGAGGTGATGTACAGTCAGACACAGCACTGTTCCAAGCCATCCCAATGCAGTTCTCCTGGGCTGTGTCATCATATTTCTGGCTACCTCAGTGTCGACCTTCTTACACTTCCTGCCCAGCTTGGTCTGGACCCCGGTCTTCACATTGGCTTTGGTGTTATTGTTTATGGAAACATCATTGGTGGTTTCATCCAGAATTTCATGGCCAGGAGATGTCTTCTTGGCGGTGGTGCCAAGAACATCAGGGAAACTATTTTTGAGTGGCTGGATCTCTCTCATTAGATTGAAGCTGGGAGGTGTTCTCCAGCCCGGGGACCTTCTATGAAAGGTGTGGTCCAGAAACCCATGGCAGACATTGATGTGTGGCTCAGCCGCTCTCATGTAAGTGAGCCTGGGAGGTCTTTTTTTGCCTGAGGATGTCTCCTTGGTGTTATCCCCACATCCATCCCTCACCTCTGGGTGGTAATTATCTGCATCAATTGGGTTGTCTTTATCAGTATCATGGATTACTATGACTGTGTCACCTTTCTCATCACTGCAGAGATCTTCTCCTGCACGGACCTCATCCATATATCCATGGTCTGGGATGTTGGGGCTGGACATGTGGAGATGTTTCCCAGCATCAGATGTAACTTCCTCCCTGCCGTCACCTTCACCATTGGCATCGCCAGTACAGAATATGGCAGTTGGAAGTGATGTCTCTGCACCCGCCTCTGGCAGTTGCTCTTCTATGTATGTCAGGCTGGGAGATCTTTCTTCCTCACACAGAGACATCTCTCCGGTGACATCCTCCTCTTCATCATCATCCCCTGTGTAATAGACCACTTTTCCTGCACCAGGGGATGTCAACATGGTGTCAAACGTCACAGTGTGGTAAGTGACCGTCTGTAAGTAAGAATCCTCGTCCATCTCGGCCTCTTCTATGTATGTCAGGCTAGGATGTTGGTCTTCCTCACAAAGAGACATCTCTGCGGTGACATCCTCCTCTTTATCATCATCATCCCCTGTGTAATAGACCACCTTTCCTTCACCAGGGGATGTGAACATGGTGTCAAACGTCACAGTGTGGTAAGTGACCATTTGTACATAAGACTCCTTGGCCATCTCCTCCTCTATGAGTAGAGGGAGGCCGGGAGGTCTCTTCCCACCTACAGACATTTTCAGTCTCAGGCTGAGAATTGTAGTTCTTTTTTTTAGTTTTTTTTTCACTCTCTCTCTCTTAAAAGCTCCTTCCACTGGCAACTCGTATTGAGAAGTGAGGTTGCTGTGACAGCAGCTGATTATCCCATGTGTGTGATGTCACAATGCGCTGTCTAACTGACTGAGTGACATCACCACTAGCCATCAGCACTGGCCTGGAGAAGGGTTCAGCTGGTTTATATAATGAATCCATACAGGTGTAGATATCAGTATTGCTGTATGGTGTCAGGCCCAGAACTAGGTGCAATCTTCCTACATTATATCTTTCTCGGAAACAACAGATGTACTAAGCTAAAAAAGTGATAATGCAGAGAGTAATAAACGGTCAGCTCCTAACTGTCATTTTTCAAGACCCGTCTGTAACACGGCAGGTAGAAGCTCATTGGCTGGTACTTTATAACGTTTTATGTGTGTGCGTGTGTAAAATAGAACCTAGATACTGTTGTATGTAATGTATATGCATTCTTATGTAGGGATGAGTAGAGCACAGATGTGTGTATGTGCGTGAGTCGGCACTATCTGGGGGTGTTACAATTTCTGGGGTAAAGATAGTTGTGATATTCAGGGATTATTGTAATGCTTGATGGGGGTATTGGGTACTGTGGTCAGTCTCTTCACTTTATTAATGGTTTAGCATAACAGTTGCCATGTCTGACCTACTGGTGATTCCAGTCATTTAGTGACTGTAGAGACTTCCTTGGGCCATGGTACTGAGGGAGGTGTAGCCAAATTCTGGAGGCGTGACCCAAACAGAAAAAGTTATATAAAATACTATGTGTATCGCTTCGAAGAGGGACCCTCATGTATGGGGGCCTCAAGAGGGCCATACACCATAAGTATTACAATTGCATTTCTATGTTAAACACTTATCACTGAGTTACATTTGCATTTTCCCATGAAACGAAACTATCCCAGTAACATACAAATTCATTTGTGCTGCAGCCCCCCCTCAGGATCCGGCACTGGTCATTCCGCATTCCCAGGGAGCGGAGATGACTGCTGGCAATACATCCAGTTGTGAGGTGTGTCTAGGGTGGAACTGGGAGCACTTCAGGACAGATGCAAAATGAATGTGTGGACATTGGAGGCAGCCATTTTGTGGGATGAACCAAACTCTATGAGAAGGCAGCCTGTCAACATTTAGGAAATGACTCAGATGTGGACACTATTGTCACTGCTGCTGCTGTGTCTCTGATTTGCTGCTGCACAATAATGACTCAGCATCTAAACCCTAAAGTTACTCAGAATGGCCACCACATCTCTGCTGCTGATGCCGGGAACGCACAGCTACGACCAAATTGGTCCAGCGTCCATCTAGGAGTCAGCCACTCGTACATTGCTATATGGGAATAAAATGTGCCAAATAACAGAACTATCTTCCTGTACCACTGACATTATCCTAATTAATATAATAGATAAATTGGAATGGAAAAACAAATCCTTAGCCATGCCAACCTATTTCAGGTGTCCACCCATTGCATGGTGACCTATATCGCATCCACCCAACGACCCATACCATTCCGATGGAAGCTGAAATGCCATCATGTTCATCTCTTGAAGTACTAAGCTTTAGAAAGTGATAAAGTGAAGAGAGATAAAGTACCAACCAATCGGCTTCTACCTGTCATGTTACATGTTGGGTTTGAAAAATGGCAGTTAGTAGCTGGTTTGCTGGAACTTTAGGGTCTATGAACTAAGTTTTGAAGGAAGATAAAGTGGATGGGAAGAAAGTACCAGCCAATCAGCTCAGTGGCGTACGTTCGTCCCAGTACCTGGAGGCAAGATAAATATTCCCCCCACCCCCTTGCCCACATACAAAGCACCGTATATAAATACATGTACTGTATGCATGTTTTGTATTTTTCATTTCAAATTAAGGGAGTATGACATATATGGTCCTGCTAGGAGGGGAGTCAGACACAGAATTGGTATAGATGGTTTTTAATTAACTGATTCAAACCGAGGTGCCCCCTTGGGAGCAGGAGCCCGGCAGCGGGTGCCTCCATTGTCTCCCAGAGTTACGCCTCTGAGTCAGCTCCTAACTGCCAGGTCACAGGCTGCATTTGAAAAATGAGACTTAGGAGCTGGTTGGCTGGTACTTTATCTCTCTACAGTTTATATGCCCTATCGTCAGAACTGGAATCATTCAGTGGCAGACGGTTGGGGGACTTACACAGATGGACATACAGACAGATGGACAGAAAGGGTGAGAGAGAGGAGGCTCACTGAGGGCAGCTGTGCACCCCACCTCCTGTCTTGGCACTACTAATTAAAAAAAAAAATCAAAAGGGTGCAGTGGGATTGCTTGCTGGGCCTTTGGGCCTTCTATGCAGTGGGGCCCCATAGCAGGTACATCCCCTGCACACTCTGTAGTTACACCACTGGAACCACTGCTGTACACAATACTAATAGCAGAGCAGTGTATGAACAGTTACTACAAATACATATCCCCTAAACAAATTCTCCTGGAAATGATATGTGATACACAGAACTGTTCTGTATTCAGGCACTTACCTTTGTGGCTCTCCTTGTATCTATACAGTCAGATCTCTCACAGACCAGGAACTCTCTCCAGCTGCTGCATGTTCTTCTACAAACATAAGGAGAACACTTTACATACACTATTTATATGTCTCCCATCACTACTCCTTCCACTATAAAACTCTCACCTGCCTCCATTCCCCTCCTCACATCATGTAATATCAAACCCTGTCCTCATATCATTCATCTCCTGATATACTCTGTGCTGCTGGGGACCCAGCTCCTCCCACTATATAACTCTCACCTGCCTCCATTCCCCTCCTCACATCAAACACTGTCCTCATATCATTCATCTCCTGATATTTTCGGTGCTGCTGAGGTCCCTGCTCCTTCCGATACATAATTCTCAGTCTGTGACTTCCTGCTGCCTCCATTCCCCTCCTCACATCATGTTACTGCCCCTGTCACATGCAGCCCTGTCCTCACTGACACATAACCATCTCCTGATATACGGTACTCTGTGCTGCTGGGGACCCAGCTCCACTCACTATATAACTCTCAGTCTGTGGCTTCCTGCTGCCTCCATTCCCCTCCTCACATCATGTCATGGTTACATGCAGTGACACATCACTCATCTCCTGATATACTCTGTGCTGCTGGGGACCCAGCTCCACTCACTATATAACTCTCAGTCTGTGGCTTCCTGCTGCCTCCATTCCCCTCCTCACATCATGTCACTGTCCCTGCAACATGCAGCCCTATCCTCACTGACACATCACTCATCGCCTGATATACTTTGTGCTGCTGGGGACCCAGCTCCACTCACTATATAACTCTCAGTCTGTGGCTTCCTGCTGCCTCCATTCCCCATCATGTCATTGTTACATGCAGCCCTGTCCTCACTGACAGGATCCTACTTCCTACAATATTAGCATACTTATGACCTGATATACTTAGTGCTATGATGTGCATTTAATTACCTAATTTACAACAGATTGCTCAGTCCCTGCTCGCTTCTACACTGGGGTTAGAGTCACATGCACTTTCACTTTAAGATTCTATGTATCAGGTTTTAGACCTGATAATTATCATTACTGATAGCTGCTTATCGTAGGTGACGCATCATCCGGGCCTTCCTCCATCACAGGAAAATGCTGCAATTTGTGGGTTCACAGACAGTGGCGCAGCTAAATGATGTCCTCATTAAGCGCTGCCTCTTCCATACTGTGCCTGCGATTATGGTGTCTTCTCTGCATCATGCCCACTTCCTGGGGTGCAGGAGACTACCTGTACAATCGTGAGTCTCCCACCACAACTTCAGAAAGCATGGTCAAGTATGGTCCCCTGTATATGGGGGGGGGGGGGGGGGGTCAGGACGCACGGCAGTATTGCATCAAAGAACCCACATACAGGCTATCAGCACAGAATTAGACATACGGTAACTTGTACAACTACGTTCATCGTGTATATTATCATATGTCCTTGTGGGCTTATGTACGTAGGACAGACGATACGGGACCTTAGGACCCGATTGGCCCAACACAGGTCAGCAATCCGTGCTGCAATAGAAGGTACAGGATCTAAAGGAGCGGAACAGCCGTGTGCCAAACATTTCAAGCAGATCGGACATTCTCTGGCCAGTTTGAGATGCAAAATAATCGACCACGTCCCTCAATCGCCAAGAGGGGGAGACCGCTGACTGTCACAGTGCGAATCCAAGGATTCATACTCTGAACACACTCGCACCTAAAGGACTTCATGAAAAATGTACATGGAACAGCTTCTTATAAATTATTACATCTAACAGGTATCCAGGGCGCATACTATGGAATGGGGTGTACAATAAGCTATACAAAAAAGAATTGTTTAAATATATATATATATATTTTGCGCATATAATAACACTATTGTTCATGGAGAGTAGTTTTGAATTTTCATATTTTTATGTCATTATTTGAGTATGTATGATTTGTCTGTAATGCACATGCCAGTGCCTTTCAACCCTGTGGGTCTGTTCCAGGCTCCCTGCCGGCTGAGACGCAAGTCAGTCAGTAGTGCTGGGGAAATCACCATGGAGACCAGACGCTTGCGGCTCATGCAAGTCAGTCGGATCGGTTCCCCCTACGTCACGTCCGGTCTTCTGACTTCCGGGTCTGAGCGTTTGCAGCGGGCGGGGTCCGGAACAGCCTACAGGATGGAGGGCACCTTATTTAAGGTAAGACTGCACTTTGTCACACTGTCTCACCTACACACTTTGATAAAGGAGCGAGAGCTCCAAAACGTCAGCTTTTGCCGCTGTTTATTCTGCTATTTACCAATTCCTGCATGAGCGCACTGTGGGAGAGTGCCAGGCCGCAACCTCTAAGCTATATATATATATATATATATATAAGTGTACAAGACCTGCACTCTCACCCACACAAAAGGTAACCGCTAGGGTGCCGTATAAATAGCAGTGTCCACGAGGGACAGTACTATGTAGATACAGTAGCTCCCGTAAGGGAAACAGCACTCACCAGACTTCATGCAATGAAGGTATAAAGGAACAGGGTGTCCCAGGTTTAATAGATCTTACTTGGAGCCTGCCGACGTTTCGGTCCAACACGGACCATTATCAAGGCAGAGAGTATCCAAACGTGTCAACAGCAGCAGCAATACAGCAGCTGCTATATTGCTGCTGCTGTTGACACGTTTGGATACTCTCTGCCTTGATAATGGTCCGTGTTGGACCGAAACGTCGGCAGGCTCCAAGTAAGATCTATTAAACCTGGGACACCCTGTTCCTTTATACCTTCATTGCATGAAGTCTGGTGAGTGCTGTTTCCCTTACGGGAGCTACTGTATATATATATATATATATATATATATATATATATATATATATATATATATATATATATAAACAAGAAATATAGAGAGCGCTTTCACCACCTAGTACAATTCACACCAATAATACTGGTACATAATGCAGTGACCCAATACAATTTAAAACCAGAATGCTTTATTAGAAGATCCACATCTGGACATTGTTTCCATTTCAGAATACGACATCAATAACCTGACGCGTTTCGTCTTGAAAAAGACTTCATCAGGGGTTTTACACTGTAGATGGTGAAAATAATACAATAAATTGCACATTTATGTACAAACATTTACGTACCATATTTTGAGCGTACATTTATTATTTATTAACAGTTTCTTATATAGCGCATACAAATTCCGCAGCGCTTTACAGAGCATAGTTATGAGCAAACACAAAACAAAATTACATTACAAGACAGTTTAGGACAAGTACATGGTTAATACAGATAGTTGCATCAGGGGACAGGACACTGAAGCAATTATCAGGGTGGCAGTGGTTTATATATTCTAAGAAAGACACATGAGGAGAGAGGGCCCTGCCCGTGAGAGCTTACATTCTAAAGGGGAGGGTTAGACAGACAGGGGTAACACAGAAGGGGGATAGGTGAGCATAAACAGGTTAGGATGAAAGATGGTCAGGTTTTATGCCGGAGGGTCGGAAGAGGTCAGCTTAGTGTTTGATATTTTAAGTCTAATGGGGCCTACACACATGCCGATTTTGTGCCATTTTCTAAGCGATTTAGCAAGGTCGCTTAGAAACTAAGCATACATCTGTGTGTGTGTGGGGGCTAAACCGATATAGATGCGCGGCCCCGCGCGTCTAAATCGCATTAAGATGAAGAATGAGCATGTCCCATCAATCTAGCAAAATCGTTTAGCAAGACCCTGCATATCGGGTGCCTTCTGTTTGGTGTCTTTTTTTTGTGCTCAAGTGACCACCGATTTTGCTCATCTGGACACTCCCTGAAGCCCTCCTCTCCATTCTGCACATGCTGCTGCTGTCAGACACCACGCGCTGTGAACCCTCCGGAGCTGGTAAGTACTATGCTCTCCACTATGCACCACCAACGCACTGATCACAGGTGGGGTGGGGTGGTAATGAGAGGGGTCCACTGTGCCACCAATGTAAACTTCATGGGTGAGGGTGTAACGTGATGCGCGCTGCACCCACTGCGCGCTGCCCCCCCAGCGCAAGAATATGGGCACAATGATGTTTGGGGGGATGAGAGGCGCCCACTGTGCCACCAATGTTATAAAATAAAGCATGGGTGAGGGTGTCACGTGATGCGCGCTGCACCCGCTGCGCGCTGCCCCCCCAGCGCAAGAATATGGGCACAATGATGTTTGGGGGGATGAGAGGCGCCCACTGTGCCACCAATGTCATAAAATAAAGCATGCTTCTGGGTGAGGGTGTCATGTGATGCCCGCTGCCCCCAGCGCAAGTTTGGAGAGGGGTGATGGCACATTGCTAAGCTAGCCATGTGGTTTTTGCTTGCATGCTCTGGGGTGTTGGCACATTGTAAAAGCTAGCCATGTGGTGTTTGCTTGCATGCTCTGGGGTGATGGCACAGTGTAAAAGCTAGCCATGTGGTGTTTGCTTGCATGCTCTGGGGTGATGGCACATTGTAAAAGCTAGTCATGTGGTTTTAACATGCATGCTCTGGGGTGTTGGCACATTGCAAAAGCTAGCCATGTGGTGTTTGCTTGCATGCTCTGGGGTGAAGGCACATTGTGAAAGCTAGTCATGTGGTGTTTGCTTGCATGCTCTGGGGTGTTGGCACATTGTAAAAGCTAGTCATGTGGTGTTTGCTTGCATGCTCTGGGGTGAAGGCACATTGTGAAAGCTAGTCATGTGGTGTTTGCTTGCATGCTCTGGGGTGTTGGCACATTGTAAAAGCTAGCCATGTGGTGTTTGCTTGCATGCTCTGGGGTGATGGCACATTGTAAAAGCTAGTCATGTGGTTTTAACATGCATGCTCTGGGGTGTTGGCACATTGCAAAAGCTAGTCATGTGTTGTTTACTTGCATGTCTATGATGGGGTAAATTGTCTTACCAGACCCCCTAAAAAAACAGTGAACGTGTGCGCATGCACATGTGGTAGGGACAATAGATTGTAAGCTGACCTAGTTTGGACTGTTTATGTACATAATGGTGGATGCCTATTTGTTAATTATGTATTTACATTTTATACCATATTATTCACACAGAAATGGCAAAACAGAATAGCTCCAAGAAATTCACCACTGGGTTCATCGACATATATCGGGCCCACGAATGCCTGTGGCAAATTACAAGTAAAGACTTTTCAAACAAACAGAAAAGGGATCAGGCCTACAATGCTTTGCTGGCCTATGCTAAAGCCAACAGAAGTGATGCCACCATGGAATGTGTGAAGAAGAAGATAGCGAATTTGAGGACCGTCTTTGTGAAGGAGCACGCAAAAGTGACTGAGTCGCAGAGTTCTGGAGCCGGTGCCGATGACGTATACAAGCCAACGTTATGGTACTACGACCAGATGCACTTCCTGCTGGAGAAAGAATCGAAGACGCATGGACAGAATAGCATGGATCCTGTGCCTCCAATTAGGCAAGAGGAGGAGAGCCAGGATCTGGTAAGTGTGAACACATAT
The DNA here is from genome assembly GCF_055691185.1 of Crinia signifera. NCBI lineage: Eukaryota > Metazoa > Chordata > Amphibia > Anura > Myobatrachidae > Crinia > Crinia signifera. The sequence goes on from NC_139228.1 coordinate 53,631,184, forward strand.
AGATATGCTACATGTCATCATTATTCATGGTCCTAAAGTATTTTATTTTACAGGATGCTACTCCGGAGCTGTTTGCGGAGACGTCCGAGACTACAGCGGCTACAGATCTAGAGTGCGAGGAAGTGGAACCCTCGACCTCTACCCCCCTGCCAATGCCAACGCCACCACCCAGGCAGAGGAAGAAGACAGCCAAAAGATCTGTAGCCGGCAGCTCTGAGCAATTTTTTCAATTTGCGGAGGCAAGGCTTAATAAGCCTATTGATTCAATTCGGCAATTTTCAAACACTGTAGACTCGGAGATGCGTTCTATGGATGACGACACCCGTCAGAAATTCAAATGCATCGTGTACGACGCAATAATTCGGGCACAGGATAAAAACATTCCTGATGACCTCAAATTAATGCGCGACCCGATGCATTACGCATCTTGCGGACCCTCACCACAGTATCCCTACCACCAACCCTATATTAATCCGGCGGCAAATCCTCCGCAGCTTGCCCCAGCTAACACGACGGGAGCCCCTTCACCCAACCCGCCCACATCAGCCACCACCAGCAGTCTGTCCAGTGGAATGTACTCAGCGTTCTCGAGTACACAAGGACAGGACGATGCTGTTTATTATCCATTATAAATTTCAAAACCAAAAAAATTCCAAATTTTAAAAGTTGAAAAAATTGCTCTTCCATGCGTTTTCGATTCCGTGTAGACTATAATGTCTGCTTGTATACGTCATTAGGCCCTGACTCCAGAATGATGCGTTATCAGTCACTGTTGTGTGTCCTTCACTGAAGACTGTCCTTACCTTTGCTATCTCTTCTTTGCACATTTTGTGAGTCATCACTTCTGTTGGCTCTAGTATACTGTTGTGAGTTTGTTGGCCTGATCCCTTTGTTTGTTTGAAAAGTCTTTGGGCCAGAGGCATTTCTCGGCCTGATATTGTTGATGAACCCAGTGGTGTTCAATTTTATACTTTTATACTATTTATAAAAAATTATAAAAAACACGGTATGGTGTCATTTCATTTCAAAATGTTATTTATTGTTAATTTTAAGTTCAATTATGTACAGGTATGGTTCCTGTTTGCAACACTTCTCCTGACTTCTCTCCCCTTGAAAAATAATCTTTTTCAAGGGGTGAGGAGTGAAGAGAAAGTACTGCAAACACTCTGGTAAGGTGCTATTATGTACAGGTACTCTTTGCAACACTTCTCCTGACTTCTCTCCCCTTAAAACTCCCCAAGAACTCCCCCAGCCCTTTGAACTGCCCATTTTTATTTAAATGAGTTTTTTTTTTCTTTTTCCCATGCTTGAGAAGAATCTGGCATGCTTAAATCGCTAAGCAGAATCGCTGAGGCATATCGTTGACACATTTTGCACGTTCTAAGCAATATAGATGATTTTGTGCTCAAAGGAAATCTGCTATGCTAAATCTGGCATGCTATATCTCTGGCCAAAATCGGGATGTGTGTAGGCCCTATAAAAGAGCGCTGGGTCATCCAAGAGTAGACAGCAGAGAGACAGTCATAAACAAATTCTTTAAAAAAATAGAAGAACATACGTTCTTTACAAAAAATTATTCTAAAGAACATTGTTTTACAAGTAATTGGACATACATGTCCATAAAAAAACGATAAGGATGAGCACAAGGAAAGTGTAGATAATATTCTATCACACAATTTGATAAAAAATGGTTAAAATTATAAATAGGCAGAAGGGGCTTGTATCACATACCTAAGTATAATATAGGAACGCTTCAGATGCGTATGGACTATCCAAAACCTTCTATTAGACACCTATGAGGTGTAATAGGTTAGTAGCTGTTGGCTGTTATGGCTTCCCCATCAGTTGGGTAAATTCTGGATCTCAGAAATCTAAAAAGGAACCACGTAATCAGTGCGATCCTTACACAGCTGATGCTTAATTTCTGTGAATAAATAAATGACATACCCGATAATTCGAATATATATATATAACAATGGTTTTAACACATATGCTTACTGAATATCGCATTATATCATAAAATACAGATATAGAATTGCCACCTAATAGTATGATTCACCAATCAGTATTAGCAACGGCTTGGGTTTAATAATCCCCTTACTTGCAAATAGGGTGGCCAATCCCGGGATCTGCGGGATCCCGGGATTTGGCCCCCAAAACGCCGGGATTTCAATTCGCAGTCTAATGCCAGGCAGCGTCTGAGCACCCGCTCAAGCGCTGCACGGCTTCTCCGGGTACCCGGCAGAGCAGCACTGCGCAGCGCAGCGTGACCTCTCAGTGTGAAGAGATCAGAGGTCACGCTGCGCAGGCAGAGGTCACGCCCAGCAGTATGAAGCCGCGCCGCCAGGCTAGTTACCACCTGCCTGCCCAACTAGTCAGAGCGCCAGCCCACCCAGCCAGCCAGCCAGCAGCATACCACCCGTCCCCCCACCCAGCAACCCGGCAGCATGAAGCTGACCTCCCACCCGGCAACCCATCCACCCGGCAACCCAGCTGCACCTGCCAAATGTAAAGTAAATGCGGGGCAGCCAGGGTGTTTTTTTATTAGGAAAGCCAATCCCGGAAATCCCGGGATTGAGCATTTTTCAATCCCGAATCCTGGGATTGAAAAAATTCCCCTGGGTTGGCTTCCCTAGCGCTATGTACTCAGCTATTTCTCAGGTATAAAACAAGGTCCAACAACCGGTGACTACAAGCGACATGACCAAGCTTCTGAAGCAGGATCATATCATAACTTACAGGTCTGTCCTCATACAGCGAGGATCCATGCGCCATGCGCAGCGAGATGTGCGACATCACAGTAGATTGGGGGGGGGGGGGATTTCTGTGTCTTATACGGAATTCAGCAAAACAAAAAACTCATAGGGGTAAATTTACTAAGGTGGAAGTTCTATTGAAGATGGGATGTTGCCCATAGCAACCAATAAGATTCTATCTATTATCTTCTATCGTTTCATTATGATTTCTCGACGGTCAGGATGCCGGCAGTCGATATCGCCATTCCAGCACCAAAATGCTGGCAACGCCGTCAGGGGCTCGGAAGGTCAGATCCCCTCCTCCCCTCTCTCAGCCTAACCGTAACCTCCCCCTTAGTCCCTAACCCTCCCCCCCCAACCCGCAGCCAAAACTCCACTGCCTTAGTGCCTAACCCTTACCAGCCCCAACTGGTGCCTAACCCTAACCTCCCCTCCCCACAGCCTAACCTTAATCTCCCCTCCTCACAGCCTAACCTTAACCTCCAATCCCCACAGCCTAACCTTAACCTCCCCTCCCCACAGCCTAACCTTAACCTCCAATCCCCACAGCCTAACCTTAACCTCCAATCCCCACAGCCTAACCCTAACCTCCCCTCCCCGCAGCCTAACCTTAACCCCCCCTCCCCACAGCCTAACCTTAACCTCCCCTCCCCACAGCCTAACCTTAACCTCCCCTCCCCACAGCCTAACCTTAACCCCCCCTCCCCACAGCCTAACCTTAATCTCCAATCCCCACAGCCTAACCTTAACCTCCCCTCCCCACAGCCTAACCTTAACCCCCCCTCCCCACAGCCTAACCTTAACCCCCCCTCCCCACAGCCTAACCTTAACCTCCAATCCCCACAGCCTATCCTTAACCTCCCCTCCCCACAGCCTAATCCTATGTGCCGAAACCTACCCCATCCATCCCCAGCTACATACCTCACCTTTATCAATGGTCAATCTAATAGGTAAATGTAACACAGACAACAAAGAGGTCCCGAGAGCTAACCGGTTGATCCTGCCAGTAGCATATGCTTGTCTCAAGATTAAGCAGTGCACGTGTAAGTACACATTGCCGGTACAGTGAAACTGCGAATGGCTCATTTGAGGCCAGATTCTCTAAGCTTCAAAAGTGATAAAATGGAGAGTGATAAACAGCCAGCCAATCAGCTCCTGTCTGACATTTTTCAAACACAGTCTGTGACATGGCAGGTAGGAGCTGATTGGCTGGCTGTTTATCACTCTCCATTTTATCACTTTTGAAGCTTAGAGAATCTGGCCCTAAATCAGTTATGGTTCCTTTGTGGCCAGATTTTGTGAACTATAAACCCAGCAGTTGCTTGGCTGTAATTACACAACACACAGACTTTCCTATATGCTACAATTCCCAGAGACAACCAGGGGTTAAAGTGAGGCGGAACAGGGCAGAACTGTGTTCGTCAGTTCTATTTTCGAGGCGGAACGGTTCCACCTCTGTCAGCTTACCTTGCCCTGCTGTCTGTCCCTATCTGCATCGCTAAAGGATACAGCCGGGCAGAGCATTGGAGAACCCAGCTGTCTCAGAGCAGGTTCATCCATCCGCGGCTCTGCTGTTTCAAATGGCAGCCAATCAGGAGCCACTGCTGGCACGTCATTTGAAATAGCTGCGCAGCGGATGGATGAACCTGCTCCAAGACAGCTGGGTTTTCCAACGCTCTGCCCGGCTGTATCCTTTACCGCACAGTGCAGTGCACACAATCATTTCCCCTGGCACTGAGCATATAACTTACACAGTATAGATGGACCCCCTTTAGCTCTGGGCCCCATAGCAGCTGTACCACTTGCACCTAAGATAGTTACACCCTTGCCTGGCACTGTGCATGTTACCCCTCGCTCTTTGCATGAAACCTATGGGACTGAGCATTAAACCCCTGGCACAGTGCATGGAACCCTTGGCATTGAGCAAGAAACCCCTGGCATCAAGCATGTAACCCCTGGCACTAAGCAAGAAAACACTAGCAAATGAGCATGCAGGTAAGTGGCACTTATGTGGCATAGGGCGAGATTCTATATAGCAGAGATGCGGTAAAAACCCTGTTTTCGGGGTTTCTACCGCATCTCTATATGCTATATTGTGCCTCCGCAGTGTCAGCGCTGCGGAGGGAATCGCCAGCAAAAGCTGGCGAATCCCTGCAGAAGCCTATGGGCTTCTTACCGCAGCGCTGTTTGAGGGATCCGTCACGGATCCCTCCCAGCGTGCCCTGCGGCCGGCGCCGGGGTCTGCGCATGCGCAGATGGACTCCCGGGTCACAGACCCGGAAGTCCAGTGCCGGCACCGCATCGCAAGTGACAGCTCTTATCGCAAGAGCTGTCCCTTGTGTTAATAACGGCATATGTTACAGCATATGCCGTTATTAAAAATGCGATGTCCGGCGAAGGGGGGCCGCGGATGTTATAACATCCCGCCCATAATCTGTAATGAGCATTACGGTGTATAGCAAATTGTGTACTGGGCATTACGGTGAGTGGCATAATGTGTAATGGGCATTATGGTGTACACAATCCCCTGTCCCACAAGGTCATGCCCTAAATTTTTGCTGTGTGCCTTCGGTTGCATTTTTTGGTTGGGCATAAGTTAAAGGGGTGGTGTTATGTTGCCCGCACAATTTTTTTCATGGGTGTGTGGGATAGGCCATAAATGTAAAGCTTGCAGGATGGGAGGGCGCCGAACACCCTAGCACACCCACCCTGACTGTGACATATTGGGGGGGGGGGGGGGGGGGGCAGGGAGTTCCACCACCTCTCCCAGACGACTTTAAGCACTGGAGACAACACTACTATTTTAAACACAACTATCATCTTCCAAACATAGAGACATCATGGGATGTACATACAACAGAATACACGACCACACTACCCCTGTAATGCAAGACACGTTAGTGTTGTGTGTTCAGCGTCCATAGGGACATTACTCACGTACAGTATGTGAACCAGTTACTGAATGCTAGCTTCTTGCCCTATCCCAGTAGGAGACCTATCCTGACCTCCAGCCCAGTAACTATTTAGCTGAGCCGGTCTTGCCTGGTCACCATTGAGAAGATAATTAGATCTCCATGACAGAGGTTGCGGACTACCGCTCTGTTATTACTGAGGAACAGATTGCCCATTTCATACCATGCAACCGACAGGTAGGGAATTCCCTGCAGCCAATCACAGCATCTCCTTCTGCTACACACTGGCAGCCTCCAGATTACACGCCGGCTAAATCCATTCCTCAAGTCTGGACGATGGCTTGCTACGGGAAGGTCAAATAATCCCAGGGATCATTATTACATTTTGTACTGTTCCAGTCGGCTGACGGAAGAATCGGACGCCAACAAACTACTGAACGTGCTGGAGCTAAAGTATAAATAAAATTCAACAACATGTAGGGTTGTTGGATCTGCGGAGAGACCACAAACTGGACTGGAATAGAGATTCGCTGGTTATGGGGTAGTGCCCATAATACTGGTTATGTGGTAGTGCCCATAATACCCCGGGTAAAGAATGCAAGAACCCATTTGCAATGTATATCACGGTTGATACGAAATGATTCCCAACACAATTGCTGCAGTGAAACAGAGATGTATAATGGTGACAGATTACTTTTGGTTTTCAAATGATAGGTCAACATTAAATAGGTCTGTACCAAAAAGGTGGCTGGCACAAGGTCGACATTGCACATAAGTCGACATGCACTAGGTTAAGTTCACAGTGACAAAAGTTTTATAAGCACTAGCTCAACTTGGACAAAAGGTCAACACAGTCAAAATGATGACAAATGAAAAGTTCATGTTTTGTGTCAACCTTTTTCCGACCTATTTCTTGTTTTAACCTTGTTTTCATGTTGACATTATGCATGTCAACCTTCTGTCAATGTTTACCTACTGTATGTCGACATGTTGTCAATGTCGACTTAGTGAATGTGGACCTATTAGTGTCTACCTATGCACTAGACACTGTTGGCCCTGTGATCCAGACCCATTGGGGTATATTTAATGAATGTCAAAACTGCCATCTTGCTGAAAAAACAGCAGTTTTCAACATGAAAACAGTAGGTCAGGAAGGGTTCCCACCTATTCAGTGCTGGCTGTTATTTGTTTTTTTTTGCAGGTCGGAAAATTCCAGGTGGACTGACGGAATAGCCACAAATCCACCTGCTTTTGATGGAAACACGGGCAAAACCGACAGAATTTGGCCATGTTTCCGGCAATCTCAATCCGACATGAAAAGATGTCAGATTGAGGCAGGTAGGATGGCAGGCCCTAGACTGCGCATGCATACAGATCATTGCGCACATGCGCGGGACCAACCTGCGATAAAATCCTGATTGCTGGACATTCGTAAGGTGACTAACAGGAAGCTGGCTTTGTGGGTGGTAACCAGACATTCTCTGGGAGTGTCAGGGGAAACACAAAGGTGCCAGGAATTTGAAAGGAAGTCATGTGACGTCAGCTCCGGCCCCGATCAGACTGATTCTATCGCAGCCACTGAGTAAGTCCTGGGCTACACACAGACTGTGCACACTGGGGAATCATTCCATGGTGAGCGGCTGATATCTGGGAGTGTCAGGGATAATGCAGGTGTGGCCAGGTGTGTGAGGGGGAAGTCATGTGACGTCAGCTCCGGCCCCGATCAGACTGATTCTATCGCAGCCACTGAGTAAGTCCTGGGCTACACACAGACTGCGCACACTGGGGAATCATTCCATGGTGAGCGGCTGTTATCTGGGAGTGTCAGGGATAATGCAGGTGTGGCCAGGTGTGTGAGGGGGAAGTCATGTGACATCAGCTCCGGCCCCAATCCGACTGACTCTATCACAGCCACTGAGTAAGTCCTGGGCTACACACAGACTGCGCACACTGGGGAATCATTCCATGGTGAGCGGCTGGGTACTTGTTTCCTAGCATGGCGGCACCGATTTTGATTGTATCCATCGGGTCGGAAAAATCGTGTCGATCGCATCGCATGCCAACCAAATCGCATGCGATGCGATCGACCCGATTTTTACATTGGAATCAATGTAAAATGGTCCCTGAGACCCGATTTTACATTGATTTCAATGTAAAAAGCCCCAAAACCCCCCATTTTAATACCAAACCCCCCCTCATGTTTCAAATGTCCCCCCCCCCCCCATTGTTAACGCCACCCCACTATTGACGCCAACCTGAAGCGTGGCGAGCGGCGGCAGTACGCATCCTCCGACCTTTTCATACCCCTACTATCCACGTCGGCGTGGAGTTGACTTTATATAGTGTGGCGAGCGCAGCGAGCCCTGCAAGGGGACACGGATACCTTCACAGGTATCCGCGTCCCCTTGCGGGCTTCACAGGTATCCGCTGCGCTCGCCACACTATATAAAATCAACTCCACGCCGACGTGGATAGTAGGGGTATGAAAAGGTCGGAGGACGCGTACCGCTGCGCTCGCCACGCTTCGGGTTGGCGTCAATAGTGGGGTGGCGTTAACATGGGGGGGGGGGCATTACACATACTTTTTAACCATATTCAATGTGAAATGGGCCATATTGGCCCATTTCACAGTCACCTATGTAAAATCGGGTTGATCGCATCGTGGGCCATTATAATGGCCCGCGACCGACGCGATCAACCCGATTTTCACTTTAAAAATAATTTAACATTGTTCCCTATTGGAAAATTGCATTGATCGCGTCGGTCGCATTATTAGGGGTGCAATGGACGCGATCAACCCGATTTTGTCTTTCACCGGCAAATTAGCTGGTGATTGACACAAAATCGGGTCCATTGCGTTGATTGTATGCCTTAAAGTTAAGGCATACAATCAACGAGATGGGCGCCGTGCTAGGAAACAAGTACCAGCGGCTGTTATCTGGGAGTGTCAAGGATAATGCAGGCATGGCCAGGTGTGTGAGGGGGAAGTCATGTGACGTCAGCTCCGGCCCCGATCAGCCTGATTCTATCACAGCCACTGAGTAAGTCCTGGGCTATGCACAGACTGCGCACACTGGGGAATCATTCCATGGTGAGCGGCTGTTATCTGGGAGTGCCAGGGATAATGCAGGTGTGGCCAGTTGTGTGAGGAAAAGTCATGTGACGTCAGCTCCGGCCCCGATCAGCCTGATTCTATCGCAGCCACTGAGTAAGTCCTGGGCTATGTACAGACTGTGCATACTGGGGAATCACTCCATGGTGAGCGGCTGTTATCTGGGAGTGTCAGGGATAATGCAGGCGTGGCCAGGTGTATGAGGGGAAGTCATGTGACGTCAGCTCCGGTCCCGATCAGCCTGATTCTATCGCAGCCACTGAGTAAGTCCTGGGCTACACACAGACTGTGCATACTGGGGAATCATTCCATGGTGAGCGGCTGTTATCTGGGAGTGTCAGGGATAATGCAGGCATGGCCAGGTGTGGGAGGGGAAGTCATGTGACGTCAGCTCTGTCCTCGATCAGCCTGATTCTAGCGCAGCCGCTGAGTAAGCCCTGGGCTACGCACAGACTGCGCACATTGGTAATTATTACATGGAGAGCGCCAAAGCAATCCTCAGGCTTGCATGGGTCAGGTATCACTTTGGGTGGGCGACGTATACCTGATCGCAGGGCTCCAAAAATTACCATCCAAGCAATCCGATCTGAATCAGGCCCATTGTCTGTGCGCTACACCACATTCATAAGGGGCCTACACACGTAGCGATGTTGCAGAGCGATATGAGCAATGCTAGATCGCTCAGCAAGATCACTCAGCACACAGCAGCGATGTATCAGCCCTGTGTGCTGAGTGATCCGCCAGGGCCAGTGTTCTCCGGTGACAACACTGGCGATAAGTCATGATATATCCAACATGCATGATCTACATCACCCTGCGATAGTGACGCGCTGGGCCGCACATCGCTATCAGTATGGCCACTACACACGGAGCAATGTAGAATCATTTTCTAAGCGATCTAGTCAAATGAAGTCAGGTTGCACAGACACAAAATCACTACGTGTGTAGGCCACCCTGCTGTCAGTGTCTTCAGTGACGATTCATTCTGATAGGACTGCAACACATTTAAACCTTAAAAAGGTTTGTACGGATAATTAATGACAGCTCCCCCCCTATTCGCCTGTGTGATAACCAGACCCCCACCGCCTGTGTGATTACCACCCCCCACCGTCTGTATGAGTCCGGGAATATGTCACAGTCTTTTCCTGACAGTATTTTCGCTGCTATCTTCCTAATTCTATTTTGGATGCTAAGATTAATGCCCCTCATGTGTTTGCATTCACGTTCCGTCTCCTCTGGGCTCCTTTGCTTACAAAAGTTAATGGCAAACATAACATATTAATTACAGAGTGTGACTTTCTGCTATGAAAATGTAATAAAGCCCCAATTTTGACTTGAGATTGCCACTTACGAGGCTCCAGAATAATGTCCTTTATTCCCCAGTGACGCTCTTCTGCTTTCCTGTTCCCAGTCACAGCGATCTGTCATTTCTGAGCACAGACTAATTAAATAGTTGGAGACACTTGCTAAGAAATATCTGTGCAGACAGGTCTTAGATACACAAGTAGAATGCATTTTGTGGAATACCAGCATTTCCATATCTGTCCTATTTGTGTCCCGCTAATATTACTGCTTGTCGCCTGAAAGGCCGTCTTCTCATGATCATGGTGGCCTGTCTTGTGATTAATGGGGGGAGGGAGTGGGGGTGTTGCAGTGGCACACTTAGATGAAACCAGTGTCTACAAACCACGTGTTATAACACACTACACACCAGGGCATAGCAACAACCCATTTTCTTGAAGCCAGCCCCCCCTGTCCCCATTTCATGACCCCTCATATTGGGTTGTGTGATACTGGCATCAAGTCCCTAGTGCCACCACACTCAGGGCAATATGTACTAAGCTTGAAAAGTGATAAAATGGAGAGTGATATACAACCAGCCAATCAGCTACTACTTGACATTTTTCAAACACAGCCTGTGAGATCACAGGTAGGAGCTGATTGGCTGGCTGTTTATCACTCTCCATTTGATCACTTTTCAACATACTTGCCTACTTTTGAAAATCATTTTCAGGGAGATTTGAGCGGGTCGAATCTTCCACAGTAGATGGGGGACATGGGGTGGCGGGCCGTGGTCACGGCCATGGGAACGCCCTGCGTTTCATGGGCGTTCCCATGGTAATTCACTGGCGATGCGGGTGGCGAGCAGCTGACGTTGGCACCCCCTTGAGTCTCGCTGGCTGCAGAGGTCCACTGCAGGAGAAAACAGATCAGCAGCTCAGCTTAACACAGCACCTGGCCTCCTGCCGCTGGTAAATTCGCCGACAGCCTGCACACACAAACCATTCCAGCACATGACATGCAGGCATCACTGCCCCCTCCCGGGGCATTCTGGACTTGCGCATCCACAAGTCCGTATTTTAGGGGAGCAATACACTACAACTAAAGTGCAGGGCAGCAGGTGGCTCATTCACAAATTGTAGGCAACGCTGACATACACCATTATATTAGACACAGCCCCCCCCCCCCCAGATTAATTACACACCACTATATTACATTACACAGCTCCGGCATATTACACCCAGTACCTACACCACTATATTACACTACACAGCACCCCCCATTACAATACACTCAGTCCCCCATATTACTCTTAGCACACACACAAAACCATATAACATAGCACACAGCACCCCCCATATTACAATACACATAGTTCTCTCATTTCTCATTACCCTCAGTACAAACACCACTATATACCATTTGAAAACAGCCCTTCCCATATTACACAGTACATACAGCTACCCCCCATATTACAGCCTGTACACACCACTATATTACACACAGCCCCCCTTACATTAAGCAGAACCCTCCCTCCCCCAGTCTATACCTTTCTGTATTGCTCTGTCTTCTTAGGAGGTGCAGGGACCCGGCAGCTGAGCAGGGAGAGGAGCAGAGAGAGCAGGGCAGGCCTGATCTGCAGAGAATGCACGGAGCCGGGGCCAGAGCCTGCTCTGTGTGTGTGTGTGTGGTGGGCGGGGCCCCGGCTGCCGGTTCTCCAGCTCCTCTGTCAGTGTCCTGATGCAGTAGAGACTTCCTGTGCGTGCGTGCACACACAGCAGCACGGCCTCCGCTACCTGGCTGTGACCTCATGCCGACCCCTGCCATTTCCAGACATGCGCGCATGCGCAGTCTGGATGGCCATGGAGGGGGTCTGTCGGGGTCACAAAAGCCGGGAGGGTTGAGGGGGTTTACGGGGCAGCGGGAGGCTCAGGCACAAGTCGGAAGGAAAGCCCTCTACCTGAGTCTCATCATACAGGCGTTAGGCTGCAGCCAATCAGTGATGACCGGACAGCCAGGTATTTAGCACTTTCAACATGCCGGATATGCTGGCCACAGCTGGCAATCTATACGCTGCCACAGGTGACCACCAAACATGGCCACACTATATGATGGGTTTTAGGCTGTGGAGGAGATGTGCTAAGCCTTGAATAAATTACCAGCCAATCAGCTTCTAGCTGCCATTTTACAGTCTGCGTTTGAAAATGACAGGAGCGTATCGTCTCCACAGTCGAAAAATGTTGCCGCTTCTCTGTGTTTAATCGTTACATTTAAATGACTGTGATGTTAGTAGCCAAACATAGCGGCAGATTTATCAACGAGTGATATTGTAGGTGACACAGTCTCGTTATGAACGATAAATGCTGCTCCAGCTTAGAACTGTTATTGTTTTTGAAAAATATAATTTGTAACGAGAGAACAAGAAAATCACTTGATAAATCTGCCACTATTAATGTCACTGCTATTTTAGCTTCGGCTCACAGGGAAGAGATGCTTTTAAGTAAACCCTGGTGTGGAGAAAGCACAGGACCGGTACACTAAGGTTCTACAGTAACGAGCGTGTTCTGCCGCATGTCATTCCCTATCCTCTGCAATGCAATTACGCCTTTCCTGGCTCTCCTGTGGAAGTACCTGTGGTTTGTGCTAGTAACTTCACTAAAAATGTTTAGCTTTTTGTGTTGGACCAACTCATATTTTATGCAGAACAGAAGGATGAAGTACTTGGTTTGTTTGGACTCCCACAAACCAATTTTTTGGAATCACTACCTCCAATCACTGATGAGGAGGGTGTTAATTACATTATTATTTTGTCAATTAAATTTTATGAATTTGTGGCAAATGATGTAACATGGAGAAGGTGTCTAGATGGTTGTCGTCCCTACTTCTGCTAACTTTGGCCTCGCAAATGGAGCAGATGCCTTCACAAATATAAGAATTCTTCTTATCAAGGGCAGTAATTGCTGCCACTGTTGGCTGACTTACACAAACAGCATACTTATCAACATCAGCAAGTACACACTTCCAAACAAGCGTTCTAAATTTCTATTAAGTCATCATCTTCACTTGTACTGAGCATTCCCACATGTCCAGGATGTGCAGAAATGGAAGAAAGAGGCAAAAGAGGCACCTCTATAAAGACAGTGGCCTTTATTCTGATCGGTGCGGATATTCCCGAATTCTTACGGTGCGGTCCGCACGCCAGTCAGTGCGGCCGCGTGCGGCCATCGTCCGTAGAAACGCCCACGTGTCCTCCGCATTCGGACGGACTCACTCTTTAAGAACAGGGCGTGTTTACGGACGACATACAAACCATGCGTGTGCGGGGGAAACACTCAGATTCTGCACGGTATTACAGAGTATGCACGGTGATACCGCATCCGAATGGATGGCAAGCGGGGCGTCCGCACGGAAGCGGTGTATTTACGCAAAACTACCCACTATTATGTCTATTCTGCAATACATCACATGACCCACTTATTCAATTACCTATCCTCCTAAAAAAATGTTTATTTGGAATTGGAATCAATTACATGCCAATATATCCTTACAACCATGCCTAACACATGCATTGCACACATTAACCCTTACAGCAATTGAAGCAGCAATGGTTTCAATTAAAGCACTGACAAGCGTGCCATTAGTGAGTAATGAGTAAAGGAGTCGATTGTATTGGGTTCAGGTGTTAATGCTTGTAGTCATTAGGCGTTCCGTTCACCTACCGCAGGACCGAGTGGTTTCCGCAAAGCAATACTTGCTTATGGACACCGCACATTTCTATCGGTTTTGTTCGCGTGCATTCGGAGTGCTATCCGAATGCACGCCCCCCAACATAAGTGTACTCCCCCGTGTCCGCCCATGTTTCCTCCCAGTTTTGCCCACTTTGAAACTACGCCCATGTGTCATTCCGCATGACGCCCATAATACGCCCATATTTCCAGACTGATTGCGGTGCACAGTTTTGTACGGGATTTGCACGAACAGGTACGGAGTCAGTGCGTGGCACATGCGCGTTGCGTTCTCCACGCATGCGCAGACGCCGTAAAGACGCTATCCGAAAGTATGCGGAAAAGTACGCATCAATCAGAATAAGGGCCAGTGTAACAAATGTCTGACTCCCACACAGCTGGACATCCCTAGACTTACCTCAGGGCTTTTTAAACACAGTTTGTTCAGCCTTATTCTTTTTTTAGGGGCACTGATTTGGGCTTTTTTAGGTTACAGATTTTGCTTTCAGGTGCCCTTTCCTAAACTTTCTGCCCCTGGACCACCTTTACAAGATTTTGTAGTACTATCATGACTGGCAGCAACCACAGCACTATTACTTTGTTGCTGCTCCTGCTCTTCTATTACCATGTTCTTTATTGACTCAGTGGGGCATGGCACCTATTAAGTTATACTGAACACTTAATTGAATGCACAAGTTGTCCCCAAAAAAGTTTTTCGGTTTAACTTTATTCACAAATGACAAATCACACTACGGAGTCACAGTGCTTATATTTATGTGAATACAGCAGAGTATGGCGCACACAAGTTGTACAGAAAATACTAACTTTTTTTTACTTTGATTAAACTTTTCCCCAAAAAGTTTAGCATGCACTAGTGTGCACTGTTCTCCAAATAAGTGTTAATGCTGCTGTATTAGAAGCTCTGGACTGCAATGTACACTGGACAGTGAGAAAAAAACACCAGTATGCACCAACAGTTTATGCTGCCCCTGTATTGTAATAACTCTGGGCTGCACTGAGTGCACTACCAAAAAAGACATAAAACAGTGTGATACCAAGAGGTTAATGCTGCACTATATGGAGCTCTGCGTTGCAGCTGCATTGCACAGAGTGGCAATATATATATATATATATGACGAAGTCGATGACGAAACGCGTTGGAGCGTGGCCTAGCGACATCACTACAAGGAAGGAGCGTTGAGTGTATACCGGCTCCACTATCTCAGGTGCCCTGCACCCTGTTCATGCTGTTTGTATTGCGGTTTCTTATACCGCTCATTTTGGTACGTCACCCTATCCCTCATTGTTTTGTGTATATCCAAATAAATGTCTTACAAGTATCTACATACCAGAGGGTCTCTCTGGATAGATGGGCACCCAGGCCAAGTTATTTACACCAAGGCTGGTGGTGGTGAGAAGTGACGGACCTCTTGCATGACTATATATATATATATATATATATATTTACAGTTTCTTATATAGCACAGCAGATTCTGTTGCGCGTTACAATTGTAGACCGTGATAATACAAACTGGGTAACAACAGACAGACTTGGAGGTAAGAGGGCCCTGCTGCAAGCACGGGTGTCAAACACAAGGCCCGCGGGCCAAATCCGGCCCGCCAGACCTCGTCATGTGGCCCGCGCAGCCGTCGCCACCCACCCCCGCCTGGCGCCGATTACATTACTGCGGGAAGCCATCACAGTGTGAGTGTCACATCACATTCAGTGACACTCACAAGACGACTCGAGACTGAGAGACATACCTAACAACGTGAGGAAGCTGGGTGACACAGTCACTCCGCCGCGGCGCTCGCTGGGAGGAGGAGGGAGGCAGGACAGTGGACACAGACTTGTTAGTGTCACTGTGTGACGTGCCCGACTCCTCCCCGGCTCCTCCTGCGGGCAGCAGCTACGGCGCTGCCATGTGTGACACATGCCCGCCTGACAGCAGTGCCAGTGACACCGTGACGTGCATGCTTCTGCAGCTGCCTGTCGGACTTGGACGCCGGCCCGGCGGTGAGCTGCCTCCTGCCTGTAGTGCCGTGGCATCAGTTGGTTCTGTATATTTACTGTAAGTTCGGCAGTTGGGTGGGCACAGTTGTGTTGTCTCTTGTCCAGACCAGTCTGTCCAGTCCAGAGTCCGTGGCCGGGCAGGCAGAGAGCCAGGCCTGCAGCACACAGCCGCAGCCTGAGCCCACAAATCTGCAGTGCGGCTGCCTGTGTCCAGGGTCATTATCATTATCTGTCCCACTGTCACCACCAGTCCAGAACTCTAGCGAGAGTCCTGCGAACCCAGAGGCCCAGGTCACCTGCTGGGCGATCTGACGTCACGTCACTGTGCCCTGTCCCAGGCCCCCAGCCAATCTCCCTGCTAGTTATTACTTACATTATTACAAAAAACAGTAATAATTGAATGCAGTGACAATAATTTATGCTAATAAAGAGTGGACACACAGTCCTACAGATACAACCGGCCCTTTGAGGGTGACCAAACTGCTGATGCGGCCCCCGATGAATTTGAGTTTGACACCCCTGATCTATAGGATATAAGACCAACTACTCCTCAACTCTATGAGGTGAAGTAATGCCACTGACCACTAGAGGACACTTGACAGACCATATTACTCCTTTGTGTGCTACATTAACAAAGTGAAATAAATTTTTGCAAGAACATTGATCTGCTTCAAACTTTCTGGATATAGAGAGAGGGAGCTGTTGAGACAGAGATTGGAGGTAGGAGCAGATAGGGACTGCGGTGAGGTGGAGAGTTTATGGGCTAAAAACTGTCACAGCTCAAAGTGAAAGCACATTGCAGAAGCCGTCATTTTGATGGGCTTTTAACTATTTTACTATAGCTACTAATATTAACACTAAGGAGCCTGAGGGGACTGGAGTGGGCAGATGGGTCAGCTCAGCAGTCATTCATTCACCAGCACAGTTCATTAGCACACAGTTCTCCGGCACTGCGGAGGGAGTTATATATCAAATCCTAAACATGTGAGACCCATTGCTGGGAAGTTTACTTTTGTCCTCATTTTGGAATCCGGTCCTGGTGGGAATACAGGAGATGCGGCTCGGATTATCCTGGATTCCGGAATTTTGGGAGGCTCATTTTTCAGAAACCTGCTCATCTCTACTTCCAATAGGAACCCCGGCTTTGCACATCAGTATGGAGTGAATGGATGAAGCGAACAAAGGGTTGGTCTTATATAGTCTCCATTTTATTCAGATCAAATAGATTAAGCTGATTACTGGCAACAAGCAATGACATCATAGGAAAATGATTCTGTGCAGGCGCTAATTCCTAACACTGGCCGAGTCCACGAAATCGATGAACGCCAGTCTTCTGCAGAAGCGTCACAAATATTCCCAAATGTACAGTGTGGCCCTTTATCTGTCGCATCCTTATCTCTGTCAGCAGGGGCCTCTAGTGCATGTTGGATTTGCAGAAAAGGGTATTTGTCCTTTAAGAAACCCTCGTAACATGCCAGCTGGAAAAGCACAGTCTTAAGCAGAACAAGCTTCCAAGTTCTAAGACACCACATAATAGCTTATTTTTAATTGAATAAGCCAGAAAAAGAAACAACAGTACAATATGTTGATGTTTATGTCTCGGGAGAAACGCAGCTTTATTTTTCTGTCGTTTCCATTCAGACGCCATTTCGCAATCTGCAACGTATTACAGGATTGCTAAATCTAGGAACCGAGAGATCTTAATGGTGTCGCAGCCTCTTTACCAATTTAGGCAATTCATTATGCCGGGATGGAACAATAAACAGCTATGACATCATTTAAGAAACGCATAATGACTCTGAATTCCTCTCGCTCTTTGATCTAAACTAATTGTCACCAGAATCCTCTGTGTAACTTCGTATTTGGGATTCATGTTGTCACCAGGCCCCTTGTCGGAAGGCTCTGCGGAATGCTGGAACATGTTACATATTCAGTACTCATCGTGCAGGAGGGGGAGGGGCGGGGGACGACTTGTGCCGCAAATATGATTAAAAGAAAAAGAACAAAAAAGAACAAAATAAAAGTTTATTTTGAAAGTAACAAACAATTCTGCACTTGCGTTATGGCATTCTGTATTATGTTGTGACTATGTAAGGCAATAGCATATCTGTAATTCTCAGTTACCACCTTTCAAGCTTGCAGCTAGAAATAAGCTGATTCAGAGTTTGCGCCACAGCTGGATGCAGATGCAGCCGTGACCCGTCGGCTACAGAATAACAGCCAGAACTCTTCTCTGTGGTCAGTCGTGCTATGGGTTAGGGGGCGCGGCGAACGGTCTCACAGACCAGTCATACACATGCGGAGCCCACACATTCACTGTCCCAGTAGTATGCGAACCATCAGGTTTGCCTCCATCTCTGCATCAGGTCAGAAGTGGCTGCATAATTGGATTTCACAGTAGAATTAGATGTTTTGGGGATTTAATCTTCTGGTTCCGGTCTTACTTGGCCTTGTCGCACACTGGGCCTGAGAATGAGTTGGACTGATCTATTGTATCCTCAAATGTGTCCTCAAACACCATTGCTGCAATTGGTTCTAAACCTCAACCATCAAGTTTTCGCAGCAGGTCATGTTTTCAGGATTTCTGTCTGTGGAATCAGGTATGCTAATTACTTACCCAGCAAATCTAGATTTATCCCCCTGTGGATGGATGAAGACATACACAAACCATGACCTGTTGTGGATTCTCAAGGACTGGAGTTGAGAATCCCTGATATAAAGTGGCATCTTGCAAGCAAGACCCTTGTATCTCTTCGTCTGTCTCTTATACCCATTGTTCTTTATGCACATTACACAACACAGTAGTGCACCATTTGCACAATAACGCTACACAAAAATAGCGACCCTTATTCATATATTGTCACACAGTAATGCCCCTTACACATTATGCTACACATTAAGAATGTCCTTATATACATAATACCACACAGTGATTTCCGCTTACACATTATGCTGCACATTAGTATTGTCCTTATACACATAATTCCACACAGTAATGCCCCTTACACATTATGCTGCACATTAGTAATGTCCTTATGCACATAATGCCACACAGTAATGCCGCTTACACACCTGTTACACATTATTACAATCTACTAATACAGACATGGCTATCTCTCTCTATCTCTCTCTCATTGCTTGCAGCAATATGATTTTATTTTTGTTTGATTTCTTACATAATAAGTGAAAGGAATCACTGCTGCTAATTGCCATACTTATCACCCCCTCCCAATATAACATTGCTCAGTACCCCTACAGAATGGCAAAGATAGGGGGAGAGCTCCCAGGCCTGGAACACAGAACATTTCTATTTCCAATTATTTGGTAATTTTTTACACAAGGGGGCACATTTAATATGCTTTAGGAATAAAAGAGAAGTGTAAGATACTGCACGGCCATCCTTCTAATTGGATGTATTTTATCTGAGAGAATCGACACTCCAAGGGACGATGTCCTCCTCTCTCATTCCTAACTGAAATAATCATTCTCCGCTCTTTTGGTTAATCTAATTTCTGCCGCAGCTGGGACGATGCATTGGGTAATATCTGCTGCACGATTACATGGGAGAGTGAGATGGTTCTGCCCGGAGCTGGCGGTCTGGTCATGGGCCCTGTATTAATGACAACTCACCGATATTTGGGGGACAGAAAGTGTATTGTTAGAACATTTCCATTCTGTGTTGCAGAAGAACCCGGAGAATGATGCATTGATAGAGGATTGACCCGAGGTCGGTTCAGTAGGTAAACTGATACTTGTATTGCCACAACATGTTTCCTAACTCCAGTCAAAGGGCAGCGGCTCCTTACGGCATGAATCGGAGGTGGAGACAGAAGCATCTGCAGCATCTATTGGTGGATGCCCGTCTGCAACTAGGCCTGCGACTAGGCGAATGCCGCTGCAAACTTTTTTCCATGCTTTACATCCATGGGCCAAAAATGCACGGGCGAAGATGTCACACCATCAAAATTACACCAGCCTTATGGCAGATGTAGTTGGAAGGCATGGCAATCATTGGGTTAATCTTCGATATTGCCAACGTTGAATTGGTTGACGATGAACCAAGGATGATGTTTCCCTCCCATCAATGGGCATCCCTTATGTGGGTTTGGATAAGGCATGGGCCAATGAGGTTAGTGGATAAAGCTTCTATGCCCCATGCATGGGGGGAGGGGCAGTGCTGGCTGGCAGCCATTAATAGTGGAGAACCATCGTCTATGCTGGCCCTGTTGGTTGGGATGATTTGAGTTGGGGGATGGTTTGGGTGGATCATGGGGCGGGGTGAGAGGGTTAGTTGGAACTTATGTTTACCTTTTAGTTAATAATGAGCAGTTTATTGCTGGGCTGCATTGGAATCTATTGGGAGGTGATAGGTGCACCCCAATATTTGGGGGAGCAGATTCCCTGTGGTATTGTATGTGACTTGTAGCTGCAGCGAAACTGAGGTTCTCAGAGCCCTTACATTTTATATCAGCAATTATAGCAGCTTAGAGATGCGGGGAACTTGCAGAGACAACATTTCAAGACTGTACACCGTGTAGATCAATTTGAAATGTATAAACATTCAATACTGGTTTAATATGCCAGATGGTATATTATCCAACTGTATGTGCACTGCGTATATAAACCACATAATTGGTGAGGAATTAAAACAATATATTTCAGCACAGCTGCTTCTCAAAGACCCTCCTGGAGTGATACACGGGGCTGGCAGAAGATAAATAGCTTGATGGGGAAATGTTGACTCGATGCAGTTTTCGTACCATGTGGATGAACCTGCAGATGGGCGAATGTGCGCGGATTTTATTTGCAAAGCAACTTTCAGAATGTGTAATTCAAAGTCACACATTTTGGAATTAATTATATTTTACAGACAGTAATGTGTACAATATGGTTTATACAGAAAATCACATTGAAAATATCATGGTTTACCGTGCTACAGGGCAGAAGGGCCATCTGGCATTACCAGAAAATGCCAACAGACCAATGATCTCATGGACTCGCCTGGCCGTTCATAGACATGACTGCAGGGCCTGGAGCTGGCAACGATGAGAAGTGACAATAGGGTTTCCTATTGTGTGGCATCTCCACTGTAAGCTCTCTCTGGCCCTGATGACATCACCCTATTCCTAATTCTGCCCGTATTCCCCATTCTGCCCCTGATTACATCACTCTATTCCTCATCCTGCCCCTGATGATATCACTTTATTCATTATTCTGACCTCGATGACATCACTCTATTCCTCATACTGCCCCTGATGACATCACTCTATTCCTCATTCTGCCTGTTATGACATCACTCTATTCCTCATTTTGACCCTGATAACATCACTTATTCCCCATTATGCCCTGATGACATCCCTTCATTCCCCATTCTGACCCTGCTGACATCACTTCATTCCCCATTCTGACCCTGCTGAAATCACTTCATTCCCCATTCTCCCCCTGATGACATCATTCGTCATCACTTTATTCCTCACTCAGATCTGATGACATCACTTCATTCCCCATTCTGACCCTGATGACATCACTCTATTCCCCATTCTGCCCCTGATAACATCACTCTGTTCCTCATTCTGCCCCTTATGACATCACTCTATTCCTCATTCTGCCCCTTATGACATCACTCTACTCCCCATTCTGACCCTGATGACATCACTATTTCCCCATTCTGCTCCTTGTGTCATCATTCTATTACTCATTCTGACCCTGATAACATCACTCTACTCCCCATTCTGTCCCTGATGACATCACTCTACTCCCCATTCTGCCCCTGATGACATCACTCTTCTCCCCATTCTGCCCCTGATGACATCACTCTACTCCCCATTCTGCCCCTGATGACATCACTCTATTCCCCATTCTGCCCCTTATGACATCATTCTATTCCTTGTTGTGACTCTGATAACATCACTCTACTCCCCATTCTGCCCCTGATTACATCACTCTATTCCCTATTCTGCCCCTGATTACATCACTCTATTCCCCATTCTGCCCCTGATGACAGCACTCTATTCCCCATTCTGCCCCTTATGATATCATTCTATTCCTCATTCTGACCTTGATAACATCACTCTACTCCCTATTCTGACCCTGATGACTTCACCCTATTCATCATTCTGCCTCTTATGACATCACTCTAATCCCCATTTAGCACCTGATTACATCACTTTGTTTTCCATACTGACCCTAATGACATCCCTCTACTCTCCATTCCAGCCCTGATGACATCAATCTATATGATTCATAATCCTCTATGGTTTATGCCCCGATGTAGAATGCTTTTGCCATCAATAGAGGAGAACCACATGGTTTCCCTCCATCTATGGCGCAGGGTAACTGAATATTTTTTATTTTACAAGTGTCAGGACATGGAGCTTAGCTCCTCCCCTGACACCCATGCAGCATTGCTCCCAGGTTCTGTGGTCCCCATGGGCCAGCCAGTCAAAGAACCGGGATGACCATTGGTTGGGGAAACCATTGATGGTTATCCAATGCATAGTTTGTTACCTTTGATGGATACTTGCCTTAACGCCATCGATGGTGACCATTAATGACAACCACATCGATGGACACCCCCACTTTGCAGAGTAGGTGACATTAAAACAATGAGAGGGACATTGCATGGGCAGCGCGTAACAGGGAGGGAGTTAGCATGAACAGGGGCAGTATAGAGAAACACAGGTGGAGCAAGCTGGACGATGCAGACATAGGCATGGCTGGCGGCTAGGAGAAGCATACGATTGTGTTACAGCACGCAGTAACCAGAGAGCATCATCCGCCAGCCTCCTGCAGCCAGAAAAAAGCACTATGCCCAGGACTAGAAGTGGCTGTATGTCATACCGCTGTATACCGACCCCACAAGAGCTGATTACGCCTACTAATCTATTCATTTAGACAGGCACAAAAGGCCTTTATATGCACCTCCTTCATTTACACATCCCACAAAGAGCAAACTCATGTTCCCCGGTGCATAGAAAAGTATCACTGATGCCCCTAACCTGGGTTCATCAGAGAATCCTCCAAACCCAACTGTGGGGGCTGAGGGGCCTCTCCGTGACCATGGATCAGGGAAACATGTGCATCATCATCACCATAAAAGGTATACCAAGAATGGCTAGAGTTCTGTGCATCCAGTTTTAAAATTTCCAACAAGTCATTGATAAATGGGCCCCTAAATTTCTAATCACCTTTTCCAACCAATAGAATGCTGCTCAGTGAGTCTCCTCTCTGCCAGTTGCAAGGAAGGTTTCTTGTATTGGGTGAGGAAAATTAACAGGAACAGGTGTGTTGTCTCCATCAGTTGGCTGGAACCCTGACTTCACTACTCTATGTAGCTGGAGCGAGCACTGGGGGGGGGGGGGGGGGGGGAGTACTTTGTCTAATTTATACATGTATAATCAATAGCAAACACTATATTGGTAGATATACATACTCGGATGGGATGCAATATCAATAAATGTTATGGACCAGCCACCAGTACACAGCAGAGGAAGCCATTTTGTGGGATGGATCTGCAGTAGATGAATTAATTCGGAAGCAGTGACATCACTGTGACACTACCTGACTATAATATTAGTGCAGCCGTACATTATGGCTGCGCTGCTGGATGTGTAAGGTAATTTATAAATAAAGAGGACACATGTTTGATGCACATGTCTACGTAAGTACATTGTAGCTTATTGGAAGATGAGAGATTAACACGAGAATTATTATTTTGCAATGTACGCTATACACCGCTCATCATGCAGCCCCCATTTTTACACTGACCAGAGGCTTATTGAGGTGAGACCTGAATGTACACTAACACCGGATCAGACATTATGGGGGGCATCTAGTGTGTGTGTGTGTGGGGGGGGGGGGTTATTTTGCAAAATAATATTCTGAACTAATCAATGAACTTGGGACATTCTCTTTGTTGTAATTTCCCCAAACCCTGTTGATGATGTCATAGTACACAGCAGGTGACTTAGGGGCGTCTAGCTCTCTGAGGGCGGCCACCATGTTGAACCTCGTGACTGGATTCTTGCACTGGAGCAGAGGACAGGTTGTGATGTTACAGATTTAAGATTTCCTCCCAAATTAACTGCTTGGACAGCAGCCATGTTCTTACCTTACCTACCTGTGCCCAGACGGCAGGCCCCAGCTTCCGAGTACTGGTAAAGCTCCGGTCACTTGGTCACATTTGGGGACACTTCTGATGAAATAGTGGATAACATGCTGTAGTTTACTATATATGTGACTGATTTTGTACAGTGAGGTCTGTGTTTATCAATCGTTAAACTGCCTTTTATTGTTTACCAACTGGATATTGTTTTATATGTTTTATCTGATCTTTAGCCACCGGTAAGTTATATCCTCAGTCACCGGTAATTTGGATCCTCAGCCACCGGTAAGTGGGATCCCCAGCCACCAGTAAGTGGGATCCTCAGCCACCGATAAGTGGGATCCTCAGCCACCGGTAAATGGGATACTGAGCTGGTAAGTGGTATACTCAGCCACCGGTGAGTTGGATCCTCAGCCACCGGTGAGTTGGATCCTCAGCCACCGGTAAGTGGTATCCTCAGCCACCGGTAAGTGGTATCCTCAGCCACCGGTAAATGGTATCCTCAGCCACCGGTAAGTGGGATTCTCAGCCACCGGTAAGTGGGATCCTCAGCAACCAATAAGTGGGAGTCAGCCACCGGTAAGTGGGATTCTCAGCCACCGGTAAATGCAATACTGAGCCACCGATAAGTGGGATCCCCAGCCACCAATAAGTGGGATCCTCACCCACCGATAAGTGGGATACTGAGCCACCTGAGCCACCGGTAAGTGGGATCCTCAGCAAAACATGAGAGTCCCATTTATGGGTTTTTTAATGTTTTTTTTTGAGTCAATATGTAGATGTCAGCACTTGGGGCCTAATTCAGACTTGATTGCAAAGCACATTTTTCTCTACTTCCCAGGAAAGTCCCAGTGGTCAAAAGCATAAGATTTGTGCTTAAAATAACGTACAATGTGCATAAGATATCATATATGATATGACATCACAGCTGTACTACACTATACTATCTTATGTTTTCTAGCCAGATTGAGTTGCATGCTCACCCGAGCAGCTCCCTGCCAGACGACCGGCAGGAGCGCGCATCGTACGTCGGATAGTGCGTACACACGGCAAGATATAGGGCACTATCTAGCATGCTATTCGAAACTAGCTAGATAGTGTGCTAGATTTTGCACTATATCTTACCGTGGGTACGCACCTTCACACAGCCCTCATCCACTACTTTCTATTTAAATATCTGACCTCATCTCCCTCTACACTCCACCTGTCCTCTTCGCTCCACCTCCCTTATATGCCTTTTGATCTCTTAAACCATCTTCGATGGCACCAAATCCTGCAGTTTCTGCTCCTGGCTACTTATGTTAGTGCCGGCTGCTGATGCAGCTATGGTTATGTACCCTGTACTTGTCCTCTATTGTGTTCATCTGTAAGTCACTGTCTCCTGGGTTATATACTTTGTTATAGGGTGCTGCGGATCCCTTGTTCTCTGCCCCCTGATACTTATGTCAGTGCTGTCTGCTGATGCAGCTAGTGTATGGTTATGTGCCCTATACTTGTCCTCCTATTGTATTCACCTGTAAGTCACTGTCTCCTAGGTTATATATTCTGTAATAGGGCACTGTGGATCCCTTGTTCTCTGCCCCCGGATATTTATGTCAGTGCCGGCTGCTGATGCAGCTAGTGTATGGTTATGTGCCCTGTACTTGTCCTCTATTGTGTTCATCTGTAAGTCACTGTCTCCTGGGTTATGTACTCTGCAATAGGGTGCTGCGGGTCCCTTGTTCTCTGCCCCCTAATACTTATGTCAGTATCCTCTGCTGATGCAGCTATGGTTATGTACCCTGTACTTGTCCTCCACTGTATATAACTGTAAGTCATTGCCTCCTGGGTTATATACTCTCTAATAGGATGCTAGGGATCCCTTGTTCTCTGCCCCTGATACTTATGCCAGTGTCCTCTGATGATGCAGCTATGGTTACGTGCACTATACTTGTCCTCTATTGTGTTTATCTGTAAGTCACTGCCTCCTGGGTTATATACTCTGTAACTGGGTGCTGTGGATCCCTTGTTCTCTGCCCCTGATACTTATGCCAGTGTCCTCTGCTGATGCAGCTATGGTTATGTGCACTATACTTGTCCTCTATTGTGCTCATCTGTAAGTCACTGTATCCTGGGTTATATACTCTGTAATAGGGTGCTGTGGATCCCTTGTTCTCTGCCCCTGATACTTATGTCAGTGTCCTCTGCTGATGCAGCTATGGTTATAGGCCCTGTGCTTGTCCTATATGGTGTTCATCTGTAAGTTACTGTCTCCTGGGTTATATACTCTGTAATAGGGTGCTGCGGATCCCTTGTTCTCTGCCCCCTGATACTTATGTCAGTGCTGTCTGCTGATGCAGCTAGTGTATGGTTATGTGCCCTGTACTTGCCATCTATTGTAATTAGCTGTAAGTCACTGTATCCTGGGTTATATACTCTGTAATAGGGTGCTGTGGATCCCTTGTTCTCTGCCCCTGATTCTTATTTCAGTGTCCTCTGCTGATGCAGCTATGGTCATGTGCCCTGTACTTGTCCTCTATTGTGTTCATCTGTAAGTCACTGCCTCCTGGGTTATATACTCTGTAATAGGGTGCTGCGGGTCCTTTCTTCTCTGCCCCCTGATACTTATGTCTGTGTCCTCTGCTGATGCAGCTATGGTTATGTACCCTGTACTTTTCCTCTACTGTATATAACTGTAAGTCACTGTCTCCTGGGTTTTATACTCTGTAATAGGGTGCTGCGGATCCCTTGTTCTCTGCCCCCTGATACTTATGTCCGTGTCGTCTGCTGATGCAACTATGGTTATGTACCTTGTACTTGTCCTCTACTGTATATAACTGTAAGGCCATACACACGCAGATTTATCTTCAGATCTGGCTGGTTGGAACAAAAACATGGTTATAGATGAGAGCAAATGACAGTTGACCATTTGCTTGGAAATGCTGGAAAACTGACAAACTGTCACTCATCCATAACCATGTTTTTGTTCCAACCAGCCAGATCTGAAGATAAATCTTACTAGTGTATGGGCACCTTAAGTCACTGCCTCCTGGGTTATACAGTATACTCTGTAATAGGGTGCTGTGGATCCCTTGTTCTCTGCCCCTGATACTTATGTCAGTGCCAGCTGCTGATGCCGCTATGGTTATGTGCCCTGTACTTGTCCTCTATTGTGTTCAGCTGTAAGTCTGTAAGCTGTAGAAGGGCAACTAAAATGGTGCATGGCCTACATCACAAAACGTACCAGGAAAGACTAAAATATCTTAATATGTACACTTTAGAGCAGAGAAGGGAAAGGGGGGACATGATAGAAACTTTCAAATATATCAAGGGTTTTAACAAAGGTACAGGTGGGAGACATTCTTGACAGGAGAGGAGCAACAGAACACGAGGACATGCACTGAAATTAGAGGGAGGAAGATTCAGGGGAAATTAGAGGAAGAGTTACTTCACAGAAAGAGTAGTAGATAAGTGGAATAGCCTCCCATCAGAGGTGGTAGAGGCAAATACAGTAGAAAAATGTAAACATGCTTGGTATAGGCATATTGATATCCTTATAAGGATAAAATATGGTTTGAGGGAACAAGTTTAAAAAAGGGGCAGACTAGATGGGCCAAGTGGTTCTTATCTGCCGTCAAATTCTCTGTTTCTAAGTCACTGTCTCCTGGGTTATATTAGGGTGCCCCCTGATACTTATGTCAGTGCTGTCTGCTGATGCAGCTAGTGTATGGTTATGTGCCCTATACTTGTCCTCCTATTGTATTCACCTGTAAGTCACTGTCTCCTAGGTTATATATTCTGTAATAGGGCACTGTGGATCCCTTGTTCTCTGCCACCGGATACTTATGTCAGTGCTGCCTGCTGATGCAGCTATGGTTATGTGCCCTGTACCTGTCCTCTATTGTGTTCAGCTGTAAGTCACTGTCTCCTAGGTTATATACTCTGTAATCGGGTGCTGTGGATCCCTTGTTCTCTGCCACCTGATACTTATGGCAGTGCTGCCTGCTGATGCCGCTATGGTTATGTACCCTGTACAGCCTCTGTGTTCAGCGGTAAGTCACTGTCTCAATTGTTTATACGCTCTGTAATTGGGCGCTGCAGATCCCTTGTGGCGCGATATAAAAGGAAAATACTAGTCATACCTGCTAATAGCATGTGCGTAATCACGTATGTGATTGCAGTGTACAAAAAGATAAAAAATACACAACTAGTCATTTCTTTATCATGGCAAACGGGTTATTATTGTACAACCCTGTACAGTACTTCAGCATTTTTAAAGATTTAAAAAGCAAAGAGTTACAAAACTGTTTGCAATGAACTGGGAATAGAAAAGATAGCACTTTTTGTTTTAAATTCCATTATATAGTACACCGTATAAATTACAGAGTATTTTGATGCACAAATGCATCTGCCTAACATTTATCAAATGTAAATTTTTTTTTGTGTCTTTGTTCCGTTTTTGCAAATTCAGTCTTTTTGTATCTCAGCTTGGAGTCAACCAAAGCCCAGAGAGTAACTTCATCACGTGTGACAGTGTTCCAAATCTGGAACGCTGCTATTGTTGCAGTACCTCAAATTATTGGGGATGTGACAGTCTGTGTAAGTAATGCCCCCATTTGGGGCGTAAATGGGCTGCAGTCTGAAACCTCCTTTAAGGAGCTGGTCATTGTTTAAGGAGACGATCTGGAAGCTGGTTTCCGTCATCTCCAGGATTGAGTTGTCCTTTTTTGTGCCTGCTTCGCAATAGTCATCTTTCCGGCGCCCACGGTTGTATTTCCACTTCTGAGAGGTGTAGCGGCCCTTTTTGTGCATATGCCAGCAGAAGATGCTGAGAAGGACCACAAGTACAATAATGACCGCCCCCCCAATGAGCCCGGCCAGCATAAACGGGGAGCCCATACTCTGTGTAGTTGTCTGCTCATGGCTGGCGGGGCTGTTGCTGCCGTTATTTAATAAGGAAGCCTTGGTGGTGGCCTCGGCACAGGCGGTTTCTTCACCTGCCCGATAGTTGTTAAACGCATCCAAGGGGACTAAACAAATCCTGTAAGTGGACTTGGGTTCTAGATTTAACAAACTCAAATGTTGCTTCTCTCCGCTCACTATCCTTTCGTGGACAATCCCCTCTACCAAGCTGTGTCCCATCTTTACCCAGGTCAGCTTGTAGGACACGATCGTTATAAAGGACAGCCAACTGACCTGGATGCAGGTGTCATTAAATAAGCGAACAGAGAGCTGGATTCGTTCTCGGATGGGTGGGGTAACTTTCTCAGTGACTATGGTCTCTAGGTCAGGCACGGTGAGGGGTTCTAGCGACGGTGTGGGTGTCGGAACTGTAGGTGCTACAGTGGGTGTAGTGATAAGCTCCACAGGTGGCAGGGTAGTTGGAGCAGTTGTTGGAGGCGGTTGTGTAGTGGTTGGTAAACCGGGAGTGGTGGTTGGACAGGATAATAGATTCACATTGAGTTCTCTTACGGCCATTCCCCTAAAATGCTCTGGCCCTTGGCACATGAAAGCGCGGACGTTGATGGCAGCTGGCAGGGATTTAAGCCACTCTGTAACCCATCTAATGCTGCAATCGCAAAACCAAGGGTTGTTTCGTGCAGTTAACTGTTTCAGATTAGTTAAGCTGTCGAAGACTCCTTTCACCAACAACTGGAGCCGGTTGTTTGAAATATCCAATCTCTCGAGCTTGTGCAGTTTGGAAAAGGCCGACACCGGAATATGGTTTATTTGGTTATCTTGCAGGTTAAGCTTTACCAAATAGGTGCCCTGGAGATCAGTAGGAGGACTGGTGAGAGAATTGCGTACCATAGAAAACTCCTTGAGCTTGGGTAAGTAGCTAAATGTGCCATCTGCGATACCTTTGTTGGTAAGGAGATTGCCATCTAGTATCAAACGTTCCAAACCTGTCAGGTTCAGGAAAGCCTGTTCTGAAATCCTGGCAATGCGGTTTTCATCCAACCGTAACTCTTGTAAAACAAATGGAAGACCAACCGGCACGCTGCTCAAGTGATTCTTAGATAGAAACAGCAGCTTTAAGCTAACGGCCTCGCGAAACGCTCCATCTTCCACACCGACGGTTGAGATGGAGTTATCATCTAAATGAAGTTCTTCCAGTTTTAAAAGCTGTGCCAGTGCTACCCTTGAAATTGTCTGAATATTGTTCTCCTGGAGGTGAAGCACTCGGACATTCTTGGGAAGGTTCATAGGAAACTCGTCCAACTGGTTGCCGTACAGATAAACCGTGTGCACTGACTGGACGTTGTGCAGTTCCGCTGGGAATCCAGCATTGTTAATTTGGTTATTGTGGAGGTAGAGCACAGTTACACCCTCCGGAATCCCAAGAGGCACTGAGGTCAAACTCCGCTCATTACAGTAGACAAAGTTCCGGTCACAGCGGCACACAGTGGGACATGTCCGGGAGAGGGTTATCTGCATGGAGAGCAAAAGTGAAAGCAGGACCCAGGATTTCAAAAATGCCACCCAATCCTTGGGCCAAGATCCTGTCCGAAGGCCCATTTCTGGTCTGCAAAAAACAAAAGGCCTTTGCTAAAATGAGAGGTGCAAAAGCCGACACGGAGTGCAAATTTCAGCATTTAATGTGCTTTTGTCTGGCCATCTGGCAAGAAGAAAGCTCCTCACAGATGAAGGTGAAGTAATCCTTTGATGCGGACTTCTCATGCCACTGATGGAGATACGGCAGTCTCATTAGCCAGGATTGCTTGCTACCCATACAGACTGAAGTGCTCATTAATCACTTTGTAGTTTTTTTTTTTCCCCAGAAAGGATAAAGTTATTGAAACTGAGCAGGCTTTTGGCACGGTACTTCTTGGAAGGTGATCCGTTACTTCAGTTATCTCTCGCTCTGCTAAATTCGCTTCACCTCATCAGCAGGACCTGTGTGAAGAAAGAAATGAACGTCAGTAAACACAAAGAAATAAAACCACGAAACATCGGCAACGCAGATTTTACTAATCGGAGAACTACAGAAATGTAACTGTGGCCCTTAAAGGGCCCAAGGAGATCAGGTAACATGTTAATCTACTAAGCAGTCATGGTAGATCAGTTTCAGATCCATAATGGTGAATTTTGCAGGTAAAAATGGGCAGATAAGACCAGTCCCAAGTGATCACAGCTACAGATATTGTTTGTTATACTATAAAGATTAAATATCTGCCAAAAAAAATCTCCTGAGATTATTGAAATTATTGGTGCTTTAAGCGGTTAATACAGACTGTATTCAGATTGCACACTTAGGAAATAATACTGACTGCCTTCTTATGTCACAATAACGGAGCTCTGTCTATATAATAAAAATGCATGCTGATAAAAATGATGTCATCAAATTGGAATATAATTGGTGAGCACTCTGACCCCTTTAAACCTATGACTTCCAGAGCTCCATCATAAAACACAGGAGGGTGTGACACATACTGTATGCACATGTGACACAGATGAGTTGCACACACACGCACAATCATGCAGACATGTACAGAGTTACATTATAGTCACTATTTCCCCCTTCACCTATCTCTCATTTGAGGATTGTGGTAGCTCTAACCCCTATTATTACAGGGTGCCTGCAGAGAACATCTCCCCCATTCTTCTCAGACTTAACCCCCTCCCCTCCTATCTCCCATTGCCTCGGCAGAAACCCTGTCTCGCAGCTGTAGCTTAATTTTCTGGGGGTCCACAGAATGTGTGTGTGTGTGGGGGGGAGGGGGGGGTGTTTGGGGGTCGCATGGGGCATACGCCCTCTTTGCTT
The DNA here is from genome assembly GCF_055691185.1 of Crinia signifera. Lineage (NCBI taxonomy): Eukaryota > Metazoa > Chordata > Amphibia > Anura > Myobatrachidae > Crinia > Crinia signifera. The sequence continues at coordinate 53,662,832 of NC_139228.1, forward strand.
TACTCTTATCGGGTCTCTGCAGACAGATCCTATGTTGGCTACTAGTTGGCATACGTATTGCCATTGTGATTGCGTTGTCTTCCATATTCATTTGGGTCATTGTTCCAAAAACAAAAGTTATTAGAGGAATACATATACTATTTGTGATTAGTAAAATTGATAATTGACATATTTTGTAAAGAACTTTTAAACTACAACAACAGATGTGTCCTCATAAATCATTGCTGCAATCACATCAAACGTCCCTCTCAACGCATCAGGTGTTTGGGGGACGTTTTGCCAAAATTGTGACCATGTTCTGCTGGGTTCCTTTGGGTCTGGCTTTGCCCTGCATTGCTGAGTAACCAACTATAGATGTGTCCCCCGATCAGCTACACACCCTCGCGCAAACACCCTGTGGGTGCGATTAGCCACTCCGACTATGGTGCATTCTGGGGGGAGTGTGCAATATGCAATACTATGAATCGCCGCACCCACACGCAGAGGGCACGCTAATTGCCTCAAATACCCAGTGCCACAAGAATAGACCCATCTGTATAGACTTTATAACCAGCGCTGAATATTAGGGTTTGCACACACACACACACACACACTTGAAAACCCATCCACACCACCCTTTATACAAGACTCCTGCAGCAAAGGGAGCAGGCTGACTGCAGTGCATAGATATTTTGCACAGAGCTTAGAATTCTGCAGCTCTGCAACATCTCTTCTTGGAGGGAGTAGGGTTTAAAGACACAACAATAAACCAGAGGTCCACGCTGCCTCTTGGGGATTCTTGTGAGATTATGCCAAATTTGTTCCAGTCACGTGTAACAGAACAAACCGGGCCCCCACGTAAGAAGGCCGTCTAGCAATGTGCCCAGATTGCTTAGCACCGAGCCTCGTGCCCTTGCTTTCTTGGCGTACAGTCCCACAGATGACAGTAAGACACTCGCAGCGCCGCCTGCACAGATAAATAATTCACCCTTTTCCAGTAGAATTCAAAGACTGCCGGCGGGGAACACGCATAACCCATATTTCCAGTGTCACTGCAGAAAACAATCTTTTAGTGTTATCCATCTGCAGAAAGAACTCGCCGTGTAAAGCGCAGATCTGCCGCTGATAAGCTGCTTTCACATTGCAAATCGAGGCGGCTCAGTTTTTATTTTATTTTTAAATCTTAGGTTTTTTTTTTTTTTGTGTAACGAGGAAATAAATGGTTTCTGCAGGCAGAGAACTAGCGGGAACAACGGGGGACTCCGAATCTATTTGCAAAATGCACCATTACTGGTAAAAGAAATGTGTTTAAGCTGCCTGCCACTGAATAGAGGGGTCTAATTCCCATTACCATTAGTGCATGTGCTGGAGCAGGGCAGCTGCTCTGTGAGGTCGCCTAGGTGATGATGATATGTTTACAGAGGAAAGCATCAAATTCATATCCCCCTTTTATCATTCTCTGATCCTGACCTCGCTTCTCACACCTGTAAAGAGTGGATGACAGGTGTCGTCATCATTACAGTCAAATCATATAACAAGGGGACAGCAAGCATTTTGCTGGAAATGCTAATGAAAGGCCTGCAGTACAGTCACTGGACCTGTAGGTGGCACACTAGGACCCTATAGGGAAGATTTAACACCCATTTCCGACGAAGGAAACAGCTAAATCCAGAATTAATAATAAATAGGGCCTCAGCGATGTTCTGCGATCACTGCATTGTACACCCAAGCCAGCGTTCTACTACATTTAACGATAATGTGGTCACTAGATGGCGCTGCAATATTCACCATAGGTCTTTTACATGTCACCTGCTGCGACTGCCGCGTTACCTCATAAATAGTCATTTAGTAGAAGATTCCTTCTGCTGACTAATTAAGGGAATAAAAGACAGCTCACAGGCTAACGACGACATTATCGCTGCCTAATAATTGATGAGTTTAAACTTTGGAACCCGCCGATGTAACTTTAAAATGCGCTGACATGTAATGAGCACAGTATTTTTCTCATTCACAACTGTATTTTCGCTGCACAATATAAATGACCATCTGCGACGGCGAAACGGTCTGCGTCGCTTCTTCTGCACCCAGGAGTGTCCATTCTGCGAGAGGCCTGGGGAACTTGACGATCCATGTTACATTATGGTGCCCAGACGTTCCCCAGGCCCATTAGCTGCCTGTGTAGCACAAAGAAATGGACACACACACACACACCCTTCCTTTTTTCCGGTGTATAAGCGTTAGCCGTCACGTGGCGCCCAGCGAGGGGACAGCTTGGCTCCAATTATTGCAGATGACGCGAGTCTGCATAAAAAGATCCTCTAACTGGATTATGGTCCTAACTCAATTGTGACTGTCACAGTTTATCCCTCTTAACGCGCTGAGGTTTGTGTCTCGGTCGTGCCGTCTCATCTGTGGAGCTTCGCCCCGCGGTGTGCGCAGAATCTCAATGGGGGTCTGGGGAACGCTGCTACAGCTGTATTTTTGGGGGCAGTCACATCAGTTTAACCCGTTCAGCGCTGGGTACATTGGGGTACGAGGCCTGATAGCTAGGGATACATCACACAGCTGCCTCTATTGTTATCTTTGTAGTGCCTTAGGGGGGAATTTTAGCACTTGACAAGTTAACTGGTGCCGCAGAACGGATGTTATTAAATCGGAGGAGGATCCTGACAGATCCAACGCGTGATCAAAGAGAAACGTATACGATTATAACTTGGATTATATTCGCTATCTACGCCGCACGTATTCAGGCATATTGGCAGAAGCATCAGGGGAGAATCTACTGTCTATATCATCCCTAAAGGAAGATGATGTATTTGTTCATTAATATATGTCAGCAGTGTGTACTGTAGTTACCCCTGAGACTGGGACGGGTCTCTGGCCCTCTGCAGGCAGATAGGGGCCTATTTATTCAGTATCAGAACTTGCTTTATTGCAGCAGTAGATTATGTTTTACCCAAATGTACCAATAATCACACAGAGAGACAGGGGCTCCGCTAGGAACTGATCCTAATGCAATACCATTTCTCGCTAGTTTGGGTGTTGGCTGCGCTACTGCACGTGTGAGTGCTTTTGCCAAGGAGGGATCATTTAGATCCCTCTCCTAACTTTTATAGTGTGAAATTATAGATTGCAATGGCGAACACGGCCTGCAGGTATCATAATACAGCGATTGATTGAAAATGGGGGAACAACAGCCAGAGCACCCCTGGACCCGGGTATTGGGCAGTGAGCCACATACAGGGAGGTGGAAAATTACTATGCACAGTGCGCTACAAAAGTGGGACAACTTCTCAATCATCAACTGACCTGCACAGGAAAGGGGGACAACTTCCCCATCAGCAACTGACCCCCCACCGGGCCCCTCCAGAGGTTTGGGCCGAATGCCACTGGCTACAGCAAATGTGTGCAAACACCCCCCCCCCCCCCCCCCCATAAATATGTCTAGTGTCTGTGAGTCTCCAAAACACTGCCATCTGCTGGCAGAGAGTGAAACTACATCTCTTTCTCACACATGCACAAACACAGAAGACTAGCTCTGGGCTTACTAGTATAATAATAACTTTATAAGTAGCAGATATAGATTCCGTTCCTCGCTCGCCACATCATACATGTAAAGGTCTCCTGGACTTTAGCCAATGAATATAGCTAATGCTATAATGCATTCTATAGATTATAATCAGCCTTTGTAGCAGGTATCCTGATCCCGGGAAGATACAACAAGCACAGATCACTGCACTCCTCCAAAGCCCTTAATAGTGCGGGTGGGTGCAGCTGTGTCGGGTAGGGAGATCAGGCAGCAAATCCAGATTCTCACAACGCCTCAGGCCGAGCACAGAACAGGAGCAGATCCGGTACAGGGCAGGGAGGAAGGTGCGTGTGGGGGGGGAGACACGGAGTGGGTTCCATCATCTTGCAGGACCACTGCTACTTGACAGGTAGGAGCTGATTGGCAGGTGATAGAGACCAGACACTTTATCAATTCACAGAACGTAATAAATCTACCCCCCAGTACCGGGCGCTGCGTAAAAAAGCATATTGCAGCATGCACAGCCTATGCATAGATGTTGGACGGCAGGTTCTGCAGGACAGGAAACTAATTCCACCGATTGGAAGTGCGCAATTTGATGGTGAAATGTAGAAGGGGTGACAATCCCGTCTTCTCTGTAGCTGTAACCATGGCAACACCCAGTGCGATTCCGTTCTGCCATAGTGTGTATAAGAAAACTTCTGTTACAAGAGGGAGGGAGGGGAGAGAGTTTGTGAAATAAGCGCAGAAGGCGGAGCTTTGTAATGGACATTCATTAGGCAAATTATTACAGTGAGGCATGTGGATCATCTCACAGAATGTCTAAGTCCACACCAAAAGGTCAATATGCAATAGGTCGACAGAGAAAAGGTTGACACATAACAAGGTCGACAGTTTTTTGGGTGTCATTTTCAACACCTGAGCACATGGACCCCCAAATAGTGTCAATGATAACCTAGTGCTGCAGTGCATTTTGGTGTCGACCTACTGCATGTCAGCATTTTGGTGTTGACCTAGTGCATGTCGACGTAGGCATGATCTGAGAGCCATCCAGGTGCCTGTATCGGAGCAGTATACAATGCTATACCTAGTAGACAGAGGGGAGCAGGTTCTTCCATGTCCACCTCAGATCCCCACCCTGGAGCTTATACAGTATAGTAGTGATGCGGCAGTCGTCCGTAGCAACCAGATTACATTTTTCCTCTATAATATGTATAATAAAAACTTCTATCTGGTTGCTGTTGGTGAGCCAAGAATAGTAATCCTGATATGTTGTGGGACACAATGAGCAGATGTTCTAAAAACTTGGAGAGAGATAAAGAGGAGAGAGATAAAATGCCAGATAATCAGTGCCATGTTACAGTCTGGGTTTGAAAACTGCCTGTTAAGTGCAATACACTAACATACCCTCCAACATGACCCATTCCATTAGGTACAAAATGCTCTGTTCCTGGACTTCCCTGCCAGTGGCAGTTACAGATGTGAGCCTGCAGCACAGTCCAATATTCAAAAAGGGGAGCCACACCAGCTGCCATCCCAAACATCACTGAGAGTTGATGTGACCCCCCCTCTTTGAATATTGGACTGTGCTGTAGGCTCACATCTGTAACTGTCACTGGCAGGGAAGTCCAGGAACCGAGCATTTTGTACCTAATGGGATGGGTCATGTTGGAGGGTATGCACTAATAAACTCCTGTTATTAAAGAGGGTAAAGATTTTTTTAGCAGACTTAGTGGGAGATGTATCAAACTTTAGAACGATGAGAGCAACGTGACAAACCTGTGCTATTCCGCTAGCCTGCTGGTGCTCTTGCTCCGCACACAGTGTGAGGACAATGTGACCAACCCGTGCAATTCCATACTACAATGAGACCCTTAGCTTGGGAACTGCGGTTGCTAAGGTGTTTAAATGCCGGAAACAGCACCAGATCTTCTGCCCTTCACCCGCCTACCCAAATCTCGCATTCGTTAAGACTACCCCGATACCCTATGGGGCTACACCTTGAGTGAGATCAGGCAGCGGCTGCCAAACTGATTGGTCAGGTGAAAATATTCAACCATCAATGGAGGAAATTTACTAAGATGGGAGTTCCTATGGGCAACCAATCAGAAAGTACTTATTTATTTAGCACCTTGGTTGCCCATAGCAACATCTCATCTTCAATAGAACTCCCATCTTAGTAAATAACCCCTTTAGAATTCTCTTGCATACTATTTTTTTTACTACTAGAATGCTGCTGAATCTTTTCCTCTTCCAATGGGTATGACATTCCGCGGGCACTAAGGGAGGGAGGGGAAATACTTGGAAGATATGATTTGTAGGCACCGCAGTCAGAAAATATATATTATATGTCTACATTAATTCTGCTCCTTTAATAGAACCCAACACTGATATCTACTGTACCCTAATGTGCTGAGAAGAGCTGACGCTCGCTAATACCCGCAGAGAGAGCCAGCGGCAGGAAGCTCTCAGCGATTGGTATCAGGTTCGGGAGCCCGTGCCCAGAATGCTGCCAAGTGCAAGCTCTCAGCGCACACCCTGCCTGTCCGTCACAGGATAAGGTGAATGAGAGGCCTATTAGCAGGCTGTGCCTGTGGTTTTGCTTACATGCCCATAAACCCCTCAGCCCCCTCCCCACCTACATTTGGAAGCACATTCCATCCCCGCTTAATAAACAAAGGTCATTAAATTCTCAGCTTAGAAAATCAGAATTGTCTGTAAGCACCGAAGATCATTTTAAGCAACTGCACAGACAAATGCAATAAGAATTTTATGGCTCCGCTGCTGAATGCAGAATGACAATTCAGATATCACAAGGGCTCTGTGACATTGGATGGGAGTCGCTGAGGAGACGGCAGGCTGATTGTTCCTGAGAACGCCGTGGACTCTGCCTGTCAGGACATATGCCCCCTGAACCGGGGATGCCGGACTGCTGAGGACATTAGATCTGGAATGACGGTCAGGTTCAGGTGATGACAGAATATATCCGCACCAATGTGGTGGCTGCTTCCTGTGCTGCCGAAGACCCTGCTTCTTCTCAGGCTCTGGGTCATAGGTCAACAGAGTCCAAGTTGACAATCAAAAGGTCGACACGGACAAAAGGTAAATTTGGCCATGAAGGACAAATTTTTCCAACCTTTATCATCCACGTGGACTCCAATGGGGAACAGTAAAGTGCATGGAGGAAGGAGAGCGCTGTGGAATATGTGCGTGCTATATAAATAACTGGTAATAAATAAATACCCATGTGATGGAGTGCATGACAAAATCTAAAAATGGACACATACACAAAAAAATTGTGTTAACCATTTCCATGTCAACCTTTGATTGTGTTGAGCTTGTGCATGTCAACATTTTGGTGTCAACCTATTGACTGATGATGACAACCTAGAATTTTATTCCATAACGAATAAGTTGGGGACACAAGTTGTTTAAATTGGTACCCAAGTAAACTAGTGTTGACTGTTTGACTGTGTCCATCTTTTGTACCTGTCAACCTTTTGTTGTGGACCTATTGACCCTGTCAACTTTTGACTCTGGTGACTTCTCACAGGTCATCCATATGGGGTGGAAATTTTCACCATGGACTGAATTATGGTCGGCCCTATACCCTACCCCTTCTTCTCCCAGGTGCCTATGTACCAATAACGCCATTTCTCCAGTAAGATTTATTTCTTAATATATTGATGCTTATTGTGACAATGACCAACTGTACATCGGTGACATGTCATTGGCATCATCCTCCCCGGATTCTACATGATCCAGCTGACTAGTAAATGCCAGATGGTTTTACCACTCCTCCCCATTCATCATCCACTGGTTACAAATCAACTTCAAAAGACTTTACGCGCAACTAACGGGAGCTACAGAAGAAGGGTGCCCGTGATATGCAAAGGTCCTCGAGGTTTTAGGTGTCCCCATCCCATGCTCTACAGAGGCTAATATTTCTAAGAAACAAGCCTGGAGTTATTGGTACATAGGCACTGGGGAGAAGAAGCGGTAGGGTATAGGGCCGACCATAAGAAGGTCCATGGTCAATAAGTTAGCCCCATATGGTTGGCCTGTGAGAAATCAAACGTTTGATAGGGTCAACAGGTCCACAAGTAAAAGGTAGACACCTGAAAAGGTTGACAGGTACAAAAGTTCGACACAGTCAAACAGTCAACACTAGTTTACTTGTGTGGTTACGGAAAGGGTCAAATGTGTCTAGGTCGACAGTCAATAGACACCAAATGTAACTCTGTGCCTCTCATATCCCTAGGTCCTAGCCTAGGCTAGGCGACATTTCAAAATGGCCGCCCCCTCATGCCTCCAACATGCACACCCTGACTCGGAGCCCGTGGGGCCCTACTGCTGGATGCAGGTGGACAAATGGCACAGTGGGTTGGCTCTTCAGCACCCTAGAAAAAACTTCAACCTTCTACCAAGCCCCACCACTGTTTTTTTGGAAACGTTGCCCCCCAACTAATGTTTTTTAAGTAACATATATATAAATGAATACATTCTCATGTAACGCGCCGTAAAGGTTACAGGACAAGGCTTTCCTCAGGGGGGAGACATATTCTTACACCTGACGTAACCAGTATCTGGGATGAAACTATATCCGTGGGAAATCGAGTCGACACAGCCAGCCAGTAACACTTACAAATCCGAGTAACCCTTCGCTGTCCGGAAACGGTGACTCATGCGGGTGACAAGTAAGCTCTTCATACACTGTGACTGACAAGGGCGGGGACCGGGATCTCCAGTAATCAGGGGGAAAAATGCAGAAAAACCAGAATAAAGCAGAGATATCCGAGGTTATACGCAGACAATGGTTATGTCTCTGCGCCTCATATTAATTCTGTCCCATCTCCAGGTTCAGCGGCGTCTTTAATCTTTATGTACATTAATATATACATAACTGTCTGCAGTAATCTTTCACAGCATTAGAGGACGTTGAACAAACTCCATATTACAGATCGTCTCGCACAGAAAGTCATAAAAGGACATTAATTCTCGCCTATGTGGCAATTTGATTGCCAAACCCAAAGGCTTACAGTGGATAAACCTGCTTTACTCATTGTCATCCAGTCGCTGGGATTGTTATGTTATGACAGGAAGAGTCAATAACATTCATAAAAGTCAGATTCAGCAGTCTGGCCGCGCTGCAGAAATGACAGCGCAAATTACCCGGAAAACTGGCATCACGCTACTTCCATTTGTGATGTAGCGGCTTCTGGTCTCCGGATGGCAAAGTGCGGTCATCACCTACTGGCGGAGAAGATATTCTTACTGTTACTGAGCTGCAGTCTGTTACTACAGTGCGTCCGAGTTAGGCTGTGTAATACCGCACATATAGTACAGTAATAGTGATTTCAGGCCATTTTCTGAGCGATTTTACTTCAGAAAATGGCCCTACATCGCTGTTAAGCGATAGCGATGGATTGCGAGAAAAGTCATTGCTGATTTTTTTCGTTGTTTGCACGTGTACAGATTTGCACAACAGTGATCAGCTCTAAATAACCCCCATTATATGTTATACAAATCTATCAAAGTAAAACATTCAATCACTGGAGATCAATGTATTACTTTTGTTGGACCTAGATTATTGACTGAGGCCGCCAGATTTTCTGTTGTTAAAAACGCACCTTATCGCCGCATCATTTTGCAAAACATCCGGACATGAAAAAGCTGGGTAGGGTATAGTCAGGGCTTAAAGTGGTCATGCAGAGGTGGGGGGACTCATTTCGCTATGACACCTAATTACCCCCTCCACTCCCCCCATTAGGCAGACACAGGGCCAATGGTAGGGTTTTTGGCATCCCCCTGCAAACTAGAATGCTTTTCTGTGAGAATGATTGTGCAGGGCCAATGTGGAGGTTAAAAAATTCCACCAAACCATTAGAGGTGGTGGAACTCCCGTTCCCCCTCACTTTAACCCCTGGGTATAGCTCACTGAGGGCCAGATGCAATAAGCTTCAAAAGTGATAAAATGGAGAGTGATCAACAGCCAGCCAATCAGCACCTACCTGCCATGTCACAGACGGTGTTTGAAAAGTGTCAGGCAGGGGCTGATTGGTTGGTTGTTTATCACTCTCCATCTTATCACCTTTGAAGCTTAGTGCATCCGGCCCAGACAGTGCTGACAGTCGAAAGGAAAATGTTGAAAAAAAAAACCCCATCAAAGAACTCTAGTCAACCTTCTCATGTGTCAACCATTTCTAGGTTGGCTTTTTGTCTGTGTCGACCTTTTGTCAATGCCTACCTAGAGCATGTCAACCTTTTGGTGTCGACATAGTCATCATCGTGCAACCACCCGGATACAGGGAACATGCAGGCCAGGTCCGGTTGCACCTCACCTGCTACTCTGTATTTAATGCCAATTCCTGAGCGCTTTACAGTCGCAGTGTCCCTAGTACAGTGCCGGGCTTTTTTTCTGTGTCTCTGATGACAAGCGTTTGATGAATTCAAAGAGAAATAAATGGTCCATATATACGTGGGCACATTTGTATATGTACCCCCAAGTATCCAACTGACTGCAGAGATTCCAAATGTGACCAGCAGGTGGCAACAGAAAACACAGGCTTTGGAGATGGCAAACTCCCCATTATATAGACCCACATTACCAGGAGCAGTTAACCAGCCAGGACCATAAACGCCCTTCTAGCACAGGGTTAGACTTGGTAACTGGGGCAGTTATCGCCTTTATGAGTCCTGCCAGCACCAACGTTTGCTGGATATTTCCCTGATGGAACCGACACTTGTTGAACACAAATCCACACCTTGATTAATTAGCAGATCCGCCGCCGGCTCTGACCTGGAGGAGAGGATTTGACAATGGGCCTTGACAAGCATTTGTCTGATGAAGATTTAGCAGGATTACAGGAACAATTGCAAGTTCAGTTTCTCAGAATTCACAGAGCTGTCACCGCCAGTATCAGAAGATCTGATATTAATGTGATAGACTGCAGCACGTAATTACATCAGCCTGTGTGTAGTGCAATACTCACAGGATTTTATGTATTCACCGAGCTGCCATTCTGCTTGGATCGCAGGCAAACCTCTGCCTCACAAGAAGGTGATTTAAATAGATATTTTTAAGTTTAGGGAACGTCCAGAAACAGAGTTCAGACATTTCCCAGGGAGATAAACTGTCCTCGTAAAGTAAACATGACACAATGACAATGTCTGCGACTCCTATTTACATGAGGTCACTAGCATGTGATCACCATTGCAAATAAAACCTGGTTAATTTTTACAATTGTTAAAGTACAATTTAGTATTTTATGGGGAAAATCTGGTTCTGTACATGAAGCTAGTAAAATAATAACGGATTTTAGAGACAATGACATCAATGAGGATGCAGCCTATCCAGTCACTAGGAAACCGTGACATCACTGAGAGAGCAGCCTATCCAGTCACTAGGAACCAGTGACATGACTGAGAATATAGCCTATCCAGTCACTTGGAACCAGTGACATCACTGACATTGCAGCCTATCCAGGCACTAGGAGCCAGTGACATCACTGAGGGTGCAGCCTATACAGTCACTAGGAACCAGTGACATAACAGCCTATCCAGTCACTAGGAAGCAGTGACATAAACAGTCAACTTAATGAATGAGATTAATGATGGACTGTTTCTCAAGACTTTTGGTCCTTCCCATGAACTTTATAATTACCAGATCAGAGAGGGATACAACATTATTTCACTAATTAAGTATATTATTGCCATAAACTAATTGTGCACATTTCCTCCAAAAATGAGTACAACAAACTATTAGTAGAAACTATTATTTACTTCATAAACCCCGACCCACCACGATGGCTCCAACCTACATTCCCAACACTGAGCTGGGGACTTCATTATAGTAGAAGCGAGATGCTTTTGTCCGTAGGTCTCCCATAAGTGACCAGTGGTACCTGAAATAGTGCAGAGCATTTCAGCTTTCCTCCAGCCGTGGGGCTCTGCCACTCCATCTAGCCCCGACACACACTCACCACCAGGATAAAATAGCAGCTACAGCTGTTCCATCAGCAACAGCTGAAACCATCTTTAGTCTCCAGCCTCTGAGATTATCACGTCCTGAGGCTGGATATGGGCTCGAGTTACTAACACCAAAACTCAGGGCCAAACATAAAGCATCACTCAGCGGCCTCAAGGAATTGGAGCTTAGATAAAGTGCTTCTTTAGGATGATGTGAGTGTTGGACACCTAACACAATTCACCAGCGTTCCCCCCCCGAGCTTCCAAGATAAATATAAAATGTGGAACTGGCCACAGAAATGTTAAGCAATGTATTGGGCTGACATCTTACTGGTTCATGTGCAGAACATTGAGAACAAGGCGCTTATATGTAAAAGATAAACTGAAATTACAGCCTATTCAGTCATTAGGAACCAGTGACATCACTTAGTGCAGCCTACTATTTCATTAGGAACCAGTGACATCACTGAGAGAGTTGCCAATCCGGTCACTAGGAAGCATTGATATCATTGAGAGCACAGCCTATCCAGTCACTAGGATCCAGTGAAATTACTGAGAGTGTGGCCCATCCAGTCAATAGGAGCCAGTGACATCACTGAAAGTGCAGCTGATCTGGTCACTAGGAGCCAGTGATATCTAGGGTGGAACATTGTATAATTTGGTTATTGGTTTAAAATAAAAATAACATTTTCAGTTTAATTAAAAATCTAATGGTAATTTTAATTCTGGTCATCATGGTCATAAAAGTATCCTTTCATGGCCATTAAAGATGGTCTCTGGGTCCCAGCATCTAAATTCAATCATAATAAAATATATGCAGCCATTTGCCATTCTGTTCTAGATCCATATGTGAATATATGAACCAGATGGAACACTTGCTATCCACAGACAGTAGATTATTCATAATACATTTCATTTAATATAACAGTTTTTGCCATGCAGAAGGTTTCTGGGTAAATTAAATGGTGGATTTTTTCGACTCGCTTTGGATTCAAATGCAATTTAATCAAACGTTATTTATACGGTTCTGCATTTTTAAAGACAATTTGTGATGTGAATATATAAAGGCTGCTGACATGGCTCTTTGATGGATTCAAGCATCTATGGGTCGATTTATTATTCAGAGGTTTGTTAAAGCCACCGCTTTACTGACAGCTTTGTTTGATAGATTTAAAGTGGCAATAAAAATAAATGCTAAACCAGGCTGCTTTACAGTGTATTTCTGTTGCTGCTTTAAATCCGTTGGCCAAAGCGGACGATTCTCATCAGTTTTTATAAATGGCTGAAAAGCAAATCTGCTGCCTCGTTTCCATGCATAGAGCGGTGTCCAATCTAGAGCACTAGAGTGTGTAGACAGATAAACATTGGGAGGGTATAAAGGATTCAATCTGTGCTACGGAAGAGCTTGTTACTCAGGAGTACAAATTTCTGGTTATAGGATCTTAAGGAGTCTCACTTTTGCTCTGGAACTCCAGGAGTCAACCATTATTGGCTAGTCAGTCGATACGTTGACCCGTATAGAATGTGCCAAGTGGGTAAAAAAGTGAACAGGGTCAATACAGTAGGTCAACATGTAAAAAGTAGACACCTTAAAAGGTCAACTGGTGCAAAATGTCGACAGTTAAAATGTCAACATGGGTTGATACAAAAAAAGGTCAATCATTTTTTTTGTTTTTTGGGCATCATTTACCATTCCCAGGATCCCTTAGCCTGTTAAAAAGGACATAAGGCCTTATCCTAGGCATAAATAAAAATAAGGCATACGTTTGCACCTCGGTAATACCACGCAGCACCGCTAGATGCAGACAGAATTACAGCAGGAATAAGCGCTGAAGATAGTCGTTCTGTTTGCAGATTACATATGTTACAGTTAATGTGCAGCTGCTGCTATGTATAATACAGGTGATTTCAAGCGCTGGCATATTTCTTTTATGTTTTTGAATCAAAATGTTGCCAAATGTATTCCTGGCTGCTGTGCATGGGGCCTATAAAAGGCTGATATGGGTGTGGCTGAGAATGAAACTTGTATTTCTACCTTTCCCGCATAATGAGGACATTTTCCCATTTTTACCAGCTACTGATTGTGTAGCTGATGGACCCACCCATGTGGCTCTAGCCACACCTACACAGCACTGGACACACCGCCTCCCCTTCTCAGTATAGGCCCTTGAATATGGTTAACTCACGGTCCTAGGGGCCCCTTAGTCTGGCCCTGTATACCTTTTTTTTTGGTCTTACTCCTAACTATTAAATCGGTTCTTAAATAATAAGAATAAAACATTGCCAACTTATCTAAAAAATTAAGAGCAAGTATTAAAAGCAAATAACCACCAGCATCACGGTGGTGCAAGAAGTTTGATAGATTCCACAGGAACCGAACAAGGTACTGAGCATGAGACACATAGTGCCTCGTACCTCAGTGATGTCATTGGTTTCTAGCGATGTCATGAACAGCAGCTAAAGCCACACAACTGCCACCTTCACCCAAGTCCAGTAATATTCCAATAATAGAAAAGGTTGTCCCTGGAGTTTTCCCGCCAAATGAAGTTAAGTCCAGCACATGTTCTGCGTTCTAATAACGATCTCATACGCAAAAGCCTTCAATGACGACACAAGAGGCGCGTGTTGGCAGGGGGTTCAGTATGATTTACCAACAGTCAAAATCCCTAAGGTCAAAATACTGTCCACCATTTTTCGATGGTCAAAATACAGACATGGTTAACTCAAAATGTCAACAGGTCAAAAAGTAGACATGCTTTTTTGGGGTGTGTATGTCGACATAGACACTGTATAAGTGTCCCTTCACATGGCTCGCTATGCTTTAGACATATTCCCCCTCCACTTCCACTGGGATGGTAACGTATAAACAAGTCGGTATCAAAGAAAAAATCATGAAAAACTCTTGACTTGTTGGCATTTTGATCATGTCGGCATAATGAATGTTGGTATTTTGACCGTCGGTCAAAGGTGGACGGTATTATAACTATAGGTAATTTGACTGCATCCTTTGGCAAGTTAGCCCAAATCCTCATGGAATATTGGTATATAGCCATCTACCTGTATACATAGTGCAGTATATAGCTAATATAAAGCTTGTGCAGTGCGCCATACTCAGCCCAATAACCCTTCCTGCCTCCAAATGCAGAGCGGAGCGGTGGTTCTGCAGTTAGCAAATTGCTCTGCTCTGTATGAATTATGCGGCACAATGAAGCCGGCAGCCGGCTTTTAAGTGGAAAGATGTAGGGAAAACGGTCTTTGTGTCATTTAAAAAAACGCCTTTCACAGAGCGCGAGTTGCTGGAAGTGAGTTTGGAAATGGGCTGATTCTAATACATCATTAGGAGGTGACTGTTCCATTATCCCACCACGTGAAGTGAGATGAGGTTACTGTAACCTGGCGCTGTAATAGACTGCGGGTACCGAGTGCAATATTACCTACATACAATACAAGCAGGCAGGACAGCTGCAGCCGCTGACCAGTATAACCGCCGGCTCATACTGACTGAAATCTGGGCACAGTATCACTCAGCTGAGGGCACCAAGAACAATTTGGACGCTCAGCCATTTGCAGCGCCTACGGCTCTGTACAGAAAGCTGCATTTTATGGTACCTTTTATTTTATGGCACAGGGTGTCTCCCAAGTCCAAAATTCCGAAATATGGAAAAATCTCATATGCATAATATTTCCAGGCCCGAGCATTTTGGCCAAGGGAGACTCCACCTGCACCATCATGTGTTCTGGTGTCTGCATCTCCCCTGATTGGTTTCCCACCTGTGATGGAAAGTGAAGAGTGAGACCTGTCAGGGATGATAATATTAATCCCATAAAACCGCTTAGACTCTGCAAGGATCCTACTACAGCTTGCAGGTAAGTGCAATGCTAATATTTACAGTGCAGCTTACAAATACCTGAATTAAAGGGGTTAGACACTTTTGGGAACCGTCCAAAATCAAACAAAGCTCTGAGGCCAGGACACTGTTACTGGGGGGGGGGGGGATTATTTGCTGAATGGAAATACTGACACAGTAACTTGCACATTTTGCAGGGTGGGGGCTCCGGGGCCGACAGCTAAATTCACACATTTATTTACAGTGACGAGAGAGAGGGATATTCGGGTCACAACCTGGATTATAACTAAACCTTGTCATCTCCAGGCTCAGGAGGATGAACTAAGCAGAGAATTAGGTGGCCCTTCTAGAGCTAGGTGGAGATGCTGGCCTGATGCAATCACTAGCTACTGATGATGTAACGGGATTGGCCAGGTTTGGACAGACCCAGGAGCCAGATAGCGAATGTGGAAAGACATTAGGACAAGGATACAAAGAGGTCTACATTGAGAAGGTCCGCATGCACAAGTTTGACATACAAAATGTCGACATGAGAAAACGGTCAACGTGTAAATGGTTGACACATAAAAAGGATAAGATTTAAGTTTGGTGTCAACTTTCTGCACATTCGGACTATCACTATTTATCAATTTTGGCACTTCTGCGCATGTGTCAGAGGGCACATGTGTGAGCCTTGAAACTGCAATCACAGACTATCTCAGTATCAGAGCCGATGGAGGGGCGGCGAGGGACCGTTGCGTGGTGGCGACGTGGCAGCATTTCGTGGGAGCAGTCTGGACAATGCAGACATGTCCAGACGGCTCGGGAGGGAGGGCCGCGGTGCCTGCGTGACCTCAAACGCAGCTGATGGGACCCAAAACATGGCCGGCCAATGCTCGGCTTCGAAGTTAGGCTGCACATCCGGTATGTGTGAGCGCTTCGCTGTGTAGCAAACCGCCTGCACTTTAGTCATGCAAATGATGATTTATGGGGACACATCATGGGGAGGGGCCATTTCATGTATCCATCATTCTATGTTGTCCATTTTTACAACATTGAACCTTTTGACTGTGTCAATCATATCTTTTTTACCAATTGACTGTTGATCTATCATCCAGATACCTGTAGCCAGCTCCTGGTAAAAAGGTAATTATCGTCCCAATATATTTCTAGAAGGTCCCAAAACCTATCACTACTGATTTTTAAAAAACGTTTTCCTTAAGTAGACAAAGGAAAGTGGAGAAAGGAAGAACCAGCACCCACAAGGATGTCTCCTGAAATACTTGGTGCTACTGTGAGCATTTTTCAATCTGATTGGCAACTTATTTTTACACCAAACTTCCGTTAACATTATATAAACCACCATTAAATTCAGTTTCCAGTTCATTATTCCTATCTGTACCGGGCCCATCTTACAACGCACCAATATCCAAACAGAACCCACACATTAATTATTTATTTCTCCATTACAGCAGAGTGTCAGCAACTCGCGATTGTTCTTGTTTAATTTCAGCAGAAGTCAAATTATTCTCTTAATCTGCATCTGAAAGAGCCAGAAAACAGTTTGTGCGCCCCCAAGGATGGAGTAATTGGAGAGAGCAGATGTAGACGGAGAGCGAGAACCCCAGAGCTACAATCCAAATCACAAACACATTTAGAAGAAATTACAGCCCTGTAATCTCACGTTCCAATGATAGATGAATTAAAGGGGTAATATTACACCCACTAATACATCTCAGTGTAAGAATGGAAAACGGAATTTTCACACAAACGGTTTCCAACAATTTTTTTTTTTTTTTAATTTATGAACCTTTTTCTTTTCTTTTTTTCACTGTTGTTCAAATATTTTATTTGTGTTTCAAGCATTTATGTTCTGGAAAATACCTGTTTATGTGAACAGAGCACCAGCTATTTTGTTAGTGTACGTTGGCCGGGATACTGTGCGTATAATTGGTTTCGTATTGTGTGGGTTACAAAATAACAAAAGGTGGCGTTGAATGCGGAATGGAGGATTAAGGCTCAAATTCAGGAGGCAGAAATAGAAATTCCTCTGTGTTGAGGTGACAGAACCAGATTAGATGTCAATGAATAAGGAAACAAAGTTTCTGCAGTAATTCAGTAACTTCTGAAAAGATAAACTGGCGTAACGCCAGGTGGTATAGTTGGGTCACAAGTACCCAGTTTTAAAATAAAAGGAATATGCTCATTTCTGCAGCCAATCAGGTCGCTGCCCAGGCAGGACAAAGACCGGTACGGTGCAAATCACAAATCCATACAAAATTCCTGAACCATCAAATGATTTTTTCCCACCCTGCGCAAATGTTAAGGTGGCCACACAGTATGGCGAGAAGTCGCAGCAGTGTATGGCAATCCGATCCCGCTTGAGCTGCCCGGGACCAATAGCTTCAAAATTGATAAAATGGAGAATGATAAACAGCCAGCAAATCATCTCCCATCTGCCATGTTACGGGCTGTTTTTAAAAAATGTCAGACAGGAGCTGATTGGCTGGTTGTTTATCACTCTCCATTTTTATCACTTTTGAAGCTTAGTGCATCTGGCCCATTGTGTATATACTGTAATGTAGCGCTCTCGTTCCTCTGCTGGGGGTTAAGAGTTTTCTGAATTCTCAGACACTGACGCATTTCCCAGGTACGGGCAGTTGAGGTTTATCAGACGAGCTGGGATGTGATGATACCAGAGAGAAGGTGACCTTGACGGAGATGGTCGTTGTCTGTCGGACTAAATGGGTGTTTTCAGCAGACAAATGACCAGGCGCTGATAGACGCGCTGAAAGTGCCAGTCAGCCGCCTATTCAGGCTCCCTGCAGCTTGTGGGATAGTTCCCTGTTTGCATAATGGATTGTACTCTGTTTTGTATTTTTAGGTGCATAAAAGACACAATGCTCGGGATGAAAGCAGATTAGAGGACGGTACACTTACATACACTGTTATATCGCTGCTGTGTAACAACGTCATCATGGTGATGGGGTGGTAATGCTAGGGCTATGGGGCACACTGCCGGTGATGGGGTGGTAATGCTAGGGCTATGGGGCACACTGCCAGTGATGGGGTGGTAATGCTAGGGCTATGGGGCACACTGCCGGCGATGGTGTGGTAATGGTATGGCTATGGGGCACACTGCCGGCGATGGGATGGTAATGCTATGGCTATGGGGCACACTGCCGGTGATGGGATGGTAATGCTAGGGATATGGGGCACACTGCCGGCGATGGGGTGGTAATGCTAGGGCTATGGGGCACACTGCCCGTGATGGGGTGGTAATGCTAGTGCTGTGGGGCACACTGCCGGTGATGGGGTGGTAATGCTAGAGATATGGGGCACACTGCCGGCGATGGGGTGGTAATGCTAGGGCTATGGGGCACACTGCCGGTTATGGGGTGGTAATGCTAAGGGGCACACTGCCGGTGATAGGGTGGAAATGCTAGTGCTATGGGGCACACTGCCGGTGATGGGATGGTAATGCTAGGGATATGGGGCACACTGCCGGCGATGGGGTGGTAATGCTAGGCTATGGGGCACACTGCTGGTCATGGTGCGGTAATGCTGGGGCTATGGGGCACACTGTTGGTGATGGTGCGGTAATGCTAGGGCTATGTGGCACACTGCCGGTGATGGGGCGGTATATGCTAGGGCTATGGGGCACATTGCCAGTGATGGGGTGGTAATGCTAGTGCTATGGGGCACACTGCCGGTGATGGGATGGTAATGCTAGGGATATGGGGCACACTGCCGGCGATGGGGTGGTAATGCTAGGGATATGGGGCACACTGCCGGCGATGGGGTGGTAATGCTAGGGCTATGGGGCACACTGCTGGTCATGGTGCGGTAATGCTGGGGCTATGGGGCACACTGCCGGTGATGGTGCGGTAATGCTAGGGCTATGGGGCACACTGCCGGTGATGGGGCGGTATATGCTAGGGCTATGGGGCACATTGCCAGTGATGGGGTGGTAATGCTAGAGCTATGGGGCACACTGTCGGTGATGGGGTGGTAATGCTAGGGCTATGGGGCACACTGTCGGTGATGGGGTGGTAATGCTAGGGCTATGGGGCACACTGCCGGTGATGGTGCGGTATATGCTAGGGCTATGGGGCACATTGCCAGTGATGGGGTGGTAATGCTAGAGCTATGGGGCACACTGTCGGTGATGGGGTGGTAATGCTAGGGCTCTCATGATACATAGCACCGCACTGACTAAGACACACCCAAAAACAGTGTTTTAATAGCCACATTCACCACCCAAAATGGTTACAGTCGGTCAATCAAACTGTGCCTAGAACCACAAAGCCACCGCTGTTGCAAGATCATTGCGGCATATGCGCAGTGCAGCCTAGACACAGACCACAAAACAATTGTGAAAGAATCAAAACCCCATCCGATAGATATAGACAGACAGATACTGTAGATAGAATCAGAACATAAAAGCCTGTTTTCTAGATATCAGCATTAAAGTATGTGCTGCGTTGATGGAACATGCTGGCGGTGAAGAGGTTAATTATCTAATACAATTACAAACATGTCTGAATTTGATGGTGCCTCGGACATACCCCGTTCCATTCTCACCATCTCCCCCTTTAACTGCAATGAGATTTCTGTTGATCAGTGCACAGGAGAGAGGACAAGAGGAAGACATTGGCGAAGGGGCACCAGTGACTGTCAGCGTGTCAGTGAGAGGGCAGTGAGAACAAGCCGCCATACTTCCATGATGGGTGAGAGATGTCCAGAGGTCATTTAGAGGAATGCCAGTGCATTAGCCCTTTGGGTGGGGTCCTTTAATAATGAGCACACCCATTTTTTGTTTCCCTGGATAGTAGGTGCTCTGCTATAATGGAGAGTTAATAAGCCCCTTTACATGTACTGCATATCATCATATTACCAACATGTCTGGCGGCAGACATACTATGATCTTGGCGACAGTGGAGGTTTGGTGGCACCTGTGAAATTGCGTAGTCCATGGTTAAACGCTTTCAGTTTGTAGCGAGCTGTAAATGTGGCTTAGCCGGAGAGACCCTGCAGGCATGTCACCTAATCCCTGTCACCAACACAAAGCCAGGTACAGTCCCTTCACAAAAATCAGACTAAACAGTCAGATAGCATCAAATCGCCCTTGGCCCAGATGCAGAAGTCTGAGGAATCTGCGAGTGTGGGCCTGCAACGTCTGACAGGAAACGTGGAAAGCAGAGAAACTCTATACCGTGAAACTGGCTCTACTGTAAATTCACGGACGGCACAACACAAGTGCTCACAGAACTTCCTCACCAGGCAGACGGGTGAGTGAGAGTCTGGGGGCATGCTGGTGCTTGTAGTACCACAACAGCTGCACAATTAATGGTGTAAGAAAATCATGTTTGTTGCTGAAACTGGGTCCCACAAGCAAATATATTTTATAAATAAGACAGAAAAATGGCAGTTTTTCTATGTGGGGTGGGAAGAACTTATATACAACTTATTATTATATCCCAGCGTTTCCATGCATCATATTATACCTCCCAACTGTCCCGGTTATCGCGGGAACGTCCCTGTTTCTTGAGATGTTCCCCCCTTCCACCCGGGGCTGGCAGTGTCCTGCGGCGGGGGGGGGGGGTGTCAGTTGTGAGTCCCCCCTTGAGACCCATGAATAGACATGTCTATTCCTGCAGCCAGAGGGGCTGAGGGCATACCCCCTCAGCGCCGAAAATGGGGTGTGGCCTCGTGGTTACATGGCAAGTATAGGCCACACCCCCTTCACAGCAGGCCACACTCCCAAAGTTTGGGGCACAGGCGTCCAATGTTGGGAGGTATGATCTTATACAAGTAAAGTGCTACATGTGCCAACATGTGATATTTCATGCCCTACCATCCAATACGGCGTGGTGGGAGAATAAAAGGACACTCTGGCAATGTCCATGCCGACAATCGATATTGCATGCTAAGTGCAGCGAGGTGTATCTATGATATGTAATAAATGGGTAGAATATTGAAATACTTTCGGTATTACTAATCATTCATTCCAGCAATCATTCAGGGCAAAATTGGCACCAAGCATATGCCCAGATCATCTTATGAGCTTTGCCCAACACCCTGTCATTTTCTCATAACTCATGGGACACTATGCTAATACACCGCGCGAGTGTCCCTATTCTGACATTGATAAAGTAGGGAAGTATGCCATGGCCCTAACTGTGTGGAGTTTGTATATTCTCCCTGTGCTTGCGTGGGTTTCCTCCGGGTGCTCCGGTTTCCTCCCACAATCCAAAAATATACTGGTAGGTTAATTGGCTGCCAACAAATTAACCCTAGAATGTCTGTGCGTGCGTGTACATGTGGTAGGGAATATAGATTGTAAGCTCCACTGACGCAGGGACTGATGTGAGTGTTCCTATATTCTATATAAAGCGCTACAGAATATGTGTGCGCTATATACGAAACTGTTATTTATAATAATATCTTTCATTTTCTAGGTTTCTATTACAATTACAGCTTAGATCGGGTGTCTAGGCGTTATTACCCAACACTATTACATGTCCGGTACATCTTTTACTGGCATATGTGCGTTCTGAAAAGTTACTGCAGATTTACCTATAATATATTTGGCCACTAGGTGGCATTAGTATATTCGTGTTATTGTTGCCTTCAGGAGGTATTAGGTATGGCCACTGACCACCGAGGTTTGAACAGAGTCTGCCTATCACAAAACTAAGAATGTCTATGAGGAAGATGTCCTTGTGGTACTTAATGCAGGAGGCGGCTGTGGAACTTCATAGACGCAGAGAAGCCTCACACCGGCCCAGTATGGCTGCTAACCATCTATGGTCGATGGCAACCCCTAGCTGATATATCTATTTAAACTACTGTAACACTTTCATATTAACTTGCTGCCTCCACAAAATAAAGAAGGGATGGAAGCTCTTGTAAAATCTACGTGGACTGTTTGGGAGCATCGGGGTGGAACTAGCCGAAGAAAGTGCGTAGAAGGTGATTTACTAAAGGAGAGAGATAAAATACCAATCAGCTACTAACCGTATGTTAAAGGCAGTGGCTGAAAAAATGACAGTTAGGAGCTGGTTGTTGGTACTTTATGGCTTTCCAATGCTTAGTACAACTTCCCTCTACTATGAAGGCCACGTGTAATACGTGGCACTCTATCTGGGGGGAATTCCTTACTAACGAGTCGATTGGGTAAACACAATTCATTGAGATGATTCCATTGCCATTAAATAATAATAAAAAAAGACACACAGATATGTACGTACATACATACATACATACATACTGTATATGCAGGGCTCGATTCTAGTTCACTTGCAAAAGCAAATTCTCTCTCTAATGGACAAAACCATGTGCACTGCAGGTGGGGCAGATGTAACTTGTGAAGAGAGAGTTAGATTTGGGTGGGGTTTGTACTTCAAACTGATATCTATATTGCAGTGCAAGAATAAAGCAGCCAGTATGTACCCTGCACAGAAACAAAATGACTCACCCAAAATCTAACTATCTCTGCACAAATTACATCTGACCCACCTGCAGAATGGTTTTGTCCAAAAGAGAATTTGCTTTTGCAAATGAACCAGAATCAGGCACGCAATACATTGATATGCAGAGTACATACATACAGTACATACATAGATCTGGCTTGATGCTGAGGAGACCGACAGCTGATTTGCATTGAACTCCGCATCAGATGCTATATGTAGTTCTAAAGCACATGTCTTCAACCTGTGGCCCTCCAGATGTTGTGGAACTACATGTCCCAGCATGCCCTGAGGTTTTTTGGCATGCTCTTATAGGAAAAAATGTGGCAATGCATGTTGGAACATGTAGTTTCACAACATCTGGAGGGCCACAGGTTGAAGACCCATGTTAAAGGGTTATCCCAACCAAAACTTTTGCCGACCGGTATCGCTGACTAAGCCGCAATAATTCATTCAGTAATTGTGGTCATAAGGTATTAATGGTGATCACAACAAAATAATAAAGAGAAACCGACCAATCACAGCACTTTGATAAATTAGCCAAATACAGAGCGATCCCCCTTTCTGTTAGGAGGGACTCTTATCACCTGTGTATCTACGCGACTGTGCTCTGTTGTAGAACCAGAGCGTCTTATCGCCCAGTGAAAGCGGACACCTTTAAACACTGGTACCGTGCCTAATGAGAAACACCCAAACAATTGCTTTTCGTATACAAGAGGCCGATGGCGGAAGCGTATATTATGCCGCACTGTGCGTGGCGCCAGATTCCTGATCGCTGGAACAATGGGCTGTAATCCTTTAAGTGAAAGGCACCTTCATAGAACAAGACAAACATGTTTCTAGCAGAGGACAGAAAAGAGCTTACAGTCTAATTCACGTAATCCCTTCATAATTATGACAAGTGTCTCAGAAGACGAGATGAGCGGTGGTAGACGCGGTGCTTGTGTAAACAAACTCCTAAACAAAGATGTCTATGGGGCAGCGTGGGTTTGGGGGTGGGGTACTTTGGGGGCTAATGAGATATTTCGAGTACTCAAACTGACCATACGCCAATTAGTTGGCATATCATCTGCTCTCGAACATTACCAGATTTTCATTCCAGTCCACCAACTAGTTAAATGGTTGGATGAAAGTTGGTTTCTATATGGTCAGATTGTGGTGCCGATGAGATGTGATAATATCGTCCCAATCTGCATTGTGATAACTGATGATATCACACAGCTGTATCAATTATCGTATGTTGAGACAGAGTTGTGAGAAAGCTCTGTCCTGGCTGGGTCCATCGGACATACTCAGCTGATCACACTGGCTGGGTCCATCGGACATACTCAGCTGATCACACTGGCTGGGTCCATCGGACATACTCAGCTGATCACACTGGCTGGGTCCATCGGACACACTCAGCTGATCACACTAGCTGAGTCCATCGGACACACTCAGCTGATCACACTGGCTGGGTCCATCGGACACACTCAGCTGATCACACTAGCTGAGTCCATCGGACACACTCAGCTGATCACACTGGCTGAGTCCATCGGACACACTCAGCTGATCACACTAGCTGAGTCCATCGGACACACTCAGCTGATCACACTGGCTGAGTCCATCGGACACTCTCAGCTGATCACACTGGCCGGGCCCATTATATAAACACACAGTTGATCACACTGGCCGGATCCATTGGACACACACAGCTGATCACATTGCCCGGGTCTATCATATAAACACACAGCTGATCACACTGGCCGGGTCTATTGGGTACATACAGGTGATCACATTGGCCGACCCCGTCAGACACACACAGCTGATCACACTGGCCGGGTCCATCGGACACATACAGCTGATCCCACTGGCCGGGTCCATTGCACACACACAGCTGATCACACTGGCCAGGTCCATTGGACAAACACAGCTCATCACACTGGCCGGGTCCATTGCACACACAGCTGATCACACTGGCTGGGTCGGACACACACAGCTGATCACACTGGCCGGGTCCATCGGACACATACAGCTGATCCCACTGGCCGGGTCCATTGCACACACACAGCTGATCACACTGGCCAGGTCCATTGGACAAACACAGCTCATCACACTGGCCGGGTCCATTGCACACACAGCTGATCACACTGGCTGGGTCGGACACACACAGCTGATCACATTGGCCAGATCCATTGGACACACACAGTTGATCACAATGGTCGGGTCCATTGCACACACAGCTGATCACACTGGCCAGGTCCATCAGACACACACAGCTGATCACACTGGCCAGGTCCATCGGACACACACAGCTGATCATACTGGTCGGGTCCATCGGACACACACAGCTGATCACACTGGCCGGGTCCATCAGACACATATAGCTGATCACACTAGCTGGGTCTATCATATAAACACAGCTGATCACACTGGCCGGGTCCATCGGACACACACAGCTGACCACACTGGCCGGGTCCATCAGACACACATAGCGGATCACACTAGCTGGGTCTATCATATAAACACAGCTGATCACACTGGCCGGGTCCATCAGACACACACAGCTGATCACAATGGCCAGGTCCATCGGACACACACAGCTGATCATACTGGTCGGGTCCATCGGACACACACAGCTGATCACACTGGCCGGGTCCATCAGACACATATAGCTGATCACACTAGCTGGGTCTATCATATAAACACAGCTGATCACACTGGCCGGGTCCATCGGATACACACAGCTGACCACACTGGCCGGGTCCATCAGACACACATAGCGGATCACACTAGCTGGGTCTATCATATAAACACAGCTGATCACACTGGCCGGGTCCAGGTATGGCCTTGGGGCTCTTGCTTAGTGATAAACTGTCCCCTTAGCGGTTTGTATATAAATGAATAAAACAAGATCTGGGTTCTATATATGTATCTATTACAGAAATACAGGAGCCAATCGTTCATGCCAAGAAAGCTCTCTCATTAATACTCGGCATTAAGTGGACAAGGGAAGAGCCAAATGTGTCTGTCAGAGACATATGTGCGATGTGCATTGCAGCTCCGGGTTTTAATTAGATGACCTAACGAGATAAAGGATCATGTCAAGTAAGGGCAGCGTGTAACAGCCAATAACAGCATATGACATAATCGCATTGTTGTGTAAATCTCCTGTGTCCGTGACATCTAAAAATAACTAGTCACAGACCCGGTGATCTTACATCTGTGTGTTCTCGTTACTTTTACATCTGGATAGATTTATTGCTCTACTTTTATGTTTATATATTATATATATATTATTATTATACACACACTGTACATACACACACACACACACAATATCTTTCTTAATTTATTTATAACTGTATTGTATGTTTTTTTCTCTTGTGCTCATTATTAGTATATGTCTGTATCTATTCCTATATATTTCTCACTGGCTTTTATTATTCATGTTATAACTGCATAGTTATATCTCTATATTTATTTTCTATCTGTATACATATGTATGTTTTTCTCTCTTTCGCTCATTCTTTATGTATTTTATAACTGTATATAATTTTTCTGTATTTAATGTCTGTCTATATTTATCTGTTTTTCTATATCTGTATTTTATTGTGTACTGTATCTGTATATATTTATTGCTTTATTTATTTATATAAATATATATGCCTACATATTTAGAGCTCACAATTTTATATTTGTATATATTTATATTATCATCATTATTAATATTACTAATAATTTTTTTTTTATTTGGCCATTTTTTGTTGTGTCAAAGCCCCCCCCCCCCCCCCCCCCCCCCCCCCCCCTCCCTATGTACAGGGGAGAGTTCCAGCTTACAGGTCCTATTGTCCGGTCAGATCTGTTTCTTTGTCCTTCTATATAATGATGTGACTGCAGGTTATAATTGGTTCCTGCACCAACCTGTGGTTATGATTTAGGCAGGTAACAACATGTAAGGATTCTGTTCTCCTTCCTAAGTGACTGTAGCCGGCATGTATTGTATGTATAGGGTGTGAATCATTCCATCGACATAGAATGCCGATTGAATAGGTCGACCACTATTGGTTGACAGGCAAAAGTTGACTTTTTTGGCTTTTTTTGTGTCAGTGTCAACATAGGTCGACGACGTGGAGACTGTATGCATTTATCGCATCCTCTCACGTGGCCTGCTGCACTCGCTATGCTTCAGGCACAGTGCCTCACAGCGCTTTCCCTGTATGTCCATTGGAATGGTAAAGTATGAATAGTTTTTAAAGAAAAAATCATGAAAAACTCATGCCAACCATTTTTTTTTAATGTTGACCTTCTGTTTGTGTCAACCTTTTGTTTGTGTTGACCTTTTGACCAAGTCTACCTGATGAACACCTTTGTGTGTATCCAAGCTTGTCTCCAGCTGAGCTTCTTACACTGTACACACATGCCAATATGGGGAGATCTACAAGGGTGAGATGGGTTCTCCGAAACAAGTGAGAGCATCCTCCCTTATAGCTACAGGCAGATAATTGTAGTCCACTTGGATGCCCGTTTCAGTCATATTAGACCAAATTGGCCCACACACGGGTACATACTCCCCATACTGATCTGTCTGCAGTCTGATAGTCTGCAGCCAGGCACACTGGGCAGATCCCAGGCATTATGAACAGATTACAATGTGGTCTCACTCGGCACGGTCTCTGCCAAGCTTAGAAAGGGTAAGATGTATTAAGCGGTAGGTCTACTCCTGAACATGCGCACAATTGTTTTTTTGGGTGGAAAAGCCTAGAGGTCATTTCTATACAGTGGCTACAACGTTTGCATTCCTTTGGCATTTTAATATGATCATCAGTGCCGGTGCAAGGTGTGTCGGCACCCTAGGCAAAACGTCACCTTACTGCCCTCCCCCCATCACCACCACCCACCTACCAAAACCAACTTTCCAGACCGGCAGGGGAACGTGAGGAGGTGGCATCTTAGAAGTTCAGTACCGGCCCTTTGCATCAACAAGGATCCATCTCTCAGAGTCAGCCTTCATTTTGGCATAGACCCAGGTGGGCCCCCCAGATTTTGGAGCCCCTAGGCAGCTGCCTAATTGTAGAGCCAGTTTTGTAGATCATAAAGGTTTGTTATCTCAACAGGACAATGAGCATGGCATATTGAAGGATACATAAAAAAATCTGCATAATAACTAACTTTTCCTTCTATAAAGAGGAATGTAAGTGTGCGGTGAGCGACAATAGCTGGTAACTTGGATCTGCGCACTCACCCGTCACTCCCCAAGTCTCAGCACAACACTCAGTGCTTACCCCCCCCCCTTGCTGAGAACTGGACACTGCCAGGAATAGGCCCAGTGACCCATGCTACAAATGACTGCAGAGTAGTTAATTTGTGATTTCCCTACTCTCTCCTGTGGCCTCCTGGGAACGCTCTTGGCCACGAGCGCTATGAATCCCAGCTCGGAGGCTATCAAGCTCCTGCCTTAGCAAACACCATATAGAGCGATGACCCCAAATTGACAGAGATTAAGCCAGATCTGAGGGATTAAGTCGCAAGTCAGGGGGTCACGGAAAGGTGAGAATAGACACAAATAAGTTCAGCTCCTGGAACCAGTGATAGTTTGACACTTTGGGGATGAGAACATCATTAATTAGATGTAATTTCCTCTCTCTGCTGAGCTTGTTCATCAGGAGGAAATCCTTTTTATCCCTATTTCTATAAATAAAATAGCAGCGCGCCTGTATGTGCGAGTGTATCAATAGCCCAACCAAACGACGGATAATACAAGTGCCGCCGATATCTGAGCAACCAATGGGCTTCCAAGCGCCATGCGAATCACTGTGATTATTCCACTAAGCAAACAACCTTATAATAACCTTTGTGCGCACGGCGTCTGTGCATTTCTCATCTCGTTCTCGTGCGCATTCAATGTCAATCTTGAAAAATATTCTTAATTATAATTTTCGGTTTCAGGCTGTACTAATTTTTTCTTGTTATTTGAAAATAAAAAATCCATAATCGCTTTTCCAAGATTGGACCTGTCACTTACACATTGAGGCGGCTATGTACTAAAGGTAGAACGATTTGCTACTTTTTCTATGTAATTCCAATACATTGAGTAAAAAGTGTCAAATCGTACGCCATTTATTTATGATTCCAATGCGATGCTTGGTCTCTTCCACATGCTAACCGGACATAGGGGGTCATTCAGATTCATTCGCATCACGCACCGATGTTGTGCATATGCGCATGTTTATACGCAGGGTGCATTCAGCCACGACGAACAGACTGGTCGCCGGACGCACGCACGCAAGACTCCGGGTGTGGGGCGTGGGACAGGTAGTCGCACCCATGGCAATGTTCAGTGTCTTAGGGTATTCCCATGAAAATGCTGGGCATTTCCATGTAATTGCCCCGGGACGTGGATGGTGGGGGTGGGCAGCTGACATTACCGGACACAAGGCCGATAATGTGGAGAAGTTGCCAATGCTCTTTGGTGTCATCTTGTATGTTTAACCATATCTAAGCACAATGGGCCTTATTTAGGTCTGAGCCCAGTGCAAATTTGTTTGGGAAATGGGCAAAACCATGTGCACTGCAGGTGGGGCAGATGTAACATGTAAAGACAGAGTTAGATTTGTGTGAGTTATTTTGTTCCTGTGCAGGGTAAATACTGGCTGCATTATTTTTACACTGCAATTTAGATTTCAGTTTCAACACACCCCACCCAAATTTAACTCTCTCTATACATGTTACATCTGCCCCACCTGTAGTGCACATGGTTTTGCCCATTTTCCAAACAAATTTGTATTGAGCTCAAATCTGAATAAGGCCTAATCAGTGGGAACGTGGACCCTCTTGGACTGGCTACAACTGGTACATTTCTGGCAAGGTGGCTCATTACCATATTACGATCCCCAATTCTAGCCCACGTGGATTGTAACTCCAGCAAATGTGCAAAAAAAACCTTATTTCAACCCTTTTTGTGTTGACCTTTTACCCATCGCGCATATCCACCTATTGAAATCTATACACTGGAACCCATATGATCATGTTACTGAGGACCTTCAGTCTACGCCTTGGTGTAAATGATGAAGGTCATTTAACATGGTCTATACTATAGTTGATAGCAGTGGTGGCTCCAGGGGTGGCACTGAAGCAAAGTTCAAATAAGGAAGCCACACCCACTATCACCAACTGCCAATCCATACTGACTCACTGGCAGTGGGTGTGGCTCCCTTATTTGAATTTTTAACTGTGCTGCAGCCCCCATCCCTGGATCCACCACTGGTTGATAGCCAATCTTTGTTAACATGGTCTGTGTGTTAGTGCCCGCACATTGCTCTAACGCTGTATAATATTACCAGGCTTTAGACTACATGTCGGGTCCAATTGTATGGTCTTTTCTTATTTTCCACAACGACTAATTATTTTCTTAAACCAGCCGCTTACGATTTCGCATCTTCGATTATATATTGCAGCTGGAGGTCATGAATTCCAGCTTTAATTGCTGCTGCAGAGTTACTGGAAGGACGCGTGAAGTGTTGCTGTAATAAGTAGCTGGCTGACACTGACCCCTAGGATATCAGAAATACACTTTGGATTACAGCAGCCGAGAGGAGTTTACGAGCATTTCCAGAGACAAATGCAGGCGATAAAATCTCCCAGCAGAAAACATCTCCCTCTATCAGCGCACAGCGCAGTGCCGCCTCCTCGCAGAGGTCATTACCTGCCATAACATTACAGCATGTCAGTATATATTATATATATAACCCTGGGATAGAGACCAGCAGTAAATGAAGCCGGCTTATTGAAAACATAACGGAGAAAGCGCTTAGTTACTGCAACAACGTTCTAGTGATGCCATAAATTGCGGCAAACGCTCGCACATGGCGACACAGCGGCTGGATGGTTGCGGGAAGGGTCTAGCTATATCCCGGCTTTGAGAATAGGGAAACGTCTGCGCAGATCTGTGGCTGGATATTATAATGATCATAATATAATATAATATACTGAAGACAGTGAAGGACTTTTAAACACGATGACAAAGTGGAAAGAATCGCTATAAAGCTGTATCTGCAAACACTACAGAAGGGGCGACCGGGGAACGGTATAGACTGAGGGGTTATTTATTTAGCACCTTCTCGAAGGTAATAGAATCCAATTGGTTACTATGGACGGGAAGCGGTCATCTATTAGAATGAACTTAGGTCTACAGTCATTAGGTCGACCCCACTAGGTCGACTGGCAGGAAGGTCGACCTGACTTAAGGTCGACATGGGCCAAGGTCGACATGACTTAAGGTCGAATTTGCATAAAGGTCGACATGAGGAAGGTCGACTGGTCATAAGGTCGACATGGTTTTTTCACTGTTTTTTGAGCCGACATGTGCCGACAGGCGGTATTTCATGCCCTACCATCCACTAGGGAGTGGTGGGAGAATAAAATAGTGTGCCGAGCGCAGCGAGGCACCGTGCCCGAAGCATTGCGAGCGAAGCGAGCGATGCGAGGGTCCGATTCTCATTGCCAACTGTGTCCATGTCGACTGTGTCGACATTTGGATCAAAAAACAGTGAAAAACCCATGTCGACCTTATGACCAGTCGACCTTCCTCATGTCGACCTTTATGCAAATTCGACCTTATGTCATGTCGACCTTGGCCCATGTCGACCTTAAGTCAGGTCGACCTTCCTGCCAGTCGACCTAGTGGGGTCGACCTAATGACTGTAGACCTAAATGCAGTCTGACGAATGATCCCATTCCCTATGGGCAAAGTCTCATCTTCAGCAGAACTCCCATCTTAGTAAGTTTGCCCCATAGACCAGGCATGTCCAAACTGTGGCCCTCCAGGTTTTCTGAAACTACACATCCCAGCATGCCTTGCCATAGTTTAAGCATTCCCTAATTGCAAAACTATGGCAAGGCATGATGGGAAGTGTAAAAAAGGGAGGTTTCAATGGGTTTCACTGAGAGAGTCACAATTAAAAAGTTAATTGACAATTTATTCTGTACACAAATAACAAACAAGATATGAAAACATAAAGAATAAAATCAATATAACGGGTCAATGTTGCAACACATTAATCCTGCATGAGTGGGGGGGGGGGGGGGGGGAGAAGGAGATTTGCTCCACAAATCATTGGGTCTCCAATGCCGGTCCGGAACCAAGGTGATGAGATGGCTCAACGGCACCCAAATGGCACCTTACGGCTCCCAAATGGCACCTTACTCAGGAGAACACACTGCTCCTGAGGAAGGTGCAATTTGGGCACCGAAACGCGTTGAGCTATCTCATCACCTTGGTTCCGAACTGGGATTTTATCGAACAGCAAAGGACCCTGCCGTCTCCACCTTCGCCAGTGAAGTGCCATTCGCCCATTGTGGACCATTCCAGACGAACTGCAAATTGGCCATCCAGGATAACCGACTTCAAAAAGCTGGGTAATATTCCAGAACTATGATTCTTTCTTTTCCACTCCAAGTTTTATGATGAACCAATATATACTAACAGTGGAGAGCTTAAAGACCCCATTGGAGAACGTATCATTTGCGGAGCAATTCTCTGCCTTCCCCCCCTTGATCATGCAGGATTAATATGTTGCAACATTGACCTATTATATTGATTTTATTCTTTATGTTTTCATATCTTGTTTGTTATTTGTGTACAGAATAAATTGTCAATTTACTTTTTACTTGTGACTCTCAACCTCCCTTTTTTACACTTTTGTCTATCTCAGAGGGCCCCCACAATTCCCTCTAGAGCTGCAGCTAAACTGATACGTATTGTGCTCCCTCTTTATGATGGGAGGTGTAGCTTCAAAACAGCTGGAGGGCCATAGTTTGGACATGCCTGCCGAAGACTGTAGGAGATGTGTGTGGCAGATCCTGAGAACAAAGGGCCTCATTCCAGTGCCCGCGCACTATATTCACTGGTTTAAGGTGTGAATTTGGTCCAGTTACTGTTAATGGAGATATGAGGGGATTGGGGGGGGGAGGGATCATTACAACAAGGTTCAGAAGGGCCCGTACAGAAACATCTTAATTCACATATTACATATATTTATTTTTGTGGCTAATTGTTTCCAATTGTACAGTGCAACGGAATCCGCTGCGCTATAAGAAACTGTAAATAAATAAAGGTCATCATGCAGTAGGGGCCCGATTCAGACCTGCACGCAGCCCTGCCAATTATCGCACAACCGTGCATGAACATGTTACGTCAGTATGAATGGAAATAGTGAAGGTTACACTTCGCTGTCCGCAGGCAAGGCCCAAGGTGTCAGAGAGGCCAGGACGTGACATGCTACTTTTCTTAGGGCGTAATAAAACTGCCTGGGGCAACAGTAACACTTAATATGGATCAAACTGTCATCGTGACAGGTCCGAGCCTCCGATTTAGTGAAAGAACCTATTTTAAAGGTCTGCAGGTAACTCCCTTGAACGTCACCCCAGCATTTCGTGCTTTATATAGTTACTTAGTAAACCGGGAGCCAGATAAAGGAACAAGCTTATCGTGCGAGTGGAATGCTTTTAGTTAGAAATTAGTGCTATTGGGTTAAGTTGCACACTGCAGTGTTTCTGTGGGTTCACGCTTCCCGTCCCAGCACATATAGATTTTTATTTGAGATAGGAGGCTGTTATTGACGGGCCTAGAACCAGAGAAAGGGAAGCATTGTGTTCTCCAGTCACCGACACGTTCCGCAGCTACAGCCAAAAATAATAATTAACAAAAAAAAAAAACAGTTATCTGTGCCACCCATTATTACGGCCATGTATACTTTCTATTTACCATTTTACATGGATGTTTTACAGTGTTTTAAAAGATATAGTCTCCCCTCAGTATTTACAGGAGCAGTGTATGGAAACAAATGAATGTAAATCGGACAGTTTATACCAGCAGGTATAGAAGGAAAGGCCTGTTTGCATGGGTTTGCAGATACGAGAGCATCATTAGAACATAAGCTCCTGGGACGTAGACTGCTATTCTGCACATAGGTGAGAATTCATCATGACTGGGGTATGAAGAGAAGGGATTTATGTGGTTTCACTCTGAATTATATTTATAAACACCCATTTTACATCATTTACATCTTCTATAAATGGAAATAGGAGAGAACAGTGTCAACTCATTCATTCATTGGGGAACAAACACATTAGTGGCAGGTTCTATGTGAACCATTTATAGCCAAAGTAGGCCTTCATATACCCTTGATACCAGGTATTTCACCAAGAGACCATTATTCCTGGCTACTTGGACCTCTGACAGCTCCAGCAAGCACCCTACATCCAGGCAACCAGAGCCGGCCTTAGGCATAGGCAAACTAGGCAATTGCCTAGGGCATTTGGAATGCCTAGGGGCACCAGCAGCTTCTGCTGATTAAAGTGATATGCAGCATGCCTATAATCTCTGTGTGAGTGAGGCTGTATCTGCATATGAAATAGTGTATTCATGGAAATCACTGTAACATATGCAGGTACAGCCACAGTCGCACACAGAATATATTCATGCCACATATCATTTTAATCATCGGAAGCTCCTTGTGTGTGCTGGCCATAACAATGCAAATAAGACGAATTTACAGCAAAAAAGGCACCCAACGTTAGAAGAACTGGCCAGGAGTTGCATGGCCTATTGAGGCAAGATGTATGAGGAAACATCCCCTTAAGTGACAGCAGCAGCTGCAGCTCTTCTCCTCTGCCCAGCACACACAGCTTTGTGCTGGGTTGCAGTGTGGCCATGGAGGTGCTTAAAATACTGTGAATAATGTGAGCAATAATGTACATAAGGTAAAGTGGTACTACTGTGTGATGTAACGTGAATAAGGGACACCATTGCATGATATAATGTGAATAAAGTTGCACTACTGTGTGGCATAATTTGAATTGGGGGTACTATTGTGTGGCCATGCCCCTTCCCAGCAAGAAAACACCCGTTTGGGCTGCGCTCCAAATGTGGGCACTGTTTCTATTTAAAATATTGTGGGTAGGAGCACCGAAATGATGACTGCTTTGATGAGGGTTGATGGTGCTGGGAAAGGGGAGCAGGGTCAGAGGCGGAACTAGTGGCGGTGCTAGGGGGCACCAGCCAAAATCTTGCCTAGGGCGTCACTTAGGCTAGGGCCGGCTCTGCAGGCAACATCAGATTCCCAGACACCGGTACCAACCTCAGGTCACTCAAGGTCCAGTAATGATATCCCCCCCCCCCTAGTACGCCCCCACCTACAAACACTGGACTGACTGCAGGTAACAGAACCCCTCAGTGTCTGAGTTACAGGAAGGAGTACTAATAATGGGGTGTGCAAAGGAACATGGACACAGTCTAAATAGACATCCTATTAGCACGACATGCATTAGATCAGTGGTTCTCAAACTGTGGGTCCTGACCCCAAAATGGGTCCCGACCTTCTCAGCATGGGGTCGCGACTCCACATTGCTGACCATCAGGCTGATTACTTCTCTAATCTCAATCAGTGATTCATGGAGTCTGAAAAGTCTGTTGAATTGTCTGTTACTTTAGACTCCTCCCATCACCCCTGCATTAGATCAATAGGGTCAAAGGTTCAGCACAAGTTTTGAATAGTTTTAGTCCCATTATAACACCCTGGATCCCCCCAGGACTCTGCCAGCTCCCCACAATCCAGCTATGAGGGCCAAGCTCTGCAGACCATCACTATAGCAATTACACTGCAAGAAGCTATTACAGTGAGTACACACTGTAACATACACTCTACGAGCGATAGCAATGATTTCCCTTGAACACTTGGCTGAGCAATATACAGCATACACATTGAACGATAGCATTAATGACCTGTAAGAGCGCACATCGTTCATCATTCATAGCATACACAATGGATATGCAGCGCAGAGCTCTGTAATACTATGGTATGCAGCGCAGAGCTCTGTAATACTCAGATATGCAGCGCAGAGCACTGTAGTACTCAGATATGCAGCGCAGAGCTCTGTAATACTCTGATATGCAGCGCAGAGCACTGTAATACTCCGATATGCAGCGCAGAGCACTGTAATACACTGATATGCAGCACAGAGCACTGTAATACTCCGATATGCATTGTATAGCACTGTAATACTCCGATATGCAGCACAGATGATGGTAATACTCTGATATGCAGAGCACTGTAATACTACAATACACAGCGCAGAGCACTGTTATACTATGATACACAGCGCAGAGCACTGTAATACTACGATACACAGCGCAGAGCACTGTAATACTACGATACACAGCGCAGAGCACTGTTATACTACGATACACAGCGCAGAGCACTGTAATACTACGATACACAGCGCAGAGCACTGTAATACTACGATACACAGCGCAGAGCACTTTAGTACTCCGATACACAGCGCAGA
The DNA here is from genome assembly GCF_055691185.1 of Crinia signifera. NCBI lineage: Eukaryota > Metazoa > Chordata > Amphibia > Anura > Myobatrachidae > Crinia > Crinia signifera. The sequence continues at coordinate 53,698,933 of NC_139228.1, forward strand.
GCACTTTAGTACTCCGATATGCAGAGCAGAACACAGAATACGGGGACAATACCCAGCTGTGCAGTGTAGAATACAGATTTGTTACCATGTAATGTATCATATGCCGAGAGCGTCAGGACAGGAACAATACAGGAACTACACGTTCCTAGGAATCGTCATTAATTATAACAGAATTTATACTAATATCCATCTACAGTATGTGATGTTTACCCGTTTCGCTGTAAAGCCCCTCACAATACCGAGCACCCCTCCTCTGCAAACATAACTGGAATAACTGCACAATCCCAGGACTGCCAGGCTGCACATTTTTGCTGGGATTAACATAAAGTGTCCGAGACAACAGGAGCTGCAGTCAGGGACAGCGGAGTAACAACCAGGGCGGTGTGATCAATCGGCGCTCCCCCCTGACACTAAGCAAGCAACAACATGGCTGCAAATACAAGCAGCAGCGGACTGATTTTACAGGGGGATAGGAGCAGAGAACTGGCATGTGCGATGTGACGGGAGCGGCCATCGGGTCTCTGATTTTCATTTTAATGCGTTTCATCCAAACTTTCCCTCTGGCGTAACCACGGGGAGCCTCTTTGTTTGGTCTGCATCATCGGTTTGTTCTGCTTATAGCAGCAGCACAAGATAAATGATTGGTAAATAATTCAGAGCCCTACAGTACCCAACAGACAATACCGCGCAGTGAGCCCCCCCCCCCCCCCCCCCCCCAGTACACAACAGACAATACCGCGAGCGTGAGCTCCCCAGTGCACAACAGACAATACCGCGTGCGTGAGCTCCCCAGTGCACAACAGACAATACCGCTCAGTGAGCCCCCCAGTACACAACAGGCAATACTGCACGTGTGAGCCCTCCAGTGCACAACAGACAATACCGCGCAGTGAACCCTCCACTACACAACAGACAATACCGCGTGGGTGAGCCCCCCAGTGCACAACAGACAATACCGCGCAGGTGAGCCCTCCACTACACAACAGACAATACTGCGTGCGTGAGCTCCCCAGTGCACAACAGGCAATACCTTGCAGTGAGCCCCCCAGTATACAACAGACAATACTGCGTGCGTGAGCTCCCCAGTGCACAACAGGCAATACCTTGCAGTGAGCCCCCCAGTATACAACAGACAATACTGCGTGCGTGAGCCCCCCAGTGCACAACAGAAAATACAGCGCGCGTGAGCCCTCCACTACACAACAGGCAATACCTCGCAGTGAGCCCCCCAGTGCACAACAGACAATACCACGCGCGTGAGCCCCCCAGTGCACAACAGACAATACCGCGCAGGTATGCACAACAGGCAATACCACGCATGTGATATCTCCAGTACACAACAGGCAATACCGCGCAGTGAGCCCCCCAGTGCACAACAGACAATACCGCGCACGTGATCCCTCCAGTGCACAACAGGCAATACAGCATGCATGAGCCCCCCAGTACACAACAGACAATACCATGCCGGTAAGCACTACAGTACAGAACAGGCAATACCGCACGTGTGAGCCCTCCAGTACAGAATAGGCAATACTGCGCGTGAGCCCTCCAGTACACAACAGGTAATACTGCGCGTGTGAGCCTTCCAGTACACAACAGGTAATACTGTGCATGTGAGCCTTCCATTACACAACAGGCAATACTGCGTGTGTGAGCCTTCCAGTACACAACAGACAATAACGCGCGTGTTACCCCTCCAGTACACAACAGACAATAACGCGCGTGTGAGCCCTCCAGTACACAACAGACAATACCGTGCGTGTTTCCCCTCCGGTACACAACAGATAATAACGCGCGTGTTTCCCCTCCGGTACACAACAGATAATAACGCGCGTGTTACCCCTCCAGTACACAACAGACAATAACGCGCGTGTTACCCCTCCAGTACACAACAGACAATACAGCGTGTGTGAGCCCTACAGAGTGCATCATTGGCTGCCTCCACAGAGATCGGGACATGAAAATGCACCAGGAATTAGGAACATGGCAAGGTGCCTCATGCCTCACTGTGGATACGGTCATTCGGACGACACGCATTGTGTTAACCCCTGAAGGTACACTTTGGCTGTGTCCATGTAGACATTAGCAACAAAAAAAAAGTGCAAAATTCATATCGACTTTTGTCTGTCGACCTAAACATTGTGTCGACCTATTTCATGTGTCGACGTAAGGCCTGTCAACCTAATGTGGGTCAACCTGCCTCAGTAATGTTGTAATTCAATGGAGCTTTGTCTCCCCGCTTGGATTCTCTATCCGAGAAATGGAACTGTCCAGGAGAAATACAATCTTTCCTAATCCAGAGCGACCGGCTGAATAAATCACATGCAGACTACATATTCATACATGTAACTTCCAAATATCAGGAGCTGAAAACATTCTGGAAAGGAAAATTCCCTGTGTGACCAATAGGGGGAGATGGTGAGCTAGGAAAAGAATCCCAGATCCCACAGCTAAGATTATATGACTCATATACAGTATACGCTCTGGAATAGAGGTTACACACTGGCCTATTGAGTCATTAGCCCATATAACTCCATTGTGCTATAGATTCTAAATAATGACCAAGCTTCTAATAATATTGTACTGTCCAGTCATCTACAGCCCCGCGGACGCTGGAGGAGATGCTGGGAGATGTAGTACAGCACTAATTACAGAGCTTCATTGCATTATAGCAAACTCTGCGACCTGCCCGCGGCTGGTTACACTGCCTAATATGCTACTACATCATCTATGGCTTATTATATTGCAGATAATAAACTACAGTGGGTTCCTAGGAAACCTGACTGTAAGGATTTATTCCAACACAATGCAATGTACAAATAAAGGTTCCGCTTTGTTATAGGAGTTACTGAAAAGTCAGATTTCTCACAATATTCTGAAAGCAATTTCCTCTGACACACGTTATGTGGAGACGGTGCCTAGTGACTGGGTGGGGAACCAGTACAACCAAACTAATCCGGATTATTGAGAGGCTTTATAATGAACAGTGAGAGATTATTAGACAGAGATATACTTACTGTCCACAAACAACTGTATATATCCACAATCCACACACACACACACACACACATTTATACACACACACACACACACACACACACACACACACTTTAGATTATTATTACAGTGTAAGAATAAAGCAGTCAGTATTTACCCTGCACAGAAACAAAATAACACCCAAATATAACTCACTCTGCACTTGTTACATCTGCCCCACTTGCAGTGCACATGGTTTTTCCCATTTTGAGAATGAATTTGCCCTGCGATCAGGTCTGAATTAGGCCGACTGATGTCCCGTAGGATTAAACCGAATCAATAACACTTATTTCGCGTATCATACATTACAGCTATGAAACCGGAGAGAGGAGAGAACAGGAACAAACAACAAAATAGATAAATCCCAATAAAATACTGAACCGCTACTGCGCTAGCCCCATCCAATCACCATCAACGCCTCCCACATTCCAGAGAGGTCACACCCACTTTCTGATCATCCAGCTAACAGAATAACTGGAAGTGTGCTTAACATTGTGAAGAGTAGAGTTAGAAGGTGGTTGCTAAGGGCAACTTCTCCATATCATTTCATAGAATGTACTAGATAAAACGGAAGAATCACCCGTAAAGTGAGAAGTGTAGTGTGCCAGGTCTTAAGCCGGCCATACACTAGTCCGATTTCACCACTTTCCACCCAATATCGACAGATCGGGCCAAGATATCAGGTGAAACGTGGCCAAATCATGCGTTTGACATCTGAGCTGATGCGCGGTCCTGTGCACATTGGGTCAGAGTTCGGACCTGCTGCACCTCCGACCCAGCCTTCCGGGAGCGGGGAAATGGGACACATGCAAAATTACCAAATATAATGGTATGGCATGTGATCCTGCCGCCTGGGAGGCGCAAAGGCTGGCGGCTGCAAGTTCTCCAAGGGGAGAATTTGCAGTAATGTATGGGGGGGGGGGGGCTTTACTACATGACCTGAACAGTCTAGTAGTCAGTAGGTGGGGCAAAGCCAGGAAAGCAGGTGATGAAAGACTGGTCATATTTATCTTCTATGTTATTTTATTTCATCCCTTTGCTGACAGTAATCGTCGGCAGGGGTGTGCGGGGATGGGTAAAGCGAATTTGTAAAAATAAGTGTGAAAATTGGCAAGAAGACATTTGTATTCATCATAATGACCTTTAATATTACCTTATTAAAGAAATATAATTATTCATTATTATTTGGTTTTATATAACAAATGTGCGGGACGCTGGTATTTGTAGCTGAGATTTTGAACAGCTCTAACGGGATGTTGGCACTCTTGGGGTTAAATCTCATCTATATATATCTATATATATATATCTATCTATATACACACACACACACACACACACACGCGGCGATAGTGCGGCACTCGCAGCTTGAAGAAAGAGGCAGTAACACAAGTTTTGCAGATCAATGTTTCAATTTCATTTACAAAATTTTCATCAGGATCCTGATCCTGACACACACACACACACACACACACACACACATACAAGGAAAGTTAATATACAGTCTCTGCATGTACGCTAGGCTGACATTTACCCTTAGAGGAATATAAGTGCATCATTAAAGTCTACAGCGGGTTTCGGCTCCTTAGCTATACATAGCGCTCATTCTGTTAATACAGCATTGGTCCTGCAGAGAGAGACCAGTCAGAGGACCTGGTCACGCTTTATATATTACTGTTAATAATTTATAGTGTGCAGCTCAACATTAGGAGAGCTGACTGTTTTTATAATGGATATATTGTATAATGTAGGATTGATCACACGCTGATCAGATTCATTTATGAGGTTTCATATATTATTTACAAGAGGTTGTGCTCAGAAGCATCATGCAGCATCTCTGGTGAATAAAATATCTAAGCATACGTTTATGAGAGGTTGCAAGGCCACCGATGATTGTTTATGTCAAAGCAACGTGACACCTGAGTCAATGCAAATACAGTTTCAGAACGGTCGCTTCCATAAAGTGGGCACATGACATACAAAACAGGGGAGATGCCTATTTCACAGGGTTAACCAATATACGTGACCGTGCAGCTGATTACTGACCAAGAATTGGGTCACTTAACTGAGCTACAGAAGAAAGCACCGCCCAAAATACATCCGCCTTCAGAATGGTTAGGTGCCAGGTGCAGTTCAAAGCAATGATCTTATTAAAATATACATATTTGCTGATTTGTTTCTTCAGGCTGCTGTGGAGTTTTAACCAATTTGCACAGTGTCACTACCAAGACAACCACAGTCACATATCACACAACGGAGAGAGCAGAGAGGCCTTTGAACCACCCCTCTATTTCTAAAATGTAAAGTTCCCCCCCTCTTTCTCTTCCCTCACTGACATATTGCAAAATGCAAGCCTGTGTGTCTGGCTGCTACAGTATATTTGTCTGTGCTCTAGAGAGATTTTGAAAAGGAGATGTTGATTTTATGGGGATAGCCAAGACAATGACCATCTTGCTCTTTAATGTGAAAATAACTTTCAATGTGAGATGGTCGTTTAATACAGAGATTGATTTGTTCCTAGCCCTACTTCTTCCCCACAAGGTAACATCTCACCATGCAGTTTCTACATGGTACTGTACCACAGGAGTATTTATTAGTGTCAGGAGACCTTCCTCCAGTGGTTATTTTTGACCAAAGTCCTAAAGAGTTACATTTGTAAGTAGCCCCCAGTGAAGACACAGTTTTCTGGAATCCCCTGTGCAGAGCGCTCTACCTAAATGACAGTCCAAACTTTTATTTAACATTTATTTCTATAGTTTATATTGATGGGTTATGTAACCCTTTCAGGTATTTGTGTTATTCTGATATTACGCTAAGGTGACCTATGTTGTGAAAGTAACACAATAGCAACATATTGTTTGATGTATATAATATACATCTTTTTTTTTGTCTGTTTGTTTATTGTACACAACACTGTATTTGGTAATCATGCAAAAACATTTATAAAAAAAGTTTAAACCAAGTGAATTTGTCAACATAAGTGTGGAAATTGCCACACACACATTTGTCATAATGACCTGTATTGTGACCTTTTATAGCAGGGATGGGGAACCTTCGGCCCTCCAGCTGTTGTTGAACTATACATCCCAGCATGCCCTGCAACAATTTTAGTATGGCCACAAATAGAAAAACTGTAGCAGGGCATGCTGGGATGTGTAGTTCAACAACAGCTGGAGGGCCGAAGGTTCCCCATCCCTGTTATATAGGAAATATAATCTTTTTTTGAAACAGAACATTTTTTGGTTTGAATTTATATAACAAATGCGAGCGTTTTTAGCCAATAGTTTGCACATCTCCCAGAGCTGTTGAAACTCAAAGGGTTAATGCAATAATACATAAATAATGCCATGCGGTTTATATAGTTGTTGAGGGCACAAAATAGGGGAAAGTGAAAGTCTGCGGCAGGGAAGGGAAACACTGGGCACATTATACAGCTAGCGAGTCCCAGGACGGGATAGTGGCCTGCTCTAGTGATTCAGCTGCGAGGGGCTGTGACTGTGCATTCAGCGGCTGCATTTTCTGTCATTTGCATGCAGTGCATCGAAATAAGTATACTATTAATAACATTGCTCTTTTCCAACAAAAGCTACAATTTCAACATCTGACATGACCTTTGCTTCCAGCTTTTCCCTCGACTCTTTATATCTCCCCTTCTAGTTCAAAATAACTTGTACGTACATAAAATAGGTCTCAGATACACTCATTTCTATGTAAATCAAGCTAAATAAATTCCATATTTTAAAAGCTCTTTAATAATCGCATTCAGCCTGTGCCTCTTTAATACAGTGTCTGCCTGTGTTGATTATGATAAAGATGCATTTTGCATGGCTGATTTTTTCCCTTCGTTTGCATCTCCATAAACCTGGTTGAGGGCATTAAACCATTCACAATGTATACACAAATGATTCCGCCACAATGGGGTCTGTTGGTTTTTGCTTATAAACGGTGTATTCTGGTGAAATTGAATTTTGCTACGGAGAAGAATAAAATAAAATATCATCTCCCTCATTTATTGCATTGTTGGTGGCGACACAATGAGAAATTCTGGGACTACAGTTCTATACTGAATGGTTACAGTGTCCACAAACAAGACCAGAAATCAGTATTACTTAATATATTAAGTATATAGGTTATAAAAAGCATTTTCTTTTTTTTTTAATAAAACTTAACTTTTGAACATTTTTTTCTGATTTTTAAACCACATCTAAAAGGATATTTCTATATACAGGTATAAGATCTGGAATTAGAATTAGGAAACCACTTAACCAGAAGACGTTGGGAGGCAAAAAAATGGACTTGACACACGGACATTAGTACCGAGATGGTCACTGCGAGGAGCACTGCTAAACAATGTATTAAAACACGGAGGGACAGTATGGTTGAAATACAAGAGTCATTATCAAAATTGAAGTTAAGATAAGATATTGTAGATATGGGGTTCCTAACTGCTGTACACCCCCCCCCCCCCCCCCCCCCCGTGCCCCTACCTTTCCTATCTAAAAAACTTTATACTGGACAATAGACCCAATGATAAAATTGAGAAATTCAGCAATAGTTGTATTCTGCATTATGACAAGTTGGTAGTCAATAACATACAACAGCACACACCATCCACCAATGCCAATCTCACACACACACACACACACACACACACACACACGATACTGTGAGAGCATTGCTAGAAACAGACATACATTATTAACCCTTTGAGTGCCAAGGCAAAATTGTCAAAATAGGTGTGAAAATTGCCAAGCAAACATTTTTATTCACCACAATGACCTGTAATGTTACCTTATATAGGAAATATATATTTTTTGACACATTTTTCATTTGAATTTATATAACAAATGTGAGCGACGACGGTATTTTGCGCATATCTCTTACAGTTGTTGTCACTCAAAGGGTTAACAACGACACTAATACTTATAATATTAGTTAGTACATAGGCCTCATCCTATCGCTCACATCACTCGATTGAAAATAATAAAAATGATGAATATTTGTATAAATAATAAAAGCAAGGTGTTTCTATTTGTATTTTGCAGACCTGCTCGCCCACTGGTCTCGCTACGTACAGGCTCCTGAGTGCAGCGAGGTAACGCACCCCTTCCACACTCCGTACGCTGCAATTCTGCACTTTGTATAGATTTATGGAGAAAATGAATCCTGGTTACTGGGAGAGTGTCTGAGCAAACTGCTGGGATTCATCGCTCCACAACACAATGGCTGCACAGTTCTTACAGACAGAGGTCAGTAATGAACTGAATTTGAATCAACTCTGGAGAAAACGCTCAGTTAGAGGAGTTTTTTTTTTTTTTTTTATTCCAATAAATACCTTCCACCATTTTCTGAGAACCAAGAACATCCCGGCTCTGGGTAGGATTCTGCCCTAAAATGAGCAATGCAGAATGCAAAGTGATAAAGGGTAAGCTAACGGAGTCCTCCATCTTTCTGGGGCTCATTCACAATCTGCTGGATCTTTGCTTGCAAGTTACGTGTATTGCAGCTATTAGTCTCAGAGAGCTTAGAGAGAACGGTGGCTCTAAATAAACAGCTTACAAATCACATGCATAGATAGGCATGAGCAGGAGGACAGGGATGCAGGATCCCTAAGCAGCACCGGATAAACACATGAAGAAATTCTGCCATTCTCCCATCTTAGTACTACTGCCATCATTATGGCTGTATAGCAGCGGATTTAGCAGTGGAAGAGTGTGCAAATAAACAGCACTAGGAATATTTTGGAGAAAGGCAAAGTAGGGCTTCAATTTTGCAAAATCTAATGTTATCCCCTGTATTTTTTTTTACATTATAGACTAAAATCCCTGATGAGAGACGATTTTTCCAACAAGGAAAAAGGTTTCAGATTCCTGTTGGGTAAAATACACTGAGAAATTGCACCAAGACTATTCACCCTGCCAACATCACCCAACGCAGTGTCCACTGATACCCACATGATTCTGAAGGGAGAGACTGGATATCAGACAGCCACTGTTCCCACAGCCGTATTAATCTCTGATCCTCGCCTATCTATATACTGTAGCACATAGCACACACCTATTTGCAGACGTTCTGTGCTCAGCAGGAGCTATGACTAATTCTGTTTAGATGTCAAACCCTAAATATAATTCATCCCTGAAACATTTACAAGGACCCACTTATTCTGCTGAGTGTTCCTGAGTTTTTCCTTAATAGTCTTCCCACCCTGTGACATTAGAAGAGGGATACTATTGCACAGCGGGGATTTACGGATTGTCTGGACACAGGTGGGGTTACTAGTACACAGGGTAGTGTCAGACGTGCTGTATTGAGCATCTACCTGGCTGGATCTTGCAGTTGACAAGCCAGAAGCGGAGGGTCACCCTGTGCCTAGTCCTGCTCGGTGGGGGGAGGCTGTCCAGGGAGGATTTGGGAAGGGTCCAGGCACAGCCGGGATAGAGGCAGGAGATGGTGCTTTATGTCCACATACAGAGATATAAACTAATTTCAGCCTGTGCTTCATAACCCATAATAACCTAATCTGTTCAATTTGTACCACTTAGACCTAATGGGAGAATCGCCTTCAGATCCATCAATGAATGAGCCTGCTGCCACTGTACATAATGGGGCATATGCTGCTATATCCCGGTGTAGCCGTACCATTCCCTGTATACAATGTGTCACCGAGGGGCAGGAATAGGGGGCAGCTCATACGTTCCCTGTATACAATGTATCACTGAGGGGCAGCTCATACGTTCCCTGTATACAATGTATCACCAAGGGGCAGGAATAGGGGGCAGCTCATACCTTCCCTGTATACAATGTATCACTGAGGGGCAGGAATAGGGGGCAGCTCATACGTTCCCTGTATACAATGTGTTGTCGAGGGGCAGGAATAGGGGGCAGCTAATATGTTCCCTGTATACAATGTATCACTGAGGGGCAGCTCATACGTTCCCTGTATACAATGTATCACCAAGGGGCAGGAATAGGGGGCAGCTCATATGTTCCCTGTATACAATGTATCACCGAGGGGCAGGAATAGGGGGCAGCTCATACGTTCCCTGTATACAATGTATCACCGAGGGGCAGGAATAGGGGGCAGCTCATACGTTCCCTGTATACAATGTATCACCAAGGGGCAGGAATAGGGGGCAGCTCATATGTTCCCTGTATACAATGTATCACCAAGGGGCAGGAATAGGGGGCAGCTCATACGTTCCCTGTATACAATGTATCACCAAGGGGCAGGAATAGGGGGCAGCTCATATGTTCCCTGTATACAATGTGTCACTGAGGGGCAGGAATAGGGGGCAGCTCATAAGTTCCCTGTATACAATGTATCACCAAGGGGCAGGAATAGGGGGCAGCTCATACGTTCCCTGTATACAATGTATCACCAAGGGGCAGGAATAGGGGGCAGCTCATACTACCCTGTATACAATGTATCACTGAGGGGCAGCTCATACGTTCCCTGTATACAATGTGTCACTGAGGGGCAGGAATAGGGGGCAGCTCATACGTTCCCTGTATACAATGTATCACCAAGGGGCAGGAATAGGGGGCAGCTCATACGTTCCCTGTATACAATGTATCACCGAGGGGCAGGAATAGGGGGCAGCTCATACGTTCCCTGTATACAATGTATCACTGAGGGGCAGGAATAGGGGGCAGCTCATACGTTCCCTGTATACAATGTATCACCAAGGGGCAGTAATAGGGGGCAGCTCATACTACCCTGTATACAATGTATCACTGAGGGGCAGCTCATACGTTCCCTGTATACAATGTGTCACTGAGGGGCAGGAATAGGGGGCAGCTCATACGTTCCCTGTATACAATGTATCACCAAGGGGCAGGAATAGGGGGCAGCTCATACGTTCCCTGTATACAATGTATCACCGAGGGGCAGGAATAGGGGGCAGCTCATACGTTCCCTGTATACAATGTATCACTGAGGGGCAGGAATAGGGGGCAGCTCATACGTTCCCTGTATACAATGTATCACCAAGGGGCAGTAATAGGGGGCAGCTCATACTACCCTGTATACAATGTATCACTGAGGGGCAGCTCATACGTTCCCTGTATACAATGTGTCACTGAGGGGCAGGAATAGGGGGCAGCTCATAAGTTCCCTGTATACAATGTATCACCAAGGGGCAGGAATAGGGGGCAGCTCATACCTACCCTGTATCACCACAGGGCAGGAATAGGGGGCAGCTCATATGTTCCCTGTATACAATGTATCACTGAGGGGCAGGAATAGGGGGCAGCTCATACGTTCCCTGTATACAATGTATCACCAAGGGGCAGGAATAGGGGGCAGCTCATACTACCCTGTATACAATGTATCACTGAGGGGCAGCTCATACGTTCCCTGTATACAATGTGTCACTGAGGGGCAGGAATAGGGGGCAGCTCATAAGTTCCCTGTATACAATGTATCACCAAGGGGCAGGAATAGGGGGCAGCTCGTACCTACCCTGTATCACCACGGGGCAGAAATAGGGGGCAGCTCAAATGTTCCCTGTATACAATTTACCACTGAGTGGCAGGAATCAGGGGCAGCTAATATGTTCCCTCTATTTGGGATGTGACCTGTCTGGGAAACAAGGTAGAGAATGTTCCATCTGCAGGCTCTGTCTGTCCATCTGGATAATACAGATACAGTCCTGACTGGAGGACAGCAGAATACTCCATATGTATCGCCCCAGTTCCACCAGTAACATGGGGGACCAAGATTACTGGAAGAAATAGCCCCACTCTATTCAGAGAGGCAGATTCCTGGTCCCCTCTCTCATTCTCCAACCAGTGACACTGACTACCTACAGCTCATTCCAACCAGTGGTACTAACCACCTCTAGCTTATTCCAACCAGTGGCACTGACCACCTCTAGCTCCTTCCAACCAGTGACACTGACCACCTCTAGCTCATTCCAACCAGTGGCACTGACCCCCTCTAGCTCATACCTACCAGTGGCACTGGCCACCTCTGACCACCTCTAGCTCATTCCAACCAGTGGCACTGACCACCTCTAGCTCATTCCAACCAGTGGCACTGACCACCTCTAGCTCATTCCAACCAGTGGCACTGACCACCTCTAGCTCATTCCAACCAGTGGCACGGACCACCTACACAGCATTCCAACCAGTGGCACTGACCACCTCTAGCTCATTCCAACCAGTGGCACTGACCACCTCTAGCTCATTCCAACCAGTGGCACTGACCACCTCTAGCTCATTCCAACCAGTGGAACTGACCACCTACAGCTCATTCCAACCAGTGGCACTGACCACCTACAGCTCATTTCAACCACAAGTGACACTGACCACCTACAGCTCATTCCAACCATTGACACTGACCACCTCTAGCTCATTCCAACCATAAGTGACACTGACCACCTACAGCTCATTCCAACCATTGACACTGACCACCTCTAGCTCATTCCAACCATTGACACTGACCACCTCTAGCTCATTCCAACCATTGACACTGACCACCTTTAGGTCATTCCAACCAGTGGCGCTGACCACCTATAGCTCATTCCAACCAGTGGCGCTGACCACCTATAGCTCATTCCAACCAGTGGCGCTGACCACCTATAGCTCATTCCAACAAGTGGCACTGACCACCTATAGCTCGTTTCAACCAGTGACACTGGCCACCTATAGCTCACCCTCCAGTCCCCACCAGTGACAGCTATAGCTCACTCTCCAGTCCCCACCAGTGACACCTATAGCTCACTCTCAAGTCCCCACCAGTGACACCTATAGCTCACCCTCCAGTCCCCACCAGTGACACCTATACCTCACCCTCCACCTCCAGTCCCCACCAGTGACACCTATAGCTCACCCTCCAGTCCCCACCAGTGACACCTATACCTCACCCTCTAGTCCCCACCAGTGACACCTATAGCTCACCCTCCAGTCCCCACCAGTGACACCTTCTGCTCATCTTCCAGTCCCCACCAGAGACACCAGTAACCCTGCAGTACCTGGATGGGTGTCGGGTCCTCCCCAGAGCTCAGCATAATCCCGATCGGGCTCCGATCCCGGGCACCCTACATAGGGTGAGATCCGGGGAAAGTTTCGGGCACAATCCACAGCTGAGCGGCGCAGTCCCGGGGCGCCCCGATGCCAGGCAGCCGGGAGTCCGGTGTCTGCCGCTTCCCCCGGGGGGTCTCCTGAGCGATCCGAGACCCCTCAGCAGAGAGAAGCATCTTCCAGGGCGCGTCTCCTCCACCGCCGCCCGGTACACGGATGGGACATGCCCGGTCCCCAATGCCAGCAGTAATCCAGAGGCAGCAGCAGCGCTGTATATCCTTCTCCCCGGCCAGTGCCCGCTCCCTGTGACTGCAGCAGCGGCAGCGGCAGCCTCCAGCAGCTCCAAGGTCCAGCCCCCAGATCCAGCCTCCCGAGTCCCAGCCTCCCAGATCCAGCCTCCCGTGTCCCAGCCTCCCAGATCCAGCCTCCCGAGTCCCTGCCTCCCAGATCCAGTCTCTCATGTCCCAGCCCCCCAGATCCAGCCTCCCGAGTCCCTGCCTGCCTCCCAGATCCAGCCTCCCTTGTCTGTGCCTCCCAGATCCAGCCTCCCGAGTCCCAGCACCGCAGACGTTAAATCGCTGTGGGCGGGGCAATGCAAATCAGAGGCAGCACATGTGTCACATCTCCCTGATCCTGGCTGGCAGCGCTGTGTGTGCCCAGGCTGTGTTGCACCTCGGCAGGGCATGATTAAAGGTCCCTGGTGCCCTGGGCTAAGAGACCCGCCAGTCATACTGCCCATGTGCATGTAACGCTGTCATACAAACGCGTATGGGCGCTCAGGGACCCGCCAGTCATACTGCCCATGTGCATGTAATGAAAGTTATACAACTGCATGTAGGATCTAATACGTAACTAGATACATGTGGGCCCCATAGCAAAAGTTTGTAAGGGCCCCGATTCGTCAACAAATGCTGGAAAATGTATATAGCACATGATACTTTGACAGGCAAAGTGGGCCCCTCTCAGCTCTGGGCCCCATAGCAGCTGCACCCCCTGCACCTATGGTAGTTAGACCCTTGTAGGGATGGCCATCGACCATCGATGATTTGAAATCATCGATGGTTCATGACCGATGTTGAATACTGGGGAACCAGATGGTTTCCCTCCATCGATGGAACAGTAAAACAATATTTTGCTTTTTTTTTTTAAGTGCCGACACAAGGAGCATAGCTCCGCCCCCCGACACCCGCGAAGCCCCGCCCCCGTGTTTTGATTGGCCTACAGGCCAATCAAACAAACATAATGGATGACCATCGATATGTATAAATAGCGATGGTCAACCATAGCATAGTTTAGCACTATCGATGGCCAGTTGCAGAATTGCCATCGATGGCAACCATCAATGACAATGGCAACGATGGCCATCCCTACACCTTTGCGTGTGGCATGTGAAGGGTATGGGCCATAGGGTCCACAAAATTAAGGTCAACAGTCAATATGTTGACCACTATTGGTTGACAGGCAAAAGGTGGACACATGGAAAAGGTCGACATGCACTAGGTCAACATGGTCAAAGGGTCAGAGACATGAGACAGGTTGACATGATTTTTTTTATTTTTGTGTTGTCTATGTTGACATAGGTCGACATGGACACCACATATGTGTATTGCATCCCCCCGCATGGCTCGCTGCACTCGGCACACTGTTATACTCTCACTCCATGTACATGTCGGATGATAAATTATGAACAAATCCTTTGTATTCTTGTGTTGACCTTTTGTGTTGACCTTTCGAGGTAATGCATTCCAACCTTTTTCATGTGTCGACTCAATGACCGCTATAGCACAATGTATATAAAGTAATAGTTCCATCTGTGAGTTGCATTGGCACAGCCACCTGCCAGTCACCTTAGGAATGCTAGCCCCGCCCCCCACAGTACATCGGACGGGGGATCGTTGACAAGCATGGTAGGGGCCCATTTATCAAACCATATTTGCGGTTTAACCGCAAATACTAAGTATCCCCTAAATGTATCATAGGGGGACCGCAGCAGTTATCTCCGATCCCTGCTGCGATCCTCCCTGCAGCGCTGCCAGCCGCATCCCCCATAGGTTTCTATGGGGGATGCGAAGCTGCCCGATGTATCAACATCGGGTAGCCCGGCATCGCACCCCTGAGCTATCGCCATTCTGGGATGGCGATAGCCCATTGTAGCCTATGGCTACACATCGCACTGCCCGAGCAGGGCAGTGCCATAAGAGGGGTCGGCGGAGGTCAGTGCATAACCGCACATGCACTGACCCCCCGGCTTCCGGCTTAGCACTTCGCAGGGACAGGGCTCCTTTCGGAGCCCTGTCCCTGCAGTGCCAGGGATGATACATCCCAGTGATCTGATCGCATTTTACATCTTATCGCAAAGTACAAAAAGAATGTGCAGCACATCAGACAACTGAATCTAATGGTTGGGAGGCGGGGACAAGACTGACGACTCAAATCCCCACCCCCAATCCATGCAAACACCGCGATTCGCTGGTCCGCGAGTAGGGGGGCGGGGCTAAAATGATGCATAATTACGCAATTTGCATCATTTTAGTCCCACCCCCTCCCACGGACCCGCAAATTGCAGGGCTCTGGGGGGCATGCAGGAGACTTGCCCACCTTACCAGGGGGCTGGGAGGGGGACCCGATTTTCAGGAGCCTCCCAGCCATTCGGAGAGGGTAGGCAAGTATGCAGCACATACGTTTTGGACTAGATTGCATCGCACCCTTTATGGGCAACATTAGAAGAGCCAGGAGCTCTCACTGCACACATGCACTTCGGAATAATAATTAACCCATGCTGTGTTACAGAGCGTCATGTGATTAGGAGCTGTACTGATTAATTCAATATGATGTGTAAGAGTGACATGGGGGCAGAACTGTGCTGTCAATCAATCACCTGCTGCCCACTCCCTACCCTTATATAAGACATATCTCTGCTAGGACTCCAGTCCCGGGCCATGACAGAAGGGGGCCAGAGACTGAAATCTATCAAGTATAATCCACATGGCTGGACAGGAAAGAGGGGAACCTCATACAGACTGGACAGCTCCATAAACGTCTGTGGGACTGCTGGAGGCAGGGAAACATCTAATGGCATTCTAATGACTGTACACTAATTAAGTCATTATATGTTTTGGGAAAGAATTCAGCACCAGGTCCCTCATTAAATGCCTATTGCACACACACACATCATTGCCACCCAGTATTAAAAACCAGCGGGCAGTTTCCCATTATAACACTTTGGGGGGAAATATACATAAATTGATCGTTTTAAGAAATCTATTAGACAATGAGATAAACCATCAACCGGTACAACAGCCGGGGTGACTTTCATTGTGTCAGGAAATGTGACTGCTTGGGGGACAGAGAGACAACACTACATTCTGTTATCATCTCCTGCAATGGAGCCCCATATTCCCAATATCAGAGAGAGGTATGTGCTCACCTCAGTCAGAGAGAGGTATGTGCTCACCTCAGAGAGAGGTAAGTGCTCGCCTCCATCAGAGAGGTAAGTGCTCACCTCAGTCAGAGAGAGGTATGTGCTCACTTCATTCAGAGAGGTAAGTGCTCGCCTCCATCAGAGAGGTAAGTGCTCACCTCAGTCAGAGAGAGGTATGTGCTCACTTCATTCAGAGAGGTAAGTGCTCGCCTCCATCAGAGAGGTAAGTGCTCACCTCAGTCAGAGAGAGGTAAGTGCTCACTTCAGTCAGAGAGGTAAGTGCTCACCTCAGTCAGAGAGAGGTATGTGCTCACCTCAGTCAGAGAGTGGTACTGTATGTGCCCCCTCAGTCAGAGAGAGGTATGTGCTCACCTCAGAGAGAGGTATGTGCTCACCTCAGTCAGAGAGCGGTACGTGCTCACCTCAGTCAGAGAGAGGTAAGTGCTCACTTCATTCAGAGAGAGGTATGTGCTCGCCCCAGTCAGAGCGGTAAGTGCTCACCTCAGTCAGAGAGAGGTATGTGCTCACCCCAGTCAGAGCGGTAAGTGCTCACCTCAGTCAGAGAGAGGTATGTGCTCGCCCCAGTCAGAGCGGTAAGTGCTCACCTCAGTCAGAGAGAGGTATGTGCTCACCCCAGTCAGAGAGAGGTATGTGCTCGCCCCAGTCAGAGCGGTAAGTGCTCACCTCAGTCAGAGAGAGGTATGTGCTCACCCCAGTCAGAGAGAGGTATGTGCTCACCTCAGTCAGAGCGGTAAGTGCTCACCTTGGTCAGTGCTGACATTGGATTAATGTCCTGCTCAGGCAGAGAATAGGTGTTTAAAAGCCTTTTCTCCAGATTACAGGAAGATGAATGATGTTATCAGCGCCAATGAATCACTCCGGGGTGACAGCACCAACAGCAGCTCTCCAGGTCCTGGAATGTCAGAGATCTGAGCACACAAAACCCCTGACAGAGGGGTGGACAGATTTGTTCATATTGGAAAATTACAGCTATCCCGAGACACAGATTTCACATCACCTTTAATGTAAAAAGATCATATCTCAAGACATGTGCTCTGTATTAGGTTGTAAGCTCATAGGGTCAGCTGTGCACTAATGGATCTGGCCAGTGCACTGACCTAATAAATCTTGCTACTGTTGTGTGTGTGTGTGTGTTAATTAGCAAGACCACCTATAGTCATTGCACCCAGGGGATCTCTGCCACCTTCTCCATGTGAACTGGCCTCACGTGCAATAATCAGATCAGCCTGCTGGGCACACTTCTATAAAGCTGCCCCAACGTTGCTGCGTGTGTCCCTTTAAACCAATATTTTGCTTAATTTATTAATAAACATTTACCAGTATATTCTGTTGTGATCAATCTAAAGAAGAATTTTATTTTTATTTTTTTAATTACAGGGCACACATATAAATCTAATCTGCCAATGAATTTGTACTCATGTATGGTGCATGAACATGGGGGGAGCAGTGTGTATGGCTAGAGATGGCAATTGACCATCGATGATTCGAAATCATCAATGGTTTATGGCCGATGGTGAATACTTTTGACATCGATGGGAGGAGAACTAGAAAGTTTTCCTACATCGATGACACAGCCGAAACAACGTTTCTTTCTTTGTTTTTTCTTCGGGTGCCGGGACATGGAGCAACCCTAAAGCCCTGCCCCCACATTCTGATTGGCCTATGGGCCAGTCAGTCAAAGAGAAGGAATGACCATCCATAGCTAAAACTATTAATGGTTGTCCATCACATAGTTTGTAACTATCGATGGCCATCCCTATGAGTGGTGAGCGCTGATGCACGCTCCAACATCATTGCCACCCACCGTGGCTCATTTGCAGGTATTACCAGAGACAGAGTGGATGGCTTTCCATATTATCCTGCTATGGAGAGCTGTCCACCCCCTGGAAATCGCTGGGCTGGGGGTAAATCGCTCAGTGTGTATGTACCTTTAAAGGAGCAGCTGTTCTTTTAGATATTTAGCAAAGCATGAAGAAATCTAATGGAGAGAGATAAAGCACTAACCAGCTGGCCCCTAACTGTCATTTTTCAAACTCAGAGGCTTATTTTTTATTATTTATTAAGTGATAAACCTCACTGCGACAAACTTGTTGTGTATGTTGAATTGTGCTTCAGCCTATCTGCACCCAACTCTCATGCACACTGCACGTTGAAAAGTAACAGTTGGGGGGATTGGCTGAAGCACCATTAATCATACACAAGTTTTATTTAAAAACGCAGGTAACTGGCCAAAGTTGAATATGTCAGTGTACACTTACCACAAAGGGGTATATTCAATGCGGGGGGGGGGGGGGGGAGACGTGGCAGATAGCGAGCTATACGGTGAGCAGTGCCGATAGCCCACCATCAGTATTCAACCCTCCCCCCTCACTCTCCGTTTCCACCGCGCCTGCTCCCTGAGGTGAGGTGGAAACTGCGAATGCGGTCGTCAAAACGACGAGGCTCGCTGCTATATGCAGTGGGCTCCCTGCATTTGCGGCAAACCATGCCATTCTGGGGAATACCCGCCGCCCTCTGATGGCGAGGAATTCTACGGAACATAGAATACCGCAAGCGGCCAGCAAGGGGGACTGGAAGGCGAGGATGGCCATTCCTTGCTAAAAAAAAGCCATCCTCGCGGTACAAAAACCCATCACCTCCCCAGCATTGACTGTATACCCCATAGTCTATTGTACTACAATTCTAACAAATCTTTTTACTGGTACAGTTAACAGGTAAAACAAGAACTGGGCTGCAGTACCTCTGCTTTAACACAGGTGGCACTGTAGCACAGGGAGAGTTCATTTTGGTGGGAGCAGAAACCTGATCAATTACTAAGAGCAGCGACTGCTATTTGTACTAAGTTTGTTTTGAACTAATTGATTTCAGATCTGTCTGGTTTTAATATTTGTAAGTGTTAACCGCTTATTGTCCATAGAGAACACATGTGGCCTCAAGTGCCCAGCATAGTAGTTTGGGGGATTTGTAAGAGATTTTATGGTTTGTGAGCAAAATATTTTGAGTTGAGATTACTGGCCATTGACCCAAAAAGCTGGCAATCTAATTAGACTTCAGGGAGTTTTAAAACTCTGTTATAGTTTACATTAGTTTGCTGTAAGTTTGGCTGGGGGCTGTTAGGAGGCTGGGTGGGGTATTACACAGTAGCATCCTGTGTATTAGACAGCAGTTAATGAATGCAGTCCTAACACAATCTCCAGGTTGTCTATTAAATGCTGTAAAACACAGATTCAATCTGTACAAGCAATAAATCAATTGGACCCTGGATACAGATCTACACAATGTAGCTAATGTCTGTGACCCTGCCCATGACACCTGGCTGACATCATCAGTGACATGTTTGTAATAGAAACTCAGGAGAGTAACCAGTAGCTTGTGTGGTAGAGGTTAGGTGAGACTGCAGGTAAGAGCACCTATCAGTCTGCAGCTGGGGCAGATTACACAGGGACGGTCACTTAGGACTTGGAGTTCCTCCGCAGCCATAGCGACACATGACTTGAAGTACTAACCTGAAACACTTGCACATACCTGATTAAAACCATATGATTCCTGTTCACTGAATAATCTACACATTATAGATATAAAAAAAGAAAAACTAAACGTATTGTGCAGAGTCGCACTGACTGAACAGAAATTCTCATTTCAACAAGACTTTATAGAGAACATGTATACCTGTAACATCAGTATTCTATATAGTACTATTACATGGCACACCTGCCTGGAAATGAGTGATCTGCAGAACGTTGCTCTATTATTCCACTTATCCCCTGACAGATACATGGTGATATATTCTGCAGATGATCGACCTCTACAGTGATCTGCAGAACATCGTTCTGTTCCATATACCCCCTGGCAGATACATAGTGGTATATACTGACGAGTATTACATTACTGAACTCTCCAGTGATCTGCAGAACATCGCTCTGTTCCATATACCCCCTTGGCAGATACATAGAGGTATATACTGCAGAGTATTACATTACTGAACTCTCTAGTGAACTGCAGAACATCGCTCTGTTCCATATACCCCTTGGCAGATACATGGTGGTATATCCTGTAGAGTATTACATTACTGAACTCTCCAGTGATCTGCAGAACATCACTCTGTTCTATATACTCCCTGGCAGATACATAGTGGTATATCCTGCAGAGTATTACATTACTGAACTCTCTGGTGATCTGCAGAACATCGTTCTGTTCCATATACCCCCTAGCAAATACATAGTGGTATATCCTGCAGAGTATTACATTACTGACCTCTCTAGTGATTTATATGGGTTGGGATAATTTGGACGACACCGTTAGGTCGACATGGGGAAAGGTCAATAGGTCGACACAAGCATTAGGTCGACAGTGTCTAGGTCGACAGTAAAAGGTCGACATGGGGGGTTTTCACTGTTTTTTTCCGAATGTCGACACAGTTGACATGGACACCGTTTCCAGTGCACCACATCCCCTCGCTTCGCTTGCAATGCTTTAGGCATGGTGCTTCACTGCACTTGGCACACTATTTTATTCTCCCACCACGCCCTAGTGGATGGTAGGGCATGAAATACCTCCTGTCGGCACATGTCGGCTCAAGAAACAGTGAAAAACCCCATGTCGACCTTTTGACTGTCAACCTAGACACTGTTGACCAAATGCTTGTGTTGACCTAATGACCTGTCGACCTAAACCCATGTCGACCTAGACCCATGTCGATGTTGACCCATGTCGACCTTTCATTATGTCGACCTAATGGTGTCGACCCAATGCTTGTCGACCAACATGCCGTAGACCAAATGACCGTATCCCATTTATATGCAGCATCCAGTCTATTGTGTTATCTCCCATAAAAAGTCAAGAATAATAAAAACAAAGTGTGTTGTATATAAGCGGCAATGACATCAACTTTTTGAAAATATGTTGTTTCTTTCACCTCTTTTTGTTACATCCCGTGACACGACTACAATAATGTGTTATTTGTGTCCTGCTAGACATCATCCTTTCTATAGAAAGTGCATACCCGGATAATTGTCTGCTAGTGACAGATCTGCCAATTGCCTGACACATCAGTATTTCTATACACAGACACTGGCCTGCTGTCATCACAGAATATCGCTGGGTGAACCAGGACATTATGGGAGGGGACAAGGTCGGCTGGTAAAAATGGAGCCGGCGTGGCCTTTGTGAGAAGTCTTGGCCACACCTTGTGAAAAAAATAAATGAGAGGGAGAGAGAGTTGTCTGTCTCCCCAGCTCAGCACAACTGAGCAGCGTGTGCTGAGCGGGGGAGAAAGGCTGTACTGCGGCAGCAAACTGTCCTCTCTTATACTGTCTGATGTGTAAATTCAACTGCACACTTCCATGGGACACCATTGTCTATTTGGGGCCAATCGGGTATGGTTCGGGATATCGGAAATCAGCCCAATTGGAGTAGCAATGCCACCACAGTCCAAGCAGTGGCTTGGGGGAGCCAACAAAGTCTCCTTAGAGGAGACTGATGATAGAGATCCTAGGGGACCTCTAGTGTCTGCCAGTGGTGTGCAAAGTGTATAGGGCTACCTAGAAGTGCGGGATTCTGGGATAATTGGCATCCCGGGGCTATCGGCATTCTGAGTTGGCGATAGCCCATTGTAGCCTATGGGCTATGGAGCGCATTGCCCCGGCGGCAGTGCGGTCAGCAGGATTGGTGGGGGTGGGGGCCAGCACTAACCGTGCATGCGCAGACACCCCCCCCCCCCCCCCCCGGGTTAGGACTTCGCAGGGACAGGTCTCTTTTCGGAGCCCTGTACCTCTGCACCTCAGGTATCAAACATCCCACGGATGGGATCGCATTTTACAATGTTATCCTGGGCAGTAACATTCCACCTATTGTAAATACGATCCATGATAAATGAGCCCCTAAACATTGTATTGTGTTGTGTGATCTGTCTGTTGTGTAATTATGTTGCTGCTGAACCCAATGAACTCACAGTAACATTTCCATGTAAATTCATATGATACAATTGTGCTTGTTCTAGGTACAGAATTCCCAGCTGGGGATGTGAGAAGAGAGACACTTGAGTCAATGAAGTGTGGTCAGCAGAGGAAGCTAATTACCCTGAGAATATATACACTTTGTAAACACAACACAGCAGTGTGTCAATGTGCACAAACCGCAGACCCCCCCCCCCCCCCCCTTCTTTCCCTACAGCTAATAAACATGTTTAACAAGGCGCTGACCAAACACCTGCACTAGACCCGTCCCCAGATCTTCCCACCTGGCACCGATCACGTTCTAGGCCTGTTACATTGTCTGCTGCCCACATAAATGGTGGGATAGTAAATAGCTATTGTCTGGCTAATGTCCGTGCGATGTAACCACTGTGACACTCTAATGGCCTTGCAGGGCTTTCCCGTCTTTTGTTTTGCCCACATTCCTTGGATAACTACAACAATGTCAGTGTAGCATCCTAATTAGACTGAAGTTCATTAAATGACTGCACATGGACGGCATATGGCAGGATTCCGATGTGTACGCAGTTACTCAGACGCAGGCAAGTGATCTCCCATTGGTCAACTGAGGATGACCGGAGACATCATGCTGCTGATGCCAGTGAAGGTCATATAAGGACATAGCCACCAGTGTGATCTGTCAGAGAAAGAGAGCGAGAGAGAGGCGGAGTGATACAGGTGTGTGTGTGATCTGGCCTGTCAGGTGAGAGAGGTGGATTGATACAGGTATGTGTGATCTGTCCTCACGGCCGGTGACAGGGGGTTGCTGTGGGTACAGCTGTCCCGGGCCCTGGCCTCTGGAAGGGCCCGGGCAGCTCGCTTTGCCCACAGCAACCCTACACTGTGTGCTGCCTGCGCTGCGCTCTGTCCTCACTCAGCAGGTCCTGAAGCACAGGCTTCTTCAATGCAGGATGCCGGCGGGCAATTGAAATGCTGCATCGGCTTTTGAGCCAATCAGAGCTTGTGTCTCATTAGCCAATCAGAGCGGCTGCCGGTACACGAGCTCTGGTTGGCTCACCTGCTAAGCGAGGACTGAGTCTGGCGGTAAGTTGAGGGGGGGGGGGGGGATGGAAGAACACTGACAGTGGGGGTGGAGTGATACAGGTGTGGGTAAAGGCAGTGGAGAAGTTGCCCATGGCAACCAATCAGCACTGAAGTAAGATCTATAATTTTCTAAATATAAAAGGATTCAGAGCAGCTGATTGGTTGCTATGGGCAAATTCTCTATTAGCTCCCTTCTCCCTACTTCATACATTTGCCCCATAGTGAGAGCGAGGTGAAGTGATGCAGCTGTGTGTATTACCAGGGAAGTCCAGGAACAGAGCATATTCTCCCTGAAGGAGAGGGTCAGATAGGCAACCCTGCCATAATGCCTGGGCTGATCCCTGGTCCACATGTGGCATGCAATGTCTGCCGGGTGATGGAACATCTGTGATATAGTCCCACATGAGCTGCATCTACATATGAAGGGCCAGAAGCACTAAGCTTCAAAAAGTGATAACATGGAGAGTGAAACAGCCAACCAATAAGCTCCCACATTACATTTTTCAAACCTAGCCTGTAACATGGCAGATAGGGGCTGATTGGCTGGTTGTTTATCACTCTCCATTTTAGCACTTTTTGAAGCTTAGTGTATCAGTATTCTGGGCGGCTTGTACAGTTACGGCATACCTCCCAACTGTCCCGCCTTCCGTGAGAACATCCCTGTTTTTGTGGACATTCCTGCATCCCGTCCGGGGCTGGCAGTGTCCCATGGCAAGGGGGATGGGGGAGTTGGGAGTCCCCCCTGTCACCCGGTGTATAGAAGCAGAGGGGCTGGCCAGCAGCTTTACAGAGCTAGTAGCCATGCCCCGACAGCGACAGAACCGGGGTGTGGCCCCTTGCCGCCAGGTTACACCCTCAAATTTCGGGCGCGCGTAGAAGACCTGCCTGGACTTCAAAGTTGGGAGGTATGGTTTAGGTCACCCTGACAGCACCCCCACCCCACCCCCGCAGCTGCTGGGTCCTTCATACACAAGGGGACTACACAGGTCATAATCCCAGTAGTCCTGGGACCAGACTGGTAGCTCTTACCGGAAGCTTAGTACATCCCGTTCCCTATCTCTTATTATTGTGTTACCATTGTTAGCTGTTTGGGGAGAATAATGAATTAAAAACAAGAAATAGTAAAATTCTAAAGTATAGTAATGAAAGAATAAAATAATTCTGTACTTTATGACAGGCCAGCAGTTACACTTTGAAGATCTAGTGAATGCACCATTTATTACTCCAGGTAATAACGCGGCCGACTTGGAATAGTACGTAAGATTCCGAGGCATTTACAAGTTCCATGACTGGGAGTGCTGGGATGTTTCCTTTAGTTGGAGCGCACTTACCATCTGGAAGGCGTTAGGCCGCTCTCCAGAGTTCCTTGCTGTCTGTTTGTGGAGCGGCGAGGACGGGTTTCCTGGTGCAGTCGCCGTATCTGAGTTCTATTCTTAGTGTCCACAATTTTTCCGGGCTCTATTTTTACATTGCACCAAAAGCCACAAAACTCTGATTTCCTGAAGCATTGAAAATAAACCTGTATTCCCGTGCATACGTTTACCGCTGAATTATCCCATTGTGTTCCGCCGAGCGACTCCTGTTATATAAACACTTCAGAAATCTGGAATAACAGAAAGAGGGAAAATAATCAGTGACACAGCATCTTCCCCTGGCTGGCGGAGGGGGGCGGGGGGATACAGGGCCACCCTAATATAGTTGTGGACAAAGATCAGCGGGACGCCATTTGCATGACATGAAGGGTAACTGTATCCAGACAAAGGCACCAGTAATACGATGATACGTTTGTAGTGATTGGGAGAATCAGAACTCTGCGTCAACGGTTACGGCTTATGCTTGGTCAGTGTTGTACTGGGGCAGGAATAGCTCACGTGGAAGGCTTGCTGTGGCCAGATACCATGGGGAGAGACTAGCCCACACAGAGGCTTGGACAACCATTAGAGGCCATATGTGACTGGTATGCAATTTTGACCACAAGGAATTGGGATTTTGGTGGTTGAAATCCTAATAACTCCCCTCTTTATGCATCTTATGAAGCTAATCAGGTGATACTGAAACTTTTGGAGACTAGAGTAATGTCTTATTGTTAGAAATGTGCAGGTTCTGATTTACTCTGATTTACTCTAATTTCAAAGCAGGATCTTATTGGCTATCCCAAATCACATGACAGTTGTTGACAGTTGATCGCCAATAAGATAAGGCATGGGAGGGGATTCCATAGAGTAGCTGCAGGCCGCTTTTATTCCGGTAACCAGGTAATGAGGGTAAATGACAGTATCAGCAATCCATGAACTTTTCTATCACCGCACGGCAGTAAATATAATTAAATATAAATCCATGTTTTCCCTATTACTTCCTATCCTGGTGAACACAAGACTGAGGAAGCAGCACAGAATATTCCGAGGAACCATCACCTAACTCCATAAGTGCAGCTATCCGGTAGAATGCTCGGCAGCCGTCCGTCAATCAGCGAGCGGTTATCTGCAGACTTTTATTGTTGGGAGAAAGCTGCAGGCCAGTCGGATTTACTGTTGGTTTATGCAGTATTACTTCCTGGCTTAAATGAACTATAAAAGGAGCTTTCTACCACTCGCTTTAACAACCAGGAAAATACACACAATGCCAATACACAGCGCACTGACAATTCATCTAAACAATGGCCGGGGGGCGACGCTCTGTCATATTCTCTGTAATAGCAGTCAGGCTGGGCTGGTTCCTCCTGAACCTCTGGGAGGCTAATGCAGGTAATGTTCTAATCGTGTTCCTGGGATATATAATGCCGGCCCAGGGTTTGTGTTCTAAAACTTTCAGATGCAGGAATTAACCAGCACAGTCCTGGCTTACAGATGACACATTCATTATTCAATTAGAGCAACACGAATAAATGCGGGACACATGTTGCTCGATAAACTGGGCCTTAAATGTTCCCAGTCCTTCTGAAATCACAGTAGAATTAACTGACCAAAGTTGTCTCTGCTCTGTTCATAGACTTTTTATACACATAAATACATCGCTAATCCGCGTTCTGCAGAGAGGTGCACAAAACGCGTCGGGTAACCAGATCTCGGGTTCCCATGTTGCAAAACAGGATCTTCCTGGCTATCCAGCTGTCACATGGTTTGAAGCCAAAACATGTGACAGCCGTTAGCCATAAACAGCATATTTTTGGGCAACTCGTTGAAACGGTTGGCAAATGGCCATCGTCTGCCTCTGTATATGGTCAACTGCTCTATTGAGGGGTAGATGTATGAAGCAGTGATAAGGGAGGAGAAGTGTTAAAATGCCTGGTACTTTATCACCAGCCAATCAGCTCCTGACTGTTAAATTATAGGCTAGTTTAAAAAGGAACAGTCAGGAGCTGATTGGCCGGTGTCAGATGCCACTCAGGACCAGGGGGCCAGCTCGTGTAGGGCCAGCAGATTGAAAGTATGACTCACCCTTATATATTCATTATATACTTTGTAGCTGCCAAATTCATTTGTTGCCTAAATAAATCAGCTCAGAGCCAGACAGGGTGGTCGTAGAAGCCCATGTGTTCCTCCAAGGGCTTGGGCAATATATGTTGCCAGGCCACGTAGCATCATGTAGACCAGTGGATCCCAACCCTGATCCTCAAGTACCCCCAACAGTGCACGTTTTCCAGGTCATCATTATTCAGACACATTTTAAAAGATCACAGGTAGAGCTAATTATTTTGCCTGTGATTCTGTGCGGAGACCTGGAAAACGTGCACTGTTGGGGGTACTTGAGGACCAGGGTTGGGAACCACTGATGTAGACTCTACGCTGCGTCTCTAATAGCGACGACAACAATTGAAGATGTTAGTATTGGGGTTTGTGCCTGAAGATGACCCGTTATCATCCGGCCTTCGCTACATCACCCCTCTGCTAATCCTCCCATCCGACAGCTGATTTGTGCACAGAGAAGAGGTCTTGGTTTATGAGGTGCACATGACAAGATCTCCTGCAGACCAAGACAGAAGGACAGGGAGTCAGTTACAGATGTGCGAGGAGACACAATCCAGACACAGCTTCCACCCCATGCCATCTCCCTCTGACCCTCACAAACCCTCCATCTCCCAGGTAGAGGAAACTTGTGTCAGACGTTAAAGTCTCCAAACTCAAAGAATACAAGATCCGGACCAAAATATAATGAGCGCTGACAAGCGCGCTAATCCCATTCTGCGTTTTAGTGATTGTAAACAGTTTATGATAATGAGGAGACGGAGAGTAAATATCCCTGTCCACACTGTGGGTGGATGCGGATCTGCAGAGCGTTCCCCTCCTTGGCACATAAAATATTAATGGTGATTGCCAGCTCCTAAGATAAGGTTCAGGAATCAGAGCCTTAATAAGCGCCAGATGTTCTGGCCGGGATCAGGTATCAGGTTATGATTCGCTCTGATCTCACATGGAACCTTTGCAGAATTAATCCCCTCTCTTAATATTTCTCTCTTTTATTGGATGCCCGATTAAGGCTCAGATTCCATCTGTGCGCTCCTGCAACGTGTATACAGAGACATTAAACCGGGGGGATTATTCTCCTTGCCAAATTAAAAATGTAATAATAACGAAGAATCTATGGCGTTGTTACTTATTTCCTACTGGAAGTAAAAGAGTTTCCTTTGTGTGAAATTCTCAAGGAGGGGAAGAAAAATGCTGAAGTTCTTTAACCCTACCATGTCCAGCCACTGACGCATTCCTGCGCGTGAATTCCCCCCAGTCCCTTGAATGAAGGGGGACGGGGTAGGTTTTAGGGGTTCATTTGCTACATGGTGCATTGTCAAAGCCAATACTGACCTGAAGAACCAACAATCTTTTGAAGGACATAACCAGGGATGGTCTGCACTCATACCCCTTTCACACCAGAAGCAAATTACCGGGTTAAAGCTTTTCAACCCGGGAATTTGCTGAAAAACCCTGGTGTTGCTTTGGTGTGAAAGGGTCATCATGGGTCTTAAATCCCAGCATTCCGACCCTGCTCTTGACCAGGTTCGGAATGCCGGTATTTAAGACCCCTGTTGACCCTTTCACACCACAGAAAAACCTGGGTTTTTTTCAGCAAATTCCCGGGTTGAAACCCGGTAATTTGCTTCTGGTGTGGATTGGGGTCAGGCAGCACCCGCCAAAATGACCTGGCATTTAAAAATGCTGGGTAATTGCTGGGTGGCCAGTGTGAAAGGGGTATTAGTATTACAGTGTTCCTGTTTAAATTCTATGAGCAACAACTAACACTTCAGTAGAAGTGCAAAAGGAAGGCATTGCCTGTAGCAACCAATCATTTTCTATAATGCAATAAAGGATAGCTAGAATTTGATTGGTTGCTATTGCCATTACCATCATTTATTATTTTTAAAACCTTTAGCAACCTCACCCCTAGGCCTTTATTACCGGTAGGCCTCAGAGTCCCTCTGTAACAAGGACATATTGAACTGTAAAGAAACAAATTATATTATATTATATACTCTATTATCAAAATAATGAGTAGTGGATGGGTTGGATTCTTACAATCGCCTTAGAAGTAATAATCTGATTCCACCAACCCCGTGAGCAGTCCCAACTTACATCTATAGGGCTATAACAGATCTACATGTGGTATTTGACTCATTCATTTGACAACAGAGTATACAAAATATTTTGTTTTTGTTGATAATAGCAGTTCTCATCCTCAACCCACCAGTTCTCCAGGCAGGTCATCTTCTGTCGGTGGGGTAATTACTGACCGAAATCCGCAGAACAAGGCCTACTGGGGGTAGTTCAGGACTGGAGTTGAGAACCCTCAGTTTACTACATAGGTGCAATTGTGGTAAAAATGTCTGTCACATGTGTCCGGCCTATATACACTGTTGGCGATTGGCATGCATTGGCAGGTTATTCAGACCTGACTGCATGGCCTCAAATTCGCAGGCTGGACAATAATGGTTAGAACGCGTACAGCACGTAGTACGCATGCTGGAGGCCATCCTACGATAAATTCTTTATCGCTGGCCGTATGCAAGGTGATTGACATGAAGCCGGTGTTTTGGGGGGTGGTAACAAGATGTTTTCTGGAAGTTTCAGGGAAAACACAGGTGGGACGTTAGCTCCACCCCTGATCAGCCGGTTTCTATCGCAGCCGCCAAGTAGGTTCTAGCATATGCACGGACTGCACACACTGGGAATCATTACATGGGGAGCGGCTGTTGTCTGGGAGTTTCAGGGAAACTGCAGGCGGCCCAGGTGTCTGAGGGGAAGTCATGTGACCTCAGCTCCGCCCCCCCGATCAGCCTGATTCTATCGCAGCCGCCGAGTAAGTCCTGGGCTACGCACAGACTGCACACTGGGAAATCATTCCATGGGGAGTGAGGTGCGAATGGATTTGCAGCTATTCGCTGATTAATCTAATTTCGCAAGCCGCGACAAGCCATTTGCAGGCCTGCACAAGTAGGAATTTCACTTCGGGGGGGGGGGGGGGGGGTGCGGCTTGTACCTGGTCGCAGGAATCAGGTCTGAATAACCCCCATAGTTTGCCACTATGCCTTTAATAGCAAATGCAATAGCACATGCCGGGAGTTGCGGAAACTGAAAGAAATTGCAACTTTGCGAAACGGCCTCCTCTGCTGAGAACCATGATGTATGACAGGGGTAGCCAACTCCAGTCCTCGAGAGCTGCCAACAGTTAACGTTTTCCAGGTCTCCTCACAGAGGGCGGGATGTATTAATATACATCGCCGCCCTTCACCGGGTGTCCGCCGCGATGCTGCCGCATATGTACTAACATATGTGGCTGGCATCGCGGTGCGGTAACGGAGACCCCCCGCGGTACCTGTACTGTGGTCTGCGGGGGGTCTCCGTCTCCTCCCTGCTGGCTCCTGATACCTACACGCCGGGGACAGCTAAGCAGGCTGTCCCCGGCGCCTCCTCCTCCCCCCTGCAGCCGGAAGGACGTCCGGCTGCGTTGATAGGGGGAGGAAGGGCTTACCTTCCGGGGTCCTGGAGGACCTGCAAGAAGGTAAGCCCAAGGGAGGGGGAAAGGGGGTGTCAGCGAGGCGGCGGGGTTGCGGCAACGTGGCGGGCGGCGAAAAGAAGCCCATAGGCTTCTATAGGGTATCGCCACCCAGAGGGTGGCGATACCCTGCCTGGCGAAAACGGGGCGGACGGGTAATAGTACATAGGAAAATGCGGTAAAACCCCCGTTTTACCTCATTTTCCCTTTAGTACATCTTGCCCAGAATCACCTGTGGATCTTTTAAAATCAGTAATCAGTGCACCTGTGGACCTGCAAGGTGAGCTGGATGATGTATGAGAACCTTTGCTGTAACTCCACTTAGTTCTGTTTAACTTGTTAGAAACAAAGAAGCTACAGCAAGAGGTAGACGAGAATCGGAAGACTTCAGAACAGGCAGCAATGTGAACAGGACTCAGGAGCAGAGGGTAAATAATGTTTGCAAAATGCATTTATATCACACAGACTGCCAGGCAGGAATGTAAACAGATAAAAGAGCATCCCCCAGTCTGCAGCACAGCGCACTGAAATGTGTCAGCTCTGAGTGACAGCTGAAGGCATCAGACAGTTCTAATAAGGGGTAACAGCAGCAGATGTAGCTCATTACCAGGAATAAGCCTCTCTCCTGCTGCTGTCTTTATTCAGGCAAGATGTGCACTGCACAGGACCCTCTGGTGAGGTGGTTCCCAAACTCGGCCCTCAAGGACCCCCAACAGAGTAGGTTTTCCAGGTCTCCTTACAGATTCACCAGTGTAATAATTGGTTTCACCTGTGGATCTTTCAAAATGTGTCAGTGAGTGATGAGTGCGCCTGTGCTCCTGCTGGGTGACCTGGAAAACATGAACTGTGACATACCCTTCAACATGACCCATTGCATTCGGTACACAATGCTCTGTTCCTGGGCGTCCCTGGTAATGTATGATTGGCATCACCTGTGTTGAAACACCCTTCTCGTCAATTACCTAGCTCCCCACAGGTGGTGGCAATCCTACATTACCAGGGAAGTCCAGGAGCAGAGCATTGTGTACCGAATGCAATGGCATACCTCCCAACAGTCCCAATTTTATCGGGACAGTCCCGATTGTCAGGGCCTGTCCCGATGTCCCACCCGCGGGCGGCAGTGTCCCGCGGTGTGGGGGGGGGCTGTTGGGAGTCCCCCCTGTCAGCTGCTAAGCAGCGGGGAATAAACGCTGTGCGCACAGCGTCTATTCCCGCAGCCAGGGGACTGGGGGCATGGGTAGAGGCTCACAGAGCCTCTGGGTCATGCCATCATAGCGGCAAAATGGGGGCGTGGCCTCACGGAAGAGCCGCGAGTATAGGCCACGCCCCCAAATTAGGCCACCCCCCCAAAAGGAGCATCATCCCGCTTGCAGAACTTTGAAAGTTGGGAGGTATGCAATGGGTCATGTTGCCATGTGGGCAATCCAATGGGAATGCAATGGTATGCTGTGGGGGGGTATGTGAGGACCGAGTTTGAGATGTTGCAATGTTCTAATTTCTAATGCAGAGAAAAAAAGTTTAATTATACTTTGAAACTTTAAATATTTAATAAATTTCTTTTAAAATGGATTTTGCGCGATTGTGTCTTTATTATATAAATGTATACCTTGAGAAGGTGCAGAGGCTGTCAGTGTCAGGCCACTGGAGGGCGGCAGTTTGCAGCAGGTCCCCCCCCCCCCCGGATAGAGGTGAGTGGCACTGGCCGCAACAGCCCCGCACCCCCTTCGGAGCGACTATGCGGTCGCCGCCGCATCATCTGATCCCCCCCTCCCCACGCCTGTAGTTACTTGCCCCCCCCCTGTGGTATGACGCGGCGGCCGCATCACCCGGAACCGCCGCAATTACCGGCAAACTCCCCCACGGCGTGTAGAGCGGCCGAATAGGTGCCCCCCCCGGGGGGATTGGGTGAGCACCAACCCCCACCCCCCACCCCCACCCACCTGGGGTGCTCCGGTACTGGGCCTAGCCTGGCCGATGACACCAGAATGGATTTGGGGAAATAATGCAGGAGCTGGGGAGCTGAGGAAGCTATGCCAAATACACTATAGAGCATGGGGAAAAGCGTACAATGGATTGAGGCTGCTGATAGGTGGTCAAGATTTAGGTAGAGAAACATTTTATTTGTATGGAAGTAAGAGATACAAGAAAGGTAATAATAATTACCTCATAACGGTGATAAACGCTTCGGTACATCTGCTGCAACATCATCAAGAAGAGGATCCAGTGACATTTTGCACATGAAGAAAGACAAGCAGAGAAAAAACTAAAAAAGAAAAAGAAGAAAGAAACCAAGGGTGACATTTAATAGGATGAGATGTTTTGTCACTCTCCTAGGCTGTCGCCCATTATCACATTTTTTTAAATCAAATTTTTTGCTGCAAATTTGCATATTTAATGAGCCGCGTGTTCCGGGCAAAAAAGTGCAATAAAGTGCGATAATGTGAACAAAGTGAGATTTCCCTGCTATTTGCACATATTTACAAAATAACAGCGATTAGAAAGAATGGCTAAAGGTGCGTGCACACACTGGCTGATATATCGGCCATTTGATTAAACAACTGATTTATAGATGAACCATAGGCCAATGTGTACCATCGATATGTGAATGGCGTTGTTCACAAATACATCTCGTCGACTGTGCAACACAGCCTATGCCAATATATCTAAAGGTATATCGGTGCATCGTTCTGCGTGTACAGGTGATCTGCTGACCCCCCGGTACAGTCACGACAGGAGCTGCCAGTGATTGACAGCTCAGTGAGCCCGCCCATTTGTGATGTCAGTACCAACGGATCGGGTAGCGTATATGGAGAACATGCTGTAGCTAACATCTGTCTGTAGATATATCTGCTAGTCACAGGACTTAATAGTAACCTCTACAGTGAACCCTTTTTCAGCATGCACACCAAAGACTTGCGCAGGGGGTCTCTTGGCTGCACCAGGTGCCACTAACAACGGTGCGACCACTGCCTGCGGGATGACGTAGAAATTTAACGTTGTTCAATAGACAAATGAAAAAGTATATCCTTGTGTGCATTTTATTTGAATGAACGCATTGTCTTGAAACATTCCTCCGATGTCGCTGAAGATCTGACCCCGTTTAGGTCACATGTAAGCAGAAATTCAGAAAGAATGTCGAGTCCACAAAACTTTACCGCACTGTTTACAATACATGTATGTACAGTGGGTCAGGAAAGATATGTCACTGTCTCTACATGCATGGGCGCCACTGAATCTAGCTGGCCGCGGCTGTTTACACGTTAACATTCCCTCTGAGCACTTGGTAATCACACACAGCTGAGGGAGACTCCTATCTTTTGTAATCTGCAGACATATCTCAGAGGAAGTTTGACAAGACAGTAAAGTATTGTTGATATATAAGGGGGGGGGGGGGGTGGATTTGCTAAACCTGTTCCCACTTGCACCATCCGCAAAGTTTTCTTGTTGTACAAACTGCATACATTTGTTTTGCCCATTGCTGCTTTGATGGGCAGGTCTATGTAAAGTGGAGATTTAGTATAATTAGGTTGATGGGAGGAAGCGTTAGTATATTTTGAGTCAGTAGAATAGATTTTCTCAGGCCAGGCTGGAAGACCCGAGGACCAGGGGCAATCACCTATGCTATGGGCTTCAATCATTAACCACGTCACTTCGAGAGCAGTGATAAATGATTTAATTACTGTAAAGGTTGAGTCATTATTTCCATCCCCAGGGGCCGGTGTCATTGTTGAACAATCATCACTTATATTTATTATCTGCCTGGTAATACAATCTGATCATATTTATCAGGCCATCGATCCTGGGGAATCCTGACCTTGACAAAGGCTTTGGGCCTGTCATCTTTATTTACGTGATCATTAACCATGCAAACCAGAGCTAAACGGCCAATAAATTCAAGATACAAATGGACTTCTATAGAACTGAAGCAAAAATGCTTGGAACATTTCAAAAAGTTACGATTACTTGTGAGTTTCAGAACCTGGACATTGGCCCAGGTGCATCAATGTGTGTGTGTGTGTGTGTGGGGGGGGGGGGGGTTGTAGACCATACCGGGTATGACATACAAGGAGGTGGACACCAAACTCAGGCAGGACTGCTGAAAACCAGGGTGGGGGTTGGAGGGATAAGTCCCAATGCATTGGCGTAACTAGATTTTTTTTCACTTTCTGGTGCACCCCCAACCCCCCCCCCCCCTCATTTTTTTATTTTATTTTACTGACATGCTCGTTGCCAGGGGTTGCTTGCTCTTTGCCAGAGGTCACATACTCATTGCTAGGGGTTTCTTACTTGTTGCCATGGGGTTACATACTCATTGTTAGGGGTTAAATGCTCATTGCCAGGAGTTTTTTTCTTATTGCCAGGGGTTACATGCTCGTTGCCAGGGGTTATATTCCCGGAATCTGACACTTCTTTGTAACACTTTATGTGCTGCGTAACGCTATATGTGCTGCGCTCCCCTTACAGGCGCTAGAGGTCCAGTAGGACCTGCAGCATCTGTTTCCTGTAAGGTGGCGGCCATTTTTGGAGGTCTGTTTTCAGCAGATTTCATGCAAACGGCAAGTCCGCATAGAATCTGCAGAGGCCCTGTCCTCCCCATGGTGCCGGCTCCCCCTGCCTCCGCTTGGGCTGTTGTGTCTTTGTTACATCACTGGCCCTATGTAAGCAGTGATAAGGCCCGCAATATTACATTAGTTATGTCTGCATAGATGACCCGGCCCTTAGATAACTGCAAATTTATGGCAGATCCACAGGGAACCTCTGTAGGACTTGGTGGGGGCCGACTGGTTTGCTGTGGAGTGCACACTGCATAAAGTACAACCATATATTACATTACTGTCCGGGGTTACCAGTGATTCTCTTAACAATATATGATGTTCCTGGCATACACAGCCAAGCCGCACTCCAGGAAGACTCATGAACACTCAGTTCCAGAGCCAGACCCACTGATGTTGTGTGTCTATTATCTTTATCAGATTGTCCTTCACCTTTTGCAGATGCTTCAAGTCTAACCCTCAGTGTCAGGAGCATCATTGCCAAGTCCTTATTTATTGCAATACTTTCCGTAACAGCCCCCACATCAAAGTTGGCCGGCCTGACAGGGATTGTGGATCAAAGATACAAAAACTTCATCTTCTTCGCAGTCTTCGGAGCTTTTAGTGATGACTCAGAGAGTCGACAGAGTAGGAGGATTGTGCACTGAAATCTAAGGATTCCAGACCCCCCCTCCCCTTTCTTTGATTGGCACAATGCTTAGGCCTATTTACTATGCAGTCCCGCACCGCCTTCTCTGATTGGCCCGCTGCACTCTGAGACTCACGCAATGCTGCTGATACTTCCCTGTGCATCCATTCAGCCGAATGTGCAAGGTGTGAGACGCCACCATGCTTAGACGCTGAACCATTGATGAAGCACAAAGCACCTTTTTAGGGGCAGTTTCACTGCATGACCATGTCCTCCAATACCCATGGCAGGGCATCTGTGTATTTAGTGTGTTTTACTGACACGCCCTGACACTTCCAAACTACACCCATTGCGCATGTCATATTGGTGCGCACTAGTAATCACCACCCAGGAATACTGAACACTTTTGGGGCAGAGAGAAAAATCTTGCAAATATATATTTTGTAATTATGGTCCCGCTTTGGGTGTTTTAGGGACACATTTATCAAACAATATTTGCGGCTAAATCCCCGAAAACACCCAAATATTAAGTATCCCCGAATGTACCAAAAAGGTACCGCAGCAGGAATCTCCAATCCCTGCATCACCGCCGGCCACCTCTCCCATAGGTTTCTATGGGGGATGCAAAGAATCGGGCAGAATCGGGCAGCCCGGCTTTGCATCCCTGTGCTATTGCCATTCTGATATGGCGATAGCCCATTGTAGCCTATGGGCTACAGGATTGCACTGCTGCCGAGGCAGTGCAGTCAGTGGGGTTGGCGGGGGGTCAGTGCTAACAGTGCATGCACAGACACCCCAGCTTCTGGCTGAGTGCATAGCAGATAGGGACTCATTTTGGAGCACTGTCCCTGCGCCTGGCAGGTGATAAAAATAAACTAGAGGGAGAGATGACAGGCTGCTGCTGCTGCCTTTCTCCCCAGCTCCGTACACGGCATTGAGAAGCATGCGCTGAGCTGGGGAGAGTCATCTCTCTCCCCACTGCTCGGTATTCTGCAATAGGGGAGGGGGAAGCGGAACCCAGGCCCCTCCATCTGACCTGGGTAGAAGTACCCCCCCCCGCCTTGATGCCACTGCAGCTAGTCTTATAGGTGGGTGGGCCATGCTCATAAGCTTACACTCTATAGGGTCCTTTGACATTTGGCCACACAAGGGATGGCGCTTGTAGCGGCACTGCATACACTGGCAGATGGACGACTGCAACTCATAATCAGTGCCCTGATTGCTCTATGTACCCCACAGTGCACGCACTGGCCTGGAACGTGCTCCAGCAAGTGAGGGTCATTGTGCCGGCACCTGTCACCCAGTATATGGGACAGGAGGCTGCATGTATAGTAAGTGCAACCCTGCATTGACTACACGTGCCTCAATTGGATGAACGCAATGAATACATTATATCTATTGACATCTCTATGAGACATGATTGTCCGGTAATAGATTATTTTCTGCATGTTTGTGAAGTGCGCGCTGGATTCCTGTGTAATGTGTTTGTAAGTGTTCATTACAGGAAGCGCTCGCTGTCATTACACAACACTCCTACAATAAATAGTTCTCATTTCTCCTGCTTAGAGAACCTGTCTGCCTGGTAATTCCTATTCCTGAGCATGACACCAGCCGCACTCATACACCAGCCGCACTCAGACTCATCAGCTGCACTCATACACCAGCCGCACTCAGACTCACCAGCCGCACTCAGACTCACCAGCCGTACTCATACACCAGCCACACTCATACAGCACCTGCACTTATACACCAGCTGAACTCATACACCACCCGTACTCATACACCAGCTGCACTTATACACCAGCCGCACTCATACACCAGCCGCACTCAGACTCATCAGCTGCACTCATACACCAGCCGCACTCAGACTCACCAGCCGCACTCAGACTCACCAGCCGTACTCATACACCAGCCGCACTCAGACTCATCAGCTGCACTCATACACCAGCCGCACTCATACACCAGCCGCACTCATACACCAGCCGCACTCATACAAAACCCGCACTCATACACCAGCCGCACTCAGACTCATCAGCTGCACTCATACACCAGCCGCACTCAGACTCACCAGCCGCACTCAGACTCACCAGCCGCACTCATACAGCACCCGCACTTATACACCAGCTGAACTCATACACCAGCTGCACTTATACATCAACCGCACTCATACATCACCCACACTCATACACCAGCCGCACTCATACACCAGCTGCACTTATACATCAACCGCACTCATACATCACCCACACTCATACACCAGCCGCACTCATACACCAGCCGCACTCATACACCAGCCGCACTCATACATCACCCACACTCATACACCAGCCGCACTCATACAAGAGCCGCACTCATACATCATCCATACTCATACACCACCCGTACTCATACACCAGCCGCACTCATACACCAGCCGCACTCATACATCACCCACACTCATACACCAGCCGAATTCATACACCACCCGCACTCATACACACCAGCCATACTCATATACATCACCCACACTCATACACAACAGCTACACTCATATACATCACACACACTCATACACACCAGCCATACTCATATACATCACCCACACTCATACACACCAGCTATACTCATATACATCACCCACACTCATACACACCAGCTATACTCATATACATCACACACACACATACACCAGCAGTACTCGCTGTATAGGTCAAAGACCAATGGGTCAGCGCCAAAAGGTTGAAATACACAAGGTTGACACTTGAAAAAGGTTGACACAAACAAAATGCAGACACAAAAAAGGTCGAGTTTATCACCCTTTTTCACTAGCCAGGTGCTGCCAGCCATCCGGCTACCTGGTTGAACATGGGAGGTCTAGAGTAAGTAACACAAAGGTCTCTCTGGCGAAGTCCTACTATAAGTGATTCATACTTTTGAAAACTAGTTTCACGGAGATTATAGTTGGTAATAGAATTTGGCAAAGCGCCCCATTGAGGGGGGCATGTCATGCTTCTCCCAGAGGGCGTGTCTAGTTCCATATATGGAGAGATTGTGAAAAGAGATTGTGAACGTGGCACCTAGAAGCGTTGGGGCACTGCTACATCTGACAGGAATCTTGTAAAATTACTTTATATCCAAATGTAGATGAGCCCCAAAGCAGTTAGTAAGAGCTTCTATACTTGGTAAAGTGCTGGGAAATGGTGCTGATGATTCAATGTAACTGTGTATAGCTCTCATTCCTTTTTACCCCAAAAATGTAACAGTGTAATGTGGGCTAGGTGACATGAGGGAGATTGCTAGACTAATGAGCGAGAGAGGGAGATTGCTGCTATGTCGGGGAGTCTCCTGTAGAATGCAGGAGGGGAGGTAACTATGATGTAACTGTGTAATGTGGGCTAGGTGACATGAGGGAGATTGCTAGACTAATGAGCGAGAGAGGGAGATTGCTGCTATGTCGGGGAGTCTCCTGTAGACTGCAGGAGGGGAGGTAACTATGATGTAACAGTGTAATGTGGGCTAGGTGACATGAAAGAGATTGCTTGACTAATGAGGGAGAGAGGAAGATTGCTGCTATGTCAGGTAGTCTCCTGCAGAATGCAGGAGGGAAGGTAACTATGATGTAACTGTGTAATGTGGGCTAGGTGACATGAAAGAGATTGCTAGACTAATGAGGAAGAGAGGGATTGCTGCTATGTCAGGTAGTCTCCTGTAGAATGCAGGAGGGAAGGTAACTATGATGTAACTGTGTAATGTGGGCTAGGTGACATGAGGGAGATTGCTAGACTAATGAGCGAGAGAGGGAGATTGCTGCTATGTTGGGGAGTCTCCTGTAGAATGCAGGAGGGGAGGTAACTATGATGTAACAGTGTAATGTGGGCTAGGTGACATGAGGGAGATTGCTAGACTAATGAGGGACAGAGGGAGATAGAGGCAGATATGAAGTGATTTGTACAGTAGCGTCTTTTGTATCTAGTTAAAAACAAATATCTAAAGTTTCTGTTCTAGAAACAAGAAGTCTGGTCCAAAGATGGGCACCGACACAACTCCGTCTACTAAGGGTCGCCCCTCTGTGACCAGCTCCGTATTAGTAAACATAAGGGGCCCGCAGGAAATGGGGCCTGTCATTCTTTTTCCTGAGGCACTTTGCAATGAGCACTGTAGCCAGTCAACCTTTGATACATAGAGGTAGGGGAGGGAGACAGCGGACCAGTAGAGCATTAGCGTCATGGGTTTGTGACATCCCTCCTCTTCCTCCCTAGTTATTTCACCTCCATGCGCAATCTAGTGGTCCATAAGATGAACCCTTTCTGTGCGTCTGGCTCACCACCTGCCAATCACTTTCCCCAGACATGTCTGATACCCAGGGTCTGGTGTAAGGCTTCTCAGCACCCTAAGCAAAACTTTAATCTACCCTCCCCCCCCCGCCCCACTGCCACCAATACTCACTTTCCAACCCCTTAAGGTATACGTGCCTAACATCTTGGAATGGCAGGGAGGCTCCCAAAATCAGGTGGTCCTCCCAGCCCCTTGGGAAGGTGGGCAAGTCCCCTACTTTCTGTGGAGGCTTCCCTTTGCCACCCACAACAGAGTACAAGGAGGAGGGGTAGCACAGTTGGTAAGCATGCCACAAGGGAAAGTATGGAGGTAAGGTCTTAGAGGTTCCACAGCAGCCACCTGCATTAGGTACAACCAGGATCCAACATGATAGGAAGACTTGGTGGCAACCCCCCCCCCCCCCCCAAGATCCTGGTGCCCTAGGCACTGCAAAATGGTAGAGCCGGCCCTGCTGATCCCGTGTGCCAGTGAGAGCACTGTCCATTCACAGTGGCAACAAGTCCCTCTGTGATGTGATACTGGTTGGGGCTCATTACGGCGGCCCAGTATCTCTAATGACGCAAGACGCTTATAGCACTAACACGCGTCTGCCTTCCATTCGTACATCTATATCTAGGAGTCTGCCGTGGTATATAACCTCCTATATAATAACTAGAGACAGGATTATATGCAACATAAAAAGCTTGAAATATGCATGCAAATATGCATGGAAAATACTTAAAATATGCATAAAAAGTGTTAAAATATGCTACATTAAATAATAAAAAAAGTAATTTTTAACTTATTTATTTAAAAATCAGCATACAATTAGTTGCAAATAAACCTCCAAAAATAGGCCCACAGCATCTGCAGATGTCTAGTGCTGTACACAGGATTTTTTTTTTCTTCATGGCTGCTGCAGCAGACTGCAGTGTCCAAAGCTCTTCTTGCATCAACTACACAGACCCTCATCTCCAGCATGATGGACCAAATGTCAGCATAGCGTGTGAGGGCGGCGCAGTGGAAGGCTTCCTCCCTGTGCTGCATACTCACTGTGACACGGCATTTCCTCCGCACCGCGTGATGTCACAACCCTTCTGCAAACCTCCTCTGCTGCAGAAGTCTGTTTCTTGGCCCAAAGTCCCAGGCCAGTGGCAGACAAAGGTTCAGGAGCTTCGTAATGGCATCCGCTCCGACTGACTTTTATCAACATGGATTGGCAGCCTAGAGCAGTGTCAGACATAGCGTACATCCAAGGTTCCCCACACTGCGCACATATTACCCCAGCCTGCACACTCTACCACTACCTGGCCAGAAGCAGCAGGGCAAAGCAGTGCTGTAACTCGCGGGTGGGAAGAGGACGGGGCCTAAAATATGCACCATCACTAGATTTTAGGTAAAATATGCAATAACCAGTGAGAATGGGCAAAATATGTAAATGCATATGCAGATATGCAAATGCATATAATCCTGTCTCTAATAATAACAGTCTAATGCTGCTCCTCACCTCTATGGTGCACCAGCGGATACAAGATGGTGCCTGGCATAGCTACACTCTGACACACACACCCTGCAAAAATACGGCACATTGATAATGCAAATATCGAATTAAATAATAAATGACCATTTCTTTCAAATGTATAAATAAAACGTAAAAAAAACAAAACATGTATTTCCCCTTGAAACAGTCATTACATTGTAATTTCATCTTTGCAGAAGTGAGTGCTAGCTTATGGGACCAGGTATAGTTGTTAACAGGGAAATGATGTCGCACAGGTACATTATCCCCAGTGATCCCGCACATT
Source organism: Crinia signifera (assembly GCF_055691185.1). Taxonomy (NCBI): domain Eukaryota; kingdom Metazoa; phylum Chordata; class Amphibia; order Anura; family Myobatrachidae; genus Crinia; species Crinia signifera. The sequence continues at coordinate 53,740,710 of NC_139228.1, forward strand.
CCAAGTAGCAATACTGAGATCTCTACAAGAATATACTGCAGCTATATATAGGAGTAACAGATCAGTCTGGTTATTCTCTGAGCCGGCTGATTTCCATATATATTAACGCAAGAGTGTAGAAATACAGCGGGTTTATCCATCCTCAGACCTGACCCTACCTCTCTCAGATGATTGCTATTAGATATAAAGATTGTGTATTAAAACTTGTTAAACTGAAGGCAAATCTCCGTCTCCCCAGACAAGCCAAGGAGAAATGAAATTTCACAGATTGTCCCGGTGAACTCTTGAAAATAGCATAAAACTGCACTTATCCTGAGCAAGGCGCAGACACCTGGCTCCTGTACC